>NW_028318301.1:417500-1017500 GCF_062004578.1 Staurois parvus
TGTGTGTTCTTTTTCTTCAGCTGGCCCACACGAGGGCCTCTCTATCCTGGACACTGGCCTACAAAGGTAAACCTCCAATTATAATTAGGGCTCCCTCAATTGCAAAAGGGGGGGAGAGCAAAAGGAAAAAGTATGGTGTAACCTCTCTCATCTATGCCTTTTCTGTCTCCTCTTCAGCGATATTTACCTTCTATGCTCCTTCATTTATCTTCTATCATCCGCACTATGCCTCCCTTGTGCCGCACAAGTACTCCTATATCCCTCACGTCAGTACGTTAATACATTTTTGGGCACCCATTGCAATGCCCTGACACTGCCCTTAGGGCAGATATTCTTTTCATACAAGAAACACTTCCGAGCTGACTATATTCCAAAACTCGGTAATTGCAAATATTCTGTGGTCTTTCATGCGACAAACTTGCCAAGACCAAGGGGGTGTCTGTATTGATTTCTAAACACCTGCTGTTACAGATCAAAGACTCACTAATAGACGAGGAAGATAGATTCTTATTCATTAAAGGTACCTTGTAGAACAAAACAATTACCTTGGCGAACATATACAGTCCCAACACGGCTCAAATTGGGTTCTTTTGCCATGTTTGTCAAACACTCACTGCCTTCCAATCGGGCATGCTCATACTAGGAGGTGACTTTAACCTAGCACTGAACCCACTAGAAGACACGTCAACTGGTTTCTCCTCTATCACTTTTCGTGCACTTACATAAAGATACAGCTTTATGACCTTCTATTACATGACTCATGGCGGACGCTTTACCCGAACACTTGAGATTATACGTTTTACTTGTCACCTCACCGGTGCTATTTTAGAATACTCTTTTTATTGCAAAGATCTCCCACTACTGCTTGATGCTACGATTGAAGCTCTGTTAGTTTCAGACCATCATCTGATTACAATGAGCCTCCAATTCCCTACTACACTTTACCATACCAAAATTTGGAGACTTGACTTTTACCTCCTCACAGACCGTGTCAATGCCTCCAAAATTCTTGAAAATTTGTGACAATTTTTCACAGAGAATGACATGCCCGACACATCCCCGTTGATACAATGGGAAACGCATAAATGTGTGCTACGGGACTCAAAGGCAGCACAGGCTTTACAAACTTCCCTGCTTCAAACAATACAAAACTTTAGGAAACCCATAAACACACGCAAGCTCAGTAGACCTATACAGAATTGCTCAGCACACATACCAGTTTCTTGGAAGAATTTCGCCATAAAACTAAACGCAAATATGTACTAACACACAAGCTATTTTACGAGCAGGGCAATAAATGTGGCAAACTTCTTGCTAAAGCTTTACAAGGCAAGAAAGCGGCACATACCATCCATGTCCGGTCCCCTAAGGGAGATTTAGTGGTGACCTCTCCAGACATTGCGGCCCAATTTGAGACTTACCACGCTCGTCTTTATAACCTACCCCGACTCCAAGCTCTCTTGGGGATACCCGACCACGAGCTGACATCTTACACGACTTTTTAACTCAATATTGCTCGAAACCAATCTCACGTGTACAGGCTAAGGACATAGACAGCCCGTTGACTTATGAAGAATTTAAGATAGCAGTAACCCAATTAAAACCAGGGAAAAGCCCGGGGCCAGATGGGTTTACAGCGGTTTGCTACAAGTCCTACCTGGAGACACTTGTGCGCCCCTTTCTGCAAGCCCTTAACTCTCTGGCACGACCTGGCCCAGATTTACGTAACCTCTCTGAAGCACATATCTCACTGATTCCAAAGGATGGGAAAGACCCCACTGCGGTCAGTAAATTTCTTTGCTTAATGTGGACCTAAAGATTTTTGCCAAAATCATAGCCAATCGCCTTTCTCCCGATCATACACTCACTCATTGCTAAAGACCAAGTGGGATTTATCCCTGGTAGAGAAGCTAGAGATAACAGCATTAAGGCCATCAACATCCAGCATTGGTTACCCACCTCTAATTATCAGGGCTTTCTGCTTTCCTTAGATGAGAAGAAGAAGTTTGACAGACTGGCATGGGACTACCTGCGAGTGGTTTTACAACAATTGGGCTTAGGTGCTTGTTTGCTGAATTTCATCATGGCACTCTACGCAGCACCCACAGCTAAAGTTCGTGTTAATGGACATCTGTCAAATGCCTTCTCCATCAGCAATGGCACCCGACAGGGTTGCCCACTGTCCCCTCTCTTATTCGTTCTAACGCTTGAACCTTTTCTCCGGCGTCTCAGATCGAACAAAAACATCAAAGGAGTAACCAGATCAGATAAAACTTACAAAATTGCAGCCTATGCCGACAACATCCTACTTTTCCTGACGGAACCTCATGTTACCTTTCCTAACCTACTACATGACTTCCACTTTTTTCAGTATATCTCCAACTTCAAAATTAATTTCACTAAATCTCACGCTCTGAATGTTACCTTACCTGAATGAATGGTGACGTTTTGTTGAGAGAACTTTCACTTTAGTTGGCAAAATGACACTATCACATATCTGGGCATACAATTGCCTAGGCGCTTATCTGAGCTATATAACCGGAACAATTTCCTGGTCCTGAAGATTATTGAGCAGAATCTCCACAAATGGAACAAACCTACATTCTCCTGGTTTGGCTGGGTGGCGATTATTAAAATGAATGTCCTTCCACGCTTACTCTATGTCCTGCAGGCTGTACCAATCTCACTACCCTCATTATTCATACGCTCATATCAGCAACTTTGTACTAAGTTTATGTGATACGGCAAACGTTCACGCATTAGCTATAGTCAACTCACACTTGACCACTGTGTTACAGAACCATCCCGATTGGACTGACCATTTGTTGTTTTTACCAGACATGTACAAAAACCAACATATCCTCATCTCTGGGTCGTATGACACCTATCAAAAGGAACCCGGATTTTATAACTGGTCTATCCCCACATTTTTTAGCAGCTCTGACCTCAAGCAAGATGGCCGCCGGACCTCCTCGTGGTCTCGGCGGCGATGACGTCACACGCCGTCAGATCCTCCTAAAACTAAAGCTGCAGTACTCTGCATTCCTTCACATTATTATGTACTGTACCTCCACCTACTTGTTTACTTATGTTTTTAAGTTTATTCAATAAATACTCTGAAGTACTACACTATTGGCACCCCCCTTCTTTGCTCCTGATTGGAGGAGCTGTTACATCCACAGAACAATCTTTTATACCATCTAACATCCAGAAGAGGGAGCCTTGTACCCAGGCTGTACACCCAGACCACCTAAAGGAGACTTCTGGATCCAGCAAATTAGTGCCCTACATCCAAACCTGATGACCTCTCTTTCCTGAAGGAAGCCCACCATCTGCAGGCTGTTTACACCCTATCTGGTGGAGATATATACATATATGCACATATTCTATGTGCGGTCGGTGAGTGCGCATTTTTGCCATATATTCCCTGTCACTGGTTTTGGAGTCATTTGCTGTTGAGGAAGTTATTGGTGCCACTTACCACTTTTAGTCAAGTGAATGATTATTAATTGAACGAACTTTTTATGAATTACTACTTCATTTTTATTATCCATATCTTTTAATGCAGTATTTATCTATCTTATTGTTTGAGGTTTATGTCTACCACCTATCTGCTATTTATTTGACATTTTAGTGCTGCACTTTATTTATTTTACTATTAGTGTGTGAGGTTATTTTGATTCCCTCAAGTGTCCTAGCTGCTATTTTTACATATTCAAATGAATTTATGAGCGCTCGCGTTACCTCCTTTTATTTCTCTTGTAGTCATTGCTTGTGCTGGCCCTGGATCCATGATTCTTCCATTCTACCTTTCTTTCTCCCTGAATCTTTTCTCCCTTCTTTATTTCTTTTTTCCTATACTTTCTTCTTTTAGTTTGTGCTTCTCTCCCATTTGTCCTGAGCTGATACTTCTCAGTAGGGGTTTTTCCTCTGTTTTGTTTCAGTAAGATGATGGAATGCTGCTGCTATTGCTTGGTTCAGCTCTTTGCCGTTCCTCCTTGGTGCCATTGGATGTTCCGTTACTTAGCTAATACACCCTGCTGATTTGTATCTGCGTATGTATGCTTTTGTTCCACTGTGCCCCTGCATGGGCGTATAATAAGCCTGTTGTATTGCAAAAACTTCTTTATTAAAAATATTAAAATAGAAAAAAAAAACTTTACATACTTACCAGACTTTACAGGAAACCTGGAATCAGAGCAAAAGCAAAGCTCTGCTATTGCTGAAATGGGTAAAACCGCAAAAGGAAAGCAGAAGGAAGACTGGGACCAGCACCATAGATTTAGGAGTGGTAATCATCCTTGACAGGTGCTGAATAAATGAATGTGGGAAAGGGTCATATGATTGCAGTGAAGTGTGTGAAGTGTCAGGTCTCACGGAACATCAACAAGCCAAACATATAGGGGGAGATTTACCAAAACTGGTGCACACAGAATCTGGTGCAGCTGTGTATAGTAACCAATCAGCTTCTAGGTTTTATTGTCAAAGCTTAATTTGACAAGCTGAGGTTAAAAGCTGTTTGGTTACTATGCACAGCTGCACCAGATTCTGTGTGCACCAGTTTTAGTAAATCTAGTGAAATATAAAAGTGAAATATAAAAGAAAAAAGGGGGCAATACAAAGGAAACCACTAACGTACAGGGGAATTAAATATTATTGTGTTAACTAACCCTTTAAAAATCAAGATACGGATCACAGTACCCAAAAGACATTAGATAAAAAGATATATGAAGGAGAGCCCCCATAGAAAAGAAGGTATTCTCATGTGACCCAGGTAGTTTTAATGATACAAAAAACCTTTATTGATTCACATATGCACAAGCATGTACAAAAATTGAAAATAGTCTCCACCCATCACCATTAATATATGATAATGTTGTCACTTAAAACTAGGGAAGCCCAGGTAAGATGTAAAATTGTAAGATGTCAATCCTCAAAATGGTATATCACAAGGCTCACATTCACCACCACAAAGTCATCCCATATGACCTGGTACAGAAGAAAAACTCTAATGGCCCCCGCTGGATGACCCACTGAGAGTGGATTGCTCTCCCACCATACAGCCTAACTGCTGATGCGGTGGATGGTTTGATGGTTTCAATTGGAGACAAGTTGTTTAATCACAACCTGAATGAACATCCATGCTGATCTGTTCAACTTTACAATTCATATTCCTCACACAGACCTCCTTCTGTATAATAATTAATGAATGACTACAGTAACCCGCCAGAGGGCGTTTTCCTCATTGATTGGGTTGCCTGGAACATTTATCAGTCTATTGATTCTAAGTCAGGACTTTTTCCATCTGAAATTACTCATCGCACAACCTTTATGAGGGTGACAGCCCTCTGATGCTCTTTGCTGGATGAGCCACTGAGAGTGGATTTCTTTCCTGCTATACAGCCTAACTATCCGCTGATGTGGTAGACTGATGGTTTCAATTGGAGACAAGTTGATTAATTACAATCATAGTGAACATCCATGCTGAGTCTGTTCAACTTTATAATGTCTTTCACACAGACCTCCTCCTGCAAATTAATTTTATGACTGACTACAACTATGAGCCAGAGGACGTTTTCCTTACTGATTGGTTTGTCTGGAACATCTATTAGTCTATTGAGTTAGGATCTTGTCCCTTTGAAAATACTCATAGCACAACCTTTATGAGGGTGGTAGGACTTTTAGGTTTTTGAGTTCCTAATTTAAGTGGTGAATTTCTGCAATTATATGCATGACTGAGAATTATATCATCTCGATTGATACGATCATTGATATATGCATGACTTCGTCTCTTTAGGATTAGTTATTCTCCTATTTGCTATGTCTGTGCTCCGCCCCTAGACATCTTCTTTACCAGGTCTTATGGGTTGACTTTGTGGTGGTGAATGTGAGCCTTGTGATATACCATTTTGGGGACTGACATCTTACAATTTTACATCTTACCCGGGCTTTCCTAGTTTTAAGTGACAACATTGTCATATTTTAATGGTGATGGGTGGAAACTATTTTCAATTTTTGTACAAGCTTGTGCATATGTGTAATATGTGAATCAATAAAGGTTTTTTTGTATGATTAAAACTACCTGGGTCACATGAGAGTATCTTCTTTTCTATGGGGACTCTCCTCCATATATCTTTTTTATCTTGGTAAATCTAGTATATAGTGTGTCACAGTGTTGGAAGGACTTGGATGAGAGAAGATTATAAAGAATTTGAATGGAAAGTGAATGAGGGGAAAGTGGAGATGAACTATTGAAAGGGAATAAGAAGTGTCAAACATCAGGGAAGAAAACAAGGCGATGTTACTGTGGAAAAGTGAAAAGGGAGGATGGAAGAGTGTTAAAAGAGAATTGTGGCCAAATCTTTTTTGAATCACAGGAGTGCACTGACAGTACTTGTGCTCTCCAGATTCAGCTTAACAGGGAGCTTTACCATGTGACAGAGCTGCTCCAGACTCTGGAAGGATCCCAGAAAACAGAAAATTGTATTACTTTATTTTTCCTTTCCTGGTGCACACACATATATATATATATATATATATATATATATATATATATATATATATATATATATATATATATATATATACATACACATACACACACACGTGTGTGTGTATGTATATATGTACATATATATGTGTGTGTGTATATTTTATATATATATATATATATGTGTATATATATATATATGTATGTATATATATATAAAATTGTAGTATTTCAAATATATGTCAATATATTTGGGAAGATTATTTTTAAAATGTATTTCAAATATATTTTTCTTCCATGTGGGCTTGACCAATATTTCCTGGATGCTTGTGACTAAATGGTGCCTGTCCTGGCCTTTAGAGGGCTACCTCCATCTTGAGGACTTTGCAGGGCTGTACGCCGCTTGATCCAGGCAAACTGGACATACTAGCTTGTCAGGCAGTGACTTTCCACCACCAGCGCAGCAACTATTAAGGCTGGTAACCTGTGATGTTTGTAGATGGGGAACAATGAAAATAAGAAGTGAGATGGTGACCTTGATCAACATTGCCTGAATATCTGCTCTTAGATGGTGACTTGTCTTGACCTTTTGAGGGCTGTAGTCATTACGACAGTATTGGCTATCTTTTTCTCAATATCTTCACTACTTATATAATCCCTATACCTTACAAGCAATGGGTGGTCTGACTAGGCAGTGTTCCCCATAGAAAGAGAAAAGCATCAGACTGAAATGAAAAAGCAACATGACACAGTGATCCCAGAGCAACACTGAGAGCTGATCACAAGTGTGCGGTGCAGATTGAAGCTCAGGTTTCACAGCTAATTGATACAGTAGTTGTTTAGCGGGTCATGTTAGGTTTTACATCAGGATTTTATCCTGCTCACACATATGCAGTTTAGAAAAGGTTCCCATAGAAGGCAATAACCTGTACTCTGCATCTGAACCTGAAGGTTCAGAAATCGTACATGACTATTTTTCAAACCGCAGTGAATCCGCACCGCCAGTGCACCGGACATATGTGAACAGGCACCATAGAAAGCAATGTTTTTTCACAAGTCATGCAGATTGGATGCGGTCCAAACTGCATCCAATCCATGTACTTGCAATCTGGCATTAAGAGAGAGGAAAAGCCCAGGTGAATGCCAAAGTGTAAAACATACAGTACCTGCAAACAGTGACCATATAACCATCCAGCATGCATGAGAAGAGAACACCATGTTAAAACCATTTAAAACTTTCACCCTTGGCCATTACTGATGATATCAGCTCCTGAGCATGCTCGAATCGCAGTCTGTGGCTCTCAACGCTATCTTGTAAAAGGGCAAGCCAGGAAACTGGCCACAGTGGCCGCATCACTTCCTACCATTCATGCTCAGAATGGGGCTCCAACCATATAACTAATTTAGAGGCTGTAAAGGAAAGACTCACACCCAGGAGAAGCTGAACCATGCCCCCAGACCACCAGAATGGGGTTCCAAACATATAGCCCATTTAGAGGCAGTACAGGACGGACTTCCACTCAGGAGAGGCTGAACCTGGCTCAAATTCCAGTCCTGATCAGGTGAGGACAAAAAAGGAGAATGCAGCGAGTTGGGTCTGTCTTTAATTTATAGTTAACCAATCCTATCAGGTTGTGGGGGGCAGAGCCACAACTCATTGTATGCTGCACCAGGAAAGAATGTTGGGAACCACAGAGATACCTGATCTGCCACTCTCAGTGCTCCAATGACAGCCTGTGCCAACTGCTCCTGCCAAGTGCTCCAGTGAGTGCTGGAGAGGCAGATAAGAGAGCAGTAACTGACAATCACTACTCTCCTCTCAGAGCGGACCAAGAACTGAGTTGTCAACAGTCATATGATCGCACAGTTCTCAGGCTTAGAGCCAGCAGAGAACAAATGGGGGTATCAGACCAATGCTGTAGCAGACCAGGGAGGGGAGTATAGATATTTGTTTGTTTCACTACCTCAAACTTCTCCTTTAGCTCGGAGAGTGATTAGTGATACCTAAAAGATCAGACAAGTGTAATAAGAAAGACTGCAAGACAAAAGAAAACAGCGTGCAGACTCACAACTGAATTACAGTGATTAGACCAGGGGTAGGCAACCCCCAACACTAGTGCCGGAGGCAGGGGTATATTTACCACAAGGCAAACAAGACATTTGCCTATGGTGGCATTTTTTCAGGGGTGCAGCAGCATTTTTCAGGGAGGCAGCAACAGCCCCCCCAAAAGAAGGGATGGAAGAAAGGACACACGCAACATGGGGACCAGGTGGGATCTCAGAGAGGCTGCAGGCTGCTTGATGGTGTATGCAGAGCCTGGCCCTTTTCCGGGGATTTCCAGAACTGTGAAGGTGAGGGTCTTCTCTCACGCCGGGGTGGGGTTGCTAGTGTATGAGGGGCGGTGGTAGCGATAGGCTCTCCCGGGTGGGGTTTTGTTGGTCAATGTCAGGCTATTATCATGGAGGAAGGGAGTGTTTGTTAGTGTCAGGGCCTCTCCATAGGGGGGCGGTTTCTGTGTTGCCTAGGGCAGCACGAAACCTAAATACACCACTGGCCGGAGATGGCATGCGACAGCATCAAGAAAGGCATCCAAGGGGAGTCCTGGGAGACCCACCTCCCAAACAATAAAGCTGGTCAGCGGCTGCATGCAGAAGAAGCAGCGAGGCACCTCTATTCCCACTGGTGTTGGTTCCTGTATTACTGTCTCCACACTGAAGCTGTGTCAAGTCAGATTCCCCAGGCCGCTTGTTCTCACTTTGAAAGGGTAATTATGTTCAGTATTTTTCCTCCTCTGTGGTAAAGCACTCTTTTAGCCTATGCCAGCTCATGGCCAGGCTTTTACTATTGGTATACCTGCCCTCCCTCGGAACATTTCTCTCCCTCAGCATCCATGCGCCTACCTCAGCTTGGAGGGGATTTAGCTAGAGAGGTTTATCTTCAAATTAACCCCTTCCACAGCAAACTTTTATGAGTAACTCAATGCAAAGAAATATTTAATGTGGGGGGAGAAGGGTTTTAAAGGCTTTTCTGACATAAAAACTATTGGGAATTACTAATTTAAGCTTCAGTCACATGGGCATTTAGACATGGTGTGAATGGAAGGGCAGGAATCTACTGATACCTGCTGCTGTTTTTGACACCAGTGAGCAGTCAGCTGCAAAAGCCAAGCCCATACAGTACACTATAATGACACCTTACTGGGTGCTGCAGCTATTTGTGACTGTTCACACAGTCAGTGATTGCCTGTGATGATGGCTGCTGAACGTACATTCAGCAGTAAACACCGCAAGTAATCACTGGTTGTATGAACAGTCACAAATCACTATGGCCACAGGCAACTTGTTAAAAACGTTTACTGTACCGGCTCAGTGGCTGCAGCTAGCAATTCGCAGGTGTCAAAAACAGCAGCAAGAATCAGCAGATTCCTGTCGCTGCCTTTCATCATGGCATCGAAATGGGAACTACTACATCAGAACTTTTACAAATGGAAAACAGAAAAAGGGCGCACCGACCTAGTGCATTATCATTTAAAATAATTTATTAAAGAAACAAAAATAGGTATCATACTCACAATGGACAATGGACATAATAACACAGGCATGTCAAACTGAACAAGACATATGATCCAAACAACATCTGAGTCCATATGATGGAACCCTGGATGGCCAACTGGCTAACGCGTTTCGAGGACACAACCTCTTCCTCAGAGCCAAGGTTGGCCCTATTTTTGTTTCTTTAATGAATTATTTTAAACGATAATGCACTAGGTCGGTGCGTCCTTTTTCTGTGTGAGGTTAGAAGGTGCAGGATTTTGGGTGAGCTGAAGTGTGAAGGTGCAGTAATTGGAGTGATATGAGCTGTAATAATGCAGGAATTGGAGATGATCAGAGGTGTAAAGGTGCAGGTATTTGCATGATCTGAGGTGTGAAAATGCTGGAATTGGGACTAATCTGAGGCCTAAAGGAACAGGAATTAGGGCTGATCTGGGTTGTAAAAATGCAGAAATTGAGGTGAACCGAGATCCAGACATGCACGAATTGGGGTAACCTGCGGTGTGAAGGTGCAGATACTGGGACTGACCTGAGTTGTAAAGGTACAGGGATTGTGGTTAACGGAGGTGTGAAGGTGCACAAATTGGGGCTGATCTGAGGCTTGCAGGTGCTTGAATTGGGGCTGATCTGAGGTCTGGAGGTGCAGGTATTGGGGTGATCTGAGATGTAAAGGTGCAGAAACTGATCAGTGTTCTGGGTTGCAGGAATTGGGGTGATCTGGGGTGTAAAAGTACAAACATATGGGTGAAGTTGCAGGCATTGGTGTGAGCTGGGATGTGAAGGTGCAGAAATTGGGGCTGATCTGAAGCCTGGAGATGCAGGAATTGGGGTGATCTGAGGTGCAGGAATGAGGGCCGATTTAGGGTCTGAAAGTGCAGAGATTGGGTTTGAATTGAGATAACTACCAGAGTGCCCACTATCACCTCACACTTCCTTTCCAACTGTATATTTCGTAGTCCTTGGATGAGATATTCATTTCAGCCTTACTATACTTGCCTCACACCACATTTGTTCTGCACATGTGTTCTGAAAAAGGGGTAAGTTACCATTTACCATCCCTAAAAGCGCAATGTTTTCTCACTAATATTCAAATAGTTTGCAGCATTTACTGTATAAAAATTCCTTTTCATGATGGAATGTGTAAAGTTGACATTTTTTATGTAACTGGCATTCTCAACTTCTTCGAAAACATTTTTCAGCACACCATGGATTAGACTGCTGCATAAAAAGAAACAATGTAGCTGAAAATTAATGTTTAAAATGTATGTTACCTCAACATTTCATGTTTCTGTGTTACCAGGCACTTGTATTAAAACATATCCTGTCTTTGCATTGTTTCCTTTATGTGAACATCTGGTAATCCTGCCAAGTTCCCCTGCTTTCCTTTCTCAAACTGACAATGCCAGGGCAGGGAAGCACATCCATCCCAGTGTTTCCTTCTTTGCATTCTACTTCGTAGCACAGTCTGCCTCTACTCCACTGGTCAGATTTCTGCTGACACCTCCCCTTCCTGCACTGCTCTTCACGAGGAAGATCAGTGTGCTGCTGTTTCTTCCCCCCTCGTCATAGTGTATTTCTGTGAATTTACACTGGACTGAAGACTTCACAAAACCTTTAGGGAGAGGGAGCTTTAACTGATGGAAGCGTGGCTAAACAGGGCGTTTTTAAACATTGGCTATGCAGGGAGTTTAATTGACTCCATAAGGATTAGCAGCAAGGCATGAGGTGAAGAGTTTGAACTCTTAAAAGAAAAAAAAAAGATACACTGAGGCATCCCACTGACCTAATGAAATTCAGCCTTCAGAAGAGCTGTAATTGTCTCCTTCCCCTCATTATAGGTGAATAGCCTCGCTCTGCTTCTAACCCAACTGACCTATCTTCTGTCCCCGAGTCCCTCACTTCCAAGATTAGCAGGCCAACCACTCTAGCCAGACACAGAGCTATAGCTAGTGCTAATGAAGTTGGCTCTGCTGCTACTTACACGTGCCAGTCTGATAGTTGCTCCCTGGTATCTTCCCACCATTACTACAGCCATAATAGTGTCTTCTCCTAAGCTGCTGCACCCTGTCTTCCCCATTGCAGTAGTCCCTGACCATTGCCCATACCTGAGTGTGGCTCTCCAATGCCCACAGAGGCTTCTCCTGTCCAGTCCCTCCCTTCTAAATGATCAATATGGCCCAGTTTATAATTTGAACCCCCAGGAATGCTTAGCTTTAGTCAATATGTCCAACAACTACAACATTGTCATAAAATCAGCTGAAAAAAGTGGTGCCATTATTGTCCAAAATAGATCAAACTGTTTTAGGGAGGAGGAACGCCTACTCTCAGATAGAACTACATATTGTAAACTACCTAGTGATCCCTTACCTGGCCTTCTCATAGAGGCAAATGACCTCATCAATGGAGCTGTTAAATATGGAGTCGTTAACAAAACAGAGGCAATTTTTTTCGGAAGGAATTTTATAGGATTCCCTATTTATATCACCTTTCAAAGTTCCACAAGGATGCCACCAACCCTCCTGGATGGTTGATAGTAGTCTCCATGGAGAGTATTACCAGTGGACTTTTTTTATATATAAATCAGTTTCTTCAGCCCCTAGCTCAATCCTACCCTCATATATCAGAGATCGGATACAGCTCTTGGAAACATAGAAAGTGTATACATGGGAACCCACTTAGAGTATATGTGGGTTTTGCTTGACGTGTGTTCTCTATACAAGTCAATACCAATGATATTGGCATTGGGGGCCCACACGCAGTGTGGGACAGGCAAACTTAATTCTTGAGGATACCAGATTTTATCACAAAATTATTTTCAATTCGATAGAGATTTCTCTTTACAGGTTACCAGTACAGCTATGGGAGCAAATGTCCCTAGCTACACAAATATGGCCATGGGTTTGTGAGAGGTCTATAACATCTGGCACAACAACCCTCTTCTGCCAGCATCATCTGCTATGACCATTACATTGATGATGTAGTCATTATCTGGGATGGCTCTGAGTCTGAAGTTGCCTCATTTGTCTTGTACTGTAACAACAATAAGTTTGGGTTCTTGTTCACATCAGTTTGCGATAGTGACTTTTTTAGCTTTATCTTCGAGTCACGAGGGTGCTAACATTGTGACAGACCCAACCGGGACAGGGGCTTTGGAGGGGACTAGGGGCTAACCTTCTACCAACTGATTATGGCCCATGAAGAGAGCAGATCATTCTTTAATGATGGACAACAATGTAATGAACTCAGAGCGAGGCGTCGATTAATTCTCTGCATAAAGACAATAAATCTTCTCTTCTGGAGTGGATGGAAAGGTAGAATATTAATTTTGTACAGGTAAGAGGAAATATGGTGGCCTTCACTGGGTTGGAGAAGCTCTCCTATTTGGGACAGAAATGTTTATCAACAATCTCCCTCAAGAAATCTTGAGTTTTGTCTTATGATGGACAGAATATACAAGTGAAAGCAAATACCTGATAGCATGTGTAATAGAGTTTTTGTATTCAGGGTTGGGCTTTTTGCCGATCTGTCTGGGGTAGGCTTCCTGATTAAACAAAGCATTGGCTGGGTGCCTGGCTGTTGATTAGTGTACTGTTAATTAGATCCCTGTTAGGTGTACCGTTTACAGTTAACATTGTTTAGAATAATGTGATCAATCTTTTACCTAATCAGTGTGGGATGTTTATCACAAAAAGTGTAATATTTGTTTTATTGTTCATGTGGAGACTGCCCCTATTTCTGAAGTATATAAAAACCTGTGTTCTTGTTCAATAAAGTAGCTCTAGTTTGCATCAAGCTAGTCTAGTCTTTGGTGCAATGCCCAGCTACAATACCTTGGTGCTGTGTCCCAGTGGAAATGAAACGGTTCTTTGATGGAATAACCCAATCAGAGTGACAGGCGTTCCGTCACATTTGGTTGTCAGCAGCGGGATGCTTCCAGCAGTCTTGGACATCCAAACCATCACCAGGATCTCAGGTTCAGTTATCAGAAGAGACGAGGAACAGATACCAGCTGCCATGAAAGCAGAATTTGAAAGGAGGCTGCGAGAGATGCGGATGCAGCACAGAGGATCAGTGCCAGAGCAGGTTCTGCTGGGAAGGTATGACTTCCACCAGGAACTCTGTAAGGAAGCGCTAGACCGAGAGTGGCACTGCCATGAAAAAATTCTCTCCTCCATCCAGGAAAGGCACTGGTCACAGTACAAACTGTGGGTGCTGTTACTGGGGGAACAACCGAACAAGGAGTGGACAACTGAGTTAAGCAGGCTGGTCCGGGAAGAAATGTAGCTGGATGAGAGCTACAGAGCCCTCTGCTGGTATATAGCCCAAGTGTGCCCTTTGATAGCAGATGACAGCTGAGTGGCATTTCGATGGATTACAGAGAACAGATGCTGAACATCTCAGAAGTGCTCTGAGCACAGGAAGATTTGGAGTTTCTAGCCTTTCAGGAATGGGAGCTGAAGATCGCTTGCAGACAGCTGCTAGACTCTGCTCAGCTACAGGGCTAGGCCCCCCTTTACATGGGACTATCGGGAAATACCAGCTGAGAGCTATGAAATCCCATCTGAAATGTTGACAGTGGGGCAAAGTAACAGTGTGCTTTGCTCATCTCCATTCGCAACTATGGAAGTGGAGCTCTTATAGCAGATGCAGCAAGTGTTGGCTCACCTTGATGATGATGAGCCTGTTTCTGCACAGGACAAGCTTGGATGGAGGAATGCATTTGTTTTGCAGCCAGATGAGGGTATGGGAGATGGAGTAGCTGGCTCATCTCCCCAACACCAATTCAAGGATTTGGGAGAGAAGCAAGCTGCCCTCACTACACAGTCGCAGATCCCAGAAAGCATGGATTTAATTGACTTTTCATTAGAGGATGTAACATTTACTGAGCTTCCAATGGAAGTGCTGGCACCAAGATAGAGCTCTGCTAGCCTCTGCCCAACACTTGTAACCTCTTTTGGGTCCCAGAGACAGGAGAATAGTGAGACTATCTTCAGCCACCAGCTCCAGAGACTGGGGATTTAATAGACCTTTCTATTGAGGAGGAACAAGCTCGTAAGACTACAGTAGAAGGGGTGACATTGGGGCAGATCACTGCTGAATTTTGCCTACAAAAATTGGTGGCCCTGGAAGATTTGTGCGATGTCACTGAATTTTCATTTTGTTTCCTAGCGGAAGACCTGGCATCAAGGCAGAGCCCCGCTGGCCTCTGTATTTTCTGTGCCAACAGCACTTCCGGGGCAGGGAGCCAGGGCAGACAGCCCTTCTCCCCAGCAGCAGGTCAATACAGTGGAATTCCTAACCCCAGCTGACGTGCTGGAAACAGGACAGAGGGTCCAAGACCTCTGCCCCACAATCGCAGCAGTTTGGGGGGTTCAGGGAGAGGAGGTGGTCATCCTCCCTTACCAGTGGCAGTGTAGTGACTTGGAGTGCAGGAAGTCATCTTTGCTCCACGGCAGGAGTCCAGGAGATGGAGCAACCAGCTCATCTCCCCAGCAGCAGATCCACAGTATGAGAGAGGAGAGAGTCATCCTCCCTTCCCAAATTTCAGCCAGAGGGGAGGATGTGGGGTCCCCAGCTGAAGTGCTGGCTACAGGGCAGAGTGCCTTTGGCCTCTGTTAAGCACCTACCATGTCTTCACAGCTCCAGGATCTTGGGGCAGGTCACCCTTCTCCCTAGCAGCATACCGAGCCTCGGAATAGTAAAGACCTCCCAGCTGTAGGGCTAGCAACAGGGCAGAGCACCTCTGTTCAGCACCTATCATGTCTTCAGGGCTCCAGGGAATTGGAGCAGTCAGCCCCTCTCTGCAGAAGCAGACCAAGCCCTGGAATGGTAAAGACCTCCAAGCTAAAGCTCTGGCAGCCCGCACAGAGGTTCACGACCTCTCCTACACAGCTACAGTTCAAATGATAACTCTTCCCTGAATCCAAGAATAGAAATCATGTGGACCAACTCTGTTGGTTCACGCTGCCTGACTAACTCATGTCCAGACCAGGTGAAGGTCTGGGACCTGGTTAGTCGACTTCTGAAGGGGGAGAAATGTAACAAACCCAACAGGGACAGGGGATTTTCTAGGGGACTAGGGGCTAGCCTTCTACCAACTGATTATGACCCATGGAGAGAGCAGATCATTCTCTAATGATGGATGTGGAGAGTGAGGCTTGGATTAATCCTCTGCATAAAGACAATAAATCTTCCCTTCTGGAGTGGATGGGAAGGTGTAACATTAATCTTGTACAGATTAATGGTCAGAGGAAATATGGAGGCCCTCATGCAGACTGTGTTAGAGAAGCTCTCCTATTTGGGACAGAAATGTTTATCAACAATCTCCCTCAAGAAATCTATGAGATAAATTACCGTACATCACCGTATTTTGCGCTCCATAAGACGCACTTGTCCCCCCAAAAATGGAGGAAAAAGTCTGTACGTCTTATGGAGCGAATATGGAGCGGCCAGCCCGGTATTCCCCCCCATCGCCGCAGCCATGTTAGAATACTAGGCCGGCCGCTTGGCTCTTCTGTGGCAGTGCCTGGCAGGGCCCACAGCAGCTGCCTCTTAAAGCGGAGTTCCAGCTGAAAAGAAAAAAAAAAGTCAGTAGCTACAAAAACTGTAGCTGCTGACTTTTAAAATACAGCCACTTACCTGTTCCTTGATGCAGCAGTGTACTCACCACCACTGGTTTCACCGACCATCTTCTCTCCCTGGCGCCGGCATCTTTAGTGTGGGCACCTGGCTGTCGCAGCTTGTGACTTCACAGCCGGGTGCCAACTGCGCATGCGCAAGAAGCGCTGCACTTTGTGAATGGCCCCGTACCCTGCTGGGACCTGTCACGTGTCCCAGAAGACTACAGGGAGGGAGGACAACTTCTGCTTCCGATTTGCCTAGGCGATTGCTCCCCAAAGGTCTGCAGTCTGACCATCTCCTGTACTATGTCTGCAGTCTCTGGTCGTCTCCTGTACTAGGTCTGCAGTCTCTGGTCGTCTCCTGTACTATGTCCGCACTGTCTTGTCATCTTCTGTACTATGTACAGTATGCAGTCTCTGGTCAGCTCCTGTGTTATGTCCGCAGTCTCTGGTTATTTCCTGTACTATGTCTGCAGTCCATTGGTTCAGAATACTTTTTTTTCTTGTTTTCCTCCTCTAAAATCTAGGTGCGTCTTATGGAGCAACAAATATGGTAATTCCACTTTTTCAGACTGTTGGAATATTTGAGTTTTGTCTTATGATGGACAGATTACACAAGTGAAAGCAAACACCTGATAGACAGCATGTATAATGGACTTTGTGTATTCAGGGTTGGGATTGTTGCCCATCTGGGGTGGGCTCCCTGATTAAGCAAAGCATTGGCTGGGTGCCTGGTTGTTGATTAGCTGTTAATTTAATCACTGTTAGCTGTACTGTTTACTGTTTGCATTGTTTAGGATAATGTGATCAGTCTCTTACCTAATCAGTGTGGGGTGTTTATCTTAATGTGTAATATTTGTTTTATTGTTCATGTGGGGACTGCCCCTATTTCTGAAGTATATAAAAAGCTGTGTTCCTGTTCAATAAAGTAGTTCCAGTTTGCATCAAGCTAGTCTTGGGTGCAATGCCCAGCTATAATACCCTGGTCCTGTGTCCCAAGGGCGAGAAAGCGGTTCTCTAACGGAATCACCCAATTGGGGTGACGGCGGTTCCATCACAAACATCTATGCCAAAAATTACATTAAGCCTACTGCTCGTAATTCCTTCTTTCACTATAGGTGGGTGAATAACATACCCAAGAGTTAATTTTCCCGGCTTTTGCATAATTGTACAAGATTTGAAGACTATCTAGAGCATATTGCCCTTATGAAGAAAACATTTATAGACAACGGGTGCCCCACTAAGTTGACTGAAGATGCCTTTTCCTTCTAGTTATAAAACGATACATCCTTCATCGGGTCCCCATTGGACAATGATCAGCCAGTCCTACTCATTACACAATTTCATAGCAGACATCGCAAAACGGAAAGTATCCTTAAGAAACACTGGGCATATCTTCTCCAGGATCCACATTTCAAACCCACCATCATAGAGCAGACCATAGTGGCTTACCAAAAAGCACCAACATCAAAAATAAGGTGGCCCCCAGAAAGCTAAATCCTTGATTTGAAAAAGTTGATTTGAAAGTTACCATACAGGTTAAATGCAATACCTACCTGATAAACAGTCTGGTCTGAGATAGAACTGGACAGAGTCCACAAGGTCCCCATGTCTGCCAATAGGTTAGCATCCCCTAGAAACACATTGGGGTTTATTTACTAAAGCTGGTTGACTCAGAATTTCGTGCACGGTAGCCAATCAGCTTCTAACTTCAGCTTGTTCAGTTAAACTTTAGCAATAAAACCTGGAAGCTGATTGGTTTCCATGCAGAAGTGCACAAGATTCTGAGTCAACCAGCTTTAGTAAATAAACCCCATTGTGTCATGTCCACTTTACAGTAAAATAAGAAATCCTAAGATGTACCTGGCAGAAAGGACAACTGGACTTCAACAGGGCCTGGATTCATATTCTACCCGATCTTTCCAAACACACCTCAAGAATGAGAGCTCTGCTGCACCCCTTACTGGACAAAATTCATGATGACAGGGCTACATATTGTTGGGGCTATCGAATCCATGTCATCTTCAAAAGGGATGGTCGTGAATTTCTGCTCCATAACCCCACTCAACCTCCCTGCCCTGTTCCAATTCTTGGATGTGGATGCTACTCAAGTCGGGAATTTGGCTGGACTTTCCAGATGATTTCAGGCTGCCACCTTACCAGCTGCCTTGCCCGCAGAGGGCACAATGTTCTAGATCCAAACAGTCTCAATGGGGCCCCTTGACACCACACCCATCAAGCAATGAGGACTGATAATCTCAGAGCACTCTGGCTCTCTGAGTCCTCTCTGCTGCTTCCTGAACTATGACTAGCTCAGTTAGTCTGATATTGTCTGTATTCCTTGCTTTAGTCTACAATTGGAACTATGCTACATGAGAGAGGCTCAGCCTCTTGCAGTCTGGTCCTCATGGCATGAGGACAGCAAGCTGGGATCCTGACTTGCTAGTTTGCTATGCAGTTGACTTGTAGCCTTCTGCAAGGCCTTCGAAGCCATACTGTGCTTTACTTGCCATTATCTTCCCTGGTTTACCTTTTTCTTTCTCCCTTTCCTTAACTAGCCCCCCTCTTTTCCTCTCCCTTTCCACACCCTCTTTCCCCCCGCCATAATTTAAACCCTGTCCCTTTTTCCCTACCACTACATCTCTATCTGGATGTGAGTACTCATATCTTCGTGTACCATAATTTATCTCTCTGACTATGTACCAGACTCAGGTGGACTCTCTCCCCCCTTATCTGATCTCAGGGTGTTGGGGTCAGTTTACCTGGTGTGTCCTTGTGTTTTATTTCTTTTCATCTTTTGGGGGTGGGTCTGGGGTGCCCCTGAGGGGTGGATCCCCAAGTAATTGGAGCTCCTATTTCTGAGACTCTAATGAGGACCTGTACAAAAATAAAAAGACACTGAACGGGCGTTGCAGATAATTGTTGTATACACAGTGTGCAGTCAGCTGTGTGGGACAGGCTTGTGTGCTGATAAATTCAGAGCCCATGAATCCACGTGAATAAAAAAAAAGTCTCACATGGTGCTACACAGCATACCAGTTGTTGGTCAAATCCAGGCTAAAGGCAGATGGGATGTACCTGTCTGAGAAGGTAGATGGGATCCGTGACAGGAGCCCGCCGGCCACGGCAAGGTGAAACTCGCATCCCCGGAAGTGACATCACTGGAACCCAGAAGTTGTCAACCATGCAGCAAACACTGCTGGAACGCACCAGGGAGAATAACTACAGCCTGTTACCAGGACATGTTTCAGGATACATCCCTTTGTCAAATCCTGACATACTAACCAGCAAGCCAATCATTTATAAACTACTCATTCAGATAAACACTTCCCTCCCACAGGAAGGGTTAGTTAACCTCTCCTCCTCCTGCTCAGTCAGACTGGCACATCCCATCTGCCTTCAGCCTAGATTTGACCAGCAATTGGTATGCTATGTAGCGCCATGTGAGACTTTTTATGCTTTATTTAGAAAAATGATGATTTTTAACTGAACTCTGAGTCACGTGGATTTATGGGCTCTTAATTTATCAGCACACAAGTGCCCCCAAAGAAGCCGCTGATGACATTGGGTTCTCTGTTCTGCGCATCTCAGACCCCCCTGACACACCTGGTAAATAAGGGTACTGCGGACACCACTACTAGATACTTTCAGAAGGATAGCTTTATAAGACAATGCTTTACTAATGATTATTAAGTCATCAGAAGACACAAAAGAACATTGGTTATGAACATACCCAACTTACACAATATAAGGTCAAATAAAATCACCAATACATACAGTGGGGATGACCGTGGCAATAGACCTAATGCTAGACCTAGCTATTTCTAAAAAACCGTCTTACCCCAGGAGCAAGAGGGGGAAGAGGAGACCTATATGTCGCCACAGGCAAAGAAAGCAATACAACACAATTGAAGAGGCCAGGGTAAGAGATCCCCCTTAAAGTAACCAGTGCTACAGAGTCTCAAACAACCCCAGTCAGTATCAGACTCCGCAGATTGATCCTTCTGATTGGGTGGACTTCTGAAGGTGAACGTATCCTTAGCACACAGACATGAAAGGGCATTGAGGTATCACTGTGCAATTGCCACTGGCAGGGTGAACAGAATAACACATATTCTGAAACCGAAACTTCCCAGCAGATGAAGAACGGTGTCTGCATGCGGTGTCTCTGCTGTATTAGGGAGAATGTTAGGCTTGCACCCACTAACTGGACCCTTGGGGTATGACACCACCACAGTTCGCTGTAAATAACCAGGCTCCTGTAGAGTAAAGTGTCTCAAGACCAGGAGTGGTGACACCTGCAGAGTGCTAAGCCACAACCGACCCGATTCCTGCAGTCCCAGAGAAGTTGCACCGTAGTGCTGAGCAATGCTGGATTGCTGAGCAGAATTATTGCACTGGATGATGGAGTTGTGGCCTAGTTTTATAATGGAGGACGGAAAGTCATGCTCCCCTCTGTCAAAATCCAAGTCCCCGCACTACTCTTAGTGCGTGGCTGCTGCAGAGGGATTTTATCTGCCTCCCCCAGGATGCCCTTTGGTTTCCTCTTCTATGGTAATTGTAGTCCGGACTATGCTGAAAAACAGTGTCTCTCTAGCGGTGGGACTACAGGTCCCAAGATCTTCTGTTTCTTTTTCACACTCCCCACTGTCAGCAGGAAATTGTGTTTTCTGTGTGCTGAACAATAGAGGGGAAGAAGAAAATATCAGCCTGTGAAACAGATGTCCCTGATTTGAGAATGACCCAGCCCTGAACCAGGCAAAATGTAGTAGTAGGTGGCAGTACAATTTTACCACAAAATTGTGTACTGGACCTTGCACAGCACAAATCAAACCTTAGAACAGTACCTTTGAAGTTTTGTTAGTTATCTCCAGGATGAATGGGCAGCCTACCTTCCAACAAGCTGAATTGCTTACAACAAATCTAAACAAAGCTCCACTTCTCAAAGCCCATTTTACAGAAACACCAGTTGTCATCCAGTTTTCATTCCTATCCTTCCCATTTCTACTCCTAATCCTGCTGCGATAGATTAACAGTCAAATAGGAGAATTGGGAGAAATTAACTGGGACCTTGAAGGAAGCTCAGGAAAATTAAAGGCAGCTGATAGATATCACAGAGCACTTCCTACATTTCGTATAGGTAACAAAGTGTAGCTTTCAACCATAAGCTTAGGACACAGTTCATCCTCTCAAAAAAGTTGTTTCAATGTTTTTGGGACTTTTTAAAAGTCCTTCCCAGATCACTCCAGTTAGCTTTCACTTAACGTTTCCTGGCAATATTAAGATTCCCCCTGCTTTCTTTGTCTCTACTCAAGCCATTTCTTGAAAATCCTTTTTTTCTCTGCGAGTGATGCTTGGAAATGGATTGTCAAAAGTGACTCTGCTTCTGGAGGCCCTGGGAACAAGGTACCTTGTAAAGAGGCTCATTAGAAAGATCAGCAAGGCTGCTGAAAGGGAAAGTCTGAAGCTACAGAATGTTGGTTTCAGGTTCAAAGTTCTTAGTCTGTATTCAAGTGCCTAAAATATGAACTCTGTGTGGAACTGTCTTTAAGTTCTCTCTAGTCGTGAACTCTCTGATTAATTTCTGATCAATTCCTGCTGAATAAATTCTACTTTATTCATTAGAGACTGGCTCCCAATGTCTTACATTTTTAGCACTGGGGTGAAATGCAAGTCCTCTCTACCTCTGGTGGTCCCTCACATGCCTTTTTGGGTCAGGGAGTGCTACAAATCCAATCAATTACAAATCATATAATGTATTTGAGCAGACCGCAGACTGATATGCAACACAAGTTGGATGGAGAAAAAAATGTGAACTGAAGCACCACACCAACACTAAAAGGTCCAGATACGGCTTTATTCCATTAAGGTCAGGGGGACATTTAAAAGTGTAGAATTCACATTTCAGGGGTCCAAAAACACCCACTTCATCAGGGCCTGGGATAGAAAACAATGTATGTGGACGAAATGTTATCTGGAACCTTAATAGTATTTTTTCCATTGTGGTTATCTGTACAGGTCAGCAGGTGGTTTGGTAGCCAGCTTAGGATGTTTTACTGTAACCAGTTTTCTATTCAGGTTTTTAGGTGGTTATCATATTTTAGTACATTGTTTGATTCCACCATTGTTGTTATGCATCAAAATAAATAACTACACATTCTGCCCAAAACCTATGTCTAAAGCTTGCTCTACTTCTTTTTTTTTTTTTTTTCCTTTCTTTAGAGGAAACGTCAGCCCAGTATCACTGATATGATTGGGTTTTCATAGAAAAAAAAAAAAAGAATCAGCAATAGCCATCATCATATTCCTCTGATAGCATAATTATTTTACCCTCCCCCCACCCCTTTTCCTCCCTTTCTTCTCATCTCTTTAATCATCATACAAACATACATAACCCCTCATAAGAATACAATACCTATTTTATCTATTACCCTCACCCACCCCCCAATTTCCCCCACTATTCTAATATCTATCTGTATCTAGTACTATTCCTTTTTTTTTCTTTTTCTCTCCTTCCCTTTAGGCCATTATACCTTCTTTAAAACTACCAAATTTTCTATACTACCCCCTTTGGTCTAATTAATTCAATGTACATTTCCGAGATCTTAAATTTCATCCAACCACTCCACGTTCTCCTAAACATCTCCAATTTATCCTCCTCTATACAGCTCAATTCCTCCTTTCGAGCAATACCCTAAACTCTATCCAATCTACAATCTTTGGGGCCTCCTTCACCTGCCAATATTTGGGAATCAAACCCTTTGCTGCACTTATCAAATGATACAAAACTTTATTTTTGCGTAGTTCTGAAGCAGGCTCAAAGTAATAAAATAGACATTTCCACGGTTCTCCCTGGATATCTACCACACATTTCTTGGATATAAAATGCTATTTCCCTCCAGAAACACTTCATTTTGGGCAGCTCCACCATATATGCTCCATACTACCCCTTTCTCCACAACCTCTCCAACACCAGAGGGAGCTCTCTACTTGCAGTTTATGGGCCACAATTGAGGTTATATACCTAAGCATTTGTAATTAATTTCCACCGTACGCATATTTGTTGCCATATGTGTTGTATTAAAAATATTTTTTCTTTGCTGCAAGTTCATTTCTACTCCCAGTTCCTTCTCCCATTTGCTTACATACCCAGGGGGATCTATCCCATCTAAGTCCATAAGGATCTTGTATATCCTAGAGGTGAAGTTTTTTGGGGTTCCAACCCCATTCATTAGTTTTTCCAGAGGATTACTTTCCTCCAATGACCTCATTGGTTGCGGTAAGCTTGCCACAAAATGATGTAACTGGTTATACCTCCATTCATCCAACTTATTAAATAAATCTTTCATTTTTTTAACATTTGAAACATGCTTATTTTCCCTCCTTTTACAATATCTTTAAACCGTGCACTCTTATCTTTTATCTATTTGCCCCCTATTTTAACATTTTCCTGGTGCAAAAAATTCTGTACCATCTAATGGTATCAACAACAATTTGTATTTTCCTTACTGTGAATTCTGTCCCAAGTGTCTAATACAATCCTAGTCATCTTACTTGTGCCTACATCTAATGTTCGAAAACCAATGTGGTATCCATATCATCTTCTGTAATTGTGTTTTACTTAATTCCTCTTCTATTTTTACCCAACTTTTTTCTTTTGCATATTAAAAGACCAATCTACAACTCGTGATAGCAATATTGCTGTGTAATAATTCTTCACTTTAGGCAATCCCAGTACTCCATTCCCCTTTGCTCTACATAGCATCTCATGGCTTATTCTAGGTCTCTTATTAGCTCAGATGAATTTTGTAGTCATCTTTCTAACTATGGCAAAGAAAGCTCCTAGGAAGGCAATCAGGAGTATTTGAATATTATATAGAATTTCTGGGAGTAACACCATTTTAACTAGGTTTATTTGTCCAAACCATGAGGCCCCACCCTTTGCTAATCTTTTTAGCTCCTCTTAAATTTATCAGAGGGATATCATTTGCCTGATATAATTTTTTTTAATGAGGTGGCTAATTTTACTCCAAGATAGTCTATTTCATTTTCCCTCCAGGTAAATGAAAATGCTTTTTGTATATTTTTCTTATCTTTCACTGATAATGTTTAAGATTTCTGCTTTCCCAGGATTTATCTTCAAGTTTAATATCTCCCCATATTGTTTTAATTCTTTCATTAGGTTTGGTAAAGTCATTATAGGGTTGGTGACATAGAACAGCATTTTGTCTGCAAACGCGGCGATGTTATGTTCCATGTCTCCTACTTTTATCCCTCTTATATCGTCACACTTCCTAATCCTTTCCAGGAATGGCTCTAATGTCAGCACATACAATAAGGGAGAAAGGGGACATCCCTGTCTGGTTCCATTGTGCATCTTGAAGAATTGTGAAAAAGCTCCATTTACTTTTACTGCCACTGATGGTCCCTTGTATAAACCCTTAATCCAGTTCAACATCTTAATTCCCAATCCTAACTTTTCCAAAGTTTTGAACATAAACTCCCAGTTAACCCTGTCAAAGGCTTTTTCGGCATCAATCGACAATAATATTACCGGGGTTTTTTCCTTTGTAACTTTTTGAACCAATATTAAGGATCTCAGTCCATTGTCTCGTCCCTCTCTCCCAGGGATAAAACCCACCTGATCCATATGTACCGATTCTGGCATCAGGTCCCTCAGCCTTGTTGCCAAGACTTTTGCATATAGTTTGGTATCAGCATTCAACAACGATATCGGTCTATAACTTGCACACTACGAACTATCTTTCCCCTCCTTCAAAATAAGCACAATATATGCCTGCAACGATTCTTCCCTCATTTCCAAACCATCACCTATTGCATTCATATAATGACACATTTTAGGTACAAGAAGATCCTTACATTTTTTTAAATATCTTACAGTATACTCATTGGGTCCTGGACTTTTACCTAATGCCAAGTTTTTTAAAACTAAGTTAATCTCTTCTGTGGTAATAGGGATTTCCAATGTCTCCAGTTTTTCCTGTGCTAACCTAGGTAGTTCTGTCCTCTTTCTTTCCTCTCCTCCTCACTTTCCCCATTAGTCTTCTCCCTTACATCATATAATTCACTGTAAAAGTCATGAAACCTTCTGGCTATGTCTGAAGTTTTATACATAATATTTGCCTTCCTATCTCTAATTTTTTCTATGAAGTTCCTAGATTTCTTATTCCTAAGTCTTCTCATTAGATGTTTTCCTGGTTTATTCCCCCATTGGTATCTTTCTTTGTCTACTTTATTATATATCCTCCTTGAATCCTGTTCCATCAGGTCTTTCAACTCTTTTTATTATTATCTCCTGATATTTATCTATACCCATCTTCTTTTTATGTGTTTGTTCTAACTTATATAATTCTTCTATAATCGGTTTTATTTTCCCTCTTCTTTCCTTCTTCTTTTCTATACCTATAGAGATTAATATACCTCTTATGTAAGCTTTGTGTGTTTCCCATACTATTGCTTCAGACATTCCCTCAGTCTCATTTAAGTCAAAGAAATGTTCAATCTCCAGTCTTAACCTCTTCTCAACTTTGGGATCCTGCAGAAGTGATTTGTTTCATTTCCAAGAAACAATTTCATCATCGCCCCTCCCTATTTGTAGCCTCATAGTGACAGGGGTGTGGTCCGATAATGACATGACCTCTATATTGGATCCCTTCAGTGCCTCTAATTGTCTATGCTCAATCATTATCTAGTCTAGTCTTGAATATGAACCATGGACATGTGAATGCGTATAATCTCTTTCCCTAGGATGAATTAGACACAATGCTCAAAGAAGCAAAGTGGATATTATTATGGCTAATATTGCATTGTATTACATCCTTCAATATTGCCAACGCTTACATAGTTACTAATTAACTATAGGAACCAGCAAAAAATACATAGGAGATTCCAGAAACGAAACCCCTTATTTATTTAATTTGGCACACCAGAAGCAGGAGTGTGGAAACAAATTCCGCACAGAACCCAAAACCCTAATGTATTTTTGTTTTGAGTTCCTATAAGCTAAGAAGTCCCAGAACCAAAAGCATTCATCTCTACTGTGGACAAGATTTGCGCTGGTTCTGGGACTTGTCTGGTGAAGTCTGAAGCCCTGCTAGAGTGGTACTAAAGGTTCTGTGAAATACTCCATCAGTGAGCGGACGCACATATCTGGTGAGTATAAAGTTTTTGTATTGTTAGCTGGTACATGTGTATGTGTTAAGGTGTATTGTATTGTTGATGTATATGTTTTAGGCCTGTTTAGCTGTTCAGTTGAGCCGGCAAGTGAAGGGCTGATCACTCTTGGTTAACTGATGTACCCTGTAGATCTATAGGATAAACCAGACATCTTTGAGAAGAAAGTGGAAGAAATATAGATTACAGTGAGGATCTGTGTGTTAGGGTTACAGTCAGTGGTGAAGGAGAAATTAATACACTAGTTTGATAGTGTGGTTCTCTTTGTGGGACTAAGAATCCCAGCGTAACTGTGGAACAGCTGTGTCTGTCTGTGTGTGTCTCTTTTGTGGGACTAAATATCCCAGCTTAATGTTGGAATAGCTGTGAGCATGTGTGTCTGTGTTGTGCTAATTGTCTCAGCAGCTACTGATGTTATACTGGTCAAGTAACTTTCAGTGTGAACGTAATTAGCATATCAATGGCGCTTGTTGTACATTTTCTTAAGAAACATGCCTCTGCTACATTTAGCATTTGTGCAGAAGATGGGTTGACCCATCAATTTAATGATTTGGTAAAGCAATGTGAGGTTCCAAATGGTAGTATGAAAAATAAACCGTCATCTAAGAAAGGAAAGAAAGCGAGAATGCCAAATGCTGTAAGTATGTTATTGAAAATGAAAGAAATTTCTGAGCAAAAAGAACTGCAATGGTTTGCTGAAAGGGCAAGAGTAAAGGAACAGACGGTGTGTGCAAACATATTTTGGAGGCATCTGCAAATGCAGATACGAATGTTTGTGAGTGTGAGGAACTGAGAGGTGAAATTGAACTATTGGTAACTGAGAATGGTGGAACAGAAATTGGATGAATTGGAAGAAACGTGTAAACTGAGGGAACAGTGTATCATATCTTTAAATCAAAGGGAAGCAGAGAATGAAAATGTCATAGCCATGCTTAGGAGGGAGCTACACAAGGCCCAGACTGCTATAATGAAGGTATCCTCTAAGCAGGTGGAGAGTGAGCAGCCTCAGTGGTTCAGCACAGATAGATGTGCTAGAGTAGTCTCAGTGTTCAGCACAGATAGAGGTTCTAGAGCAGCAATCAGGAGAGCATGTCGGTGTTATAAGTAATGTTTCTATGGTTGGAATAAAAGTTAATGATTTGGATGAGAAATATTCAAATAAAAGTGTTGCAAGAGCTCATGAAACTGACTCAGGAGTGGAAATGGAACATGTGTCTGGCCCTTTGGTAAGCACATCTGATGAATCCATTGATAGTGACTGCTCCTCAGACAATGAAAGTGTGAAGTCTGTTGATTGCAACCATAGTAATGTTAGGCAGCAATGTGAGTCTCCATTGCCATATACTCAGAGTAGGGCCTATGCTGGTAGGCCAGCTCTCAGGTGTTTTGCCTGTAAAAAGTTGGGACATATTGCAAGGTACTGTTTGGTGTATATTAATAATGTACAAAGAAAATCTCGGTACCCTAGAACCACACCAAGGCGCACTGAAGTTTATTCTGCCAGATGGGGAAGCAATCCATGGCATAGAGCTCATAGTAGTCATAGCCAAGACCCTTTCAAAATAAAAATGCTGCAATTACAATCTGAAAACACTCAGTTAAAGTACAGAAGGCATCAGTTTATGGAAAAATTGAATAGACTTAAAATGGATGTAGCCTCTTTTTCACTGAGGTACAACACTGGGGGAAACAAATCTTTGGTTAGCAGCCCCTAGTGAGTTGTATAGAAGGTGAGAATTTTCTGGTTAACGTTTATGTGCTATGAAATATGTTTTAGATGCAAGTCTCAGAGATTTGGCCTTTGGTTTTTGGAATATTAGAGGACCTTGAAGCATTTTTAGTAGTTTCAAGGATAAGCCTCTGGATATGTTTTTTGTTTTATTGTTTTTGTTTTCTATATTATTTTTTTCTTTTTTCTTTTTCTCCAAGTTCAGGTGGAATAATCCAAAGTCCACCTGAAAGGGGAGTTATTACACCGTAACCTAACAGATGAATGCATGTTTGGTTTAAAATAAAGTTGGTAAAAGCGGCATTCAGGTCTACTTTTTTTTTTCTCTCTTCCTCTTTACAGATGATGGAGATTCATTTTTAGTTAGGTTTATCCTAAAGAAATCAGTTTTTTTAATAGTTTGTTCAGAGTTGCAGAAACCAGGAAAAACTAAGGTCCTAGGCTGCAAATGAGGTTCTAGAAGTGACAATAGCAAGCTAAGAGATATTATGGATAAGAATTTGATTCTGCTCTTGTTTTAATTTACAGAGTCCTAGTGGAGCGAGAGATTGGCAAGGTCTCTGGAACATGGATGAAAGATGGTCATCTGGTTGGCAGTGTGTCTTTGCCCTGCCGCATCACAAATTTATTCTGATGAACATTCAGGGAAGGAATGACAAAAGGGAAAGTTAAAGTTATAACTGGCAATATAAGGCTTCTTTATTGTTTGGACAATTTAATAAAAATTTAGAAAGACTTTGCCCATCAACAGGACTTGTGTAACATCATGCCGGAGTCTCTCCAAACATTTATGGACACAACTGTATAATATATACAAATTAAGTGTTGTTGGTTAGGGAGGAACATAACCTATCCAATTCTTCAAAACAAGGAATGTGAACTGTGGGTTCACAATGAACAATGGTTCACTCTGTGTGCTGGATTGGAAGATCATTGTCAGGAAGGAAGCACCTGTGTATTATTTAGGACTTCGTAGAGTTTGCTCCTATGTCCTAAAGGATACTGATATAATGTTAGTCATGGAACTAAGATGTTCCTTGAACCGAACAATAGCTAGAGGTGCACGGTGTCCCCTGGGCAATGTCTCAGAAATCCAGGAGCAGGGATGAAACTATGTGGAACTCTATATTGCCAATCTGTCTACAAACATCAACTATAATGACCCTGCTTTTCTGGAGCCCTGAATCCTGGTGTGGGTGGGAGGATACAGAAATGGTTAACAGATTGGGATAAGGGAAAACCTTTACAAAGAGACTGCAGCGATAGAGAGATAATGCTACTATAGCTTTATGCATCCTGTTGTGGTATTTCTCATTCTTGCTGTGATCTTGTCATTGGTTCAAGTTTATATGTATCGTTTGACCCAACATTTATAGAAGAAGGTGACGCATCTGTCTATGCGAGTTGAGGGAAAAGTTAAAAGTAATATATCTTTATGCAAAGTAGAAGCTCTGCTGCCAATTAAGAGTTCTGAGCTATCAAGTGCATGCAGAAATTGCAATAGAGATGGCCATACTGAGCAGACCTGCCTAATTCCGAGCCGTGTATACAGTATAGGGCTATAGGAGGTTGGGGGTGGGCTGTTTGATTTGGTGGGTCATGTACTGATAGGAACATATCAAATTGTTACTAGGGTCAACATATATATGCATATATTATGATAGTGGGTTGATTTGTGTGGTGTTATAGCTCAACATACATTTGTAAGGTTAATAATATGGTTGGGTAAGGTACTCCTCAATGTTTAGTATTGAAGCTGGTTAAGGTATGATTCTGAGCATGTGCTGACGAATGGTGAGTGAATGAACACCCTTGCTCGTAGCAGACCCTATTGTGAAGATGCCAACAAGAAGACACTGAGTGGTGCCATGAACGTTGTCACTGAAGAATGGTGATGAGGGGCCATGCAGTTCCAGGAACAAGGGAGACTCAGGTATAGATCGCTGGGACTTATACTCTTCCAAAAACAGGAGTGGTGCAAGTATAGAGTGCTGGGACATGTAGTACTCCAGTAACCGAAGAAATAGTAATATGAAGCGCTGTGACCTGTAGTTCTCCAAGGACTGCATTGAGTATTAGAGCCAGACCCAAAACTAAACAGGAGTAGTGATATGTGGTGTGTCCATAGCAGTGCTTTAGGAGTTACACTGGAGTTATATAAGGTACGCTGAGACCTGTAGTCTTCCAGGAACAGGGGCAACTCAGGTATAGATCGATGGGACTTATAGTTTTCCAGAAATAGGAGTGGTGCAAGTATAGGGTGCTGGAACCTATAGTTCTACAGTACCCGGAGAAATAGTAATATGGAACGCTGTAACCTGTGGTTCTCCAAGGACTGAATTGAGTGTTAGAGCCAGACCCAAAACTAAGCAGGAGTAGGAGTATGTGGTGCATTATTGTGTCCATCACTCTCAAAGAACTGATACCAAACCGCACTGGATTCAGAACGCACTTTTCCAAAATTGCACATTACCCTTTTTTAAAAACAGTGAAGTTGAACCACATATTTAAACACCCTCCATAGAAGCACGTTATTACTAATGTCATCTGATTCTGGCAGTTCAAAATGTATTATTATTATTATAATACAGGATTTATATAGCGCCAACAGTTTGCTCAGCGCTTTACAATATAACAGGAGACAATACAGCAACAATACAGTTCAATACAAGAAGGTTAGGAGGGCCCTGCTCCTTGGAGCTTATAATCTAAGAGAAAATGTATGCAAACCAGCATATGTGTGAACCACAGCTAAATCTTTACAATAGCCACCTTTCACTGCGGCACTGTGGCACACTTTACATGGTGCAGTCTCTTTAACCCACAGGAAGCATCTCTACCTGAAAGGGCCCCTTGGTTGAGTTTGTCTTCCAGGCCAAATTTCCAAATCCTTCACTAGAGTTAACATTGTTTGTTTGTTTTTATTTGTTGTTTTACTCACAGATAGTTTACCATATACAAGCTTCTGTTTCCATTTAATGCTATGCCAAAGAATAGGGATGGAATAGCAAGACTTGTGATTGCAGCACACAGTGGCAAATTACAGACTTTCATTTATTCCTTTGAACATATTGTAATGGGGTGTGTGTTTGTGTCTTTATGCGTCTGTGTGCATATGCTGTTTATTTTCAACTAAACAAAATATGACTAACATTTGTATTTTCTTTTTAAGGTAGAGGTTATAATAAAAAAAGTAATGTACGCTGCATAACAAAATTAAAGGAACACTTTGAAAACACAACAGATTTCAATGGGGAAAATTTCATGCTGGATATCTATATTGATATGGATTGGGTATTGTATTAGGAATGTAAGGATGCCCCATTGTTTGATGGAAATAAAAATGACCAACCTGTAGAGGACTGAATTCAAAGACACCCCGAAAATCAAAGTGAAAAAATGATGCAGCAGGGTAGTCCATTTTGCTGAAATTTTATTGCAGCAACTCAAAATAGTACTGTAGTTTGTATGGCCCCACATGCTTGTATGCATGCCTGACAATGACGGGGCATGCTCCTAATGAGATGACGGATGGTGTCCTGGGGTATTTCCTCCAAGATCTGGACCAGGCCATCACTGAGCTCCTGAACAGTCTGAGGTGCAACCTGGCAGCGTCGGATGGACCGAAACGTGATATCCCAGAGGTGTTCTGTTGGATTTAGGTCAGGTGAGTGTGGGATCCATTCAATGGTATTAATTCCTTCAACAAAGTGGGTTCAAAGATTTCATCCCAATACCTAATGGCAATCAGCGTGCCATTGTCTAGCCTGTAGAGGTCTGTGTATCCCTCCATGAATATGCCTCCCAAGACCATCACTGACCTACCACCAAAATGGTCATGCTGAATGATGTTACAGGCAGCATAACATTCTCCATGGCTTCTCCAGATCCTCTCACATCTGTCACATGTGCTTAGGGTGAACCTGCTCTCATCTTTGAAAAGCACAGGGGGCCAGTGGTGGACCTGCCAATTCTGGCATTCAATGGCAAATGCCAATCGAGCCCCATGGTGTCGGGCAGTGAGCACAGGGCCCACTAGAGAACATCGGGCCCTCAGGCCACCCACATGAAGTCTATTTCTGATTGTTTGGTCAGAGATATTAACACCAGTGGCCTGCTGGAGGTCATTTTGTAGGGCTCTGGCAGTGTTCATCCTGTTTTTCTTTACACAAAGGACCCGATATCGGTTTTGTGAATAGGTTAAGGACCTTCTACGGCCCTGTCCAGCTCTCCAAGAGTAACTGCTTGTCTCCTGGAATCTCCTCCATGCTCTTGAGACTGTGCTGGGAAACACAGCAAGCCTTCTGGCAATGGCACGTATTGATGTGCCATCCTGGAGGATTTGGACTGCCTGTACAACCTCTGTAGGGTCCAGGTATCGCCTCATGATACCAGTAGTGACACTGACCCTAGCCAAATGCGAAACTAGTGAAAAACAGTCAGAAAAGATGAGTAGGGAAAAAAAATGTCAGTGGCCTCCACCTGTAAAACCATTCCTGTTTTAGGGGTCATCTCATTGTTGCACATCTAGTGCACCTGTTGTTAATTTAATTAACACCAAAGAAGCTGAAAATGATTAACAACCCCCTCTGGTACTTAACGAACCTGATCAATATGCAAGGAGTTTAAATTACTTGATGCTATACGCTGATTAAAAAGTGTTCCTTTAATTTTTTTTTGAGCAGTGTAAATAATAAAAAAAGTACAATATGTGATTCTGCCTCAAGTGTATATAAACAAGATTCCTATGCATAACTGATGATGTATTAAAGGAATTTTGAAGATAAAAAAGATCTTACCATAAGAATCCCTTCCAGGTGTTTGACTTCCCGCTCAAGTGCTTGAAGCTCAGGAAACTGACCTCTATAGTCATCCAAGGTTGAACTTAAAGAACTGATTGCCACTTCCAAACCAATGTCCACATATTTTACTTTTGTAGTTTCAATGGATATTACTTGTTCAGTTGGATTCTTCTCATTAACAGTGTCCAAACAAGGACAATAAGTAGGAGAAGCCTTAACTGAACTTTGATGATGATCGATCAATAGCTCTTCTGCTTTAACTTTTATAATCTTATTTTCATCTACATTTGAAGCATCCTTCTGTGCCAGCATTGGAGAAGACTGCACATCAAAGGGGGTAGAATGTTCGAGGTTAGCTTCTCTTGCAATGTGCAATGTGCCAGTTTTAAATTCTTTAGTAAGTGATGACTGTTTACATCTCTCAAGTGTAGGTGAAAAAGTAGCAGAAACCTCAGAAACATCACTGTCTGATGTGAACACGATGTGAGGCCCATCTTGCTTCTGAAGATCTGGCAGTGCAGCATCAAAGCTGGCTTCACTGATATAGCTTAATGTCCTAGAATATGGCGCATTCCCACTAGGTACAGATTCTGTTGTTACCACCACATTTTCCTTGAATGTCTCTTCATCTTTTCTTTGGAGAAAACCATCTTCTTTTGAATAGCGTATCTCCCCTCGCTTGGCAAAGGCTATCTCTATATCTGGAGGAAAAGCCTGAACCGCTGGTTGAACAATATTTTTTACAGGTTGACCAACACTGCTGGACAGCTGAGGACTAGAAGAATCATCAGAGGATTCTGAAGAAATAGACCATGCAGCACCATTTTCCAAATCGTCTTGCCTCCGTAGCATATTCTATAATAAATGTATAAAAATACAATTATCAGTAAGAATGAAATCGAAGTAAGCCTCTCAGTAATCTAAAAGTATAATGGGTGCTCTTAATTTCATGGCATTTCAACACTTCATGGTAGGTGCACTAGCCTGTCTCCCCACTGCTGTCTCCCACATTTTCCTTTTGGCCAGTAAGGCTGTCCATCATAATAAAAAATATATAAAATATATATATCCACCTGCGCTCCACAGACTCCTTATATATAGCTAGCTGCTATCATCTACACCCTATACCATGGGACACATAAATTAAATATCAAGATATTGGATGAAGCGCTCTGCTATAATAATGCTAAAAAACAAAATTTTATACACAAATGTAAAAGTGACTAATACTTAAATAATATATGTGCTAAAATTATATAAAAAAATTCATATAAGACCAGTCTGCCCCCAAGTGGCTAAAACTGGTTATACATGTGCACACACAGCAAAAATAGAAAGTGACCAGGTGCTTGGGTACATAAATAGTGTCTTAATAAATACAAAAGGTTTTAAAATCACAGTGAATACTCATAAAAAGTGCCAAGTGTTTAAATAACAATAAATATACATATAATATAATCATGTGCAAAAAACATGCTATCACTCTTCTGTGAAGAAAATATATATATATATAGAAGTGCTTTTTCATTCAAATAGTGCTCAGACCAAAGTGTCACTCCAGTGAATCAATCCTAAATATCCAGAGTGCCTCCTCACCTCCAACATTCGACCCCTAGAGGTCACAAATCATTTATTTAAATGATGTTCCAAAAAACCGACATCAGGATATAACTTGCCCCACGATTCAAAATCTCAATATATACGATGCCTCAGCCATATGTCCATGGACCATGGAAGATTTAAGCACAAAGAGAGATCTCCATAGCGCATTATGTAGTTTTATTATAAAGAAAAAAGCAGATAGAAAACTCACATGTTCTTAGAAGTGTACAAGCAGTTTCCCCATATCCTATGGGTGTAATAGGAAATCGTGTTTGCCGAAAACCGGAAATACGTCACCGGATCTGATCCTGAAGAAGCCACGTGACAGTGGTGTAACGCGTGGAGCTCATTGACGTCATTTCCGGGTGGAGCTCGGTGATGCACTTCCGGTGACGTATTTCCGGTTTTCGGCAAACACGATTTCCTATTACACCCATAGGATATGGGGAAACTGCTTGTACACTTCTAAGAACATGTGAGTTTTCTATCTGCTTTTTTCTTTATAATAAAACTACATATTGCGCTATGGAGATCTCTCTTTGTGCTTAAATCTTCCATGGTCCATGGACATATGGCTGAGGCATCGTATATATTGAGATTTTGAATCGTGGGGCAAGTTATATCCTGATGTCGGTTTTTTGGAACATCATTTAAATAAATGATTTGTGACCTCTAGGGGTCGAATGTTGGAGGTGAGGAGGCACTCTGGATATTTAGGATTGATTCACTGGAGTGACACTTTGGTCTGAGCACTATTTGAATGAAAAAGCACTTCTATATATATATATTTTCTTCACAGAAGAGTGATAGCATGTTTTTTGCACATGATTATATTATATGTATATTTATTGTTATTTAAACACTTGGCACTTTTTATGAGTATTCACTGTGATTTTAAAACCTTTTGTATTTATTAAGACACTATTTATGTACCCAAGCACCTGGTCACTTTCTATTTTTGCTGTGTGTGCACATGTATAACCAGTTTTAGCCACTTGGGGGCAGACTGGTCTTATATGAATTTTTTTATATAATTTTAGCACATATATTATTTAAGTATTAGTCACTTTTACATTTGTGTATAAAATTTTGTTTTTTAGCATTATTATAGCAGAGCGCTTCATCCAATATCTTGATGTCCATCATAATAATGGTTATTTTAGAAGGTTTGTATACAGCGCTAATGTCTCTCTACCCTATAACAAGATAACTATATATATTATTATATGTGCAATTATACCAATAAATACAATTTACATAACTGTGCAAACCAGCAAAAAATGTTCAACATGTGCAAAAATATATCAATATGTGCAAAATATAGCAATAAAATCTGTTCATATACCCTTGTACAAAATCAGTATGCAGATGCATCTCAATAAATTACAATATCATAAAAAAGTTTATTTCATTAATTCAATTCAAAAACTGAAACTCATATTATGTAGATTCATTACACAGAGAGTGATGTATTTCAAGCATTTATTTCTTTTTAATTTTGATGATTATGGCTTACAGCTAGTGAAAACCCCAAATTCACCCAAAAAATTAGAATATTACATAAGACCAATAAAAAAAGGATTTTTAATACAGAAATGTTGGCTTACTGAAAAGTATGTCCATGTACAGACAGTATGCACTCAATAGTTGGTTGGGGCTCCTTTTGCATGAATTACTGCATCAATGTGGCGTGACATGGAGGTGATCAGCCTGTGGCACTGCTGAGGTTTTATGGAAGCCCAGGTTGCTTTGATATCGGCCTTCAGCTCATCTGCATTGTTGGGGCTGGTGTCGCTCATCTTCCTCTTCACAGTACCCCACAGATTCTCTATGGGTTTAGGTCAGACGAGTTTGCTGGCCAATCAAGCACAGTGATACCATGATCAATAAACCAGGTATTGGTACTTTTGGCCGTGTGGACAGGTGCCAAGTTCTGCTGGAAAATGAAATCAGCATCTCAAAGCTGATCAGCAGAGGGAAGCATGAAGTGTTCTAGAATTTCCTGGTAGAGGGCTGCGCTGACTTGGGATTTGATAAAACACAGTGGACCAATAACAGCAGATGACATGGCTCCCCAATTCATCACTGACTGTGGAAACTTCACACTGGACCTCATGCAACTTGGAATCTGTGCCTCTCCACTCTTCCTCCAGACTCTGGAACCTTGATTTCCAAATGAAATGCAAAATTAACATTCATCTGAAAAGAGGACTTTGGACCACTGAGCAACAGTCCAGTCCTTTTTCTCCTTAACCCAGGTAAGAGGTGTCTGAGACCAGCAATAGTCCACTCCTTGTGAATCTTCCCCAAATTCTTGAATGGCCTTTGCTTCACAATCCTCCTAGGATTATCCATGTTGCTTGTGCACCTTTTTCTACCACACTCAGGGGTGGACTGACAACTCATGGGGCCCCCGGACAATAAGAAAATATGGGGCTCCTGTGTCCTCGCCAACACTCAAACCACACCCAAAAAAGCCTGTGAAAGGTATCAAGGGCATCTCATGGGGCCCCCTAATGACCCTGGGCCCTCGGGCAGTGCTCGAATGGTCAGTCCGCCCCTGACCACACTTTTTCATTCCACTCAACTTTCCATTAGAATGCTTGGATACAGCACTCTGAACAGCCAGCTTCTTTAGCAATGACCTTTTGTGACTTACCCTTCTTGTGCAGGGCTTCAATGACTGTCTTCTGGACAACCTAAACAGTGATTGTGTAACCTACTAAACCAGACTGAGAGACCATTTAAAGGCTCAGAAAAACCTTTTCAGGTGTTTTGAGTTAATTAGCTGATTATAGTGTGACATCAAGGGGGAGATTTACTAAAACTGGATCACTCAGAATCTGGTGCAGCTGTGCATAGTAACCAATCAGCTTCTAACTTCAGCTTGTTCAATTAAGCTTTGACAATAAAACCTGGAAGCTGCCTGGTTTCTATGCAGAGCTGCGCCAGATTTTGCATGTTCCAATTTAATAACTCTTCCCCCACGAGTCTACAATATTGAACTTCTTCACAGTGTTCTAATTTTCTGAGAGATTGAATTTTGGGTTTTCACTAGCTGTAAGCCATAATCTTCAAAATTAAAAGAAATAAATGTGTCAGGAATGGACTTGCCAATAATGGTGGGACTCACCTGCCTTGTGGGCTGCAGTACCAGGGCTGGCCAGCGGGTGCTCTCAGCAATCAGAGACTCACCCCTGCAATCAGCCAAACATCTGAAGCTGATTGCAGGGGTTGTATTTAAGGAATGGCCAGACTCACAGTCAGGGCCTTGGTGTGTGTTTTTCCATGGGCCCCTGTACCTTGTGTCCTGTATTCCTGTTCCTATCTGACTTGTTGCCGACCCTGCCTGATCCTGACCTCTGCTGACTTCTCCTGCTTGATCCCTGGCTTTTGACCCTGACCATTCTCTGCCTGACCCTCTGTACCGCGCTGCCCGTGAGTTACTGAACCCAGCTTGTGACCCCGACCACTCTCCCGCCTGTTCCTGGTACTCCGTTTGCCCGTTTGCTACTGACCCGGTCTGCCTGACTACTCTTTGTATTGTATGTATTGTTATCGGTGGGTGGTTTGGTTTGGTTTGTTTGCACTGTGTTTATGTTTAGTTTTGCACTGCGTTTTTGTATTGTTAGTCTTAATAAATTATATTGTTTATACCATATCTGAAGCCTGCGTTTCCCTGTGTCAGTCCACACACTTCTGGTCATACCTGGAGCCCTGACAAAATGCTTCAAATATATCACTCTGTGTGTAATGAATCTATATAATATACAAGTTTCACTTTTTGAATTGAATTACTAAAATAAATTAACTTTTTGATATTTAAATTTATTGAGATGAGCCTGTAAATGTGCACGATTAATCAATAAATATAAAAAAACAACAAAATATATAACTGTGCAAAATCAGCAGTAAACAAATATTGTGTGATGTGAACCATACATCAGTGTGAATCAAAAAGTATAATAAATAAACCGTGCTATGTCAAAATGATTCAATAATAAAAGATAATTTCAAAATTGAAAGAAAGTGTCCAGTGCAAAAAAGAAAAGTCTCTTTTCAACCACTGATTTCAATTATATATTCTTCCACAAAATTTTCAATTCCAGCAGCGTTCACTCTTATATGGTGTTCTTTGTGCAGCTGCAATTCACTCTGTGAATCCTCCACCAAACAACCCAGGCAACTCGACAGAACCACTGACCCTTCTACAATACTCTGGATATCAGCAGGTATTCTAATACAGCAGTTGGCATATTGACTTTCTTCCCATTTGGTGCAGACATTTTTTTTTTTGTTAACTATTGTTTGAACATCATGGTACAACAGAAGCAACATTAAAAGAATACAAAATGTCTATTAATTTAGGCTTAAAAGAGGCAAAGCAAAACATTAATACTTAAAACAGGATCCTCCGCTAGTACTCAAGTTCAGTCATCTCACCGTAGAGACTTCCCCATTCATGGATTTTTATGTTCCAATATTTTTATTGAATTTTTCAGGGAAAAAACAAAGGAATGAGACATTGTTCATTCATACAATATTGCAATAAAACATAATACAGTTGAGCATTGTTGTTGTTATTCCATTCATTAGGCAATGGTGGAGTTGGTCTCATTTAGCGATATCGTCAGAGGTATTTATATATGTATGAAGAACCTTGGTGAGGAGTTGGGTTGTTAGGGGGGTTATTGGTAGGGGAGATGGGGGTGGGGGGGAGAAAGGGAGGAAAGATATAACTGGGTGGATAAGGATGTACCAGTCTAGGTTTAGGTGGTGTTTTTACTATTTGAGTGTAATCAGGGTTGTACAGAACATTTTGGGTGATTTAACCATCGGGTCCATTTCTGGTTACATTTAAGGTGGGAGGAAGTATTGATTGCGGATTTTTTCTCCATTTCACATTGGATGTCGAGGTCTATAATTAGTGAGGTAATTGGGGCGTTATTTGTGTTCCATAATCTGGTAATATTTATTTTGGCAGCAAAAAGTGTGTGGGTGATAATTGTGCGGGAGTGAGGGGAGAATTTCTTGATTCCGATATGTAGGAGTGCTAATGAGGGGTTCGGGGTAATCACGATTTTGATTATATCAGATATTAGTTGGAAAGTAGCATTCCAGAAGGATCTAAGTGATTTACATGACCAGAGAATATGTAATGTTGAGCCTGTCTCCCCGCATTGTCTCCAGCATGTAGGAGACTTCTGGGTAGTAGAGAGAGAGTTTGACTGGAGTCAGGTACCATTGGTGGAGTATTTTTAGATATGACTCCCAGTGGGAGCTGCATCGGGTAGCTTTATATGTAATGTTGAAAGCATTTCCCAGCATTGTAAGGTTATTTGTTCTGGTAGGATTTTTTCCCAATTGGTAAGAGAAGTAGTTTGTAGCGTGAATTGTAGGTTTGTGAGGTATGCATAGAAAGTAGAGATACCCTTACCTGGGTATTGAGATTTGGTGAAAAAAAGGTATGCTGTAATTGGTATTTTAGTGGAGTGGGGTAGTATTGTTTGTAGGCAGTGAGCAATTCTTAGGTATGTGACGTTTTCAGAATTAGGGAGATTATATTTTGCTTGAAGAATTTGGAAGGGGCATATAAATTGGTTGGCGTAGAGGTCTGTTATATTAGTTATACCTTGTTTTGTCCTATGAGATAAGTCTAACAAGGGTATAAGAAGATGCAATATATTTGTTGGAGTGGGGATCTGTTTGATGTCCTTGAATTTGGTGGATAGGAGGTCACGCAATGCTTGTAGGGAGGTTTGTATGCAGGGATGTTTTAGTTTGTGTTCTATGCGGTTGGTTGGTGGAGTTAGGATTATATTTTGGGGTTTAAGGGGGTGAAAAGGAAGGGTTTCCATTATGGACCAAATTTTTTCTTTCGATGGGTTCCACCAGAAATATATTTGGTCTAAAAGCGTTGCTCTGTAATAAGACTTGAGGTGTGGAAGTCCTGCTCCTCCTTTAGTTGTAGGGCATATTAAGAGATTTGTGGTGCATCTGGGCTTTTTCGAGTTCCATAGAAATTTTGTGAGGATTGTTTGTAGACTAGAAAAGAATGAGTTGGGGATTGGTATGGGGAGTATGCGGAATATGTATAAGATTTTGGGTAGAATTAACATTTTTAGGGTTGCCACTCGCCCTAGTATGGAGAGTTCTGAGATACGGAGTGTAGTTAGTTCTCGGGGAATAGTTTCAAGAAATTTTTTATGGTTTGCGGAGTATAATTGATCCGTTGTTAGTGTAAGTCAAGGAATGTTGTTTGTTTCCCATGAGAAGGGGAATTTGTTTGCTAGTTGGGTTTGGAGTTGGGGTGAAATGTGGAGGTTTAGTATGGAAGATATGTGTTCATTAAGTTTATAGTATGAAACTGTTGAGTAGATATGGAGGTGTGAGCGAATCGTTTTAAAAGACGTTTTTGGGTTGGTCACCATTAGTATAATATTGTCCACAAATAGGCTAATTTTGTGTTCTACGTTGAGGTGTGCGATTCCTGTAAATAATCAGTTCTCTCTGAGTTTGGAAGCTAGGGGTTCAATAAGGAGTATAAATATTATCGGGGAGAGTGGACAGCCTTGTCTGGTGCCGTTAGAGATGTCAAAGGGGTCAGATAATGTGCCGTCTGTCCATACTCTAGCGAATGGATGTGAGTATAGTGATAAAATGGCGTTCAGCATCAAACCTTGGTTTTGGTATGGTCGTTATGATGGTTTGTAACATGTCTTTGGGAAATGAGCTTGTTGTGGCAGCATGGTTGAAGAGTTTGGTCAGATACGGTGATAGATCTGTGGACAGGTGTTTGTAGTATTCATTAGTGTATCCGTCATTTCCTGGAGATTTGTTGAGTGGGAGTGTTTTAATCGTTGTTTCTATTTCCTTGGGGGAAATTGGGATAGAGATGGCGTCAAGTTGGTCTGAGGATAGCTGGGGGAGGTTGGTCGTGTGGAGAAATTGTTGAATGGATGTGACTGTTGGTTGGACAGTGTTTGTGTAATTTTTGATGTTGTATAGGTCTTGATAATATTCTGCAAAGGCGTTAACTATATCTTGCGGGTTTGCATGTAGGGTATTTGTGGACAGATGTTTAATTGAAGCTATTTTGGATTTTAGATGTTTTTGTTTTATTGTTTTGGATAATAGTGAGCTGGCTTTGCCTAATGAGTAGAATTTGGCTTTAATTTTTTGGAGATTTAGATCATTTTTGTATAGTAGAAGGGATCTTAATTTGTTTCTATTTGTTGTGAGGGATGAGGAGGTTGCTGGGTCTAGGAATTTTTTTTTTCTTCGTTTGTTTTAATTGAGGCGAGGAGCTCATCTATTTGTTGGGTTCTATTTTTGGTAATGCGGGCATTTAGTTGTATCAAAATACCTCTCATGTATGCTTTATAGGCTGACCAAAGAATGGGTATGGATGTATCAGGTGTATCGTTAAGTTCAAAAAATGTCTTGTGAGCATCTAGTATTTGTTGCTTGTAGTCTCGATTTTTCAACAAGGTCGCGTTCAGACGCAATATTCGGGGAATCTATGAATGTTGTTTGCTGTCAAGAGAGATATTGATTGGAGCATGGTTTGACCATGTGATAGTTTCGATCTTGGAGGAGGTGACGTGTTGTAGGGTCCATTTATCGGTGATGAAGAAGTCGATTCTGGAATAGGATAAGTGGGATGGAGAGTAGTAGGTATAGTCCTTCTCTGTACTGTGTTGGCATCTCCAGATGTCGTAAAGATCGTTTGAATGAAGTTATTGGTTGAAGGACTGTTTTGAAGATCTTTTTTTGGAAGAGTCCAGAAGGGGGTTACCAATGATGTTAAAGTCTCCGCCAATAAGTAATCTGCCTTTTCTATGTTGAGTAATGATGGAGTTAAGTTTGTTGAAGAATTGGAGTTGACTGGTGTTGGGACCATAGACGTTCACCAGTGTGTATGGAGTATCGTTGATTTTGCAGTTCAATATGTGGTAGCGGCCTTGTGGGTCTGTTGTTTCAGAAATGAATTGGAACTGTAGGGAGTCTTGTATGGCTGTAATGACGCCATTTTTCTTTTTAGGGTTTGTTGCCATATACATTGTGGAGAATGTTGAGTTTAGGAATATTGGATGAGGCAAAGTGGGTCTCCTGTAGGAATAGGATGTCAGGTTGTATGGAGCGGATTTCTCTTGAGAGTAAGGACCTTTTTGAACTGGGAGTTAAGGCCCCGGACATTTAGTGAGGTTATAGTAATCATTTTGTTGATTGTAGATGGGTAGAATCTCATAGCGGTGGTGTTTCAGGTATTGTGGAGATGTGTGATTTTCCACATGACAGAGGTGGTGGACCGTCAAGTGTGTAGTTTGCTGGGTTTGGGTTGGTCTTAGTTGTAGTAAGAGCGTTCACTTGTATAAGTGGGGTTGCTGGGAGGGGTGATTCTAGTGACTGTTGACTGGTAGATTGGGCTATAAACAGGGATAAAAAAGACTTGCAGAAAACACAAGTAACATGTGTAGCAATAACAGCTACTGTAAAATGTGGAGGCACAGGTAAGCATGACTCATTCGAGAGCTCATGCTTGAGACGAACTTGAAAGTTCAACATATTCGATCTGGGGCCGATTGCCAGCTTATGCTTTAGTGAGTGAGGCCCAGGGTGTAGGGCGAGAAGAAAATATATTTGTGCGGGGGGTTATGACCATTCTGCTTCCATCTGTTGTGGCCTGTTGGGTGTTGTTTGGTGGGAGTCTGTTGGGATGATGTTCCACGTTTTCAGTAGTTTGATGCCTGCTTCTAGAGATTTGATTGTGTAATATTTACCTTGGTGTTTGATATTTAGTTTCGTAGGGAAGCCCCATTGGTATCCAATCCCATGATTCCGTAAAGCTTTAGTTATGGTGACAAGCTTTTTACGGTTGAAGAGTGTGGCTTTGGGTAGGTCTGTGAACAATTTGATGTTTGCTTGGGCTGAGGGAATGGAGGTAAAATTTCTTGCTGCAATCATTTTATTCTTTCTTTCACGTGATAAAAATGTATACGCGCCAGTGTATCTCTGGGGACTGTTGCTGGTAGAAATGATGGTTTGGGGATTCGATGTGCTCGATCTATAGCCAATTCCACGTGTGTGAGGGCAGGGATGAGATTTTTCATATATTGTTGAATATATGGGACTATGGTGTATGTAGTGACGGATTCCGAGATGCCACGGATTTTGATGTTGTTTCGCCTGGAGCGATCTAAATCTGCCAATTTGAGATTCATTTGTTCGATGTCGGCTTCATGGTCTGTGTGTGCATCTATGAGGTCATTGGGTGCGGTACACATTTCTCCTAGCTTGTTCTCAATAGGGTGGAATCATTTTTCGTGTATTTGAACCATATTCGAGATAATGATGTTGTCAGGTCATTATGCAGTGTTTGTCGCAGAGAAAGGAGCACGTTTTTCATGGAAATCTCTGTGATAGGTTGGTCAGAAGCAGGGTAGGATTCAATAACAGATGGAGTATTTTCTGTCAGAGTTGTGGCTGGGGGGGAGAATTGCCTGTCAGGGGGTGATCCTGTGTCTAATCTGGGCCTGGATTAGGCAGGGCTGCTGGATGTGGGGGACAGGGGGGCAGAGAAATCACCCGGGTCCCCTGGGTACAGTGATCCCTTCAGCCTGGAGTCTGGGTGGTATGCTGCCTGGAGTCCTGTGTTCTCCCCATGCTGTGTTGAGAAGCTGTTTTCTGTGCAGCCAGCGCCATCTTGGCTGCATGTTGTAATTGCAGTGAAGAAGCTGGTCATCTTCCCTGGAGTCTTGCGGGGGCGGGTCATAGCCCGTTTGCATGGCGAGAGGTAAGTGAGGCTATCGATCTGTTTTATACACCCTGGGGTCGTAGCGTGCCACTGTCAGGCTGGTGGATGGACGGAGCTCATCTCACTGAGCGTCCATCTCCGGAGCCGCTCCTAAATATATAAATATTTCATATGCCCATCACTTTCTCTCTTACCTACAATCTAAGAATAACTAACCCAGCAACCAATAAATGAATGTATACATTAAAAAGAATAATATACCATATACAGATACTGTATCTACTACTTAAAATGAAACATTAAAGGACAAGTTCACTTTTCAATAAAAATACACATATCCTTCCTGCCTAGCATTTCATGTAAATGTGCACTTATCCATTATCTTTTGTTTAAGTTTTCAATACAAAAGAAAGGGTTAGAACCTCAGTTAGGCTTACTGCTGACTGTGCCCACTAAAGGAATTCCTCTCACTTTTTGCCCTAAAGACATGGCAGTAAGGTAAAAATTGGATTTTTTTCTACATACTTACCTGTAAAATCCATTTCTTAGAGTAGATCAGGGGACACAGAGCAGGCTATTCATGACTATGTGGGTACAGGCCACCTATAGGCGAATGGACACTGGCCAACCAACCAGAGAAGAGGTCCTCCCCTATATAACCCCATCCTCTACAGGAAATACCTCAGTTTTTGTAGCAAGCAATGACATTCCATAAAAAGGGGTGGGACATCTGTGTCCTGTGATGTACTCCAAGAAATGGATTTTACAGGTACTGTAGGTATGTAGAAAAAAAATCCAATTTTCTTTATCGTACATCACGGGACACAGAGCAGGCTATTCATGACTATGTGAGATGTCCCAAAGCAATAAAAAATTTGAGGGGAGGGTGACACCATGACAGCCACCGTCAATCGCTCAGGACCTACTCAGCTGTCCATAAAACACTGCAGCCAAAGGCAGATTCCTCTGCGGCTCTGACATCCACCTGGTAGAATCTTGTGAATGTGTGAACCGAAGACCATGTGGCGGCCTTGCAAACTGATGCCGAATTGCCCAAGATGCCCCCACACTCCTGGTGGAGTGTGCCTTTACCTGAGAGGGAGGGAATTTACCTTTCAAACCATAGGCTGGAATGATCAATTGGGAGATCCAATGAGAAATAGTCACCTTGATGCTGCCTGCCCCTTCCTAGGCCTCTCTGGCAACGCAAAAAGAGCATCTGACCTCCTGACCTGTGCTGTCGCTTTCAAGCAGACCCTTACAGCACGAACCACATCCAAGGTATGCAGAGATCTTTCTCTTACTGACTGAGATGAAAACCAGAAACCACCTTTGGTAAAAAACATGGATGAGGTTGCACCACCACCCTATCATGATGCAAAACCAGAAATGGTTCTCTGCAAGACAGAGCTGCCAGCTCTGACACCCTTCTCGCAGAAGTGATAGCCACTAGAAACAACACCTTATGAGTCAACAGGACCAGTGGAATCTCTCTAATAGGTTCAAATGGTGGCTTTTGCAAAACCTCCAAAACCAAGTTCAGGTGCCAACTTTGTTCCTGGCTCCTGACAGGAGGAGCCATACGCATCACAACTTGTAAAAAAGTGCAGACCAAACAGTGAGACGCAATGGGCCTCTGGAAAAAAATAGCTAATGCTAAAATCTGGCCCTTAATGGTACCAACAGCCAAATTCTTCTGCAACCCTGTTTGAAGAAATGACAGAATCCTGCCAATCACATACTTTCATGGGTGCAAATTGTGAACTTCACACCAGGCAATGTAAGCCTTCCAGGTTCTCTAATAAACATTCCTAGAAACTTCCTTTCTAGCACCCAACATGATGGGGATGACAGAATCCGACACTCCCCTGTCCTTCAGGATCTGGGTTTCAATAGCCATGTCATCAAATTTAGCAAACTTAAAGCTGGGTGCAGTATAGGACCTTGAGACAACAGGTCTGGCCAATTTGGTCTTTCCCGTGGAAGCCATGTTCCCTGAACTGTGGCCTCCTCCAGAATGGCCCCCCAAACCTGAAAGGCTTGCATCAGTGGTTACCAACTTCCACACCACTCACCGAAAGGATCTTTCCGTCTCCAAATTGTGAGTTATCGACCACCAATTCAGGCTCTGCTGCATCTCTGGAGACAGATATGCAGTAATCCAGGGCTGGAATCTTTTTGTTCCAAACAGACAGAATGTACCTTTGCAGCAGTCAATTGAGCATAGGGAATAGCCTTGAATGAGGGCACCATCTTCCCTAGCAACCTCATACAAAGGCAAATTGAAGAATACTTCTTGGCCTTCACACTGCAAACCTTATTCCTAAGGGTGCAATTTTTCCCTGGAGGCAGAAATACCTTTGCCTGAACCATGTCTAGGACCATCCCCAAATACTGCAGTCTCTGCACTGTTTCCATGGCCGATTTCTTGAGGCTGAGAACCCAGCCCAGCTGTTCCAAGATCTGCATCATAAGGACCACATCCTGCTTCAGATCTCGCACTGACTGATTTCTGAGCAAGAGATTGTCTAGATAACCTGTGACTGATACTCCCCAAGTTCTGAGTAGCCCCAACACCGGAGCAAGAATTTTTGTGAAAACTCTGGGAGCCGTGGCCAGTCCAAACAGTAGTGCTATGAACTGGAAATGCTGAACCCCTACTGCAAACCGCATAAATCTTTGGTGAGGAATGAATATCAGTACATGCAGGTATACGTTCTTGATGTCTATGGACACCAAAAAATCTACCTCCTGTAGGGAGGCCACTACTGACCGAACCAATTCCATATGAAAAGATCAGACATTTAGGCACTGATTTAGCCCCTTGAGGTCCAAAATGGGCCTTACATCCCCATTTAATTTTGAGACTGTTAACAGGTTTGAATAAAACCCCTGAAACCTTTCGTCCACTGGAACCTCCGTGATTACTCCTTGAGCTAATAGGCAATCAAGTGCCTGAAATAAAGCTATTCTTTTCTCTGGATTCGTTGGTACATTTGATCTTAGAAACCGGGGAGAGTCAAATACCCAAAATTCTAGTCTGTACCCCAGAGAAATCATGGAAATGACCCATTTGTCTTGGATTAGAGCCCTCCATGCGGCCACAAAATTCAAAAGCCTTCCCCATACCCGAACAAGTTGGGGCGCCCCTTCATAAGGAGGTGGACTTTGGATCTGGCTTAGATGACTTTTACACCCAAGTCCTCCTCGGGTTTTGATTTTGAGATCTACCCCTGGAGGCTGGGACCTGTGTGTGGGAAATGACTGCCTAGTAGATGAGGGCCCTGACACCTTAAAAGAAGGGTGTTTGGATTTCCTCTTAGAGAATAGAAGAATACTTTTACCCCCTGAAATCTTTTGAATATATTTGTCCAAATCTTCCCCAAACAGCTGTTCCCCATGAAAGGGAAAACCTGCCAACAATTTCTTGCAAGGCAGTTCTGCTGACCAACTCTTCAGCCACAAAACCCTGTGCATGTGCACTGATAAGAGGGCTAAGCGATACATTTGCTGAATTGAATCCTTAAGAGCATCAACTACGAAACACAAAGCACACGGAACATCCTCCAAATCCTCGGTCGAACATTCCCCCTGCACTGATGGTCTTCCAATCCATTGCTTGACACAGTCAGAAAGACTCTGGCAAATGCCAATAGAGACGGAGGATTTAAGGAGAGAATCCAGCTTCTTATCTGCTGGGTCCTTGAAAGCCTGTATATTATCCACAGGACATGGTAAATATTTATTCAGGGATGAAACAGCTGCATCCACTACAGGCAACCCCCATTTCTTAACAAACCTTTGCTCCATGGGATACAAGAAAGAAAACCTGTTTGGTGGAACAGAAATTGAATAACAACAAAAGAAATTGAGGCCGTTTAGTATTGCTTAACATATTTTATCTGCTCAGTAACCAAAAACAGACAGCAAAAAAAGTGTGAAGAAGAATTCACAAAGAGAAGCATGATGGACAGAAAGCGATACCCAAGATGTCATCAAAAATTATGCTTTATTGCAAAATTTGCACATATTTAGACATTTAGGTATAGACCCCAGTTAGCCATCACCACAAGATGAGACAATACCAAAAGAAACAACCTAAAACAAAAAAATAATAAAAGAAGGACGTCATGACCGACCATGTATGTAGTGATGCTGTAAAGACAACGAAACAAGGTCTTATGTATAAACAGCACAGGCACATGGGAAACACCACCATGTTGGGGATGTACACAATAAATATTGATATATAGGAAAATGTAAAGACATTACACTTGTACCAATTAGATATATGGACTGAGGAGCCCAATTAGACAATGTTAGAGATCTGGTAAGAAATTCAACTCTAGGCATGAATCAAACAAAAATGCACGCAGCACATGAATATAAACTAAACTGCTGATATGTGCGCCAATAGAAGATACTGAGACTAATAATATCATTGCTTAAAGACACAATCATCAGGTAAATATAATATGCCTTTTTGAAAGACTTCAGGTAGAACATGCCTGGTATGACTGAAAATAGTGTCCAAAATATGACATTTGGGTGATCATGGAACTTAGAAGAAACTTGGTATTGATAATGACTTCTCCATAAGACATCCGTCATCTTAAGTTGGTGTGGCAGGGCTCTGCCAATGATGATATAAATATACTTCACCGCCGGTATGCGGCCTAAATGCCTCCCTTAATGTATAGCTGACATGGAAACAATGTGAATATCCACGCAGGGTAGTGGAGGTAGGGTGCTGCGTACCATCTAGGAGGTACGACATAATGTCCCCATCCTGTGATAAAGAAGTGACATAAACGAACGTCAATATGGCAGTCACTATAAAGTTTCAAATATAGGAGGCCCTGGGGCGTAATTCCGTTTCGATGTAAATAGAGTTCCACTCACCACCTGTGCAGTGAATAATGAACACTATTTTCAGTCATACCAGTCATGTTCTACCTGAAGTCTTTCAAAAAGGCATATTATATTTACCTGATGATTGTGCCTTTAACCACCTCCTGCCCGCCATATAGTAATATGACGGATGCAAGGTGGTTCTCTTGTTCTGGGAGGACGCATATGACGTCCTCCCATTCTCACCGCGCATGCGTGGCTCAGGGAGCACGCAGCGTAGCGATCGGCGGTGCGCTGTGTCTCTTGGACACAGCGGATCACCGATCACGGAAAGAGCCGACGATGTCGGCTTGGTCATGTGATCAGCTGTGTCCAATCACAACTGATCACATGTAAACAGGGAAATGCCGGTTATCGGCATTTCTCTCCTCTCGAGCTGTCATGCTGACAGCTCGAGAGGAGAGCCGGTAATCGGCTTTCAGCAGAGGGGATATGTACACTGACATTTTTTTTTTCAACATTTTCAGTGGTTTTTGGTTTAAGAAAAAATAAAAAAACCCAGAGTTGATTAAATACCACCAAAATAAAGCTCTATCTGTCACAAAGCAATGATAAAAATTTCATATGGGTACAGAGTTGCATGACCATGCAATTGTCATTCAAAGTGCAACAGCGCTGAAAGCTGGAAATTGGCCTGGGCAGGAAGGAGGTATAAGTGCCCTGTAGGCTTGTGGTTAAACAATGATATTATTAGTCTCAATATCTTCTATTGGCGCACATACCAGCAGTTTAGTTTATATTCATGTGCTGCGTGCATTTTTGTTTGATTCATGCTTAGAGTTGAATTTCTTACCAGATCTCATATCATTATCTAATTGGTACATGTGTAATGTCTTTACATTTTTGATGCACAGTCCTATATATCAATATTTAATGTTTACATCCACAACATGGGGTGTTTCCCATGTGCCTGTGCTGTTTATACATAAGACCTTGTGTTGTCTTTACAGCATAACTACAGGTGAAACTCAAAAAATTAGAATATCGTGCAAAAGTTCATTTATTTCAGTGATGCAACTTAAAAGGTGAAACTAATATATGAGATAGACTTATTACATGCAACGCAAGATAGTTCAAGCCGTGATTTGTCATAATTGTGATGATTATGGCTTACAGCTCATGAAAACCCCAAATCCACCATCTCAGAAAATTGGTATATTGTGAAAAGGTGCAATATTCTAGGCTCAAAGTGTCCCACTCTAATCAGCTAATGAAGCCATAACACCTGCAAAGGGTTCCTGATCCTTTAAATAGTCTCTCATTCTGGTTCAGTAGGAATCACAATCATGGGAAAGACTGCTGACCTGACAGTTGTGCAGAAAACCATCATTGACACCCTCCATAAGGAAGGAAAGCCTCAAAAGGTAATTTGCAAAGTTGGATGTTCCCAAAGTGCTGTATCAAAGCACATTAATAGAAAGTTATGTGGAAGGGAAAAGTGTGGAAGAAAAAGGTGCACAAGCAGCAGGGATGACCGCAGCCTGGAGAGGATTGTCAGGAAAAGGCCATTCAAAAGTGTTGTGGACTTTCACAAGGAGTGGACTGAGGCTGGAGTCAGTGCATCAAGAGCCACCACACACAGACGGATCCTGGACATGGGCTTCAAATGTCGTATTCCTCTTGTCAACAAACAACGTCAAAAGCGTCTTACCTGGGCTAAAGAAAAACAAACCTGGTCTGTTGCTCAGTGGTCCAAAGTCCTCTTTTCCGATGAGAGCAGCTTTTGCATCTCATTTGGAAACCAAGGACCCAGAGTATGGAGGAAGAATGGAGAGGCACACACTGCAAGATGCTTGAAGTCCAGTGGGACGTTTCCACAGTCTGTGTTGATTTGGGGAGCCATGTAATCTGCTGGTGTTGGTTCACTGTGCTTCATTAAGTCCAGGGTCAACACACCTGTCTACCAGGAGATTTTGGAGCACTTCATGCTTCCTTTCGCGGACAAGTTTTATGGGGATGCTGACTTCATTTTCCAGCAGGACTTGGCATCTGCCCACACTGCCAAAAGCACCAAAACCTGCTTCAATGACCGTGGGATTACTGTGCTTGATTGGCCAGCAAACTCGCCTGACCTGAACCCCATAGAGAATCTATGGGGCATTGCCAAGAGAAAGATGAGAGACATGAGACCGAACAATGCAGAAGAGCCGAAGGCCGCTATTGAAGCATCCTGGTCTTCCATAACACCTCAGCAGTGCCACAGGCTGATAGCTTCCATGCCACGCCGCATTGAGGCAGTAATTGCTGCAAAAGGGGCCCAAACCAAGTACTGAGTACATATGCATGCTTATACTTTTCAGAGGTCCGATATTGTTCTATGTACAATCCTTGTTTTATTGATTGCATGTAATATTCTAATTTTCTGAGATTGTGGATTTGGGGTTTTCATGAGCTGTAAGCCATAATCATCACAATTATGACAAATCACGGCTTTAACTATCTTGCGTTGCATGTAATGAGTCTATCTCATATATTAATTTCACCTTTTAAGTTGCATTACTGAAATAAATGAACTTTTGCACGATATTCTAATTTTTTGAGTTTCACCTGTACATACATGGCCGGTCATGACGTCCTTATTCTATTATTTTTTTTGTTTTAGGTTGTTTCTTTTGGAATTGTCTCATCTTGTGCAAATTCTGCAATAAAGCATAATTGTTGATGACTTCTTGGGTATCGCTTTCTGTCCATCATGTAACCACTTTCTCTTTGTGAATTCTTCTTCACACTTTTTTTGCTTGGTGGAACAGAAACCCTGTCTGAGTGATCCCAGTCAGCATACATAATTTGCTCAAGAAGAGCATGCACCGGAAAGGCCTGAGTACTCTGTGAAGTCTTCAAAGAGTCCAGGAAAGAATAAGTAACTCAGAAGATTCTCTTGGAGGTAACCTGAATCAGACCGTACCATATCAGTGAGGTCTTGGACTAAAAATCTCTGAGACTGGGAGGCAGAGACCTCCTGCTTCTCCTCAGGCTGTGACTCCTTAGACAGAAATTCTACTGCCTGACCTTCCTGCAGCTGAGGGGCTACCGCCTTGGAGTCGTATAGCACTCCGCTGGAAGTGCCTTGGTTAGATTTAAAACTGCACAGGGTTCCATCTGCACGGGGTCCAGTGCTGTAAGGATGCATTACAGGCAAAACCTTGAGGATTCTTCTCCTTACCCAGCAAGGCTCGGGTAACATCCATTTTAGCTCATAGCCTTCCAAATGGATCAGATGAAAGTCCTCGATTCTCTAATGGAACCATTCTGGACTTTGCGGTATGCTCTAAGAGCACAGCAACACTTTCAATGACCATCCACCTTACAGGCACTGGTGAAAAAAATGGAGGTACTTCCTGTATAGGAGGGGTTATTATAGGAAAGGACCTCCTCTCTAATTGGTCGGCCAGTGTCCATTCACCTATAGATGTACTGCCTGAGAAAGTCATGGAAGACAGTGGGGGGGGGGGGCATCTCCTCCGCTGCTTGTAAAAGCAATCCTGCGGCTAATTAGCCACTAGGATTGCTTTTACATGAAAGCCAATCACCGGCTGAATAAACGAAACCAGGATGTTACAAGGAGCGGGCCGGCAAGAGCACGGATCACGTATATATACGTGATTTTGTGCAGGCAGTCCACCCTGTAGCAGTAAAACTGCTATAAGGTGGATGTTAGCTGGTTAAATGAAAAATGTTAGTTCTGTTCTCATACAAGAAATATTGGAGTTTGTCCTTTCAGATTTTTTCATTTTGAAAGTCTAAATTGGATGTGAAAAGTTGTGTACACACTATACCAAAATTTCAGTGTGTATTCCACGTTATTCTGCCCTCATTAAAAAGTTGGCGACCACCTCCTGCAGCTTTATAGTTACAGGGCAGCCACCCTGTGCAAAATCATGTATATAAATGTGATCCGCACTTCTGCCATGTTCATGGGCCGGGGGCAGGCACACATGCCGGCTCTGCGGTGTTCTGATTCAGTACAGCACCGATCACTCACCAGTTTCAGGTCAATGATGTTTGGTCTGGACCTGCTGATCAGTTGTACCGAATCAGAGGTTTTCCTGTGCCTGTGTTTACATTACACAGGCACAGGAAATGTTGCAATCTTCTCTCCATGGAGCACATTCCATTCCAGAGAGAGAAGAAAGCAGTCCAAGCAACACACTTACACAATAAAAACACAGCTAGGTCACATTTAATCCCCTGATCGCCCCCCAGTTAACCCTTTCACTGCCCTGTCACCAGTGTCATTAGTACAGTGTGCAGAATTTTTTACTGATCACTGTATTAGTGTCACAGGCGACTTCAGATAGCGTTAGCGTCAGTTAGCATCCCTCCCAGATAGCCTACCACTACATTACCATCATATTTAACCCTTTGATTGCCAGGAACTGTCAGGAATGGACTCCCCGCTGGTGGTGCTAGGGCTCATCTGCCGTGTGGGCTGCAGTACCGGTGCTTGCCAGCGGGTGCTTTCAACAGCCAGGATCTCACTCCTGCAATCAAGCCATCACCTGAGGCTGATTGCAGGAGGTGTATTTAAGCAGGACCAGGCCTGCAATCAGCGCCTTGGTGTTGTTTCCCATGAGCCCCTGTACCTGGTCCTGTCGTCTACCTGTCTGTTTCCTCTGCTTGACTCTGACACTGATCGAACTCCGCCTGCACCGACCCCGGCTATTCCTGACTTTTCTCCTGCCTGCTCCGTGTGTACCTTGTCTGCCCAATTGTTCCTGACCCGGCCTGCCTGACCACTCTACCTCTCCAGCCTGACTATGCCTGTCTGTGTTCCTGAACATACTGACATTAGTTGGAGGTTTGGTTTTGTTTGTACTGTGTGTTGTATACTCGTGTAGTTCCTAATAAATTATATTCTAATTACATCATTCCTGAAGCCTGCCATTCCCTGTGTCAGTCCACACACCTTTGGTCATACTTGGATCCCTGACAGGAACACACTCACATACACACTGTAAACCTCTATTGCTGGTATAGTGTCTGAACAGATCAATATCTTTTTTTACCCAGAATTCAAGTGGAAACAGCAAATGTAACTACTCCCCTTGATTTTTTGGAGCGGTTTTTAACAGATGATTTGTATAATTTGGTTGTGGACCAAAGCAATATTTACGCACAGCAATATATCACCACCAACCCAATTTCAAACCTTGCCAGACCATCTGCATGGAAATCTCTTCCGTTTTCTGAATTTAAAGTTTTTTTTGGGCCTAACTCTCAACATGGGCATTACCACAAAGAATGAGTTGTTGTCATATTGGTCCACAGACCCAATTCATCATATGCCTGTGTTCTCTGCTGCCATGGCCAAGTATTATTCAAGTGTGCCACTATTTAGACATTTGTAGACAATCTTGGAATTGATGCATGAGGCACCACGTGGCCTAATCGCTGGGGCTTCCCCTAACAGATTGAAAATACCTGACTTAGAAAGGGGGAGAAAGTCTGCCTAAAAAATGATGAATTGCTTGCAGTGAAGTAGAAGGACAAACAGGTTTTTGTCCTGTCTTCCATTCACGCAGAAATGACGGTCCAAATTTCCACAGCAGCTGGTGTTGTTGAGAAGCCCTTGTGTCTACGACTATAACCTTAACATGGGAGGAGTGGACTTTAATGACCAGATGGTGAAGCCCAACTTAAAAGTCACCCCAAAAAAGATGTCGTGTCTGTAGCAGACATGGAATTGGATGTGACACTCACTTTTTTTGTCCCTCCTGTCCTGGCCAACCTGGTCTCTGCATCAAGGACTGCTTCTTGTCACTACCAAACACTAGTGGAGTATTAGTATAGGTTACAACACGGCACAGTCTAGGGCAAATATCTACACAGGGTCTCGAAAGATGTTAGGTAGTCAGGAAACTGACTTACATTTTGAGAGACCCTAAAATTCTGTTGACAGTTTTACAAAATTTTTTTTAAAAAGTTAAAAAAAAAAAAAGTAAAAGATGTTGTTTTACTGAGATAATGTTTTGTTGTTACTGTGTTTTATTGTTAACCATTGTTGTTTTCTTTGCAGGAATGCAATTCAGCTGCAGCACCGCTCTGCTTATTCTTACAGCAGCGCTTAGTGCAGCGCTGCTGGATGAGATTTCTCATCTGCAGTTAAAAAAAAGAACATACAGTGTATGCTCTAGCATGGGGGCCTGGGGTGGCCAGTGGGTGGATCGCCCCTATGCTTCAGCATATATTTTTTCATCGATGGATGTGAACAGAGGAATCTGTTAGGTTTTTTTTTTTTTAATTCAGCCCACGGGCTGCACGAAAAAAAAAGAACATTTCATGTGTGCCAAACATTAGAATTGGGTGGATGCAGGGCAGTATATCCTAATTTGGGGCATACCAAACACTTTTTCTGGCAAATATTTCTTCTCTTTTTTTCATTCAGCCCACAGGCTGCATAAAAAAAAAAAAAAGAACAACATATATGCCCAACAAGAAAAAGTGATGTACTGTACATCACTGGACTTTCAGTGGTTATATCAGGGTGATGCCTGCAGCTACAAAAAAATGAAAAGGACAGTGTAAAAATAAAAAAAACAAACAAATAAATAAAAAGAAAAATTTAAAGCCCCCTTGTCCCCCTGCGCTTGCGTGCAACGGCATAAACAAGCTTCGGCCCCATGTTGGTATGTAAACAGTGGTTGCACCATGTAAAGTGAAGTATCGCCGTGAATGTCAGATCGAGGGCAGTACTTCTAGCACTAGATCTCCTCTGTAAATCTAAAATGGTAGCCTGCAAAGGCTTTTTAAGCGTCGCCTATGCATATTAAAAATGTATGTAGTTTGTCGCCGTTGCAGGTTTACAGCATGTCATGTTTGGTAACTATTTACTTGGCATAACATCATCTTTTATAGTTTATAAACAATTGGGCAATATATTGTGTCTTTGTGCATTAAAATTCAAAAAGTGTATTTTTATTCAAAAAAGTTGTTTGAAACCACCACCATTTTATTCTCTAGGGCCTCTGCTTTAAAAATGCATAATGTTTGGGAGTTAAAATTAATTTTCCAGCATAAAATACCAACTTTTTCATGTGTACAAAAAGTGTCAGAAAAGGCTTGGTTTTCAAGTAGTCAGAAGAGTGATTGATATATGTGACAGGAACTTCTAATGCTGGGGATAACATGCCAGGATAACACTCCCCCCCCATGACCCCTTTTTGGAAAGTAGACACCCCAAACTATTTGCTGAGAGGAATGTTGAGTCCAAAGAAGAATTTATTTTTTACCACAAGTTTTTGGAAAATGGCAAAAAAAAAACAATTTACACACAGTTGTCACTTAAATGATATATCGCTTACACATGTCATGGGTATATGTGGAATTATACCCCAAAATACATTCTACTACTTCTCCCGAGTATGGAGATACCACATGTGATAAACTTTTTGGCAGTCCAGCCACATACAGGACCCCAAAATCCAATAAGCACCTTCAGGATTTTATAGGGCTTTATTTCCTCATTACACTTCCTTAAAACATATCACAGTTTCAGAGGCCCTGAAATGCCATAATAGAAACCTCCCCCAGGACCCTGTTTTAGAAAGTAGACACTCCAGAGGCATGGTGAGTATTTTTCTTGTTTGTTGCCACTTATTTTTTCTTTTCTTTCTTTATTTTTCAAACCCTTGTGACAATAAATGAGATCTGCAAAATACTCCCCATGCCTCTTATTAAATTCCCTGAGGCATATACTTTCCAAAATTGGTTATTTTTTTTTGGGGGGGGGGGGGGGTTGTGCTACCCTGGCATTTCAGGGCCTCTAAACCTGTGATAGGTAGTGAGGAAGTGAAATGAGGAAATTACGCACCTTTCGGCTTTCAAAGAAGTCATTGGATATTGGGCTCCTGTATGCAGCTAGGCTCCCAAACTGTCTCAAACATGTGATATCCCCATACTCGGGAGAAAAATCTGAATATATTTTTGGGTGTAATTCCACATATACCCATGGCATGTATGAGCAATATATAATTTGATAACTTTGTGCAAAAAAAAAAAATTGTCAATTTTTAAAAACTTGTAAAAAAATAAAATTTTCCATTGACTCAACATGCCTCTCAGCAAATAGTTTGGGGTGTCTACTTCCCAAAAAGGGGTCATTTGGGAGGGGTGTGTGTGCTATCCTGGCATTTCAGAGCTTTTGAAACTGTGATAGGTAGTAAGGAAGTGAAATTAGGAAATTACGCACCTTCAGGCTTTCAAAAGGGTCATTGGATTTTGGGCTCCTGTATGCAGTTAGGCTCCCAAAAAGTCTCACACTTGTTGTAGTATCTCCATACTCAGGAGAAGTAGCAGAAAATATTTTGAAGTGTAATTCTAAATAAACCCATGGCATGTGTGAGCAATATACTATTTGTATGACAACTTTGTGTGTAAAAAAAACCCAAAACATTTTTTGTCATTTCCTAAAAACTTGTGGGGAAAAAAAACAAATCTTCCATGGACTCAACATACCTCTCAGCAAATAGATTAGGGTGTCTACTTTCCGAAAAGGGGTCATTTGGGGGGTGGTTATACTGCCCTGGCATTTTAGCACCTCAAGAAATGTGATAGGCAGCCAGAAAGTAAAAGCTGCGTAAATTCCAGTATCTATACCATAGTTTGTAGACACTATAACTTTTACACAAGCCAATTAATATACACTTATTGAGATTTTTTTTTTACCAAAGACATGTATAAGAATACATTTTGGTTAAATTTATGATGAAATTTTAGTTTATTGGATATTTTTTATAACGGAAAGTTGAAAATGTTTTTTTTCAAAATGTTCAGTCTTTTTTCATTTATATCACAAAAAATAAAAATCCCATTGTGATCAAATACCACTAAAAGAAAGCCCTATTTGTGGTAAAAAGGACATAAAATTTGTTGGGGTACAGCGTTGCATTACTAGGTAATTATCAGTTGAAAAACCGCAACGCCAAATAGCAAAAAAATGGCCTGGTCAGGAGTGGGGTAAATCTTCTGGAGGTCAAGTGGTTAAAGAGCCTACATGACCAGAAATTAGTGAACCATCCTATGGATCATAATTATAATTATGTCTCTTCATTACATAAACTGTATTCCAGAATAGACTATTTCTTCATACACCATTCTACTCTACACATCTAATTGCATCTGATATCATCCGTATCACATAGTCTGTTCATGCCCACATCTTTGTTACCATAGACCTATCTCCACCTGCCCAAGCCCTGATCATTGGGAGTTAACCATTTCCCACCTGCCGTATTGTCAAAATACAACTGTGGGGTGGTTCTCTAGTTCTGGGAGGGCACCCAGGAACATCCTCCCAGGTGTAGGCAGTGATGCGATCCTGTTACCATTATGTTCTGAGGATCACAATCTTTGGCACCCAGTTGCTGCCAGTTGCCCAGGTGGCATGTGATCATATGACCAATCACAGCAATCACATAATTTGTAAACAAACTGCCATGAATGGCTTTCATTCATGACAGGTTGCCTACTATTGTGATCTCTGTGATCGATCACAGTAATCACATAGTACAGAGCCATTCACAGTGCCCTTGTACTATGAGGTTGCTATAGCCAATCACAGCAATCACAACAGTAGGCAAGTTTTCATGAATGAAAGCCATTCATGACAGTTAAAAGGATTGCTGTTACAGTGATCTTCACTATAATACAAAATCAGTTAAAAAAAAAAAAATCCAGTTATAAAGATGTAATAAACATTGTAAAAACAAACCCCGACACCCAATCACAGTGTCCTTATTCATGGCTGCACCAGTCACCAGTGTCCCTGATTACTGCGATACCAGTCATACTGTCCCTGATCACCGCCATACCAGTCATGACGTCCCTGATCACCAGTACACCGATTACAGTATCCCTAATCATTGCCACACCAGTTGCAGTTTCCCTGATCATCACCACAACAGTTACAGTGTTCCTGATCACCACCACACTTGTTACAGTATCCCTAATCACAGCCAAACCAGTTACAGTATCCCTATGCTGTTACACAGTTAATATTTATGTTAATGTTCATGAGAATTCATATAGTTTATTCTTTGTACCATTTCCTATGGACATTTCTATAGTTAGTAATGCTGCCATCCAGTGGCCTTATTTGGTAATGCATTTGTTTTATATTGCTTCCCTGAGATCTATGACACAGTTCCTTTGTATATGAAGCTCCTCCCTTTTTCTTGAGTTCACCACTTCCTGTGTCATGGAGGCAGCTAACAGACCACATGTAACAGGGACACATGTACTCTGCATAGTACGCTACAGAAAGTATCATCTTTTGACCGCATAATACTGGAAACCATTCATTCTGCTGTATCCTGTTGTCACATGTACAGAATAAAGCAACTTCTGGATGAACACAGTATTGGTGAGTTCAAGCTATCTGATAAGGATTGCCCACAGTGATTATATCTGCTTATACAGGCTAGGCAGAGAGGTCTCACAAGGGATAAATCGCTATCACAACAATCTGAGTCAGAATAATCCCTGATCACCTCCACAGCAGTTAGAGCCCTGATCACCTCCACATCAGTTACAGTATCCCTGATCCCCACCATACCAGTTACAGTATCCCTAAACACTTCCAAACCAATTACAGTATCCCTGATTACTGCCACACCAGTCACAGTGTCCCTGATCACTGCCATACCAATTAAAGTGTCCCTGACCAACACCACAGCAGTTACAGTATCCTTAATTATCACTACACCAGTTACAGTGTCCCTGATCACCGCCACAGCAGTTAGAGCCCTGATCACCTCCACATCAGTTACAGTATCCCTGATCCCCGCCATACCAGTTACAGTATCCCTAAACACTGCCAAACCAGTTACAGTATCCCTGATTACTGCCATACCAATTAAAGTGTCCCTGACCAACACCACAGCAGCTACAGTGTCCCTAATCATCACTACACCAGTTACAGTGTCCCTGATCACAACCACAGCAGCCAGAGTGTCTCTGCTCACAACCACAAGAATTATTGTTTCACCATAAGGACTTGTTTTCGTGTGCGATGCTCTCAGAAGAGCCATTCATGTTCAGATTGTTCTTTAAAGGGCATTTGACAGACAGTGAGGAGGCATTGCATCAAATCCTCACCAGCTACTTTAACCCCTTGGACCCTGTACAAGCAATCCCCTTCACTTGAAGAGGTCATGATCAGTGGGGGTACAGGGGGTATAATTCCTGCCACAGCTATGAAGCTAAACATCACAGCCTTGGCAAGTGGACAGCAACAGCCAATGCCTCTGCAGCTAAAAGGGGTAGTGGTTGAGGGGTGGTAAAACCACAACTCAACTGCAAGGTTTTAGCGTCCAACAACCTCATGCATGAACAAACCCTAACAGTGCAGCTAGTCATACCATCACAACAGCCATAGTGTCTCCAGACCAGTGTAACTAGAATCAGTGTTCCTCATTTGCCCGTATGTTGACCATGTCTCTGCCTGCACCTGAACTGACCCATCTGTACATCCAACTGACTATGTTCCTGCAAGACACCAGTCCTAGCCATCCCCTGTGGACAATAGCAACTCCTCGATCCAAAGTAACTTTTTCTTTTTCCTTTCTTTAGCCTCCTTTATTTCCTGGCCAGTGAACATGTCATTCCTGTGGGCAGCCACGTACCACTATTCTAGGCTTGCTTGGCTTATAGGAACTGGGACTGCTATAGGTGATGATACACTGAGCTATATTCCCTGACCACTCATATAGAGATGACCATTATAGTACATTGCTTTTGATACAATTCATTGATTTGTGTGATACACAAGATACAATATCCGGTACATAATTAGTCCAGACAGTGAAAAAGTCTCACACAACTCAGAAGGAGTAGCGGAATGTGTTTTGGGTTGTAATTCTGAGTATGGCCATGCTGTAGGTTAGAAATATCTAATTAAATTGACAACCTTGTGAAAAAAATTACATTTCAATTTCATTCTGCATTTTCCATACACTTGTGGCAAAAAAATGAAGACAAATACCATACCATTTTAGATGTAGTTTGATCATAAACCTATCAGCTTGAATATATAATCTCTGTTAAGGAAATGGAGTTACCCCATGGACAAAACTAATTAGATAGTATAATCTATCTTGCTACAGATATGTAATACGGGTACACTCATCTACGGGCTTAAATGTCAGCCTCCCATGGATAAGCCCCATAGGTCACCATATCCACCAAAAATACCTCCCTGTCTTGAGGAATGCAAATGATGCACTGTAAAACGCCATACAGACCTCTCCAAAAAAGGGGGGAGAGAAGTGAATACCATGTGCATTCAAAAAGTGCTCCCAAAGAAAAAAATAAAAAACTCTACATGTTTCGTTCCAGAAAACAGAGCTTTTTCAGGAGTATAAAGAATTAAAATAGGTCACATAGTGGCTGGAAGTTGTGCTCAGCTGTTTGTTTCACCTCTATATATACAGATGACCATTAAAATGCCCCCCCCCCCCACATGCTCAGTTCCTCAATAGACATCATCTTGTGGACAAAAACTGCACAAGCTCAGTACCTCAACAGACGCCATCTTGTGGACAAAAAAGCAACACCACAGCAGCACATCAGTCCACAACACAATAGACACTGCTGGTGCTCTCAAACACTGTTAATGCCCCACTAATTAATGAGCAAAATTACAGTTCATACCATTATATAGCATTTATGAAGCAAAAGCAGACAAAAAGCACAGAATCCCTAATCACACACAAAAGGAAGGAAGGTAAATCCTTCATTTAAACCATAAGGTGCCTTTGAGCCTAAACGGAAAATCCATTTTGCTTCAAGTTTCAAAAGACATTTATCTAGGTCTCCTTTTCTAGGACCCAGATCATATTTGTCAATAATCCAAAAGTCTAAGAGGTCAGCCTTACCATCATATTTTTGTATCATATGTCTTGCTACTGGTCTATCCTTGTTTTGAGCAATATCGTTCACATGTTCAAGAATTGTCTCCTAAAGGGGAAAATTGTTTTTCCTACATATATTAGGGGACATGGGCATTTTAAAGCATAAATCACCCCTCTGTGCTGCAATTATAGAAATTTCTTATTTTAATAATCTCCCATTTTTAGGGTTAACAAACTCCTTAGTATTGCACAAGAAAGTGCATGCCTTACAGTGACCACACCTGAAACTACCTTTTGGTTTCTCAGGTAGCCAAGTGTGTTTCATTGATGTTTTACGGGTTTTTTTCTAGATGACTAACATGTCTTTCAAATTCCTACCCCGTCTGCAGGTTACCTTGGGGTCTTTAGATAGGATCTGTGATAGATATTTGTCCTCATGCAAAATGTTCCATTATCTATTTTTTTTTTAAATTTAAATATTTATTGATTTTTCAGATAAACAAGTTATACAAACATACTCATTAAAACCTTAACACAATATCAAAACATTTATCTTTTCCTCCCTACCCCTCCCCCGTCCCCCCTCCCCATATACCACCCATCCAACCCTCCCCCCCCCCCTCTGCATTTTCCTATTCATTTCTGGAGAACTTAATCCCTAAGAAGAACAAAATATATTTCCGTATTATTCTATGTTAATCCCCCAAAACCTGCTTAATTAGCTTTAACTTTTTGAATTCGTCCCATTTATTCCATCTTGTATGATGACTCTCCATCATATCTTTATTCATATGATAAAGTTCCTCCAATTTACATATTTGATCCAGCCTATCCACCCAGTCTTTTATTTTCGGCACCTCCTGTCGCCTCCAAACCTTGGGTATCAGTCCCTTTAGTACAATACAATGTACAAATAGTACAATAAATCAGATTCTTTATATTTTTTACTGAAAGCTTAGTACTATGAAAAAAGGCAAGTCTCTGGGTCTACTAGAACATCAACTTCTGTAATTTTTTGAATCAAGCTTACTTTTTTCCGCCAATACTCTTGTATTTTAGGGCACTCCCACCATATGTTATACATTGTGCCTCTACCTCCACATCCACGCCAACATAAAGGTGAATTATCTCCATTCAATCTATGTGGCACACTCGGGTGAAATACCATCTTGCCCAACATTTATAGTTCATTTCCACCTCCTGCATATTTATATTTCCGTGAATTATTCTATACATTTTTTACTGTTTTTCTGCATCTATTGTTACTCCTATTTCTCTTTCCCATTTTCCTATATATGGAGGATTTATATCTGCGTTTATTTCAGTGAGAATTGTATATATTTTAGAAGTTCCGTGTTTCCCATCTCCCCATGTACCCAACAAGTGCTCAAAAGGATTCCAATCCTCTCTTGTTCTTAAAGGCTTTGGAAGCTTTCCTATAAAGTGTTTCAATTGAAAATAACGCCACTCATCCATTCTTGTGAAAACTTCCTTTGTTTCCAATTCCTTAAGTGATCCTATTTCATCCCTACCATTATATCCCTTAATTGTGCATATTCCTTCTTAATCCACTTCCCTGTAATACCTTCTTTTCCCGGGGGGAAAAACTCTGTGGTTCTTAATGGCATTACCAGTTAATTAAATTCCCATCCCATCTCTTTGTGCAAAACATCCCAAATGCTTAAAACATTAAATGTGAACTTGTACTATCTGCTAATCCTCTGTATTGTGGAGGTAACCATACGATTCCACTTAATTTAGTATTACTTAGCATATTTTACCCTTTGCGTTATATGTCCAGTCAAATATTCTTGCCATTATTACCGAGTTATAATATCTTTTTAAATCTCAAACTCCCAATCCTCCTTTCTCTTTATTTCTAAATAAAATTTTGCTTATTCTTGGTTTTTTATTCCTCCAGATAAATCTTAACATTTTTTATTAATTGTCCTAAAGTATGCTTCTGGTAGTTTAATTTATATAATATTTTTGGAACAATCACCATTTTTATCAGATTTATACGATCTATCCATGACGGGGTTCCCATTGTCCCAGGAAGGGAGGGCAGGGACAATGGGTTGAGATCCCTGATGCTGATACAGAAAAGTAGAAAAGGGGAGATACCGGCGGTGGTTCTTTCAATTGACGCCGAAAAGGCCTTTGATAGAGTAGACTGGGGCTTCATGATGGATACCTTAGAAGCCCTGGGAATTGGAGTTAGAATGAGGGAATGGATTGGAAAGCTGTACAGTAAGCCCTCCGTAGTGGTAATAGTAAATGGGGAAAAAACAGAGCCCATCCGGATGTCAAATGGAACAAGGCAGGGTTGCCCTCTGTCTCCCTTATTATATGTTATGTCACTAGAACCTCTTCTGTCAACAATAAGGAAGAGTGGAGATATAAGGGGAATTCAGATAGGAGACGTAGTACATAAAGTGGCGGCCTTTGCAGATGATCTGCTGTTTTATGTGGGGAATCCCAGGATAACACTTCCAAACTTAATGAAATTGTTGAAGGAATATGGGGAACTATCAAATCTAAAAATCAACCCAACAAAAACTGAGATCCTAAATATAAATATCCCAAAAAGCGAAAAAGAGAAAATACAAAAAGAATTTCCCTTCATTTGGAAAGAAAGAGATATAAAATATTTGGGAGTAAGGCTTAGTGCGGCGTATAAGAACTTGTATAAACTAAACTATATTTCATTATTAAATGAAGTGAAGGGGGAATTAAAAAATTTAGAAAGAGGATTTCCATCATGGTTAGGACGTATAAACCTGGTAAAAATGATAACCGTACCGAAAATTTTATATAGATTTCAAATGATCCCAATTAAACTCCCGGAAGCTTTTTTTTAAAGTAATAAAAAGAATGATAACAAGATATATCTGGAGGAATAAAAACCGAGGGTGTCCCATGAAATATTAAGTAGAGATAAAGGGAAGGGTGGTCTGGGAGTTCCAGATATTAAGAGATATTACAAAGCAGTAATATTAGGGAGAATTTTTGAATGGACGTTCAATTTAGAGGGGAAAAGTTGGGTAAAAATTGAAAATACACTTAGTGGAACTAATTTGAATAGAATTATATGGTTAGCGGCACAATATAGAGGATTGAAGGAGGATTTAAGTTTGTACACTGTAAATGTGTTAAGGGAATGGGATAAAATACACAAATATATGAAATGGGAATTTAACTCTATACTAATGCCACTAAGAAATACAGAATTTTTTCCCCCAGGTAGAGAAGAGATAACAGGTAGATGGTTTATAAAGGAAGATGTCAAACTTAGAGACATAATAGGGGAAGGGAAATTGAAGACCTTTAAAGAGTTGGAAAAGGAAAAAGGAAATATTTTCACTAGGTTAGACGAGTGGCGTTATCACCAATTAAATTGTTTTTGGGGGAATCTCCCAAAACCCCTGAGAATGAAAAAGGACTGGAACTTGTTTCAAAGGTTGTTGGATGCACGGGGGGATAGGAAACACGGAACAGCTAAAATATATAGAATCCTCACAGATTTAGACACAAACACTAAACCAATGCACATAGTGAAATGGGAAAGAGATATGGGGGTGGTATTAGATGAAGAAAAACAGAAAAAAATAAATAGATTAGTTCACAAAAATGTAAGTTTATGGGACGTAGAAACAAATTATAAATGTTTGACAAGATGGCACATTGTTCCGAGTGTAGAATGTAAGATAAGTGGGGAGAAATCACAGTGGTGTTGGCAAGAATGTGGGGAAGTGGGGACAGTGTATCATATCTGGTGGGAATGTCCAAAAATTCAAATATTCTGGAAAACAATAGTACATTTAATAGAGACCATTATTGAAATGAACATTGGGTTAGATCCAGGGATGTGCCTGTTATATAGTTCAGAATTATCAGTTAGCAAATTTAAGAAATTAGGTTTAGTGTACTATTTGAACGCGGCAAAAAGCCTGATCCCAAAGTATTGGAAGAAAAAAGAAATACCGAAAGAGAAGGAGTGGATAGAAAGAGTGAACTGGACTAGTAAAATGGAGAAATTATATTACATACAGGAAGATAAGTTGGAGGTATATTCCGCGAAATGGGAAAAATGGGAAAACTTTGTAGCAAATGAGAGAAAGTGAAAAGTAGAAAGTCATAGAATGGATAGATGAGTAGGAGACGCTTGCTTTGGATAAAAGATAGTGAAAAATGCAGAGTGGGGAGGGGTTCTGGGGGGGGGAGGGGGTAATGTTTTTAAGAGGGGAAAATAAAGTAATAAGAAATAAGTGTATATTTATTATGACTGAGATGAAAACGTTTTTGTTATTACTGTGAAAAACCAATAAATATTTAAATAATAAAAAAAAAATATCATTTGAAACTGTACTGTTGTTTTACAGTCTATTTTGCAAAATAAAAACGTTTGTAAACAAAAAAGAAAGTGCGGACAATTGGGCAGGACCACCAAATGTGGAGAAATGTACCTGGCACTGCACAGCCTCGAAAGCAATCAGGAGAGTATTTAGCTATCACTGGCACTGCACAGCCTCGAAAGCAATCAGGAGAGTATTTGGTCCTTGCGGGGACCAAATACCACCGGGATAGGACCTTGTAGTTTGTCTCGACTGCTACCACATTCTGTGAAGAGGATTTAGTCACTTGCCAAATACGATCCCAATCCTCGGAGCTCTGCGTGCAACCCAGATCCTTCTCCCACTTGGTGACATATGAGGGTCGAGGGGAGGGTTCAGGAGTCGAGAGTTGGGCATATAGGATAGAGATTAGGCCACATCTATGTGGGTCATTTTTACAAGCACTTTCAAAGGAGGTCCTGGATCTAATAGAGCAACGAGTGGTTGAGAGGGGGGAGTAAAAATGTTTTAATTGGAGATGGTGAAAAATTTCCGACGCCGGGAGAGAGTGGGTTTCTTGAAGAGATGGGAAGAAACGAACGCCAGAGTTAGTCAAGAAGTGGTGAGCTCTAAGGAGATTAGCCGAGGACCAGAGTGCGAAAAAACGCGGGGAAGACCAGGCAGGGGGGAAAGCCGGGTTACGGAGATGGGAAAGAAGAGGGTTGTGAGGCGATTGAAGAGGGTATCTAGGCTTGAGTCTATCCCAAAAAGCTACAAAGTGGGAGGTGACTGGATTGCGGATATCGCGTTGGTCGGAAGGATGAAGGGAGTTGCGCTAAATGGGCTGCTTGATAATACTTTGTAAAGTCCAGGAGACCCTCGGCGCTGAAGTGTACGAAGATAGTGTGTTGGGACAGGTATGGGGAGGACCCTGAAAAGGTAAAGAATCTTGGGTAAGATGGACATTTTCACCACTGCAATTCTACCCAGCCATGCGAGCGGAGAGAAGACCAGTTGCGCATTAAGCCAGTGAGGTGGGCGAGCATGGGAAGGTAGTTAGCGGAATTTAGATCGGATAAGGAGGTTGTCAACTTGATACCTAGATAGGATATAGCATGATGAGGCCACGAAAAGGGAAGAGATTGTTGAAGATGAAGAGTCTCTTGATGGGAAAGGGAAACATTTAGGACAGTTGACTTTTGAGGATTAATGAGGAGACCTGAGATAGAGCCAAAATCATGTAGGAGTCGAAATAGAGGAGGGGCAGAGGTAAGCGGCGAAGTCAGAAAAAGGAGTACATCGTCTGCGAAAAGACAAAGTTTGTGATGGGACCCCTGACCTCTAGGCCCTGGATATTCGGGTCGGCTCTTATCAAAAGGGCTAGGGGCTCAATTGCTAGGGCGAAAAGGAGTGGAGAGAGTGGGCAGCCTTGTCACGTACAACAGGCTATCGGGAAAGAGGCCGATTTATGACCTAAGTAGCGGACCTGGGTTGAGGGATTACAGTACAAAGAAGAGATCCAAGTCAAGAAATGGGGACCAAAGCCCCATCGGCGTAGGATGCAATTAAGATAGGACCAGGAGACTGTGTCAAAGGCTTTTTTAATGTCTAAAGAAAGAAAGCAGGTAGGGATATTGCGGGCACAGGCTAGGTGGGAAAGGAGGGCCGCGCGACGTATATTATCGGCAGTTTGTTGAGAGGGGATAAAGCCAGTCTGATCATTATGCACTAGGGAGTCTATAATGGGGTTTAGGCGGGTAGAGAGAATTTTAGCAAGGAGCTTGACATTAATGTTAAGAAGGGAGATCGGCCTATAGTTGGACCAGGCTGAGTCATCAGTATGAGGTTTAGGGATCATTGTTATAATGGCAGAAACTGATTCCGGTTTAAAGGAATGGCCTGAGTGGATAGCACTGAAAGCTTTGGGAAGGGATGGGAGAGCTTAAGTGAGTGAACTTCTTATAATAAGAGGCAGAGAAACCGTCTGGGCCGGGGCGCTTTCTGAGCTTAAGGTCCTTGATAGCAGACAATGTTTCAGTAGGCGAAATTGGCTTCTCCAAGACTTCAAGGTGTTGGGCTGTTAAGGTTGGAAAAGAGAGGTGGGCAAAGAGGCTCTCAGCACGAGATTGGTCAAAGGGTTCAGTCTGGGAGTATAAAGAGGCCAAGTGTTTTCGGAAAACACGGAAGTATTCGGGAAGGGTTGCTAGTGTAGTCTCCGTTAGAGAATTTAAGGCGAATTGGCTTGGTGATATGATCTAACCTACAAAGTGAAAGGGCTAGGAAAGTATCAGGTTTATTAGCGTTTGTATAATATTTGTGTCGAGATCTACGTAAGGAAAGCTCAGCTTGATCTGTCAAGAAGAGGTCAAGTTCTATACGGGCTTGCTCCAAAGCTTTGTAGTGGGAAGGGGAAGGATTGGACTGGAACAGGAGATGAGACTGGTTATAAGCTGTCTCAAGGCGGAGGCGAATTTGTTGCTTTTCTTTGCGGAGGAAGGACGATTTACTAATACAGAGCCCTCGAAGGACAGGCTTATGTGCTTTCCATAACAAGAGAGGGGAGAGATCCGGGGTGGAGTTCAACTCTTGGTAATCCTTTAGAGCAATTTCAAGGTCAAGGCTGTGGGTAGGGTGGGAGATTAGAGTTTTGTTTATTACCCAAGAACTGTCAGAGGCTGGGGGGGACAAAGATGAGAGGGACATAAGGACTGCGCAATGGTCAGACCATGGAATAGGGAGAATATCAGAGGCTAGCAATCTAGAAGAGGTGCCGACGGTTACAAGTATATGGTCGATACGCAAGAATGATTTGTGTGGGTGGGAGTAGAAAGTATATCTGTGCTTTACCGGGTGAAGTTCTCTCCAAGAGTCTACCAAGGAATGGCGATTAAGAAGTGGGAAGGAACGCGAAGTGGTGGAGGGAAGGGAAGGTTGAGGAGACTTATCTAGAAAGGGGTATATTGTAAGGTTGGAGTCTCCACAAATTAACAGAGTGCCACTTTTGTGATGGTCAATAGTAATCAGCAAGTGGGATAGGAATGAGAGGGGGTCTTCATTAGGAGAATAGTACAAGACGACTGTAACAGGAGTGTCTAGGAGCAATCCCGATAGGATGAGGTACCGGCCTTCTGGGTCTCCAAGTTGAGTTTGGAGTACAAGAGGGGCTGTGCGATGAAAGGCAATGAGAATTCCCCTACACTTGGTTTTCGCTGAGGCGGTAAAAATTTGCGGGTACAGTGGACCTAAAAATGTAGGTGTTGACGTGGGGGTGAAATGAGTTTCTTGGAGGTAGATGATATGCGCCTTCTGAGATGCAAAGAAGCAGAAGGCTTTGTTTCACTTTTGAGGGATATTAAGACCCTGAACGTTCAAGGTAAGGATGTTTAGGGGTCCCATAGTGGATGGAAGGGAGCTGTTGAGGAAAATTTGGTTCGTAGCAGAGCACTGAGGGGACAGTCCCAGGGAGGGGGGCAAGGTAAGAGGGGAAGGAGGCGGGGGAGGGAGGGAGGTCACACAGAAAAAAAAAATAGGAAAAATGACCAAAGGCAGTGGAGAAGAGAAGTGCAACTAAGAATAACAATCTGGCCCCCGAGACTAGAGCAAAATGACCGCATGGGCTGATAGGGAGCGCGCAGTGGATAGCACAGGGGGAGAAGCAGCACAAATAAAAAGAAACAAACAGATACCAGTATAGGAACTGTTGCCTGTGGCTCCCGAGATAGCAGAGGGGGGATTGGAAAACCAACTGCACTGGTGAAGAAGTACACCGAATAGGAAAAATGGTGGTGGAGAAGGGCAACAAATCGAGTGCGGTCAGAGACAAATCCCCAGTCAGCTATGTGGGGCCTTCACAAACTGAGCCAACAATAACAGGCGACCTAAGGAGAGAAGTATCAGGTTAATAAAAAAAAAGCACAACATGGTAGAGAGAACATGGAGGAGGAAAACAAAAGAAAAACCCCTCATACAAACGAAATGACCAGATAAGAAAGGCACTGTAACAAGGGGGGGCTCTAATTGGGACCGGTGGGTCAGATCTGGAGACCAACTGGGCAAATGGGTGCTGGAGGGAAGGAGGGCCAGATGGGCCGAACATCAAAAGGGTGGTTGTGAACATGGCCACCACAGAGAAAAGAGTCAGCAGTAGGGTCCTCGGGTGCGGGTCGTGGGGAGAACAGGAGTCCACGGCAAAATGGGGGTCACGATGACCGAGTCCCGGAGACTACCGGAGGATGAAACAGAACATGAGAGCTGGAGCGTTCAATCCATGGTGTCCTGGGAAACAGGTGCCGGAGAAATGAAACGTCCGCGCTTGTGCGTGGAGGCTTGGCCTGGCCTGTTGCTGAAGCGGAGTGATGGACCTTCTGGGGTGAGCAGGAAGCAAATCTTCCCCGTGATCCCTCAGGAGCATCCGCGGGAGGGTGAAGTTGGAGATGGCGTTCATCAGTGGATCTGCAGATCTGTAGTTGCGGGACTGGTGGGAGAATGGAAATGGAAAGTTCCAACGATAAGCAATGCCGTGTTGTTGGAGGAGTTGCAGGTAGGGCTTCATGGCTCAGCGTCTGGCAATGGTGGCAGGGCATAGATCCTGAAATATTTGATAAGAGTAGCTCTGGAAGGTTAAGGTGCCGGTATTGCGGGCCGCTAGGAGGATCTGTTCCTTAGTGCGAAAGTAATGAAATTTCGCAATGATGTTGCGGGAAGGGCCATTTGGTCTACATGGAGCCAGGGCATGGTGTACCCTATCTAGCTTGAGGCGTTCAATCGGGATGGAGGGAGTGAGCTTTTGAAGCAGGGCAGAGGTCGTGGAGAGGACATCAGTAACGGTTTCAGGGAGTCCGCGGATTCGAATATTAGAGCGGCGGGCCCTATTCTCAAAATCCTCAAGGCGGGACCTTTTCATCACGCATCGCCTCAAGTTCATCTGAGTATGTATGAACCTCTGTGTCTAAAATGTCGACCCTGTGTTCAAGCTCAGACGTATGGACCCCAAGGTCACGGAATTCTTTAGATAATTTGTCTGTGATGTGGTCGGAGGTCTGCTTTAATGCCCTGTGTAGCATCCTTTCAAACTGTTTAAGAAGGTCATGATGTACAGGAGAGGGATTAGGGTTAGGGAGGTCAGCTGTAGGTGGTGTGCTAGGTGTCCCCAGGTCGGTGTTATTATCTGGCTCACCCTCTGGGATGCTGTGGTCCAGATCCGTCTGCAGGGCTGAGAAGGAGAGAGAGAGAGTGCCTGCTTGGAGGTGCTGGAGCCGGTGGCCATCTTGGAGGAGGCCCGTGCCAGGGCTTCCTTAATAGGCTTTGCCTACGGCTGGTGCTTGGGCTTGGCGGCTCCCTGGACCATCACGCCCTGTCCCAGGGGTGCTACTTATTGTGCGAAGGTGTTTGTGGAGGTAGGGCGGGTCGGGAGCGGCGCGGACGAGGCTGCTTCTCCCGCTCTGCAGCGCAGCCTCAGGCGGACATGTGTGCACCGGAGATCCCGTGCATGCGCACTCCATTACAGACCTATTTGTTAAATTTAGATCTTAAACTCTTGAAGATTCTTGCTAACAGACTTAGACCTCTTCTTAATCACATCATAGTCCCCGAACAGTCTGGTTTCATGCCTGGTAGGGAGACTAGAGGCAGTGTGGTTAAAGCTGTAAATCTAATTCACATGGCTAAACATTATAGGCTAGAAGGACTTTTCCTTTCCACAGATGCAGAGAAAGCATTTGACCGGGTGGCCTGGGATTTTATGTGGGCGACTTGTGAACATATAGGTCTGCAGCCTAATATGCTTTCATGAATCAAAATATTGTATGTGGGCCCTAATGCCAAAATAAAAATCAATAATATTCTGCTACAATACACATATCGAATGGTACTAGACAGGGCTGCCCTCTCTCACCATTATCATTCATTTTGACACTGGAACCCTTTATCAGAACAGTGAACTTAAGGCCTTGTGTTACAGGATTCCATGTCATTGGTAAGGAGTATAAAATAGCTGCATACGCAGATGACTTACTTTTCTTTATCACCCGACCACATACCTCAATCCCTAATTTAATTCAGGAGTTCACCACATTTGAGTTTCTTTCTAATATGAAAATTAATTTCAACAAATCAGAAGCATTGAACTTAACCTTACCACCTGAGATAGTCGCTAAGACACAACAGAACTGCCCCTTTACATGGGTACACAAGGCCTTAAAGTATTTAGGAATTGGACTTACACCTAATGCTTCCTCACTTTTTGCTCACAACTTTGAACAAGATCTTAAACGTTGGAATACCAAGTTTTTTTCTTGATCTGGTAGGGCAGCCATTTTGAAAATGTCCATTCTACCTAGGGTTCTATATGTTATGCATGCCTTACTGATAAACATACCACACAGATTTTTCAAACGCCTTCAATCACTTCAAATTCAGTGCTTATGGTCCCACAAGAAGCCTAGAATAGGCTTTCACTTAATAACACTGCCTAAAGCAAAAGGTGGCATGGGCTTACCAGACTTCAAGATGTATTATTATGCTACTCATCTCAAAAAAGTGCTAGATTGGCACTGTAGTTCAGGATTGAAAGACTGGATAGACCTGGAGGTGGGCTCTGCCCCTTTCCCTTTAAAATTTTCCCCTTGGTTACCTTGGTCTGTAATTCCCACAGCAATAAAAAAAACACCCCTGAATAGGGACCACTTTGGAAATTCTCCATGTAATTTTCAAAACTAACTCTACTTTTTTTATGCCGGGCCCCCTCACCCCACTAGCTTATAATCCAAATGTCACAACAGGGATTCTTAGTCACAGGCTTTTCTTGTTCAATAACGATATGCCGCTTCCAGCTTTTCACTGCATTCACAAAGGTCTGGTGAAATCTTCTAACTCACTCAAAACAGACTGCAACTCTCCCACAATGCCTTCATGGTCTTACTTTCAGACACGTAATTTTTTGAGTAATCACAAGAACAAGCTTAGTTTTTTGCGACCCTTAAACGCCTTTGAATCTCTATGTTACAAACACTGTAGAGTGGAGAGACCGACTTCCTTTTCACATTCCTCGCTCTGGCAATACAAAACATCCTGTTCTGTGAAATTCAAATCCCTTTGGGAAGCGTCACTTGAAACAGAGGTTTCAAACGACCAATGGAAGAAAGCATGTATACTAGCACATAAATGCTGAACGCTCAGTAGACCCCCTGACCACTCCACAATGTCTATTTCCTGTATATCAAATTTTCCACAAAAGTCACTTAATTTTTCTGGGAATCTCAGTCATACCGATTTCCCGTCTTTCCACCCAATCAGTTCCCGTTTCCACCCAGTTATATCAGATTTTTTTCTCCCCCTATCTGTTCCAGCAACAATTTCAGGAATCTTCTCCTGGCTAAAGTCTCAGATGCAATGTTAGCAAATATTTGCAGCTTTATCTCTCCATATTTTATTTCAGTGATCTCTCTGAGCTTTTTCCATATTTTTTCTCTGTCCTCGTAGTAATGGAATCAAACAATCACATCGCTGGACAAATCTGTTGACACTCCTTGCAGTCGCCTTATCCTGTGTACTCTCTCCATTTTTAAATGCTCTGTTATGGGTCTACCCAGGGGCGGACTGACAACTCATGGGGCCCCCGGGCAATAGGGGATCATGGGGCCCCTGTGTCCTTGCCCAAACTCAAAAAAGCCTATGAAAAAGGTACCAGGGGCATCTCATGGGGCCCCCTACTGACCCCGGGCCCTCGGCCGGCAGTGCCCGTGTTTCCAAATGGTCAGTCCGCCCCTGGGTCTACCCATCAATGAATTAAGCACTTTCTTTATTTTGTCCCGCAAGTCTTCCCCTTGGGACTCTTCTGGTAAACTGCAAATCCTTAAATTATTTATTCTTTCTCTGTTCTCTTGTTCTTCTAATTTGAATGCAAGCTTTCTCTGTTCTCTTTACATCTCTTTGACCTGCATCTCTAGTTTAGTAATCAAAAGCACCTGTGTCTCCATTTTTCCCTCTGCTTCTTCCACTCATGTCATCATTTGACCCAGATGATTACTTATTGCCACCATTTGCTTTTTCACAGACATCTCCAATTTTGCAAACATTTCCGCCATATCAGCTTTTGTGGGTATTTGTAACACATAACACCCTGTTGTTGTTCCATAACACTTTGGTCTGTTATACTATCCACATTTATCAGATCATTGGTCTGGTTCGCTTCTTGTGTCCCTAGTGACATTCTTGAGTGATCTCCCACCCCTTTTCTAGTTCTCTCCTGTTTATCAGAGGTTAAATTCTCCGGGCTTTTCTCCTGCAAAGGTTGATATTTCCTTATTGTACTAGTATCCGCACTTGCTTGAGGGGTTTTTACCCTCCCCCTTTGGCTGATCTGCTCTTCATTTCTTTAAACTTTACGGCTGAGTTTGCCATTAATGCACAACTGCTGTATTATCCATCCCCAGAGAAGACATTTTCCTCTGAAGACTTTAACTTCTCCTATTTATTACTTTGGGAGCAGGAGTGATCTAACTAGTTCCAACAGCCGCTGAGAACTGCTGAGAACCACTGAGAACCCCAGCAAATATAGTCCTGCATCCCCCCTAATACTCAGTGCCTTTAGACTGCAGCAGTAAGATCAGGGGTATCACAAGAAAAAATGTCCCGCCGTTATTCACGGCAACTCACCACCACCTTTCATGCCGACAGATCAGGATCTCTCCATCCGTTGCCTCCGAACCTGACTCCAATCAAGAACAGATGAATTAATGCGGGATCTCTGTATATTAGACAACCTAGGGTGTCTCAGGGTCTCCCAAGGCTGCTGTCTCAGTCCAGAGTAAATCACCTTTAAAACACTGCCTCTTCTTCAGCCACTTTCCTCGATCCTTGGGACAGCTTATCACTTTCAAAATCACTGCCAATTGTCACATGGGCTGTCACATGGGAAGTCACCTGGGCAGTCACATGAGTGCCCACGGGGACACTCTCACTGTCCCCTTCTCCTCTGGTGCCGCTGTCTCCTGTTTCCAGGGATCCGCCGAGCCTCGCCAACCCGCCGCCTCTCCCAGGGGCACAGGTGTAGGCTCCACCTCTGGCCGCCACCAGGACCACAACCAGGACACCCGGACTCGGAGCCGTTCAGTTCCACTCCCACCTAGGCTTCAGGTAGGACAAGACTCCGGACAGTCGGCAGGGCAGATCAGGACAGGGCTGCACACATTGCTAGCGGGTGCCTGGAGCTCACGCTGCTCACAGCGCCATGTTCAGGACCCTTCCCCCACACAAAAGTAGCTGTCTTATTATGTTCAATGAAGTTTTTCTAACAGAGCTCAAAGAAGAAAATAGCTCCCAAGACATCTTATAAAGGAAGATCTCATCAGAAAAACTATTGACTTTGACTACTGATTAAATAATTTGTCAGATATATTGTAGTTTTTTATGTATACATTTTAATTTGACGTGATATGTTTGTCATATCAAGATGAGATCATTTTTTACATTTGCTTTTACAATTGCACATTGTATTCTGAGTTAAAAGGGTTCACTTTAGTTAGTAGGAATATCTATTGTTAATTAGGCTAGGGATATGTTTTTCTTTAAAGTGGTTGTAAACCTGAAAAATTTAAGAAAACAATGTGATCTGTAGGATGAATAAAGATCGGCAGTAAAAAAGCATTTGAGCTTAGTTTGACAACTGTCTGCACTCCCTGTCAGCAACAATCCATCCTGGTGTTATTAGCAGAATAAAGAAGACACCAGGAAAAAATGGTGGTGCCCTCCACTTGATTGAAAGTCTGTGGGAGGAAATCTGCTTTAGCCTTCCTGTGCTATCCAAGGGCCACGCTTTTTACCCAGATCAACATCTGAACAAATTTGAGGTCATTAAGGATTTACACATTTTTGCTCACAACATCCTCTTAAAAAGTTTATACTCTAAAAACACCCATCCTTTCGAGGTTGCTCACTCTAGTAGCGAACTCCAGTCTATTGATCATTTAATCTCTCCTTTGGAAGAAAATTAATCTACTGATTTGATACTGGGTTTTGCAAATTACTGCTCTTTCTTTGTTTCTGTATCAACTCATGACAGTATAATCAACACAAACAGAAGAAAATTGCTGAATCTTTGTCGCAGCCTGGGGCTCTACATCCTCAATGGCCGCACCAAGGGATACTCTCTGGGAGACCTACATTAAACTCCCACGTAGGCAGTTTAGTAGATTATGCCATCACAGAAATGAACCCCACATTCACATCATTGCCTTTACAGTCACTTCACAAACACATTCTTGCTGAGCACACATATATATGCAGCTCCCACAGGACTGGGCTTTTTTTGTGCTATTTGCATATCTGTCTCCCAGCACAGACACCAGGGTTTCACTGAGAGCCCCGATTAGGACCCAGAACTCCCAGTTCTGGTTCCCCTGATCGCTGTAATATCCTCTGACCAGCTATTACAGTGTCACAGCGAAGCCTGCTCCCATGTTTTCTCTCTCTGAATAGAGGAGATACATACATTGTATCTCTCTCTCTTTGCAGAGAAAAAAAAAACAACTGTTTGTAAAAAAAAAGTAATGAATTAAAAAAAAAAGCAAGGTTTGATCTAGGTCAGTGCAAGAGGCCAGGGTCAGTATTTTTTGGAGGCAGGTTTTTTTTTTATTAAATTAGTAACAGTGTCAGTTAGTGTTGGTGTGTTTTAGGTAGGATAAAAAAAATGTGCACTATTATAGTGCTGTAGTACTGGTACAAGCAACAACTAACATACACATATGTGGTATCACTGCGATCATCAGGAGCAGGGAAATTTATTTTGGCTTGTTCCTTGGTGGTAGGTTATGGTAGTAGCAAGAAATATACAGCTAAATGTAAAAAATAAATTATATATATATATATATATATATACACACACACACTGTATATATACACACCATTTTTGGCCAGTTTTCCTTTGATAATTAAAAAAAAGAAATCAGGAGATATCTATTACTATTTACCACCAAATGACAAATCCCAATTTGTCTTGAAAAAAAACAAGGTATAATGGCAAAGTTCCAAATTTGTGCTTAGGCATTAACCTTTGTTTTACCCTTAGGCGTGAAAGGGGTTCATTTTTCACACACAATGCTATTTAGGTTATAACAGTATTATCTTCTAAATTGTGCAAAATTTTGTTGTTTTGTGGATTTGGGTTTACAACCACATACAGAAAAGTTAGGGCAAGCTTTACTTTGTAAAGTGCATTTCTAAAATCAGTTGACATACATGCATGAACTGAAGTTAGGAAACATATTTTATGCTTAGATTTTGACAGGGTAATTTTAAAGGATATATGGTGTCACGGTATAGGGACCCGGCCCATTATTAATTCCTGATTAATGATCCAGAGTGTCACGAGTTCTCTGCCAGCCCAGTTATTAATTCCAAGTTATTAATTCTTGGTTCCTTTTAATCCCTCCTGGACATAGGAAGAGCATCCTCAAATTAGGATTTGACTCCTGTGTGCCAAAGTCCCCTAGTTGTAATTAATGTGCCCCCTCCACAAAACGTCCCAAATTCAATTAGTGTATCCCCCCTTTGTTACCCTGTTTACAGCTACAAATCCAATTACTGTGTTGTGCCCAGATGTCCTACATTGTGTCCATCCTGTCCAACCAGTCGTTTGCCTAATTATAATATCCTCCCCACTAATTAGTGCCTTACGTTTGTATTAATGTATTTTCCCCACTGTTACACTGTTTACAGCTGCAAATTCAATTATTGTGTTTCAGTGTCCATCCTGTCCAACCAGTCTTTTCTGTTTACAGCTACAAATTAAATTACTGTAGTTCCATTCCTGTCCATTCTCTCCATTGTCAACCAAAATGTCCCTAAACTCAATTAAGCCAGTCCCTCCATTGCCATCCTGTTAATGACCCCCGTCCACCTCTCATCCTGCTCAGGGGGTTTAAGAGGTCAGTGCTGGTCTCTCCTGGGAGCCATTCTGCTGGGCAACCACTGAGGGGTCCAGCTGGACTCTAGTGGCCCCTCGGCTCTGCCTGAGCCCCCATTGGAGGAAGGGGGATCCCAGAAGCTACATCAGCCCTGCCTGGGACGCTGTCAGCTCTGCCTGAGACTATCGCATCAGCTTTGCGTGAGTGTATGCTTCCCTTGTGCTATCTGACTGCTTATGAATTGCCTCCTGGATTACAAATTGCTGTAGAGACTTTAACTTTGCCCGCCGGGGCTGGATTACAAGTACTTTGGACTCTCTCTCCCTGCACTACTCCCCATTGAGTGACTGTTGTTTGTTTTAATAACTCTTTAAGTGTTTGCCGTCTGCCCTGTTTGTTCTGTCCCGCTTACCCTCCGTCACATATGGGTTTTAAGTTTTTATGCTAAACATACGTAGGAAGGAAAGTATGAAACATTTAATTTCAAAATGACATTCACAATTCAAAGTGTTGTACTACATTAATACATTTATTAAAAGAGAAATTTGTTTTTCTTTCCCCAAATTATACTTACTAGGTGGATGCAGCATCAGTCAGATGCTGCATCTGCCCCCCGCCAGCTCTATGTGTGAGAACAGATTACATGACCAGTAAAAAAAATTTGTAAGTAGTGAGCGCTCCTAAAAAACAGCTGCTAAAACACCAAGAGGTACCAAACACTCAACAGTAATAAATATATATAATAGAGGTGTAGCGCTAAAAAATCCATATAAAACAGATAAGTATGCCAATATGTCCACAGATATTATTTACAAACGTATGTCAGACCATAAACGGATAAAACGTCTGATATAACAGCAGATGAACTTGCGACTCCGACCAAAAGTGAAAAATGCGCACTCACCGGAAGCGCATAGATAATGCGCATATATATCCTCAAGGTATAATGGTCAATCCGGTGAACTAAATATCACTATACCTCCATTAAAATGGCCGCCTGGGCTTCCTTCTAGCTTTAGGTGGCAGTGTTGTCATGTGCTGTCTGGTTCCTCCTGAGGTCTTTCGTGCAATGGCACTTCTTCAGAGGGAGAACAGTCGGTTCTCCCTCTGAAGAAGTGCCATTGCACGAAAGGCCCCGGCGGGCAAAGTTAAAGTGTCTACAGCAATTTGTAATCCAAGAGGCAGTTCATAAGCAGTCAGATAGCACAAGGGAAGCATACATTCACGCAAAGCTGATGCGATAGTCTCAGGCAGAGCTGACAGCGTTCCAGGCAGGGCTGATGTAGCTTCTGGGATCCCCCTTCCTCCAATAGGGGCTCAGGCAGAGCCGAGGGGCCACTAGAGTCCAGCTGGACCCCTTAGTGGTTGCCCAGCAGAATGGCTCCCAGGAGAACCGACGGTTCTCCCTCTGAAGAAGTGCCATTGCACGAAAGGCCTCAGGAGGAACCAGACAACACATGACAACACTGCCACCTGGAGCTAGAAGGAAGCCCAGGCGGCCATTTTAATGGAGGTATAGTGATATTTATTTGCTCATCACTATACCCTGTCTCTTGTGGTACTACCAATAAAAGTTATTCAATATACTTCACTATGGGCACCTCTTTTGTGGCTCCTATTTGGAGCTTTTAAGCCCACAGGCAGCAGTTAGTACCCAGTATATCCGGAGGAATTGGTGATCCTTATCCAGGCTGATCATCCCACCAACCTTAAGGAGGATCCCCAGAACCAGTGGATTCAAACGCTTCCTTAACGGCTTGATGACTGCACCATGAGGAAAAGTTCACCGGATTGACCATTATACCTTGAGGATATATATGCGCATTATCTATGCGCTTCCAGTGAGTGTGCATTTTTCACTTTTGGTCGGAGTCGCAAGTTCATCTGCTGTTATATCAGACGTGTTATCAGATTACATGACCGCTGATCACGGAGTTCTCACCCTAGGTAGTCAGGAAATGAAATGCCTAATTTATGCTACTTGAAAGTGTTCTTTAGATTCTTTAAGTGGCTAGGCTGCAAGGACTGTTTTGAGGTGTATGTCCAAGTTGTGTGTAGGACATATGTTATTAATCGATAGCCGAGTATAAAAAAAAAATACATTTTCATTTTCTTTCTTCATTTTCCAAAAACGTGGCAAATAACGTGATCTTCAAAAGATTCACCATGCCTCTAATTAAAAATATTGGAGTGTCTACTTTGCAAAATGTGGTCATTTTGTGGCTGTTTCTCCTGTCCTGGCACTTCAGGGCCTTTAAGAAGCGTGATGGGCAGTCAAGAAATCAGATGAATTATTCAAACACCATGAAAGCCTGAAGGCGCTCCTTGGATTTTGGACTCCTCTATATTTCCAGCAAAAAAGTCTCACACGTTTGGCAACCCGTTACTGGGAAGGAATAGAAGAATGTGTGTTGGGGTGTAACTGTACAGTATAATGTTGTGTGTGCAAAATAAAAGTGATTGCAAACATTTTTAAATAACAAACAGGTTTATACTTACCTGTTCTGTGCAATGATTTGTACAGAACAGCCCCAATCCTCCTCTTCTCTGGTCCCTGCTAGCGAGTCTCCCCCTCCCCCCATTGAGTGTCCCACAGCAAGCCACTTGCTATGGGGGCACTCTTGCAGGCTTGCTCTCGAGCTGGCTCTATGTGTCCATGAACACACAGAGCATGGCTGGGCCCTGCCCCTCGCTTCCTCCTCACTCGCTGTGATTGACAGCAGTGGGAGCCAATGGTTCCTGCTTCTGCATCAGCCTATGAGGAGGGAGAGAGCCAACAGAGTCTCTGGATCGAGATCAGGCTCAGGTAAGGGGGTCCTGGGGGGCTGCATACTGAACTTAATACAGAGAATGCATCTACAAGTTAAAAAGCTCACTATGCTTCTTCCCAAATACTTTGGAATGTCTGCTTTCCAAAAATAGGTCATTTTGGGGTGTTTGTACTGTTATGGCATTTTAGGTCAGTACAGCAGGGTTGATGAATTTCAAAAATATACAGTGTTATACATGTGTGATTCGTTTTGTTCCGAATTTGGAGAAATTTTTTTTATTAATCAGACTTTTGCCCATAGGGTTTTGAAAAATAGGAAAACGAAAATGTATTTTTTTTATATTTTTCAAAACCCTATGGCAAAAGTGATATTTACAAAATACTCACCATGCCTCTTATCAAATTCTTTGGATTGTCTACTTTACAAAAAGTGGTCATCTGGGGGGTGTTTGTACTATCCTGGCATTTTACATCCGGGTCACATCGGGTGTGACTTGGCATGCGATTTGCATGCCATGCAACTTGCAAATCATATGCCAAGTAGCACCCTTTGTCTGCAATTAGAGTGGTCAAATGGGTGTGGTTCTGACTTGGTCGTAGCTACACCAATTTCTAAAGTAGTACATGTACTACTTTAGTTGCAATTTGCATAGACATCTGCCCCAAATTTGAAATTGTGCGACCTCACAGTAAGTCGCATGATTTCAAAGTTGGGCTTGATGTTACCAGTGGGTTAGGGCCTCTGAAACTGTCAACTTTTCATTTCCAAAAACTTGTGGCAACAAATTAGGTCTGCAAAATACTCACCATGCCTCTTAGCAAATACATTGGATTGTCTACTTTACTAAAAGGGGTCATGGTGCGGGGGTGCTTCTACTATCCTGGCATTTCAGGGCCAACATTAGAAACTTATGCCACAAATCACTCACTTTTCTAACCACTTGAAGAGCAAGTCTTTTCTGACACTTTTTGTTTACATGAAAAAACATTTTTTTTGCTAGAAAATTACTTTGAAGCATTATATAATTTTTAAAGCAATGGCCCTAGAGAATACTAGGCAGTATTCTAGGTGGGTATTGCAATTTTTTATGACACACAGTATCTGCGCGGCGATTTTTCAAACTCTAAATTTTGGTAAAAAATACACTTTTTTGAATCTTAATGCACAAAAACACAATATATTACCCAATTGTTTGATAAAATATGAAAGATGATGTTATGCTTAAATGGATGCCAAGCATGGCAAGCTTTAAAATTGCATATGCCCCTGCAACGGCTACATACTGTACATTTTTAATATTGATAGGCAACACTTTAAAAGCCTTTACAGGTCACCGCTTTATAATTACACAGGAGGTCTAGTGCTAGAATTACTGCCCTCGATCTGACATTCGCAGTGATACCTCACATGCATGGTGCAATCTCTGTTTACATACCGACAGGGGACCAACGCATGAATTCGCCTTTGCGCATTTTTTTGATTGCTTTTGAGAAATCTGGGGTCTATTAGACTCTAGAACACTCCTCTCCCCTTAAAGCATCTGATCACACCAAGATTGGTGTAATCAGATGCATTCCCAATTTAAAAATGGCACTGTTAATATCCAGCAAGACGGAAATGATGAAATGCTTGTAGCTTCCAGTTTCTTAGGATTGGAGCCATGATGGTCTCCAATCAGCTCTATGGTCAGCTGGTGGAACTGCCGGCTGCATTCTCGGATTCCCCTGTGGAATGAAAGAGCCCAAGAAAGCCGTGGAAGGTGGCGGGAGGGGGTGGGCATCCCTTCCCACTGCTTGTAAAAGCAAGTGATCTAACACTACCTGACCCTGGCTGGGAGGGGCTCTAGCTGACCCTGACGCTATCTGATGTTGCTAGTGGCAGTAATACAGTGAAAAATTCTATTTACTGACACTGTACTAATGGCACTGGCTGGGTTACGGGGTGATCAATACATTTGAATTTGAATAGATTAGAACAGAAAAGAATAGAATAAAATAAACAATACAATAGAATAAAATTCGAATAGAATGGAAAAAAACAAAAGAAACAATATAACCATCTTTCGAAATTCGAATAGAACAGAAAAGAATAGAAAATAAGAGCATAGATTAGAATAGAAAATAAGAGAATAGAAAAAAATAGTAAATAGAATAAAATAGAAATAATATAACTAGCTTCCAAAATTTGAACTTTGAACAGAATAAATTTGAATTTGAATTGAATAGAAAAAAACAATAGAAAGAATATAACGGTCTTCCGAAATTTGAATTTCAAATTGAATAATTTTTAATACATTAGAAAAGAATAGAAAATAAGAGAATAGAATAGAAAAGAATAAGTTAGAAAGAATAGCAATCTTCCAAAATTCTAAATTCAAATAGAATAAATTAGAATTTGAATGCCAATTCGAATTAGGTCAAATTGAATTCAAATCAAATTTGAAAACAAAACAAATTCTGAAAATTAATTAAATGAAACAAATGTATTTAAAGAACGAATCAAAACAAAACAAAATTTTGGGTTCTGCAAAAGTCTATAGTAGCAGTAACTGAACCTGTTGCATGTTAATAAAAAGGAGAGGGGAAAGGGGAAGAGGTGATAGGGGCACCAATAAAAGTCCAGATATAAAATCAATCAAAGTCCAAGCAGGATAAGAAAATTTGAAATACACTTATAGCTGCTGGTTCCAAAGAATCAAAAGCCAGCTCATCAGTAGGATAAATAGAAGAGAGAAAGTGAAGCACCATCTAAATGCAGTGATAAAAGCAATCATTTATTCAAAAGTGTGTGGTAACTCACATGTTAAAAAGGTAAACCTCGCTTATCAAACAATGTGGACACTGCCAGATAACCCCGTTCTTGCAAGTCCCACTGGATGGAATGTTGTTCCAGCCGCCCACTATATAGAATAGGTCAAAATGTATTCTGCTACATTTCTTTGGTTAAAATACCCCTTCTTACAGGACGTCATATGATGTCCACTCAGAAGGAGAAGAGTCCCTCTGGGCCGTCAATCTGCTATAGGCAGGGGTGCACCCTTATTTAAAGAGGAACCCTGATGCTAATGACCCCCCTGCCTGCAAACCCCCACAACCACAGGGCAAGGGTTGTGGGGAAGGGGCCCTTGTCCCCATCGTCATGGGTGTAGCAAACTTGCTCATCAGAGATAGACGTGGAGTTCCCCTTTTTTATTAGAAGTATTCCTCAATCATTTATTCCCTACCCCCTCCCTTCCTGAGAGGCACAGGGACAGATGTGTAAGTGTTAAAAGTGCTGGCAGGCTTGAGCAGCAGGGGGCCCAGCGCTACAAAGCCCCCCCATAGAGACAGCAGACTCTCTGTCCCAAGGCCTGTGTAAAATCACACCTCCTAACCAAGATAAGATAGTTTTTCCCTGGACTTGAAAGAAGTTGGAACCTCATAAACCCTACCAGCCAGGTGACAGAAGTTAAATGAACATTCCTCAGGTCAGCTGTCACCTATGTTTCATATCATGGATTATGAAGCTGTTAGTTTTAATTCAGAGTTCGCCCGACCGATCCCTCCCAAAACAGGGTATTGGCCAGTTACTCAGAGCCACCCCCTTGTTGGGGGACTTTAAAAAACACAGGCTGTAGGCCTGAGTTAAGCTAAACACATCTCCTAATTTTAATATTGTAACAGCAGGAGATCAAAGACCCTTGTCGCTCTGCAACTTGGATCTTGGTTACATTTTCTTTGTAAATATTTTATTGCACCTGTTTGACTCTTTTAGTAATAAATCTTTCTTTCTGAAAGTGTTAAACTGTTTCTAAGCGCTTACTTGCAATTCACAAATTCCTGCCTTTTGAAGAGACGCTACTGTGTTTGTTTAATCCTCTGCCCGATTGGCCTGCACTGACCGCATTGGACAGGCGGCTTTTCAACCATTACAGTGTATATTGGATAAAGAGAGTTTCCTTGTTCTCTGTACAAAAGAAGGTGGTGGCAGTGTGAAAGGGTTAGTTGCATAATTAACCCGACTTAGTAACAAGCGCATTCAGACTACAGGCACCGATTGTGGTCCATTAGCTGGAAAATCGCTGTGTAGGGTGCAACTGGGTGTGGCCTTGTTACGCACGTCACATTGCGGTTTTAGATCGGCCGGTCCTTCAGTCACGAGTTTGGTGAGAAGGTCTGGGGTCTGACGCCGCAGGCGTGACGTATTGTTGGTCGCGGTCGTGCGATTGTTGCATGTTGGTGGCGGCGATCCGGCGATTGTGACAATGGGGACATTGTAAAAAAATTTAAACTAGATGCACCTGTCAAACAGGTGCAGAAAAATTTTGCCTTGGGTGTTGGTAGAGCCCTAAACCAAAAACATTGTTGGAAGCTAGCATAATCAGGATTCAGGAATAGAATAGGCAGCATACTAACAAATTTAATCAGTTACATCAGTATCAGGGGCTTGATAGCTGCTGTTGCTGCTGCAGGACTGATTCATTTTGAGAAATGTCAGCCGGTCAACAGGGTCAGACGCACTCTTTAATCCATCATAAAACCTCCAGCAGCACTGAATAATCATTCAGAAAACACACTGGATGCAGGACAAGCCAGTAGCCTGTTTACATATTGAGCAAGTTCTGGCCAATGATCCATCCTCAAGACCCAGTAACCTGGTAGATCCTCAGTTGGAAAGGTCTCAAAGTCTGCTCTTACCCCTAGATAATCCTGCACCATGTGATGCAGACACTGCTGATGGGGGCTTAAACCTAACAGCCCTTGGCACTGAGGACTAAAGAATTGTTTAAAGGCATTCCTCAGCTGGCCACCTTCTCCTCCGCTCTTCCTTTGACCAAATGAAGCCTCAGAAACACGTTGTCCAGGAAATGGTAACCTCCCAGTGTCTAGAAAGGTGTTACACAAATTTTTCTTCAAGGTGTCCTCAAGATGTTTCATCCTCTGCTCCCACTGCATGAGATTCTGAGTCCTCTATGTCACTGAGGATGACACTGTCAGGAACTACCTCCTCCCAGCCATATATTACTCCTGGCTGGGTTTCTGGGGACTGAAAACCATCCTTTGAAGACTGCCGTATGTTATCCTCTACTTCCATGCTGCCACAATTCTCCTCCTCCTCTTCCTCCTCCTCCTCCTCCTGTCTGTTCTGCAGCCCTGCAGGAATGGCTACATAAAGGGGGCCTTGAGAGGAAAGGAAGTCTTCCTCTTCCTCCCGCTGTTCTGCCTCAAGTGCCCTGTCCATAATTCCACGCAGCATGTGCTCCACCAAAAAGACTAGAGGGATATTGTCACTGATGCATGCATTGTTACCATCCTTGTGGCCTCCTCAAATGGTGACAGGACAGTGCATGCATCCGTTAGCAGCAGCCACTGGTGTGGTAAAAAGAAGCCAAGCTCCCCTGAGCCTGTCCTTGTGCCATATTCAAACAGGTACTCATTGATGGCCCTCTGCTGAGTGTGCAGCCGTTGCAGCATTTCCAATGTTGAGTTCCACCTGGTGGGCAAGCCACAAATTGTCAAGGTCCTACCTTTCCTCAGGACTTGTGCTGCTCCATGTGCTGGCATCCATCTTAGGTGTCTGCAAAGCATTGTGGGATCCTTTATGCTTTCAGCTTCTACGGCGACCATCCTTCCTGGCTTCTGTCCTACCAAGTCATCCGCTGTTTAATTGCACCTCCTTGTGTGTCTGGCTCCTCGCTCCCTGACACTACACGAATGCCATGAATCCTGACGGTGCAGGTACGCCCTCACTCCCTATGTTGGTTGCCAGACTTGATCAGCAGGATCTCTTGTTGGGTCAGTTCGCTCAGGCATTGCAGATGCTGCTTGCACGCACAGCGCACCTTACTCCTGGTGCTATTAGGCCGGTTGTCACTCCTGTGGTCGCTCCCGCTGTTGCTCCGGTTGTTGCGCCTACCTCCACATCTGCTGCCGCACCTGCGGTGCCCAGAGGTATGATTGGTTCAGCCCCCCTTCCACAGTGCTTTGGGGGTGAGCCGAGTCAGTGTCGGGGTTTCCTTAACCAAGTGGGCATATATTTTGAATTGATACCCCACGCTTTTCCTACTGAGAGGTCAAAGGTGGGCTTCCTAATCTCGCTGCTCTCGGACAAGGCCTTGGCCTGGGCAAATCCCTTATGGGAGAACGATAAACCTGTGATTCACGAGTTTGCCGTTTTTGTTGCCTCCTTCCGTACGGTATTTGATGTGCCTGCTCGCTCCGCCTCTGCTGCTAAGCTGCTCATGTCCATGCATCAGGGTTCACGAACCGTTGCCGAGTATGCCATAGAATTTCGTACCCTGGCGGCAGAGGTGGGTTGGAACAATGAGGCTCTGGTGGTTGCTTTTTCTCATGGTCTCTCAGATGTGTTGAAGGACGAGATTTCAGCCAAAGAACTGCCTGTGGAGCTCGAAGCACTCATTTCCTTCCTAATCCTGATTGACACCAGGCTCAGGGAGAGGCCTTCACTTAAGGAGCGTCTGCGGAGGCCTCCTAACCAATTGGCGCCTATGTTTTCTGTCCCACCCATTCCTCCCTCTCCTCCCACGCCTCCTGGGGATGGTTTGTCTGGCGGTGAGCCCATGCAGCTGGGGTTTGCTCGCCTTTCTGAGGGGGAGTGGGCCTCTCAGCGTCAGGAGGGTCGCTGCCTGTACTGTGGTATCGGTGGGCATTTTCGGCAGTCCTTTCCGGTCCGTCCGTGAAACGCTCGCACCTGAGATCCTGTTGGCGCAGATCTTGGGTGGAGTTTCCTCGTCCCTGGTTTCCCGCAAAGATAAACTGCTAATCACGGTTGTCCTCTCTTGGGTGAAAGGCTCGGTGATGGCCCAGGCGTTGGTAGACTCTGGTGCTGGTGGGTTGTTTATGGACAGTTCGTTTGCTGCCCAGTACTCCATTCCTCTGGAGGCTCGAGTTACTCCATTGGTCCTCGAGGTGATAGATGGCAGGCCCCTGCAACCGCCGCAGGTTACCCACGAGACCCTGCCGGTTGAAGTAGCTATTGGGGCTGTTCACAGGGAGTTGGCCTGTTTCCAGGTAATTTCTTCCCCGCACTACTCCGTGGTTTTGGGATATCCCTGGCTTCAGAAGCACAATCCGACCTTTGATTGGCGGTCGGCCGAGATTCTCTCGTGGTCTCCACAGTGTGGGGCCGGTTGCATCCGCGGACCAATTAAGGTGTTGTGTGCCTCCTTGGACTCTGTGTTGCCCACTGACTATGGGGAGTACCTGGACGTGTTTGACAAGGTGCGCGCCAGTGCTCTGCCTCTTCATCGTCCATACAATTGTGCCATAACCTTACAACCCGGTGCCACTCCTCCATGTGGCAGGGTGTATCCTCTTTCGGTTGCAGAGAATCAGGCCATGGAGGAGTACGTTGCGGATGCGCTTTCCCGGGGGCACATTCGCAAGTCTACTTCTCCAGCAGGAGCTGGCTTTTTCTTCATGAAAAAGAAGGGCAGTGAATTGAGGCCTTGCATTGATTTTAGGGGTCTCAATAGAATCACGATTAAGAATGCTTACCCAATTCCGTTGATTATCGACTTGTTCGACAGTCTCAAGGGAGCAACAGTCTTTACTAAACTCGACCTTAGGGCTGCGTACAACCTCGTACGGATCAAGGAGGGCGACGAGTGGAAGACCGCTTTCAACACCAGAACCCGGCCACTATGAATCCTTGGTCATGCCCTTCGGGTTGTGTAACACGCCCGCGGTCTTTCAGGAGTTCATTAATGATGTCTTTCATGACTTGTTGCAGCAGTGCGTGGTGGTTTACTTGGACCACATCCTAGTTTACTCTGCATCTATGGAGTCTCATATCCAGGATGTTAAGCGGGTGCTGCAACGGTTACGTGAGAACAAGCTTTTCTGTAAACTCGAGAAGTGTGAATTTCACCGATCCCAGGTTGCCTTTTTGGGCTACATCATTTCCGCTGTGGGATTTTCCATGGACCCTCAGAAGGTTTTGGCAGTTCTGCAGTGGCCTTGTCCCAGTGGTCTTCAGTCTATTCAGCGCTTTTTGGGATTCGCCAACTATTATCGAAGGGTTATCAGGAACTTCTCCACGCTGGCCAAGCCTCTCTCAGATCTGACCAAGAAGGGCAGCAATCCCCACGGTCATCCGAGACCATCTTAGCTTTCAAAGCTCTGAAATCCGCCTTCGCTTCGGCTCCGATACTGTCTCATCCCAATCCTGGGTTGCCTTTTGTCCTCGAGGTTGATGCATCTGAGTTGGGAATAGGCGCCCTCCTGTCTCAGCGTCGGTCGCCCGATGGACCCCTACTTCCCTGTGGGTTCTATTCCAGGAAGCTTTCCTCCGCAGAATGCAACTACCAGATTGGAGACAGGGAATTGGCCATTATTCAGGCTCTCAAGGAATGGAGGCACCTACTCGAGGGTTCTGCGGTTCCGGTTCTCATTCTCACTGACCACAAGAACCTGACTTATCTCTCAGAAGCTAAGAGGTTGACGCCCCATCAGGCCAGATGGGCTCTGTTCTTGTCGTGTTTTAACTATGTGGTCTCCTATTTGCCTGGCTCCAAGAATGTCAGGGCTCATGCCTTGTCACGGCAATACTCTGAGCTTTCCAGGGAGGACTCTGAGCCGACCTCGGTCATACCTCCGGATCAGATCCTTGCTGCCATTCGTACCAGCCTGACTTCTCCACTTGGGAGCAGATTTTGGCGGCTCAAACTGATGCTCCCTCTGAGAGACCGGCTAGTAGATGTTTCGTACCTGAGGGATTGCGCACCCGCTTGCTGCGTACCTACCATAACTCCAAGACTGCCGGTCATCCAGGGAGGAACCAGTTGTCCTGGGTCATTTCTTGTTTATTCTGGTGGCCATCTCTCCTTTCCGACATCGCCTCATATGTAGCGACATGTTCTGTCTGTGCCCAGAATAAATCTCCTCGGCATCTTCTATTGGGCCTTCTGCAACCCATTCCCAATGGGGAGCGTCCCTGGTCACACCTGGGCATGGATTTTATTGTAGACCTCCCTGCGTCTCGAGGCCATACGGTCATTCTTATAGTCATTGATCGTTTCTCCAAGATGTGCCATTGTGTTCCGTTCAAGAAATTGCCGACTGCGCAAGAACTGGCTACGGTTTTCGCCAGGGAGATCTTTCGCTTGCATGGGTTGCCTAAGGTGATTGTCTCAGACCGTGGGAGCCAGTTTGTGTCCAGGTTCTGGCGCGCCTTCTGCTCCCAGTTGGGTATCAAGCTCTCCTTTTCTTCGGCCTACCACCCGCAGTCCAATGGGGCTACGGAGCGTTCCAACCAGGCCCTGGAACAATTCCTTCACTGCTATATCTCTGACCATCAAGACAATTGGGTCGATCTCCTGCCATGGGCAGAGTTTGCGAGGAACTCGGCTGTCAACTCCTCCTCCGGGATGTCTCCCTTTATGGCCAACTATGGGTTCCAACCCACTGTATTGCCTGAGTTGTTCTCGCCACAGGACATTCCGGCTGTGGATAACCATCTTGCTGCCCTGTGTTCCTCGTGGGGGCAGATCCAGAGGTCCTTGAAGGACTCAGCTCAGCGCCAGAAGCTCCAGGCTGATCGTATACGGTTGCCCGCTCCTTCATACCAGGTCAGAGATCGGGTGTGGTTGTCCACTCGTAACCTCAATCTTCGGGTGCTCGCACCGAAACTGGTTCCCCATTTTGTTGGTCCTTTCCGCATCCTCTGCAGGGTGAACCCGGTTGCCTATGCATTTGCTCTTCCTCCTGGGATGCGTATCTCCAATGTCTTCCACGTGTACCTGTTGAAGCCTCTGGTCTGTAATCGCTTTACTGCCTCTCGGCCTCGTCCTATCCGGGTTGACGGTCATGAGGAGTTGAGGTCAGCCGCATCCTGGACTTTCGGTTGGTCTGCGGTCGGATGCAGTTCCTGGTCCATTGGCATGGTTATGATCCCGAGGGGCGTTCCTGGGTTCCTTCCGCGGATGTTCATGCGCCTGTCCTCCTCCGCGCTTTTCACGCCCACTTTCCTCAGAAGCCTTATGTTGAGCCGCGGAGGGGGAGGGGTCCTTGAGGAGGAGGTACTGTCAAGGTCCTACCTTTCCTCAGGGCTTGTGCTGCTCCATGTGCTGGCATCCATCTTAGGTGTCTGCAAAGCATTGTGGGATCCTTTATGCTTTCAGCCTCTGCAGCTCCTCCCCCAGGAGGTGGCGGCTTATCACATATAAGTCTGCTGTTTGTAGCTGTCCATTGCATTCGTGTCCTGTCTGTTGCACAGCAGCAAGCTCCTTTTTAGTTCTCATTGCTCTCCTGGATACCGACTCGGCTTTGGCAAGACTCCTTCCTGGCTTCTGACCCCAGCTCTGGCGACCATCCTTCCTGGCTTCTGACCCCGGCTCTGGCGATCATCCTTCCTGGCTCTGACCCCGGCTCTGGCGATCATCCTTCCTGGCTTCTGACCCCGGCTCTGGTGACCATCCTTCCTGGCTTCTGTCCTACCAAGTCATCCGCTGTTGCTGTTGGACTTGCATAGACTCTGTCTTGTTTTTGTACAATAAACCTACCTTTAATTGCACCTCCTTGTGTGTCTGGCTCTTCGCTCCCTGACACAAATGAGGAGGTTGTTGGGCAAGTTGAAATCCTGTTGAAAGTCAGCCAGCCGAACACTGGCCGTGTATGACCAGCGGAAATGGCCAGACTTTTCTGGCCTGCCTCAAAAGATCTTGTAAGCCTGGGTACCTGTTCAAGAAATGCTGCACCACCAAATTCAGGATAATGTGCCAAGCATGGAACATGTGTCAAGTGTCCCTGTCAGAGGGCAGAGAGAAGGTTGGTGCCATTGAGGCATACAACCATTCCTGGCTCAAGCTGCTCTGGTGTTATCCACCTCTGAGCCTGCCCCTGCAGAGCTGACAGAATCTCTGCCCTGGTGAGCTCCTGTCCCCTAAACAGACCAGCTGAAGCACCACATGGCATATTTTAGCCCAACTGCTTGCATAGCCCCATGAATGCTTATGGAGCACTGCTGGTTCAGAGGAAAATTCAGCAGAAGAGGTAGAGGAGGGGGTGGAGCAGACAGATGTGGCAGAATTACCACCAGCTATTTGCTGCTGACCGCCCTGTCCGATGAGGCCAAAACATTGCCTTCCATATGATGGTATAGAGCTGGAATGGCCTTACGTGAAAAGAAATTTCTTTTTCGGAACCTGCTCATATTTCCCCACACTGCCAATGTGGTACAGCACATTCAATTCATGGAAGGGGGCAGAGTTCACCAGATGGAAAGGAATCAGTTGTAATGCTAGCAATTTGGCCAAGTTAGTAATTAGACGCTAAGCATGTGGATGGGTGGGACAGTATTTTTATTTATGGTTCAGCAACTGGGGTAGCTAAATTTGCTTGGTGAAATCAACAGTTAGTGTACTGCTAGCAGATTGGGTGGAGCTGTGGCACCCATTGCTATACCATCATCCCTCTCAGTGGAGGCTGTTAAGAAGACTTGAGGTATAGTAGGGGGTAGAGGTCCCAGATGAGGAGCAAGGAGTCTGCACTTTTCTATGATGTGGGTGCTGTTGCCAATGGGCTGCATGGCAGGTAGTCATATGTCTTGTCAAGCATGTGGTGTCCAAGCTGCTGGTGATTTGGGCATGCTTTATCCACTTCAGACAGAGACAGCAAAAAGCAATGCTGCGGTCTGCTGAATGTGTTGAAAAAATACCACACCAATTAACAAAATAAAAAAGAAAAGGAAACCTGTGACACAGAAGGTGGAATACTAATAATGCAGCAACAGAACCTGAAAAAAAATTTAAACATCAGTTTTTTATTATTATACAGGATTTTAATAGCGCCAATGGTTTGCTCAGCGCTTTACATTATAGTGGGAGACAATACAGTAACAATACAGTTCAATACAAGAAGGATTTGAGGGCTCTGCTCCTTGGAGCTTACAATCTAGGAGGGAGGGGTGAATGGTACAATAGGTAATAACTGGGGGATGGAGTGGTTGGAAGAGTAGAGGATTCCAGTATTAGCAGAGGGCGGGATAGGCTTCCCTAAGTAGAGTAGGCGATAGTCTGATAGATTGGGGTAGGGAGTTCCAGAGGATGGGTGACGCCCTGGAAAATTCTTGGAGACGAGCATGGGAGGAGGAGATAAGGGAGCTAGAGAGTAGGAGGTCTTGCGAGGAGCGGAGAGTATGGTTTGGGTGATATTTAGAGATAAGATCGGTTATGTAAATTGGGGCAGTGTTGTGGACGGCTTTATATGTCATTGTTAGTGTTTTGAATTTTATCCGTTGAGCAACTGGGAACCAGTGGAGGGATTTGCAGAGAGGGGTGTCAAATACAGAACAGTTAGTAAGGTGGATGAGTCTGGCAGCAGCGTTCATGATAGACTGAAGTGGGGATAGCCTGCGATGAGGTAGGCCAATGAGGAGGGAGTTACAATAGACGAGGCGTGATATGACAAGGGAGTGAATAAGTAGCTTAGTGGTTTCCGGGGTTAGGAACGGTCATATCTTGGAGATGTTGCGGAGGTGTAGTCTACATGATTTTGTCAGCGATTGGATCTTGGGCTCGAAGGACAGATGGGAGTCTAGGATTACACCTAGTACCCTGGCATGAGGGGATGGACTGATGATTGTGTTACTGATATTTATGGTGAAGTCAGTGGAGGTGACACGGGCAGGGGGGAATACTAAGAGATCAGTTTTGGAAAGGTTGAGTTTGAGGAAGTGGAGTGACAACCAAGCCGATATGTCACCTAGTAGGCTAGTGATGCGAGTAGAGACTGAAGGGGTGAGGTGAGGGGTAGACAGATAGATTTGCATGTCATCAGCATAGAGATGGTACTTGAAGCTGTGGGAGTTTATCAAGTGACCAAGGAAGGAGGTGTAGATGGAGAAGAGAAGGGGTCCAAGGACAGAACGTTGAGGGACCCCTACAGAGAGAGGGATTGAAGAGGAGGTGGAAGCGTTATAGGTAACACTGAAGGAGCACTGCGATAGATAGGAGGAGAACCAGGGGAGAGCGGAGTCTCTGAGGCCAAGAGAGTGTAGTTTTTTGAGGAGGAGGGGATGGTCTACCGTGCCAAAAGCCGCGGAGAGGTCGAGTAGTAGGAGTATTGAATAGTGGCCATTGGTTTTAGCAGTTAGTAGATCATTAGAGAGTTTTAGTAGGGCAGTTTCAGTTGAGTGTAGAGGGTGAACGCCAGACTGTAAAGGGTCGAGAAGGTTGTTGTCGGTGAGGTGGGAGCTCAGACGATTGTAGACTAAGCGTTCTAGGAGTTTAGAGGTAAATGGCAGCAGGGAGATGGGTCTTAGGTTGTTCAGGTTGGTGGGGTCAAGGGAGGGTTTTGTAAGCATGGGAGTGATGTGCGCGTGCTTTAGACGGGAGGGGAAGGCACCTGTAGAGAAGAAAAGATTGAAGATGTGAGTGAGGGAGCATAGGATGGAAGAGGAGGGTGACCGAAGGAGTTGTGAGGGGACAGGGTCCAGGGGGCAGGTGGTGAGGCGTGCTTATGAGAAGACCTTAGTGACCTCTTCGGTGGTAGCGAGGTCAAAGGAGGAAAGTGTTGAGGTTGGTATGGTATGAGGAATGCTAAGTGGGGTGGGTGTCTGTGTAGTGGCGATGTCCCTACGAATTGCGTCAATCTTGTTTTTGAAATGGTGTGCAATCTTGTGGGCAGTAAGTGAGGCGCTGGGTGGTGGTGGAGGTGGAGAAAGTAGAGAGTTAAAAGAAGAGAAGAGCCGACGAGGACTGGAAGAGAAGGTATTAATGAGAGTGACAAAGAAGGCTTGTTTAGGAGCATGAAGGGAGGAAGTGTATGTTAGGAAGGCAGGTTTATAACGGGTGTATGCTTGGTGGGATTTGGCTTTACGCCATAATCGCTCCAGCGCACGACTATGTTGTTTGAGATTTCGGGTATGGTCAGTCTGCCAAGGTTGTAGCGGTCGGGGCCTGATGCTTCATGTTGTTAGGGGAGCAATCAAGTCTAAAGCAGGGGAAAACAAGTTGTTGTAGACAGCAGTGGCCAGGTCAGGGCAGGACAGGGGATTGATGCTGTCACAGAGTTGGTCAGTTGCAGAGTGAAAGGGAGCTAGGTTCAAGTTTCGGAGATTTCTGCTGGTAATTGTTTGCTGTTTGGTGGGATAGGTGTTAGAGGATGAGGAGACTGTGAAGGTGATGAGATTGTGAACAGAGAGCAGTGATGCAGAAATGCTGTAAAAAACACTGACACTTCACTGTTCTTCACAACACCCAAATACACTGACTACACTACACTGTCTCCTAACACACCACTAACTAACTTCACTAAACTCCACCAACACACTACACAACACCAACCGAGAACCACGATTGGTCAAAGTCGCAGAGACTCTGGTCAATCATGACTCCCTCTCTCTCAGTGCATTGTGCTGTGATTGGCCAAAGCATTGCACCTGACCTGCGGTCAGGTGCATTGCTTTGGCCAATCATGACTCTCAAAATGCACTGTGAGAGCACAGTGCATTGTGGGGCGCTCAGTGGGCGAAAAGTCCAACAAACACCCTTACCGTCCATGTGTTCGGCGAACACCCGATGTTCAAGTTGAACTTATGTTTAACTCGAACATCAAGGTGTGTTCATTTTTGCATGAACTCATTTGAGCAAAACTAAAAATTTTGTAATCCAAATTAAATTATTAATCGTACTTTCATGTAATGAATTTAACAAATGTTTTATAAAACTCGTTTTGTCAACATTTAGGAAATTGGTCTTGTGTTCATTGAGATATTGAATAAAATCTTACTTTTCAAAAGGGGTGTACTCATTTATGCTGAGCACTGTATATACCAGGGAACCACAGACCAGTCAGCCTAACATAACTGGTATATGTACACTATTGGAGGGGAAGATTAGGCACCACAGCAAGAATTTGCTGATATATATATACAGTGCTCAGCATAAATGAGTACACCCCTTTTGAAAAGTAAGATTTTAATCAATATCTCAAAGAACACAAGAACAATTTCCAACATTTTGACAAAACTGAGTTCTATAGAACATTTGTTTAGCTCATTACATGAAAGTAAAGTTAACAATATAACTTGGATTACAAAATTTTAAATTTTACTCAAATTAGTTGATGCAAAAATGAATACACCCCACAACAAAAACTACATCATCTAGTATTTTGTATGACCTCCATGGTTTGGAAGGACAGTACCAAGTCTTCTAGGCATGAAATTAACAAGTTGGTGACATACTGCAACATCTATCTTTTTCCATTCTTCAAGAATTACCTGCCTGGATGCTGGATGGAGAGTGATGCTCAATTTGTCTCTAGAATTCCCCATAGGTGTTCGATTGAGGTCAGATCAGGAGACATACTTGGCCACTGAATCACTTTCACCCTGTTCTTCTTTAGAAATGCAATAGTGGCCTTTAAATGTGTGTTTTGGATCATTGTCATGTTGGAAAAGTACACGACATCCAAGGTCACAGTGTGATGGTAGCATCTTCTCTTTCAATATGGAGCAGTACATCTGTGAATTTATGATACCATCAATGAAATTCAGCTCCTGAACACCAGCAGCAATCATGCAGACCCACAGAAGGATACTGCCACCACCATGTTTCACTGTAGGCACCATGCATTTTTCTTGTACTTTTCACCTTTGAAACGCCATACAGTTTTGAAGCCATTACACTTATCTTGGTCTCATCACTCCAGAGTCCCAGTACACTTCTTTTTCAGCTTGGGCCCTGGCAAATTCTAGGATGGCTTCCTTTGTGGATGACACCCATGCATACCATTAATCTGCAGTGTATGCAATATTGTGTCGTGGGAAACAATCACCCCAGTATGGCATTCTACTTCTTTAGCTAACTGCAGTGAACTTGCATGGCGACTTTCTTCAACCTGTCTTATCACAAGACGATCCTGCCGAGGTGTTAACTTCCGTGGACGGCCTGCATGTCTCTGTGAACTAGTTTCAGTTCCATTTTTGTTACATTTTTGTATTACCTTTGCTACAGTATTTTGACTGATAAATAAAGCTTTGCTGATCTTCTTGTAGCTTTCACCCTTCTTTTGTAAAGAAATGATTTTTGTTCTCAGGCCCTGTGACATTTCTCCTCCATGTGGTGCCATTGCTGACAGCATGAAATGGGAAGGGGTTTTCTTTGCTAAGTAAAGTCCTTTTATAATCAACTGTCTGCTGGACACCTGTTTAATAAATAATTAGACTCTCCTGTAGTTGAATCCTTGTTAATTAGGATTTTGTCTAAAATGTAGCTTTGCTCAAAAGATTTCATTGAGGTATATTCATTATTGCAACATGGTCTTGAATGAATTTGTTAGGAAAAATACTTTGTGTGTACAAATTAACAAATCTTGTTTGCAATCAATGGTGGCCCGCATCTGTGGGAGCAGGGGTGGACTGACAACTCATGGGACCCCCGGCAATAGGGGATCACGGGGCCCCTGTGTCCTTGCCCAAATTTAAAAAAGCCTATGAAAAAGGTACCAGGGGCATCTCATGGGGCCCCCTACTGACCCTGGGCCCTCGGGCAGTACCCGCGTTTTCAAATGGTCAGTCCGCCCCTGTGTGTATTTTTTAGTATTGTGTCCCATAAAAAAAAATTGATTCTGAAAGGAAAGTAAAGGTTTTCTGATAAATCTGTTGGGGTGTACTCATTTTGGTGTCCGTTTATGAAAGAGAGAAAAGCTGAGATCCTGATGATCACAGGTGATCTCAGGTGTGCCAGTTTATGAAGCTGAAGTGAGAAATAGAGAACATTTTCTTCACTTCTCATCACAGGGCACACCCTTCTGTCATTCACTTTTACAAAGATGGTCAGTTGATGAAGTTGAGATTTGAACATCTCACTGGCCATCTCTTTAAAATATCTCCATCCCAGATTCTCCAGCCAGAGCTGGAGAAAATGGGTGAGAAGCTGCTGTGATGTGAGGAAGAAGGTTTCTTTCTTCCTAATATCAACACCAGCAGAGTTAAACATTGATATAAATTATACCTACAGTATATATGTTTATGTCTGTATATCAGATCACATGCAGCCCCCCCCCCTTCTACACAGATTTCAGCTGTTCTCCGAGGAAAAAAACATCTCCTCTCTTCTCCTTCTTTCTCAGAACAAATGTTCTCTGCTTCATAAACAGGGACAGAGGAGATGATTTTTCTCTGAGTACTGCAGAGAACTAAAATGTGATAAATTATCTCTGCTTAATAAACGTACACCTTTATGCTGAGCACTGTGTTTGTGTATATATATACAGTTGTGTTCAAAATAATAGCAGTCAGACATCACTAGCCTGATCAATTTTTGGTAGAAATGATATTTCTACATGGCAAATAATTTACTAGCAGGTGTAGTAGAGTAATAGAAATCCAACAGACCCAACAGGCATGACATGCATGCTGCTGATTCTGTGTCATTGAATCACTAATTGAAAGGGGCATGTTCAAAATAATAGCAGTGTTAAGTTCTATTAGTGAGGTCATTCATTCTTTGAAAAACAGGTGGTAATTATTGCCCTTATTTAAGGAAGGAAGGCAGCAAATGTTGTATATGCTGGTTACAGTGCATTTCTCTCTGAAATTCTGAGGAAAATAGGTTGTTCGAGACATTGTTCAGATGAACAGTGTACCGTGATTAAAAAGTTGATTGGAGAGGGGAAAACATATAAAGAAGTGCAGAAAATGATAGGCTGCTCAGCTAAAATGATCGCAAATGCTTTAAAATGGCAACCAAAACCTGAAAGACGTGGAAGAAAGCGAAAACCTACCATTCGAATGGATAGAAGAATAGCCAAAATGGGAAGAACTCAGCCAACGATCAGCTCCAGGAAGATCAAAGAAGGTCTAAAGTTACCTGTGAGTACTGTTACAATTAGAAGACGCCTATGTGAAGCCAAGCTATCTGCAAGAAGCCCCCGCAAAGTCCCACTGTTGAAAAAAAGACGTGCTGAAGAGGTTACAATTTGCCAAAGAGCACATTGACTGGCCTAAAGAGAAATGGCGCAACATTTTGTGGACTGATGAAAGTAAGATTGTTCTTTTTGGGTCAAGTGGCCGGAGACAGTTTGTCAGACGACCCCCAAACACTGAATTCAAGCCACAGTACACTGTGAGGACAGTGAAGCATGGTTGCGCAAGCATCATGATATGGGGATGTTTCTCATACTACGATGTTGGGCCTATTTATCGCATACTAGGGATCATGAATCAGTTTGAATACATCAGAATGCTTGAAGAGGTCATGCTGCCTTATGCTGAAGAGGAAATGCCCTTGAAATGGGTGTTCCAACAAGACAACGACCCCAAACACACCAGGAAACGTGCAACATCTTGGTTCCAGACCAACAAGATTGACGTCATGAAGTGGCCAGCCCAATCCCTGGATCTTAATCCAATAGAAAACTTGTGGGGTGACATAAAAAAATGCAGTTTCTGAGGCAAAATCAAGACATAGAGAAGAACTGTGGAAAGTAGTCCAATCATCCTGGGCTGGAATACCTGTTCACAGGTGTCAGAAGTTGGTTGACTCCATGCAACACAGATGTACAGCAGTTCTCAGAAACAGTGCTTATACAACTAAATAGTGAATGTTTGAGTTTGTAAAGAACAATACAAACAATGTTATTTTTTTGAACAGTCTAATATTCACTTTTCTTCAATTTTGTTTAGAGGAACAACACAAATTTGATATATTTTTCTTCATGTTTTGATTTGGAATAGAATGTGTAGTGTTCCCAATGCATTTGTGTGTATGGAAATAAAAGCTATTAGAAGGATTTTGAAACAGAAAGAAAGCTGTATCTGTCCCCAAAAAATTATGTGAAATTAATTTGGAAGCAGTGTTACATGGCCAAATAATTATTTGTCAAAGTATCACAGTGCCTTTAAACTGAAAAATGCCCTGGATAGGAAGGGGGTTTAACATGCTTGTCATCAAGTGGTTTAAGCACTTCATTAGTTGTATTCAGACTATATACCATTTTTCTAGAAACAAAAAGCATACCCTAAACAAATGAAGTTCAAAGCCAAGCAAGTCTTCTACAGTAAAGAACATAAACACACAATTGAGCACCTGTAATTCTGCACAACTAATCCTGTCCTCAACAGACCCCTACTACCGATCACAACTAGCTCATCCAACACCACTACAACAGCAGCACAGCTTTATTTACCTTGATCTAGGACAAGTATATTTTAAGTGCATCTCACTGCAAGGCTACTGGCATAAACTGTAAATCTTATTTAATTTGTGTGCCTGGTAGTTTGTGTTTTTCTGTAAAATTATAAATGTAGCACTGTCCTAATTAGCTAGGGGAAGCTAGCTAAATTTGTTTTTGTTAAAAATCTGAGTAGCAGCCTGGATTAAAGTCAGAGGGGTCAAAGGCTCTGCACATCAGCTCGCTGATACCTCCTCCTGATTTAGAGACTTGGAGAAGTCTCTAGAACTCAGTGGGCAGGGGTGAGAAGGAACTCTCTTGCGGGATCCTGGCCAATCTCCAGGCAGAAGGCTTGGTATGGGATTAGGACAGCTGTTAAGAGTAGCTGAGCCTGCTCAGAGGCAGGAGAAAGTTTGTCTGGAACACATAAACCAGGCTGAGATGCAGGAGCTTGGGTGGGGGCTTGGTGGGAAAGGACCTACCTCCAGGCAGAGGTACTGGAAAGGAGGATCACTCAATCTTAGGAACCCCCTGCGAAAGGACTCCCTGTGCAGCAGGGAAGAAGCCAGCTCAGCAGAAAGCCTGAAGGCAGCCATAAACCAAACAACCACACAAGATTGGAAGAGTGAGTAATCCTACATCAGTTATGGGGAAAGAGCATTCTGGTGGGAAACCTGACTAGCTCTTTATGCGGGACTGTTTCAACGTAAAGTGGCAGGCTATGCATCCCCTTGCCCAGGGATTTCCTCCAGATAGCTGGATGAGAAGAGGATTGATCTGGGGTCTGGAGTGGTACACTAGGAGAGGCTGGAGAGTTCTCCAAGAAAGAACTGTTTGCTGTAAAAAGAATTGTACATAGTTTCCAGGAAGATGTCCTAAGTTTACTGTTCCTTGGGTATCCCATACACCCATTGCCACATCCAAATTCAAATACCCCTAATAAAACTTGAAAACCAAGCTTAAGAACTGTTTATGGTCTCTTGTATGCAAGCTGGAATGCAAGTCTGAAGAAAATATGTGTTGCCTGGCTATGCAGGACTATAGGGGGACCCAAATCTTCAGGGGGGTAGTGCTACATAAAGTAGCAAGAAATAAATTAACAGACTTGTAGAGCAAGAAAGTCAACAGGAAAGTACACAAGCAGAGAAGCAATTTTTATTTTATTTTTTAATTTGGGCCATTTACATAACCCTCCAGAGGATTTACCCCCCTTCCTGACCAGGCCATTTTTTGTGATACGGCGCTGCATTACTTTAACCACATGCCGCCCAGCCACTGTATAAATACGGCGGCAGGGTGGCACGGCTGGGCAAAAGCACGTTTTAAAACGTGCGTTTTGTAAACGGGACACATGCGAGGTGCGCCGCCGCCCTACCTGTCCCGCCGATCACAGCCGCGGATGTCAGTCGCCGGGTCACAGCGGGTTGTTACCGGCTATGTCCCGGCGATCGGCGGCAATCGCTGACAGAGAGCACAGCTGCAGTAGCTGTGCTTTCTGTCAGTTCCCTGACAGCTCCAGGACACGCTGATCGGGAGAGAGAAGAGTTTCTCTCTCCCGATCAGCAGTGTTCCCTGCAGTACACACCCCCGCCCCCTAGTAAAACACTCCCCTCACACAGTTAACCCTTTCCCTGAAAAATAAACTTAACCCCTTCCTCCCCAGTGCCATTAGTACAGTGTCAGTGTTTTTTTTTTTTGCACTGATCACTGTATTGGTGTCACTGGGGATGTCAGTGACCCCAAGTCAGTACCCCCCAATGTCAGAATGTCCGCCGCAGTCCCGCCATAAGTCGCTGATCGCCGCCATTATTAGTATAAAAAAAAACTAAAAATCCCAGTATCTTTCCCGCCATTTGTAAACGCTATAACTTTCAGGTAAACCAATTAAATTACACGTATTGGGTTTTTTTTTTTGGAAAGACATGTCGCAGAATGCATTTTGGCAGAAATGTATGACTAAATTTGAGTTTTACATTGTTTTTTACTGGACATGTTTTATAGCAAAAAGTGCAAAATATTGTTTTTTTTCCTCAAAATTGTCAGCCTTTTTTTTTATAGCGCAAAAAATAAAAACCACACAGGCGATCAAATACCACCGAAAGAAAGCTCAATTTGTGGGGAAAAAAAAGATGTAAATTTTATTTATGTACCATATTGCATGACCGCGCAATTGTCCGTTAAACTAGCGCAGCGCTGTATAGCAAAATAATGGCGTAAATTGCAGTATCTATACCATAGTTTGTAGACGCTATAACTGTCACACAAAGCAATCAATATACACTTATTGGGATTTTTTTTACCAAAAACATGTAGCAGAATACATTTTAGCCTAAATTTATAACCAACTTTGAGTTTACTATATATTTTTTATAGCTGAAAGTAAAAAATATTGTTGTTCTTCAAAATTTTTGGCCTTTTTTTGTTTATAGAGTGAAAAATAAAAAGCGCACAGGTGATCAAATACCCCCGAAAGAAAGCTCTATTTGTGTGAAAAAAAGGACATAAATTTAGTTTGGGTGCAGCATTGCATGACCACGCAATTATCAGTTGAATTATTAGTGCAGCGCCGAGTAGCAAAAAGAGGCCTGGTCATTAAGGGGGGTAAATCTTCTGGAGGTCAAGTGGTTTAACTGATAATTGCACAGTCATGCAATGATGTACATAAATGAACAGTATGTCCCTTTTTCCCCACAAATAGAGCTTTTTTTGGTGGTATTTGATCACCTGTGTGGTTTTTATTTTTTGCGCTATAAACAAAAAAAGACCGACAATTTTGAAAAAAAAAAAACAGTATTGTTGACATTTTGCTATAAAACATATCCAGTACAAAAATTTAAAAAATCAAATTTCATCATAAATATAGGCCAAAATGTATCCTGCTACATGTCTTTGCTGAAAACAATCTCAATACGTGTAAATTAATTGGTTTAGTTGAAAGTCATAGCATCTAAAATGGCGGTATATATACTGGATTTTTTTTATATACCGCAATGGTGGCAATCAGCAACTTGTAGTGGGACTGCGGCAGGCATTCTGACACTGGGTGGGAACTAACTGCCACTGACATCCCCAGTGATACTAACACAGTGATCAGTGCTAATAAAAAGCACTGACACTGTACTAATGACACTGGGCAGGAAGGGGTTAACTTTTGACAATCAAAGGGTTAACTGTGCGCGTTTTACTATGTGTGCTGTTTTACTACGGAGACATGCTGCTTTGTATTTCTCTGCTTTGCAGAGAAATAAAAAAGACAGCATGTCCTTGCTGGCAGGAGAGGGACCTGTGTAGTTTACACACAGATCTCTCCCCTGTCTACTTTACAAGGTGATCGCCGGGTGCCCTACCCGGAAATGCATATCACGTATATATGCGTGCTTTTGCGCAGCCCTGCCACCCTGTAGCAGTACTTCTACTATAGGGCGGCGGGCAAGCGGTTAAGCAAGCACTTAAACTAGCTTCCATAAACCTATAACAAATTACTAAAACTCTTCCTGGGTTCTAAACTATGCTTTTAGCCAACTTACATAGTAGTCTTGTTCATAAACATTAATCTGGTTGGATGAGATATAAGTGTATGATAGGGTTGCCACCTCATTCCTTAAAACCCAAACACATACTGTAATAATTACACAGGCTCTGTGGCTGATTAAGGTGGTAATTGAACTCACTTAGTACCTTATCTGCATTATATTAGCCTCAGAACCTGTGTAAGAGCTGGTTCACACTGGATGCGACTTGGCATGCGAATTGCATGCCCTGCGTCTTGCAAATCGCATGCCAAGTTGCACCCTATTGTCTGCTATCAGAGCAGTCATATCGGTGCGGTTCTGACTTGGTCGGAGTGGCACCGATTTCAAAAGAAGTACATGTTGCGATTTGCATAAACATCTGTGTCAGGAGTTTTACAAATCGCAAGAAAATCGGCATCTCACCCGATTATGAAATCGTGCGACTCTACTATAAGTCGCAAGATTTCAAAATCAGATTTGATGTGAACGGAGCCTTAATAATATGTGTTCGGTTTTAAAGGGATGATGTGGCAATCCTGGAGTCTTAGCAGCTCTGACACAATTTCTCAATTAACGTTTCACGGATCATGTGCAGCTTTGGCCAGGTGTGCTTTCCCAAGTCTGGAAACACTGAAATCTTTCCTGGACAAATGGAAAGACAGCAAAGAAAAGGATATCAGTTTGAAGATCATGTATTTATTCAGGCATGTTTTATTTTCTAAGATCACTAAAAATATTTAGCTTTAAGAGCCAGTTCACACTACATGCGTTTCAGTGTGTGCTTTTTCTGCACTGAAAACGCACAGAACGTAGGTTATATGGTTGTCAATGTCATAGTTCACATCAGTGCTTGCAGTTGCAGAAAAAAGTAGAAACAACTTGCATTTTTCCTGCACAGAACTGTACTGGAACGTGGTCCCAAAAACACTTGGGAGCACACCGGAACACACTAAAAACGCATTAGAACACACATGTCCCTATTTAAATTGAAGAAAAAGAGAGTAGAAAGAATGAACTGGAAAGCATAAAAAACACATCGGAACGCGCATGCAGAAACGCAGCCGGAACATGTTTGGACTGCATTTCTATAGTGTGAACCGGCCCTTAGGGCCAGTTCACACCACAAAACGCACTCCAGATGCATTCCGGATACGTTTTTGCTTACGGTTCACACCACACTCCATTTTGGTGCAGTTTTGATGCAGTTTGTATGTTCCAGTACAGCTCTATGCAAAAAAAGTGCAGCATGTTCTACTTTTTTTTTCTGCTCCGGAAACTGACTGGAACTGAATGCACTGGTGTGAACTAGGGCCATTGGAATACATGGAAAATACTGTACATGCATTTTTGATACAGAAAGAAATGCACTGGACTGTATCTTATGTGAACTAGCCCTAATTGCACTTACATGCAGTCAGATAAAAAGACAACCCCAAACTATCAGAAGAAGAATCAGAATACTCAAAAATACAAGAACATCAAAGTATTTAAAACCATGGAGCACTTACATAGAAAGCATGTTCCCGCAGTGATGGGGTGTCTGGAGGACTAGGGTTATATGTTGAAAATCGTTTGTTCACAGTGGGGGCTTTATTTACTGTGCTGGCTGCAGAAGGTTGGTCATCTTTATCAAATGGACTGCAAAAAATAAACAAAAATTGAGAAAAGTACATAAATAGAAATTCATATATTTATTAAAGCCTTAATCAAAGCTTGGCACTTTGTGGGTAGACATATACAAATTACAGAACATTATACTCAATATTTCCATTATCATGTTACACCTGCATTGTCTGTTTGCCTTTAAATAGTTTTGTCCCTTCCTAACACCATAGCTAGGAGATGTTCTGTATAGCTACTCCCACCCTTTTACCCCATTGTGGCTTTGGTTTCTGTTCTGAGCACATGCAATTGCTGGAGCTAGATATACTATGGTTTTTCAACTCAACCATCTGTGATGATCTGCACACGATTTCAATTAAAGCTTTCTATGATCAGCAAGATGTCATTTGGTCAAGTCACTGACTGCCAATGCTGCTAAGTTATAGTTATCTCAACTTAACTGGATCAGTTATAGAGATCAAGCTGGCAATGCTTAGACTGGGGAGCTGGGACAGCCTTTCATAAAAAGAAAACACAATTTTGAAGCACTGAGGGCAGGAAATTTTTCAATAACTAGATGCCATTGACTACCACAGGATTACTCTTAAAAAGCATCAGGTAAATGTGCACTAGGAACTTGTTTACATGTATTAATATTGTTATACAGGATTTATATAGTGTGAACAGTTTGTTCAGTCCTTTACAAAATGAAGGTTTACAGTATGGTTACAATATGTTCAATATAAGAGGAATCAGAGGGTCCTGCTATATATATGTAGTTTTTTGGTAAAAAAAAAAAATATATATAGATATATATATATATATCTATATATATACATACAGTAACTCTCAGAAGTGAGTACACCCCTCACATTTTTGTAAATATTTTATTCTATCTTTTCATGTGACAACACTGAAGAAATGACACTTTGCTACAATGTAAAGTAGTGAGTGTACAGCTTGTATAACAGTGTAAATTTGCTGTCCCCTCAAAATAACTCAACACACAGTCATTAATGTCTAAACCGCTGGCAACAAAAGTGAGTACACCCCTAAGTGAAAATGTCCAAATTGGGCCCAATTAGCCATTTTCCCTCCCACGGTGTCATGTGATTCCTTAGTGTTACAAGGTCTCAGTTGTTAATGGGGAGCAGGTGTGTTAAATTTGGTGTTATAGCTCTCATTCTGGTCAGTGGAAGTTCAACATGGCACTTCATGGCAAAGAACTCTGAGGATCTGAAAAAAAGAATTGTTGCTCTACATAAAGATGACCTAGGCTATAAGAAGATTGCCAAGACCTTGAAACTGAGCTGCAGCATGGTGGTCAAGACCATACAGCAGTTTAACAGGACAGGTTCCACTCAGAACAGGCCACTCCTTGGTCAACCAAAGAAGTTGAATGCACGTGCTCAGCGTCATATCTAGAGGTTGTCTTTGGGATATAGACATATGAGTGCTGCCAGCATTGCTGCAGAGGTTGAAGGGGTGGGGGGTCAGCCTGTCAGTGCTCAGACCATAGGCCGCACACTGCATCAAATTGGTCTGCATGGCTGTTGTCCCAGAAGGAAGCCTCTTTTAAAGATGATGTACAAGAAAGCCTGCAAACAGTTTGCTGAAGGTAAGCAGACTAAGCACATGGATTACTGGAACCATGTCCGGTGGTCTGATGAGACCAAGATAAACGTATTTGGTTCAGATGGTGTCAAGTGTGTGTGGCGGCAACCAGGTGAGGAGTACAAAGAAAAATGTGTCTTGCCTACAGTCAAGCATGGTGGTGGGAGTGTCATGGTCTGGGGCTGCATGAGTGCTGCACTGGGGAGCTACAGTTCATTGAGGGAACCATGAATGCTGAAATGTACTGTGACATACTGAAGCAGAGCATGATCCCCCTCCCTTTGGAGACTGGGCTGCAGGGCAGTATTCCAACATAACGACCCCAAACACACCTCCAAGACGACCACTGCCTTGTTAAAGAAGCTGAGGGTAAAGGTGATGGACTGGCCAAGCATGTCTCCAGACCTAAACCCTATTGAGCATCTGTGGTGCATCCTCAAATGGAAGGTGGAGGAGTGCAAGATCTCTAACATTCACCAGCTCCGTGATGTCGTCATGGAGGAGTTGAAGAGGACTCCAGTGTCAACCTGTGAAGCTCTGGTGAACTCCATGTCCAACAGGGTTAATGCAGTGCTGGAAAATAATGGTGGCCACACAAAATATTGACACTTTGGGCCCAATTTGGACATTTTCACTTAGGGGTGTACTCACTTTTGTTGCCAGCGGTTTAGACATTAATGGCTGTGTGTTGAGTTATTTTAAGTGGACAGCAAATTTACACTGTTGTACAAGCTGTATACTCACTACTTTACATTGTAGCATGTGTCATTTCTTCAGTGTTGTCACATGAAAAGATATAATAAAATATTTACAAAAATGTGAGGGGTGTACTCACTTCTGTGAGATACTGTATATTCACATTTTTTTTGCAGGTAAACCACCACTCACCAGGGCCCCTCACAGTTCACTACAAGCTCTCGGCCACGGTGGAAGATGGGACTTGTAGTTCATTCATTCACGGAACTCTGAATGAATGTTGCAGCTGAACTCCGCACATCCGCGCTGTTTTTAAATTGTGATGGTACAGGGAAAGGATCCCCCACCTGCTGTCACAATCAGGGACTGGGGGGGGGGGGGGCCTCCAGCGCTGCTGCTTTAGTAACAAGTTACACATTGAATATGAGTGTAACATGTTACTAAAGGTCAACTTAGCCTTAGTAAAATCTTTAGACACACAAAATATAGTATATAAAATGCAAATAATGAATGCACATGCATAGGAGTCTACAGGACCTAATGTGCATGTTATATTGCCCAGGAACACACTTCAGACCGAAAAAAACAAACAAACAGTGGTTGCAATGATGTTCAAACATCTAAGCTGTGTTGCAGAGTGTATCTTTTTTTCTTAAATTTTTTTTTTACATTTTCTTATTAAAGGTATTTGTATAGTCCCAACAATTTATACAGCATTTTTACATATAGTACATTCTGAACCTGTCCTTAGGGAGCTTATAATCTAAGGTTTTTAGCTCACATGCATACATACACATACTAGGGCCAATTTAGACAGAAGTCAATTAAACTGCTAGCATGTCTTTTGGAGTGTAGGAATATATCACATTATTCGGAAGAACCCCACACAAGTACAGAAAAAAACAAGCAAACCTTATGCAGATAGTATTCTGCTTGGGATTTGAGCCAAGGAAAGTGCTGCAAGCAAAAGTGCTAACCGCTAAGCTATTGTGCCTAAAATGGCAACACAGTAAGGGTCCATTTAAATAAACAGACGTAGATGTTGCATTAATTTTTATGTGACTATGGCATGGCAACAAGACCTTCACCCCGCAAAATGCACACAAATGGGTGTAAAACATGCCAACACATGTAATATTGCCCATGCATAGGTGATACAGGAATGAATCTGGTCACTTTTTGTTAAACAATTGATCTCTTTTAACAATGTGACTGTCATAAGAAAGGTATTTACTGTCTTACAGCAAAGAATCTGATTGCATTAAAATGTACTTTGCAATCTGATTGTACTGAAGATATGGTCTAGTATCACAGAGGAACGCATCTAGCTGCTCTTGGGCCTTGTGAGTACAGACACCCCTAAAGGATCTTGGAGACTGAGTGCTGTTTAACCCACTCTGATGCTAGGAAGTCAGCTGTGGGTCTAGTAAAGGGAGCACTGACTGGTGTTCCGAAGAGCTTTGTCCACCCAGCCTACTTTTAAAGGGACACTGCTCTGGAGCTCAAAAGAAGTTACTACTACTACCATTGTTACTATTACTACTACTTTTATTACTGCCTTAAAGCTAAAGTCCGCTGTTTGATTTAAGCAAGCTCAAATGTAGCTTATCCTGAATATTAGATAAAGTCCTTAAATGTACATAGTTCGTATTTTGAAATATCCCACTCATCTCCCTCAACCCTATCAAGTCCTAAAAAAAACACCCCTAGACTAGACTAGTTATTGGAGAACGTGTTAATGAGTCTATGTGCCTGGCTGCAGGGCAAAGTATTTGAGGAAGACCCAGACAATATTCTTGTGGCTAGCACTACACCAAAGCCACACAACATACAATTTGATGCAATTTCATTGCTACTAAATATTCCACGGTCAACTGTTTGTTATGATACCACTAAGTGGAAGAAACTGGGAACAAAAGCAACTCAGCAATGAAGTGGTAGGCCATGTAAAATGACAGAGTGGGGTCAGCACATGCTGAAGCACACAGTGCACAGAAGTCGCCAACTGTCTGCAGAGTCAATAGCTAAAGACCTGCAAACATTGTGTGGCCTTCAGATTTGCACAACAACAGTGCGTAGAGAGTTTCATGGAATGGGTTTCCATGGCCAAGCAGCTGTGTCCAAGCCTTATATCACCAAGAGCAATGCAAAGCGTCGGATGCAGTGGTGTAAAGCATGCCGACACTGGACTCTAGAGCAGTGGAGACGTATTCTTTGGAGTGATAAATACCGCTTCTCTGTCTGGCAATCCGATGGACGTGTCTGGGTTTGGCAGTTGCCAGGAGAACGGTACTTCCCTGACTGCATTGTGCCAAGTGTAAAGTTTGGTGGAGGGGGGATTATGGTGTGTGGTTGTTTTCCAGTGAAGGGAACTCTTAAGGCATCAGCATACCAAGACATTTTGGACAATTTCATGCTCCCAACTTTGTGGGAACAGTTTGGGGATGGCCCCCTTCTGTTCCAACATGACTGCTCACCAGTGGACAAGGCAAGGTCCATAAAGACATGGATGAGCGAGTTTGGGGGGGGAGGAACTTGACTGGCCTGCACAGAGTCCTGTCCTCAACCCGACAGAACACCTTTGGGATGAATTAGAGCGGAGACTGCAAGCCAGGCGTTCTTGTCCGACATCAGTGCCTGACCTCATAAATGCGCTTTTGGAAGAATGGTCAAACATCCCCATAGACACACTCCTAAACCTTGTAAACAGTCTTCCCAAAAGAGTTGAAGCTGTTATAACCTACGGACTAAGAATGGGATGCCATTAAAGTTCTCGTGTGTGTAAAGGCAGGCATCACAATACTTTTGGCAATATAGTGTATAACTTTTTGTTTTGTTATGTTGTTGTTTCATTGGTTAATTGAAGAGTTTTTGACAAGTCCTTTCTTAAAAAAACTAAAAAATAAATGGGGTATGATGAAGTACTGTAGATCCTATGTCATTTACAATGAACGCTGGCCGCCGACCTGCATGAAAAAAAATCCCACAGCTCCCTGAACACATCTGCTCCCGTGTCCCGTCACACACCAAGTGAAAGGTAAACATGGGGTTTGGGTCATCCAGTGATGTCGCCAAATGAACCCGCTCCCAAGTTTACCTATCATTCAGCTTGTGACTGAACGATGCCTAAATGACAGGTATGACCCTATCCCAGTGGCGTATTTACCACAAGGCAAACAAGGCACTTGTCTAGGGCGGCATTTTTCAGGGGGGGGGCAGCACCTCTCTCCAGAAGAAGGGATGAAAGAAGGGACATGCGCCCCATGGGAACCAGGTGGGATCCGAGAGAGGCTGCTTGATGGTGTATGTAGAGCCTGGCTCACAAAACCAGGGATGTCCGGAGCTGTGAAGATGAGTGTCTCTCTATTGCCACGGGGGGATGGGGGTAGTGGAAGGCTCTCCCAGGTGGGGGGCAGGGGTGTTGTTGGCAAACGTCAGGCTCTCTCCACAGGAGGAGGAAGGGGGGGGTTGTGTTGGTTGGTGTCTGTGGGGCAGATGATTTTTGTTTTGCCTAGGGCAGCACAAAACCTAAATACACCACTGCCCTACCCCCATGTCTAGCTAGCTGTCACAGTGCAAGTGTCTCTCCACAGGGCACATTACTCACTGAATGACGGGGTGGGGTCACCCGTTGATGTCAGCAGGTGACTTCCACCCCCATGTTTACCTGTCCTTTTTTTACATTTCCTATGGAGAGACACTTACCCAATGACAGGTAGACATGGGGGGGTCACCCAGTGATGTCATCACATGACCCTGCCCCCATGTTTACCTTTAATTTGGCCTGTGTCCCTGGACAGGACATGTCATGTTTGGTGGGCTTTTTTTTGCAGGTCAGCGTTTATCATGATTGACATGGAATTACTTCGGGGGGACTTTTTTTTTTTTCTATGTACCCCATACTCATTCACATGGGGGGGGGTTCTGGATCTGGGAGCCCCTTTGTTAAAGGTGGCTTCCAGATTCCAATAAGCGCCTCTGCCCACAGAACTCCACAACCACCACTCATGGTTGTGGGGAAGAGGCCAATGTCCTCATCAACATGTGAACAAGGTTCTCTGGGGGGGAGACCCCCTCCCCAAAGCATCCCCCATGTTGAGGGCATGTGGCCTGCTATGGTTCAAGGGGGGGCACTTGCTTGCCCCCCCATTTCCTGGCCTGCATGCTCGGATAAGGGTCAGGAATGGATTTTGGTGTAGACCTCACACTACTGTTACAGAAAAGTTTGGCTTGGGGTTCCTCTTAAAATCCATACCAGACCTAAGGGTCTGGCATGGATTTTGGGACGATTCCAGGCCATTTTGTTTTAAGAGCCCTGACTTGTTTGTTTACATTCTGCTGTCGGCAGGGGAATCCCATTGACATGATGAGTGAGATGAGTCAGGGCAGTTAAGGACACGGCAGTTGTTTTTTCGGATGCTTTAGACATCCCAATAAGTTTCACTGTTTTGTTATAATTTATTTCAGATTAACTGAAATTCATTATTGCTGTTATTCAGAGATTTGGATACATCCAAATCGAAATTTAGATTTGTAATGAAGCAAATTGCACATGTCTATTGATGATGATAAATTTCAGGGAGGTTGTAGTGTGTGGCTAACAGCAGGCTTGTATAGTTATTGTATAGGCCAGGCGTCGGCAACCCACGGCTCCAGAGCCGCATGTGGCTCTTTTTCACCTTTGCTGCGGCTCTGGAGCACACTGCCCACCAGGTGACAGGCAATAGGGTTTCAGCGTGGCAAACATTGGCTGTCAGGATGTAGGCGGGGCAGCGTGACTAACTCCTCTCCTCTCACAGTCCGCCCTGAAGACCGGAACGGCGCGGGATACATTGGCTGTCAGAATGTGTGTAGGCGGGGCAGGGTGACGAACGTGAGGGGAGCTAGGCTCCTCTCACAGTCCGCCCTGAAGACCGGAACGGCGCGGGAACACGGCAAGAGGAACGCGCGGAGCAAAGGTAAGTGAATTGACACAATATGGGGAATGAATTACTATAGGGGGGATGAATTACTATGGGGAATGAATTACTATAGGGGGGATGAATTACTATAGGGGGGATGAATTACTATATGGGGGATGAATTACTATGGGGGATGAATTACTCTATGGGAGATGAATTACTATATGGGGGATGAATTACTATGGGGGATGAATTACTATATGGGGGATGATTTACTATGGGGGGTGAATTACTATATGGGGGATGAATTACTATATGGGGGATGAATTACTATGGGGGATGAATTACTATATGGGGGATGAATTACTATATGGGGGATGAATTTATATGGGGGATGAATTACTATATGGGGGATGAATTACTATAGGGGGGATGAATTACTATAGGGGGGATGAATTACTATATGGGGGATGAATTACTATATGGGGGATGAATTACTATATGGGGGATGTATTTTCAGTTTTAAAAATGTGGCTCTCAAAATAAAAAGTATGCATTTGGAGTGCTGTCGATCTTCGGCTCCACATATGTATGTGAGCAGGTCTTCTCCAACATGAACTATATTAAAAACAAACATCGATCACGCCTCACAGATGACAGCTTGCAAGCCTGTGTGAAAATGAAGGTGACGTCTTACAGCCCTGATGTGCAGACACTGTGCACTGAGGTTCAGGAGAAAAAATCCCATTAACCAGATAAATTTAAATATTTTAATTAGCTATTAATGTGCAAAAATATATTTTACATTGTTAAGTGAAAAAGTTCTTTTTTTCTTCAGATTGACAGCTAACTGCACGATCCTGTATATAGCATTAAGGTAAGAAACAATATATGCAGTGTCGGATTTGTTTTAAATGTTGCAATGGTTTTGCGGCTCCCAGTCTTTTTTTTCCCTTCGGAAACGGGTCCAAGTGGCTCTTTATGTCTTAAAGGTTGCAGACCCCTGGTATAGGCAGAGTTTATTCTTTTGAAAGGTTATTTAAACACATATTCTTTCTGTCCTGCAGCTAATGCCATGCTGACAGTAGTAGAAAAGAGTTCACAGTAAGATCAAATTGTAGCACATATTTGTGCACACGTACAAAATATATAATTACATGCATGTATGGTTAATACCACAACATGTTCTTATGCACAGTTTTATATTTTTGGTCATCTTGTTTTGCAAGATAATGTATAGCCAGTATATGGTAGTATAGTTATTTATTACAGTTATCTAAAACTGAAGAAAGATTTATAATCTAGAAATTATGACATATTCTGTATCAACAAGTGCTGCTAGCAACTGCATTTTTTTCTTAATTCTGAAAAGAAAAAAAAACTTTCATTATTTAGAACTTGTTTTTTGATGGTCACTTACTTCCAACTGACTTCCAAGCTCAGCTTAATAGTTCCCAATTCATTAATATCCACTGCAACCACTTGTGGTAGAGCAGTTAAAAGATCTTTAGTTTCACAAGACACACTGCCCACGACCACATGGTTTGCAAGACTCTTTAGTTCTGTCACCTGAAATCCAGTACAAAGATAGTTAATTCAAACGTTTGAAAACCTGATAAAGACCCTGAAGAAGGTACTTTTATACTGTAGGCCTATCTCTCTATTGTATCTGGACTACAAAATATTAACAAAATTGTGACCGTTAGACTGAAGTCTGCTATACTTTCTATTATTCAATATGACCAAATAGGCATTTGAGTCCAAAGTCAATTACAATTAGAATCTGTTGGACCCATATTGCTGCTCAGTTATTGGGATACATGCCAGAGACATGTGCCTTTGCATCTCTAAATACAGCTAAGGATTTTGATTTTATAGAATGGCTTTTTACCTGACTTTCTGAAAATTTTTGGTTGGAGCCCAAAATTTCATAATTGGATTACTATTCTTTATGCCCACACACGATCCAATATTTTCGTCAATGGACTAATTTCTCCACCCTTTCCCCTTCATAGGGGCACATGGCAAGATTACTCCTTGCCCCCTATTCTCTTTGATACAGCAATATATATTCTTTTTCCTTAACATACAGGAAATGGAGCATTTTAGAAGCATTACTCTTGGACATAATATACCAAAAAATGTTGAACGGAGTATAAATATTTTGACATTAGATAATAAACAAAATAATACATGCTACCTCTATTTATAGAACACGTAACAAATTAATGTGTCAAATTATCTCTTCCCTGATTAGAAAGTGTCCATTAATCAACATGATCCAGTAATTGAAAAGTGTCTATTAATTAACATAATCCAGTGATTAGTGCTCCACCACCACCAAACACAGCCTCTATACACAATTATCCCACTTATTAAGGGGATGGAAGCAGTGGAATATTACCTAAATAAGGAAAATACCATCTGTGAAACACAAAAATCACTTATATTGGAACGTTTGAATTTTTGTTTAAAGCACAATTATTTCTGGCATAATGACAAATACTAGCTCCAGAAGTAGTTGGAGTTGCTATGGGTGCTTAATTTGCTCCTATTGTGGCAGATTTATTTATGGCTCACTGGGAGGAAGAAAACATTTTTAAAGAAAGAAAGAAAGAAAACCAGAATTAGTTGTTTGGACACCCTAGTGGTGTGGAGAGGTTCTGAAGAATCAGCACATTCTTTTATGGTTTCGGTAAATAATCCATCGGGTATTAAATGGTCCTATGAAATACAAATACAGTTAATTTTTTCGATCTCGTTATCTATAGCAATAAATCAATCTTTTATAACTAAAACATATTTTTAAAAAACAGACAAAAATGGGTACATACCAATCACTAGTTGTCACTATTGAGCATGGCTGAGATGTATACCAAAAGGACAAAATTTGAGATTGCATAGAAATTGTACAAACATTTCAGATTTTCAACAACAAGCCAAGATGCTAAAAAATAGATTTTAGATCAAAGCATATCAGGAAGAGAAACTAAAAGGAAGAAATAACTTATGTCTCTGGTTTGGACAGGACCAATTTATTACAGGAGAAACCTAAAAGAGGTGGTGATGGCAAATTTGAATGGGCATTCTCCACAAGTTTTTCAACCCAATATTATGAGATAAATAAATTATTATATAGACATTGGGACATACTGAAGAGTGATAAAGTTTTGGGTAATAGGATCACTGACAAATCTCCTATTATATACATAAAAAAAGTCCCTGACTTAAGGCAGTTTATAGTTCTGAATGTGATTAATAAGCCATAAAAATTCTTATGTTTGGAGACTTTAAGGGATTTTTTTCCATGTACAGTAGGAAGTGTTAAGTATTTAAAACAGTAGGGAATAATTGTCATAAAAGTAGAACTTTTATCTCTGAATTAGTTAATAAATCTTTTAACTACTTGCCCTCCTAAAGGATTTACCCCCCCCCTTCCCGACCAGACGTCTTTTTGCTACTCGGCGCTGCACTAATTCAACTGATAATTGCACGGTCATGCAATGCTGCACCCAAACTAAATTTACGTCCTTTTTTCACACAAATAGAGCTTTCTTTCGGTGGTATTTGATCACCTGTGCGCTTTTTATTTTTCACACTATAAACAAAAAAAGACCCAAAATTTTGAAGAAAAACAATATTTTTTACTTTCATCTAAAAAAAAGTATAGTAAACTCAAAGTTAGTTATAACTTTAGGCCAAAATGTATTCTGCTACATTTTTGGTAAAAAAAATCCCAATAAGTGTATATTGATTGCTTTGTGTGAAAGTTATAACGTCTACAAACTATGGTATAGATACTGCAATTTACGCCATTTTTTTGCTATACAGCGCTGCGCTAGTTTAATGGACAATTGCGCGGTCATGCAATACGGTACATAAATTAAATTTATGTCCTTTTTTCACACAAATAGAGCTTTCTTTTGGTGGTATTTGATCACCTGTGCACTTTTTATTTTTGGCGCTAAAACCAGAAAAAGTTTTGAAGAAAACTTTTTTTTTAAAAATACAATATTTTCTCAATTCGGTCATAAAAAATATCCAAAAAAACTAAAATTTCATCATAAATTTAGAACAAAATGTATTCTGCTACATGTTTTTGGTTAAAAAAATCCCAGTAAGTGTATATTTATTGCTTTGTATGAAAGTTATAGCGTCTACAAACTATGGTACAGATAATGGAATTTACACAGCTTTTACTTTCTGACTGACCATCACATTTCTTGAGGTGCTAAAATACCAGGATAGTACAAACACCCTCAAATGATCCCTTTTCGGAAAGTAGACACCCTAAGCTATCTGCTGAGAGGCAGAGGCATATTGAGTCCATGGAAGATTTATTTTTTTCCACACGTTTCTGGAAAATGATAAAAACCTTTTTTTTTTTTTTTTTTTCTTTTTTACACAAAGTTGTCATTTAAATTATTTATTTCTCGCACAAGCCATGGGTATATGTGGAATTACACCCGAAAATACATTCTGCTACTTCTACCGAGTATGGGGATACCACGTGTGTGAGACTTTTTGGGAGCCTAGCCACATACAGGAGCCTGAAATCCAATGACCACTTTGAAAGCCTGAAGGTGCCTAGCTTCCTCATTACACTTCCTCACTACCTATCACAGTTTTGAAGGCCCTGACATGCCAGGATAGCACCAACCCCCCCCCCCCCCCAATGACCCCCTTCTGGAAAGTAGAAATATAAAATAACATAAAAATAGAAAAAATATGTTTTTGTTTTTTTTCTTCATTTTCCAAAAACTTGTGGCAACAAATGAGATCTGCAAAATACTTACTGTGCTTCTTATCAAATTCCTTCAAGGGGTAATTTGGGGGGGGGTTAGGTTCTATCCTGGCATTTCAGTGCCTCCGAAACTGTGACAGGTAGTCTGGAAATGTAATGAGGAAATAAAGCCCTTTAAAAGCCTGAAGGATTTTGGGGTCCTGTACTTGGCTAGACTGCCAAAACGTCTCTTACATGTGGTACCCCCATACTCAGGAGAAGTAGCAGAATGTATTTTGGGGAGTAATTCCACATATACCCATGGCATGTGTGAGCAGTAAATCATTTAAGTGAAAATTTTGTGTAAAAAAAATATTTTTTTTTTTGTCATTTTCCAAAAACTTGTGGTAAAAAAATAAATTCTTCTATTGATTCAACATGCCTCTCAGCAAATAGTTTGGGGTATCTACTTTCCAAAAAGGGGTCATTTTGGGGGGAGGGGGCATTCTATGCCCAGGATTAGAAGTTTATGCCACACATCACTCACTCTTCTAACCACCTGAAGACCAAGCCTTTTCTGACACTTTTTGTTCATGAAAAAAATCTGTATTTTTTGCTAGGAAATTAATTTAAACCCCCAAACATTATATATTTTTTTAAAGCAGACACCCTAGTGAATAAAATGGTGGGTACTACAATTTTTTATGGCACATAGTACTCGCGCAGCAATTTTTCAAAAGCAAATTTGTTTTAAAAAATACACTTATTTTATTTTTAATGCACAAAAACACAATAAATTGGCCAATTATTTGGTAAAATATAAAAGATAATGGTATGCCGAGTAAATAGTTACCAAACATGACATGCTTTAAAACTGCGCATGCCCCGTGCAATGGCGACAAACTGCAAACATTTTATTATCTATAGGCAACGCTTTAAAAGCCTTTAACTACATGCTGCCCAGCCACTGTACATATACGGCGGCAGGGCGGCACTCGCAGGCAAAACCACGTTTTAAAACGTGTGTTTTGTAAACAAATAGGGGGCGCGCGCGAGGTGTGCCGCCGCCCTATCTGTCCCGCCGATCACCGCCGCAGATGTCAGTCGCCGGGTCACAGCTGCTCCTTAGCTGCTGTTTCCCGGCGATCGGCGGCAAACCGTGACAGAGAGCACAGCTGCAGTAGCTGTGCTGTCTGTCACTTCCCTGTCAGCTCGAGGATGAGCTGAATGAGAAACAACAGTTTCTCTTTCTCAATCAGCCTTGTCCCGTCCAGTACACCCCCCCGCCCCCTAGTAAAACACTCCCCTCACTCCTATAACCCTTCCCTGCAAAATAAAGTTAACCCCTTCCTCCCCATTGCCATTAGTACAGTGTCAGTGTTTTTTTTTTTGCACTGATCACTGTATTAGTGTTTTTGGGGAAGTCAGTACCCCCCAATGTCAGAATGTCTGCCGCAGTCCCGCCATAAGTCGCTGGTCGCTGCCATAAGTCCCTGATCGCCGCCATAATTTGCTGATCGCCGCCATTATTAGTATAAAAAAACCCCTAAAAATCCCAGTATCTTTCCCGCCATTTGTAAACGCTATAACTTTCACGTAAACATATTAATTTACACGTATTGGGTTTTTTTTCTTAGCAAAGACATGTCACAGAATGCATTTTGGCAGAAATTTATGACTAAATTTGATTTTTGCATTTTTTTTTATAGCAAAAAGTCCAAAATATTATTTTTTTTTTCCTCAAAATTGTCAGCCTTTTTTTTTTTATAGCGCAAAATATAAAAACCGCACAGGCGATCAAATACCACCGAAAGAAATCTCAATTTGTGGGGAAAAAAAAGATGTAAATTTCATTTATGTACCATATTGCATGACCGCGCAATTGTCCGTTAAACTAGCGCAGCGCTGTATAGCAGAAAAATGGCGTAAATTGCAGTATTTATACCATAGTTTGTAGACGGTATAGAGGCAATTTTTTTTTTTTAGTTATTTAGATTTTTTTATTCTTACATTGTACCTTTCATTTTTTTTTTTTTTTTGATCACTTTTAATGCTATAACAGGGAATGCAAATATCCCCTATAACTTCAATGGGCATTGTCATATATTCTTTTTTTGAGAAATCTGGGGTCTATCAGACTCTGGATATCTCTTCTGCCCTTACATTATCTAATAAAACCAAAATCGGTGTGATCAGATGCTTTCCCAATTTACAAATGGCACTGTTTATATCCTGCGAAACTGAAGTGATGAAATGCTTGTAGCTTCCAAATTCTTAGACTATAGAGATGATTGGCACTACTCTGGTCTCCAATAAGCTCTATGGTCAGCTGGCAGAAACACCGGCTGCATTCTCAGGTTCCCCCGATGGCACGAGACTGCCCGAGAAAGCCGTGGAAGGCAGCAGGGGAGGGGGGCATCATCTCCCGCTGCTTGTAAAAGCAATCCTGCAGCTAATTAGCCACTAGGATTGCTTTTACATGAAAACCGATCACCGGCTGAAAAAAACGATACCAGGATGATGCCTGCAGCTGTAGGCATCATGCTGGTATAACCATTCAAAGTCCAGTGATGTACCAGTACGTCGCTGGTCCTTGTTGGGTATATATACTATGTTCTTTTTTTTTTTTATGCAGCCTGTGGACTGAATTAAAAAATGAGAAGAAATCTCTGCCAGAAAAAGTGTGTGGTATGCCCACCATTAGAATATACCACCCTGCATCCACCCACTTCTAATGGTGGGCACACATTAGGTCACACTTTGCCACAAGCGCCAGTTCCAAGATTGAACAAATGTCTAAATAGTGGCACGCTTTAATAAAAATTGTCCACGTATAAGTGGTACCCCATATGGAAAAAGGATGACACCAAGTCCCAAACTATCTTTACATTAAATCTCTAATAGCTGCATGATCTCTTATGCGTAACCATACATGATTGTAATGCCAATCAATACCCAAACATAGTGAATAAATGAATTAGGAAAATATATATCAAAATTGGTGATATAAAAGAAAAAAATATATAATAAAAGTCTGTACAAAATTATTCAAATTTGTGTCCTTCGATGATTAAATAAATAATCCAATTAATAAATTGAAAAATGAATATGAAATGGTCATATGGATCTCTCCCTCCTCAAATCTTTCCTTGATCTGAGGTTGGAGAGATCCATATGACCATCCAGGCTTACATAGTAACCCTCTATCTGCAACCTTCACCTGCATCACCTCAGGCTGATTAGAAGGAGAGCACACAGATATTTCATCCTTGCTGAACTCTGCACCAAGTTTGTTTTGTGTTTTTGCACAATATTTATGGAATTTCACCTTTTATTCATTTTTCATATTTTTCAATTTATTTATTGGATTATTTATTTAATCATCGAAGGACACAAATTTGAATAATTTTGTACAGACTTTTATTATATTTTTTTTTCTTTTATATCACCAATTTTGATATATATTTTCCTAATTCATTTATTCACTATTAACACATGTTTGGGTATTGATTGGCATTACACTCATGTATGGTTACACATAAGAGATCATGCAGCTATTAGAGATTTAATGTAAATACAGTTTTTATACTATATGCAGGTAATAGGTATTGATAGAGCGTGGCATCTATATTTTCTTCATTTGTATGCACTGATAACTCACATTTATGAGGGTGAGCAAGATAGCCTGCAATCTTATTGATAAAAGCTGTTTATTATACACCTTATTGGCTCACAAGTAAATTTTTAATATTCCCAAACTATCTTGCCACTGCTCCCCATGTAGTCTGGGCACCCAGGGGGCTCCACGTGACTATCTTTTCCCTCGTAAATCCTAAACTTATAAGTATAGCATGTTGCCACCTCACATGTCTTCTACATCTTGACCCCATATCTGGCACGCTTGCAGGGGAGAAATTGTTTGAATGCAAGGGTGGCCAGAAAAATTAATGAGGGACTCATCAATGCAGATGTTTTGCTGGGGAGTATAGACATCTGCAAATTTTTGGTTAAGGTGATTGCGAGGGGCTGAATTTTGTGGAGCCGGTCAAATTCAGGGGTACCCCGAGGATGACAGAGTGTATTGTCGTTGAAATGCATAAAACACATTATACTCTCATATTTATGCCTGGCCATGGCAGCAGAGAACACGGGCATATGATGAATCGGGTCAACAGACCAATACAACTTCGCAATTCATTTCTTTTAGTAATGCTCATGTTGAGGGTTAGGCCCAGAAAAAATGTCAATTCGAAAACCGTAATGAGTTTCCATGCGGATGGTCTGGCAAAATTTGAATTTGGGTTGGTGGCGATAAATTGTTGTGCATATAAATTGCTTTGATCCACAATCAACGCATACAGATATTCCATGAAAAACAGCTCCAAAAATCAAGGAGGTATGTGAAAGACCAAGATGTACTAGACCGCTGGTACTTGCCAGTTCACCAAAAGGTGGAGCGGCACTAGTACTGGCACTCTGCTGCATATGAGAGTCATCAAATTTACCGGCAAGTGCTAACAGAGATCAGGCCTTATTCTGCGAACACTGCGGTTTTGTGTGCAATGTATTAAGTGACAGTGACCTACTGACACTGCACTTGCTGGGGGAGAAGGGGGGGTAAGCGTAGGGGCTAAACGCAGGTGCTGGCAGGTGCAGGGGCTGATCCCGCTAACGCTGCATTTTTGGTGATGCTATACTAATGTGAACGCTGGTATAGTGCTGATCTGATCAAAGATATTGACCCGTTCAAACACTATACTAGTAATGGAGGTTTATTGTGCATGAGTGTGTTCCTGGCAATCAAGGGGTTAAATGGGATGACTGGTGTACTGACGGGCAATCTGACGGTATCTGGGAGGGGCGTAAAAACCATGGGAGCGCGAATCACGTGTGTATATATATATATATATATATATATATATATATGTGATTTTGCGCACCCATGCCGCCCTGTAGCAGTATTTCTGGTCAGGTCAGGAAGCGGTTACAGAAGCGGTTTGTGTTATGTCGCTGCGTTACTTTAACTGACAATTGCGCGGTCATGCAACACTGCACCCAAATTAAATTTACATCCTTTTTTCCCACAAATTGAGCTTTCTTTTCGTTGGTATTTGATCGTCTGTGTATTTTTTATTTTTTGCGCTATAAAAAAAAAGGCTGACAATTTTGAGAAAAAAAAACAATATTTTGGACTTTTTGCTATAAAACATGTCCAGTAACAAAAAGTAAAAATCAAATTTAGTCATAAATTTCTGCCAAAATGTATTCTGCGACATGTCTTTGCTAAAATCCCAATACGTGTAAATTAATTGGTTTACGTGAAAGTTATAGCGTCTACAAATGGTGGGAAAGATACTGGGATTTTTTTTTGTATTAAACTAATAATGGCGGCGATCAGCGCCTTATGGCAGTGATCAGCAATTTATGACAGTGATCAGCGACTTATGGCGGGACTGCGGCAGACATTTTTACACTGGGGGGGAACTGACTTGGGGTCACTGACATCCCCAGTGACACCAATACAGTGATCAGTGCAAAAAAAAACACTGACACTGTACTAATGGTACTGGGGAGGAAGGGGTTAAAAAATTTTAGGTAATGAAAGGGTTAACTGTGTGAAGGGAGTGTTTTACTAGGGGGCGGGGGGGTGTACTTCACGGGAACACACTGATCCCGAAAGATAAACTCTTCTCTCAGGTTCAGCGTGCTCTGAATTGGCAGAGAGCAGACTTGCAGTGTAAACACTGCAGCCGTGCTCTCTGTCAGTGATTGCCGGTAATGACCGGCCGGGACCCAGTGATGGACACCTGCTGTCATGATCGGCGGGACGGGTAGGGCGGGCACGTGCCTCGCGTGCCCCTACCTGTTTTGCAGAGCACCGTTTAAAAACGGCGTTCTGCGCAGAGGTGCCGCCCTGCCGCAGTAAAAACACTGTGGCTGGTCGGCAACCAGTTAATATACCACAATTTATAACACGTTTCATTACATATGTGGTATATTTTCTAACTTTCCAGTATAAGAAGCAATATGTAGAAATATAAAATATGTAGCTTTACAAACTAGAATTGAAAAATAACATATTGATAATATTAAGAGCGGTTATCCAAATCATAGTTTATCCAAACATTTTGTTTGAAAAGTTGTATAATTTTTATTTCGTATTTTTATAAAAATCACAGCAAAAAAGGAAAAAATACAGAAACATAAAAACAATTTCAGTACTAAGAGTAAAACTGAGAATCAAACTTGGTTATATAATTGTAGTTACTCCCTACATGTATCACCCACACAAAATATATGTAGGACTCAATGGCTCACCCTGGATGTGAAAAGCTGTGAAAGCTCACGGAGCTAGGAGGAAATAACCTAAGATTTTGATTGGCCTACACGTCCAAAACAGTTGAAGAAGATATAATGGGCATCAAATATCACCTAGGCATAATAGAATAGACAAAAAAGAAATTAATTAAATTTAACTGAAGATATGAAGAAGAGATCATAATTCATTAGGTTAAGAGGAGGAGCCTAATCATGGCGACAGGAGAGAGGGCGATGTGAGCGCTCTCCGCAGGATCGCCACCCTCCCTCCCCAAATGTTCCCTGAGTAATGCTGCAATGCTGCGGAGGTACCCAGTCAAAAACTCACGGGTGAGAGGGGGTTCCTGAAGAAAACTCGAGAGGACGGAGCTGCAGGAGTCCACGACTGCGGGACGGTTGAAACCTCCCGTCTGAGGCTGCTGGGAGTGCAGGTGACGCGGGGCGGACACGTGATCTCCCGAAAGGGACCTCTGGGAGACAGAGAAGCCGGCCGGTTTCCCGAGTCAGGGGGAGACGCCGGCTCTCTTACTGACAGGACACGTGGTCCCGGCTCAGCGACCCGGCTCAGCGAGAGGAGAAGGGGAGAGAACTGGCTGGTCTCCTGTGGAATCGGAGAGACTCCAGTTTTGTAGAAAGGAGATCCTGTAGGCCGGATACCTGTGAGAGAGGTAGACGGAGGAGGAAGGAGACCCGGAGAGACCCCCCTTTCCCCCCCCTCCTCCAATTGAGGGGAAGAGGAGCAGAGCCAGAACAGAGGACAGAGATCCCAAAGGACAACCTCCCTGGAAAAGCAGCTGGATTGTATATTAAATCTGTTTATGGACAGTATATTGATGCAGCAGGAGAAGTATATATAGAGAAAAAAGGGGGGAACACCAAGTAGATTGAAGAAATTAAAACCTCTCTAACGGACCCATCACAGCATATACCCTAAAGCCTTAAAGAAGAGGGTTTGGACATTTATAGAAAATATGAAGAGTAAAAATAGCACAGGGAGTGGTTCCAAGCATTCCCAATCTGGAACAATTAGAAAATTTACGTTGCAAGGTAATGTGACCCCAGAAAGAACTCAGGGGGTACGTGAAAAAAGTATAATGGAAAACAGTATGGATAAGAGTGCCAGATCTCCTGTGGAAATGGATAACAATAGCCAACAAATAATAGGAGGAATAGAGCTAAGAGAAAATGAAGGAGAACTACAAATCCCAAATAAAAAGGAGATGGCAGAAATGTTTAGAAATTTGGAAAAATCAATTAAACAGGAGATGGGAATTATTCGGAAAGACTTGGGACATCTTTTATCCAGAGTAGAAGAAACAGAAGAAAAAATTAAAAAACATGCTCAAGCCATTCCTGAACTGAGAAATCAGATAATGGAGATTAGGCAAGAACAGAAAAAGTTGGGATATAAGTTGGAGATACAAGGTAACATGCATAGGAAAAATAACCTCAGGATAAAGGGAGTCCCGGACTTGCACAAGAAGAACATTTAAGAGAGACAATACAAAAAATTCTAAACTCCATCATGGGTAGACCTAGAACTGAAACATTCGTATTGGACAATATATATAGGTTAGGAAGGTTTCAACGAGATCGGGTGGAAGAGAGACCGAGAGACGTAGTGGTACATTTTAATAAAAATGGAGAGAGAGAAGTATGGAAGAAGATAAAAGGAAGAGCTAGTATTGAGTATGAAGGAAAAAATTTACAAATTTTTGCAGACTTGACACCCGAGACATTATGGAGAAAAAGATCATTGAGACCACTAATAGAACAGATGAAAAAACTAAATATACAATATAGATGGAGTAGCTCGATGTGTCTAATCGGATGGAAGAATGGAATAACTGCTTACCTGAGATTTCCTGAGGAATTAAGAGACTTTTTTGATAAACTTAATATTCAAAGAATAGAGATTCCAGGTTGGGAGGAAGAAGAAGAAGGAGGGACATATTGTGAGGGAAAAGATGACTGGCAGCAAATTAGAAGAAGGAATAGAGAAGGAATAGATAGGGGAACATTGGGGTAAAGGGAGGGAAGGTGAACCGTACAAGGTTAGAGTTCAACCTCAGGGTTAAGATCCAAACGTGGCATTAGGCTCACAAAAGGATTAGATGGCAAAGAATAGGCCTAATGGGGGAGGGGGGGGATGGAGGGGGGGTTGTGAGGGGGGTTGAGGAGGGGGGGAGGGGGATATTGGGGAGGGGGGAGGAGAGAGGGGAGGGGAATAGTAGGGGAGGGGGAGGAGGATGGTATAGGGGGAAGTTTTTAAAAACACTCTACATAGGGAGGAGATGTACGCAAGAAATATGGAAGATATAAGATTTATAGCATATAATGTAAAGGGGTTGAATAGTCCCGGGAAGAGATTTAAGCTATTTAAAGAATTACAATATAGAGAAGCTTCGGTAGTTTTTTTGCAGGAGACACATCTTGAGATTAAGTCAAATATAAAATTGAACACCAGAAATTATCCAACATGGTTCTATGCGGACTCCCCAATTAAGAGAACTAAGGGGGTGGTAATTGGGTTTGCTAAAAACACAAGGTGGGAGATGGAGGAGAGAGAGACGGATCCTGATGGGAGATTCTTGTTTTTGAGAGGTAGATTGCAAGAAATGGAATGTACAATAGCGAATATCTACTGCCCAAATAAGAAACCAGAGGTATACCTGAAAGGGATATTAAGAAAATTGATGGAATTCAAAAAGAGAAGATTGACAGTGGCAGGGGATTTGAATCTATGCTTGGATCCACAGATGGACACAACCTCTTATGTGCAGAGAGAGGGAGGTAGGTCTCTGAGAATTTTAAAGAAGGAGATACACGAGTGTCAACTAGTGGACATATGGAGAATAATGCATGGAAAGGAAAGAGACTATACCTTCTTCTCTAATGCACACGAGATTTACTCGAGATTAGATTATATAATGGTAGATCATCAATTTATTGAGAGGGTGGTTAAAGTAGAAATAGAGACAATGACTCTCTCAGACCACGCCCCGGTTATAATGAAGGTAAGATGGGGGAGGAAGTTAACAAGGGGGGTAGGATGGAGGTTAAAAGAGGCTCTTGTACAAGACCAAGAGATTGATCAGAAGATCAGAAAGGAGATGGAAAGATTTTTTCAGGAGAATGAAACAGGGGATGTGTCAGTGGCCACAGTTTGGGAGTCCCATAAGGCATATATTAGAGGTATACTGATTGCGTTAGGGGCAAAAAAGAAAAGGGAAAGGAGTAAGAAATTAACGGGGCTCTTAAAAGAAATATATGACCTGGAACAGATCCATAAAAATAGAACAACAAGACAGAAGGTAATAAAAAAGAAGAAAGAACTGGAGTTATTAATGGAAGAAGAGAGGAGCAGAGTACTTAATAAAGTAGCAGGAGAGAGGTATAAATGGGGAGATCGACCAGGAAAATATTTAATGAAAGCCCTGAGGAAAAAGAAAAATAGAAATTTTATAGAAAAAATAAGAAATCCCAAGGGAGAAATGGCTCACTCTACTAAAGAGATCGTAAAGGTGTTCAAGGAATATTATAGTAAGTTGTATAATATTAATTCCCAGGATGTTGTGAATGAAGGTGAAAATGAGAGTAGAGAAAAAAGAAGAATATACTTAAAAAATGCAGCACTACCAAAGTTAGATGAAGATCTATTGAAATCTCTGGAAGTAGAAATCACGCAGGAGGAAATAAAAATAGCATTAAAAAATACTAAGGTGGGGAAAAGTCCTGGCCCAGACGGATATACCGTGAGGTATTATAAAAAATATAGTGAATTGCTAATACCAAAATTGAAAGATTATATGAATGCCCTGGGTGGAGAAATGGAGATTAGACAGGAATCCCTACAAGCCCATGTAACACTTATACATAAGGAAGGGAAGGACGTTACTCAATGTTCCAGTTATAGACCAATTGCACTGCTAAATATAGATACGAAATTATACGCAAAGGTCCTAGCAAATAGAATGAAAGATTTAATGCCAGAATGGATCCATGGAGATCGAGTGGGCTTTGTATCGGGGGGAGAGAGGAGGGATAATGGAATCAGAACTATGTTATTGATCCAGAAATCTAAGAAGGGGAAAACCCCGGTAGTGGTGCTCTCGATCGATGCTGAAAAGGCTTTCGATAAACTGGAGCTTTATGATGGATACCCTAGAGATCATAGGAGTATGTGGTAGAATGAGGGAGTGGATAGGAAAGTTGTATAGAGCGCCCTCTGCGGTTATTTTGGTTAATGGTGAAAAATCTGACCCCATAGAGATGTCAAATGGGACAAGACAGGGATGTCCATTGTCCCCACTGTTATATGTATTATCATTGGAACCTTTGCTGGAAACAATTAGGAAGAACGTAGACATAAAGGGAATACAGATAGGGGAAACTGAACATCAAGTGGCAGCCTTTGCAGACGACTTGTTGTTCTATGTGGGAAATCCTAGGATAACACTCCCAAACTTAATAAAAATCTTAAACGAGTATGGGAAATTATCAAATTTAAAAATCAACCCAACAAAAACTGAGATCCTAAATGTAAATCTTCCGAACAGTGAGAAAGAAAAGATACAAAAATAATTTTCTTTTATATGGAGAGATAAAGAGATAAAATATTTAGGGGTTAAACTTGCTGCTTCATATACAAAATTATATAAATTAAACTATATTGCTCTTCTAAATGAGATCAAGGAGGAATTGAAGAAATTGGGAGGAGGAAACCCCTCTTGGTTAGGACGTATAAATCTGATAAAAATAATAATTGTACCCAAAGTCTTCTATAAATTTCAGATGATCCCAATTAGACTCCCAGAGGCCTTTTTTAAAGAAATTAAAAAGATAACAAGATTTATATGGAAAAATAAAAAATCTAGAATATCTTATGACCTGATGACTAGAAATAAAGAGAGAGGGGGATTGGGAGTACCAGACTTCAAGAGATACTATAATGCTGTAGTTCTAACAAGAATTTATGATTGGACACACAATGTAGAAGGGAAAAGATGGGTCAAGATAGAGGATGATTTGAGTGGAGTGGATTTGAGTAGAAGCATATGGGCACCTGCACAATATAGAGGTTTAAAAGACACTACGAGTGTATATACACTGATTGTTTTAAAGGTTTGGGATAATTTACATAAATGTATGAAATGGGATTTTAACTCACAATTAATGTCACTAAGGAATATGGAGTATTTTCCACCGGGTATAGAGGGGAGTGTGGGAAAATGGATTAAAAATAAGATATTCAACTGAGAGATATTATGGACGGACAGAAATTGAAAACACTGAAGGATTTAAAGAAAGGTGGAGGGGAACTTTTTATTAAGATTGATGAGTGGAAATATCACCAATTAAAACACTTTGTAGAAGGGCTTCCGAAACCTATGAGAGGAAGAAAGGAGTGGAATTTGTTTGAGAGGTTGTTGGAATCACGGGGAGATGGGAAACGGGGTACGGCAAAAATTTATAAGATTCTTACTGAGTTAGTCATGGAAGTAAAACCAATCTATATAGATAAATGGGAAAAAGACTTGGGGATAGAGATAGATGAGGAAAAACAGAGGAAAATATATAGACTTACACATGAAAATGTCAGTATGAGAGAGGTGGAGGTAAATTATAAATGTTTGGTAAGATGGCACATCACACCGAGTGTTGAACATAAAATAGATGTAGAAAGAACACAAGAGTGTTGGCAGGGATGTGGAAAGATGGGTACGTGGTTTCATATATGGTGGGAGTGTCCAAAGATCCAAAAGTACTGGGAGACAATGGTCAACTTAATAAGGAAAATTTCAGGGATAAAGATAGGACTGGACCCAGAAGTGTGCTTTTTACATAGTACAGAGATACCAGTGAATAAATATAAAGAGTGGGGTATATGGTACTATGTGAATGCAGCAAAGGGTTTAATACCCAAATTCTGGCATAGTCCAGAGGTGCCGAGAGAAAAGGACTGGGTAGAGAGCGTAAACCAGATTAGTAAGTTGGAGAAATTGTATTATATCCAAGAAGACAAGATGGAGATTTACAATAGGAGATGGAGGAAATGGGAAGATTTTGTACATCAAATGAATATATGTGAGGCAATGGTAAGTGATAAGTGAAGTTTCTTTTTGATTCTATAGGGAAGGATGTAAGAGAGAAATGCAGAGTGGGAGGGTGGTGGGACGTGGTAGGGAGTAGGGGTGGAGGGAAGGGAAATAAAAAGGGGGAAATAGAAGGAGATAAGAATTTTATATGATATATGAGATTGTTGAAGAAATGTATTGTTATGCTCTTCTTTTCTTTTTCTCTTTTTGTATGTATTTATAAATATGAAAAATCAATAAATATTTGAATAAAAAAAAAAAAAATTCATTAGGTTAAGGTTAACTTTGGGCAATTTTACCTGTTACATGCTTAAAAGGATATATAGGTATAACCTAACAAGAACCTAATTGACCTATACGTCCACAACCATAGGAGAGGAAACAATGGACATCAAACATCCATCTAGACATAATAGGATAGACAGAGAGATCAGAAACTAATTTAATTTCAAAGAAAAAATCAAAAGGTGTTGAGTAATAAAAATTAACTTAAGCAATTTTACCTGTTGAAAATTGCAGAAAGATATAAAGGTATATTTTGTCTAAAGATCTAAAGATCTAATTGGCCTATAATGTCCAAAAAAGTTGAAGAATATAATGGGCAACAAATATCCATCTCGGTGTAACAGGATAAAGTTGGAAAATATAATCGGTATCAGCTATCCATCTAGGCATAACGGAATAAACATAGGGGAATCAAAAATGTATTTAATTCCAAAAAGGAATATAAGGAAAAGGTTATAAGTTATTGAAGGGTTAAGGTTAACTAAACCGATTTTAAATATTGCAATTCAAGTAGCAAGGACAATGTGGAGAAAAAAAGATTTTAAATTGAAGATCAATTTCCAATTCCACCACTAGGTGTCAGCAAAAGACATCAGTCCAGACGATATTCGCTGAAAAAACAATTCACTACTGTAAGAATGCATATACAGCATAATTGTCTGCTATATCTGAACAAAAAGTGTAAATATTTTGGTCTGTTGATAGATTCTCACCTCTCGCTGCACTTCTTTTATTACTCTGGCCTGTGTCTGGTCTGTGTTTGAGAAACATCCCCCCAATTCATGTGATCCTTATCAGTTCTTAATTGAGGCGGAGAAGAGTTGCTCATTTGACCATCTCCCTAAAAAATTTAGATCAGCTCATGGGGGGAGGTCACAGATAGGGGGGCACAGTCACAGATGGAGTGCAGTTTTGTGCGTGAGTGCGGTTTTTGCAGGAGTGCGAATCAGCAGCAGTTGAATACAGCAGTTTAACTAAAGCAGGTTAACTCAAGCAGCAGGAAGATACAGCAAAGAACTCTACTGCACGCTGGATGGACTGCAAGCAAACACCCTGGGAAACATCTCCTACAAGTCTGATTCCCACTCCACCTACAGTATCTTTAAATATGCCGTCTCTACTCCTCCTTTTCATATTACTATCCTGCGTTCCCAAAATCTCCTTTCCTTACCCCTATGCTCCACCCCAAAGATTACACATCTCACCCTCACTGCTACCATCTCCCTACTACTGCTCTCATCACCTCCTGCTGATACTTCACTCTCCTGCTGACCCAAACAACAGGACTGGAAGGTATTTACACTCATGTACATCCTGCTCCCATGTTACTTTCTTCACCCCTGGGGATATCGCCCCAAACCCTGGTCCTCCAGTATCTCACCCCCACACCAGCTACCCTCTTTCCTCCAGGAATAGCCGCAATCCCCTCAATTTAATATCAATCACCATGCTCCAAAAAACCACCCTCCCTTTTTTATGTGCACTCTGGAATGCCCGCTCTGTCTGTAATAAGCTCACCTCTGTCCTTGACCTTTTTGTCTCCCGCTCCCTTAACCTACTAGTAATTACAGAAACCTGGTTTCAAGCAGCAGATTCTTCTTCTCCCGCAGCACTTTCCTATGGAGGCCTTCTCTGGACCCACTCACCCAGACCCAGTGGTTGGAAAGGAAGAGGGGTTGGTTTGCTTCTATCCCCACTGAGCACTTTTCAAATCCTCCCTAACCCTCCCTCTCTATGCTTCTCTTCTTTCGATACTGCTTTCGGCTGTTTTCTCCCATTTCTCTGAGGATTGCAGTGATCTATTGGCCTCCTGGACCGGTGTCACGCTTTCTTGTTGATTTCTCTGCCTGGCTACCCTACTTTCTCTCCTCTGAACTACCCACTATCATTCTTGGAGATTTTAACATCCCCATTAATGTCAACAACCCAGCTACATCCCAACTCTTCAACCTAACCTCTTCTTTTGCATTAGCACAATGTATACAGTCCTCCACTCACTCTGATGAGAATACATTAGACCTTGTTTTCTCCCATCTTTGCACTCCCTACAACCTCACAAACACCCCCTTTCCTCTCTCTGATCACAATCTCATCACCTTCACAGTGTCCTCATCTTCAAACACTTATCCCTCCAAGCAGCAAACAATTACCTGCAGAAACGTTCACAACTTGAACGCTGATCCTTTCCACTCTGCAACTGACCAACTCTATGACCGAATCTCTCCCCTTTCCTGCCCTCACCTGACCACTACTGTCTACAACAGTTTGCTTTCATCCACACTAGACTCACTTGCTCCTCTAACAACACGAAGCATCAGGCCCCGACCATTACAACCTTGGCAGACAGACGACACCAGAAATCTTCTACGACATAGTCATGCGTTGGAGCAATTGTGGCGTAAAACCAAATCTCACCAAGCATTCACCCTATATAAATCTGCTTTCTTAACATACAATTCCTCCCTCCATGCTGCCAAACAAGCCTTCTTTGTCACTCTCATCAATAGCTTGTCATCCAGTCCTTGTCGTCTCTTCTCTACTTTTAACTCTCTACTTTCTCCACCTTCACCTCCACCCAGCACCTCACTCACTGCTCACGAGATTGCAAATCATTTCAAAAGCAAGATTGATGCAATCCGTAGGGGCATCGCCACTGCACAGGCATCCATCCCACTTAGCATACCTTATACTAAACCTCCCTCAACACTTTCCTCTTTTGACCTTGCTACTCCTGAAGAGGTCACTAAGGTTTTCTCAGAAGCCCGTCTCACTACCTGCCCCCTGGATCCTGTCCCCTCACAACTACTACGGTCACCCACTTCTTCCGTCCTATGCTCCCTCGCTCACATCTTTAATCTCTCCCTCTCTAACGGTGCCTTCCCCTCCCCTCTAAAGCATGCACACATCACTCCCATACTTAAAAATCCCTCCCTGGACCCCACCAACCTGAACAACTTAAGACCCATCTCCCTGCTCCCATTTACCTCTAAACTCTTAGAATGCCTAGTCTACAATCGCCTGAGCTCCTACCTCACTGACAACAACTTTTTTGACCCTTTACAGTCTGGCTTTCGCTCACTCCACTCCACTGAAACTGCCCTATTAAAACTCACTAATGATCTACTAACTACTAAAACCAATGGCCACTACTCCGTACTCTTACTACTTGAACTCTCTACGGCTTTTGATACGGTTGACCAACCCCTCCTCCTCAAAAAACTCCACTCTCTTGGCCTCTGAGACTCTGCTCTCTCCTGGTTATCCTCCTATCTATCGCAGCGCTCCTTCAGCATTAATTATAACTCTGGCTCCTCCTCTTCACTCCCTCTTTCTGTAGGGGTCCCTCAAGGTTCCGTCCTTGGGCCCCTACTCTTCTCCATCTACACCTCCTCCCTTAGTCACTTGATAAACTCCCATGGCTTTTTTTTTAAAAAAAGAATATTTATTAAGTTTTAACAAGTTAAAACAATAGCAAAATGGTGAGGCAGTTATGACATCAATGTTACATCGTTTCTAATCAAAGATATATAATGGTGCGGCAAATAAAATAAATTGACCTTAGCGTGATGGTAGCAGTTAGGAAAGGGCATTGCTATAATACCAAAGTATCGAATTTGCGTTGGTGAATAGCGAAGAAAGTGATATGATGAAGTGGTAGATAAGAAATGTGTGTGTAGATAGGGTAAAAGTAATAGCCAGTGGGAATTATGCATTCCAGACTTGGTCCGATGTTGTGATTTGTCAGTAAATGATGTTGAATAGTTAAGGTGTACATAGATCAGGGCTTAAAATTTCAAGTCCTGAGCTACTAGCCAGGCCTTAGAGTTACTCGCCACCAACAAACACACACAAACAGAGACACCTGTACACACACACACAGACATGTATATACACACACACACAGAAACATGTACACACACGTACAGAGACACATCTACACACACACACACACACACACACACAGACACATCTATACACACACACATATAGACACATGTATACACAAAGATACATGTACATACACAGAAATACACACGCACAGACACATGTACATACAGACACATGTACATACAGTACATACACAACACATATACACACAGACACATGTCCGTACATACACACAAACACACACACATGTACACACAGACACATGTACACACACACACACATACATGTACATACACGCAGACACATGTACAGATACACACATGCACATACACGCAGACACATGTACAGATACTTACATGCACATACACACACCCCCCCATAAAAAGTTGCAGTACTTCGTTGTTGGCTCACAGATCTGGGTACTGCACTCTAGGGGGAGGCAGAGAGCACAGCACACACTCCTTTCTTTGCTTTCACTGCGCTCAGCTATTGAGCAGTCTGACGACTCCCAGTGCCAATGACAGATCCGGCCTGAGCTCCGACCATGCTTAGCAAGATGGCCCTGGGGGACACACTCGCCCCCACCATAATTTCCACGCGCCATTGGCGAGCAGGCGAGTGGAAATTTCAAGCCCTGACATAGATGTCATCTGATACCCACCGATAATATGTCCAAAAGAAGGTAAAGAGGGAGGAATTGTCTGAGAGTTTGGGGGTTGGGAGTAGGGGAAAATGATAAAGGGGAAGTAAAGTAGGAAGAGAGAAAGGAGAGGGGGGAGAATGTGAACAGAAGAGGTAATCAGCGTTGCTGAGGTCCTGGGAGAATGGTGATAAGATGGTATAGCAGCTGGAGTCAAGGAACATACAGAAGTAGGGAGAATTTTACCCAGGGGCCTAGGTAGAGTGAAGAGAGTTGGAAGGCTGAGGGGGAAGAAGAACAGGGAGAAGAAAATCTGTGATTAGTAGTTAGTAACTGGTGGCCAGCAGTTAGTGATCACCAGTCAATAACCACGGGTTCCACCATGCGTAATGCGTAATGTGGAGAAAGTGTCACCCTCCAATTGAATTGACTGAAGTAGGTCTCTGTTGTAACAAAGATATTAATAGTGCCGCGCTCCTATTGCTATATAAAGTAGTTAAATTCAATCTATTCTCTTTCCAATGAATATATATATTGAAACCTCAGCAAAATCCATAAACCACTATACTTTAGTGGGTAAAAATAATATATAATCACTGTGACTGGTGAATCAAAAAAATAATTGTAAAAGAGCCTTAATAAATTAGGCTGATATCAATCAATTAATTGTGACTAATAAATAAATTAAAATTAGAGTGTGTATAAATACTTGGTGCCACTCATCAATCCATCAATATTGTGCAAAGACATATATTAATATTAATGTGCAAGTGCAAACATAATAATACATGAGTAAATAAAAAGTCTTTTGAAGTAAGTGCAATGTGCAGGTGAGTTCCTTAGTGTCGAGCGTGTATATAAGCCTAAGTCAAGTGAGTAAATAAATACTAAAAAGGTCAAGATAAAGTTGAGGTGAGGATGAAGAGGGAGTGAATGAGAGAAGAAGAGAAGATCAGTAACAGTAAATCATTGTAAATTATTGCACATGACCAACTTAGTGGTTGAAACTAAGGTCAGTTAGTCAGCTAGATGGTAGTTCCGAGTCCACCGGCTTCGTGGGAGGGTTTCATTGGATGAGTTAGAAGTTTGGAATTGTGAGTAAAGAAGGCCTGCTCCTGTACGGATAGGGATCCTGTAATATAGGAGTTCCATTTTCAGAAATAATGGGATTCTTTTGAAGCAGTCGGGGAGGTGATTTGGTTGAGTCTGTCCAGCCATAGAAGAGAGTTGAGCTCTTGTTTGATGTCCGTCATAGTTGGAGGACAGTTGGAGACCCATTTTCAGAGAATGACCCGTCTTGCTATTAGTAGGCATGTTGATATCCAAGATTTGTTGTTTCTGAAGGAGGACGTTTGTGAGGAGAAGAGACCAATGACTGGCTGTTCCATAAAGCCGAAGAGTAGCAAAAGCTGGTGGATGGGTAGTCGGAATGTGGTGATGACGTATATGAAATTGACCACTTGTTTCCAAAATGTGGAAATAGCAGGGCAGAGCCAGAATCTATGTTGTATTGATGGTTTTTGAGTTCTGCATAAACGGCAGGTAGACAGTGCCGGGTCAGTTTTGGAGTAGAGACAGGGCATGTAGGCACGGTGTAGGATCTTCAGCTGTTGTTCATACCAGAATTCATTGTTATTGAAGGCACATGTGGAATTGAAGCCTGATAATAACTGGTCTGCTGTAAATGTGTTATTGAAATCTTTGACCCAGGATTTCACAGCATTGAGTGTCTCGAAAGGTTTGGCGTATAGAAAGTTCAGCGGTCTGTATATATTTGAGATGTTGTATTTTCGAGAGTTCGCCAAGACGTCAATAAATGTCGACTGAAATCTAATAGATTTAGTGGGTGCAATGGAGTTGACAAAGTTCCTTACTTGAAGTTTATAGAAGTGATGTGCTGGAAGTCCGTAGGTTTGTAGGACACTGTTAAGAAATTTTGGGGAACCCGTAGAGGTGTCATATAGTTGGTATACCAACATTAGGTTTTGAACTCGCAAAGTGTCATAGGCATCATAGGATTGTGGAGGAGAGAAGGAAGGGTTATGGTGAATAGGAAGAAAACGTGAAAGCCACGGAGAGATCCCTAGTTTACGCCTGACTTCCCTCCATGCAATAAGGGTATCATGGATGAGGAGGTTATGTTTTAGGTGGGGTGGTAGAGAGTTGACATGGGAGTGTAATAAGGCTGAGAGATCATAGGGATGTGCTAGTGCAGATTCCAGGTGGTAATTGGAATAGGTGGAAGATTGGGTGAGCCAGTCGAGACCTATACGGAGCAGGCATGAAAGATTATAAATTCGAACGTTCGGAAGGTTGGAGCCTCCCTCGCATCTTGGTAGGAATAATTTAGCAAGTGCTATGTGGGGACGTTTGCCTTTCCATAGGAATGTTGATATTGCCCGATGTCGCTGTGTTTAAGGAGAAGAGGTATGGTTTGTAGTGGGTAGAGAAGTTTTGAGAAACTTACCATCTTAAAAAGGTGAGATCTGCCCAGGAGGGAAAGCGGTAAGTCCTTCCACATTTCCAGCTCTCCAATAATTTTGTCAATCGTGGGCGTATAATTTAACGTGTATAAGGATGAAGCTACAGTTGTGACCAAAATTATTCAACCCCCAATGCTGTAAAGGGGTTTAGGGACTATAGTGTACATTTGGAATTGTATTCAGAATCAAATCCTACAAGGACGTTGTAACTACCCAAATGCAACTAAAATGACATCAATTGTTTATGTAATACAGTAGTAAATGGTTCTTATGTGGTTTCTTCATTGCCACAATTATTCAACCCCTTAAAGACTACCACTCTGAAGAACAGAGGTTCATACAGGTGCTTTCCATCAGGTATTGAAAACACCTGTGGATGTCACCGAGCAGCAATCAAGCATAATAAGCACCAATTAGGCAGCTTTAAAATGACTGTGATACTCAGCTCCTTCTAGACATTTACTGGTGTGGTTACAAACATGGTGAAGGCAAGAGAATGGTCCAGGAAGACAAGAGAAGAGGTGATTTCTCTTCACAGGAAGGGCAATGGCTATAAGAAGATTGCAAAGATGTTAAACATACCAAGAGACACCTTAGGAAGCATCATTCGCAAATTCAAGGCAAAGGGCACTGTTGAAACGCTACCTGGTCGTGGCAGAAAGAAGATGCTGACTTCGACTGCTGTGCGCTACCTGAAGCGTAGAGTGGAGAGAAGTCCCCGTGTGACTGCTGAGGAACTGAGAAAAGATTTGTCAGATGTGGGTACAGAAGTTTCAGCCCAGACAATAAGACGCACACTGCGTAATGAAGGCCTCCGTGCCAGAACTCCCAGGCGTACCCCCTTGCTGTCTCCAAAGAATAAGAAGAGTCGACTGCAGTATGCCAAAAGCCATGTGGACAAACCACAAAAGTTGTGGGATAGTGTTCTGTGGACTGATGAAACAAAATTAGAACTGTTTGGGCCCATGGATCAACGCTATGTTTGGAGGAGGAAGAACAAGGCCTATGATGAAAAGAACACCTTGCCTACTGTGAAGCATGGTGGAGGGTCAATCATGCTTTGGGGCTGTTTTGCTTCTGCAGGTACAGGGAAGCTTCAGCGTGTGCAAGGTACCATGAATTCTCTTCAGTACCAGGAGATATTGGATGGAAACGTGATGCAGTCCGTCACACACCTGAGGCTTGGGAGACGTTGGACCTTTCAACAGGACAATGATCCCAAGCATACCTCCAAGTCCACTAGAGCATGGTTGCAGAGGAAAGGCTGGAACATTTTGGAGTGGCCATCGCAGTCACCAGACTTAAATCCGATTGAGAACCTCTGGTGGGACTTAAAGAAAGCAGTTGCAGTGCGCAAGCCTAAGAATGTGACTGAACTGGAGGCCTTTGCCCATGAAGAATGGGCGAAGATACCCGTAGATCGCTGCAAGACACTTGTGTCAAGCTATGCTTCACGTTTAAAAGCTGTTATAACTGTAAAAGGATGCTGTACTAAGTACTAAGATTGAATGTCACTTGGGGGTTGAATAAAACTGATAATGCTGTGAGCACAGAAAAGACATTTGTGGTTATTTCATTATAACTGTTATGTTATATTTGTCTGACCTACAAGTGCCTCTTTAATGTAAATGTAAGCAAGATGACTGAATGATCAAAAGCAATGTCAAACTGGCCAAAACACTCAATTTCAGTGGGGGTTGAATAATTTTGGTCACAACTGTAGTTTCCCTATCTTTATGCCTAAATAGGTGATATATTTAGTAGTGATTTAAACGTTGAGTTTTGCGTCCATTCCGGGAGGCGGGAGTGGAATAATGGAAGCACCTCGCTTTTTGAGAAATTTATGCGGAGTCCTGAGCAAAGGTGGAAGGAGGAGAAAATATGTTGAATATACGATAGGTCGAGGGATGGGTGCGAGGTAAAGATTAAGATGTCGTCTGCAAACAAGGCAAGCCTCAGCTCATCCCTCGATGATAGGTCGAGGGAAGGGTGTGAGGTAAAGATTAAGATGTCATCTGCAAACAAGGCAAGCCTCAGATTGTTGCCCGACTGTGATGTCGTGGACGTCAGAGTGGAATAGAAGGAAACGTGCTAATGGTTCTAGGGCCAGGTTAAAAAGTAAAGGGGATAGAGGGCAACCCTGTCTAGTGCCCTTGTGGAGTTGAATAGGGTTGGATATGTGGCCTGTTGCTATAACTCGGGCTGTTGGGGATGAATACATGGTTTGAATCAGATGCAAAAAAAGGGCCTTCAAATCCAAACTTCCTTAATGCTAAGAAAAGCCATTCAAAATTCACGTTGTCAAAAGCCTTTTCGGCATCTAATGAGATTATTTCAGCGTCTTGGAGTGTGCCGTTAGAGGCTTGACTCAAGGCGGATATTACCTTCCGAATATTCAATGCTGCTGAACGTCCCTGCACAAAACCCGCTTGTGAAGGATGGATAAGAGTTGGTAGAATAGTTGCTAGGCGAGAAGCGATAATGTTTGACAGTAGTTTTGCGTCGAGATTCAGCAGGGATATTGGACGATACGATCCAGGTTCTGTCGGGTTTTTATCTTTTTTGGCAATTAATTTAATGTGAGCTTGGAATCCGGAGGGAAGGTAATCTCCTTCCGCCTGAATAGCTTGGAACACCGATTATAATGTAGGGTAAAGGGTTTCGGCCATGAGTTTGTAAAATTTGGCTGTATAGCCATCAGGGCCCGGGGCTTTACCGTTTGTGAGTGATTTAATAGCTAGCGAAACATCCACCTGAGTAATGGGAGCATTTAAGGCCTGGAGTGAGGTTAGGTCTAACTGTGGCAACAGGATGTGGTCTAGGAAGGAGGTGGCTTTAGTAGTGTCTAGGATCTGAGCCATATAGAGTTTGGTAGAAGTTTTCTAAAATGGAAATAATGTCTAGAGGATCATTTTTCAATGTTCCCTGTGCATCTCTCAGAGATGTAAAGAGAGTAGATGTGAATGGTTTTTTACATAGTCGTGCTAACAGCTTGACCGATTTGTTGCCGAATTTATGAAATTGCAGGTCGGTATGTGATTGATGTGTGGTCTCTTGAGCAGCTGCCCATGTATCAAAGTAGTGTTTGGCCTCTGACCATGCTTTCCTATTTTTGTGGGAATTTAAATCTGCTAGATCTTTCTGTGCTTGTCGTAGGCAAAGGCTTGCTATTGTGTAGTTTTGGAGAAGGTTTTTCTTGTAGGTGGAAGTGAACGCTATGATCTACCCCGAAGAACCGCCTTGCCTGTCTCCCAGAAGAGATTAGGGTTTGTTTGATGTTCTGCATTTGTTTCACAGAACTCACTCCAGGCAGTATTTAATACCCAGAGCAAGTCCTGATTGTTTGCTAGGAAAGAGGGGAAACACCAGGTGCGTGAGTGTTGGTTGTTATGCGTGTGTTGTATGGCTATGGAAATCGGGGAGTGGTCGGAGATCGCTATATCATGTATAGCGGAATCCTTGATATTTTGTAAAAGCATGTTGTTTACGAAGAAGTAATCTATTCTGGATAGGGTATGGTGTACGGGAGAGAAGGTGAATTCTCTTCCTTCTGGGTGTGTTTGCCGCCACACATCCGTGAGTTGTAATGCCTCTGTAAAGTTGTTCAGTAGTGTGTGTGTTGATGGGGAAGTGGAGCGAGATGGGCAATTTGGAATAAAAGGTTTTAGTTTATCTTCCCGCATGTTCATACATTGATTGAAGTCCCCTCCCAGCAACAATAGAAGGTGCATTAAATTCGACAATTTCGAGGACAGATCTTGGAAGAATGGTTACCAATACCAAAGGGGAGGAGTCTAATTTGGTGTGAACAGCGACATAACGTCCCTCCTCATCTGTGGTTATTGTTATAATGTCAGGTGTGAGCCGCTTGTGTATGAGGATGATTACACCTGCTTTGCCAGAGGGTGACGGCGACCCCAGCATTTGTCCCACCCATAATTTTTTCATACACGTAAAGTCCGAGTTAGGTTCCTACCAGTGGTAGCCTCTAGCGCTCCACAGACCGGAATCCCCCAGGGCGCGGAATCTAAGCCCCAACCTGCTTGTTCACCAGGGCCCCTGATGGTGGGGATGGACTTGGAGCAGGCGGAGACCAGGTCGCGGCCCCTGGGTTAACCCAGCTGCAGTAGAAGCACCGCTGGAGGTGTGTAGCAGGTGAGAACCTGATGTGAGGAGGTAACAAGAGCAGCGTCGGACAGGCCGGGTCGGTAACGGTGGTGGCGGCATGGTACAAAATCAGCAGGCAGAGGGATAAACAGGTCACAAGCCGGGTTCGGTAACAGGAAATCAGAACGTGCAGGGTTAAGCAGGAGAATGGTCAGACAAGCCAGGGATCAGAACAGGAGACAGACAGCAAATCAGGGTCAGGCAGGGTCGGCAACAAGACAATCTATAATGCAGGAACTCAGGATACAGGTAAGACCATACGGCAACTAAACACAGCCCTGACCTGTTTAAATAGAGCGCCCTGTGCACAGATTGGTGCCAGGCTTGCGTCCGCAATCGCGAGTGCACATGCCCCCTATGCTCGCACGCTAGTGCAGCTGGGCACACCGCGCATGTGCAGACTCGTGCGCGATCGCAGCCAGCTCTGGGGTCCCTGACATTGCCCCCCCCCTTATGGGCAGCCTCCGGATGCCCACCCGATTCCTCCTTTGAGGCTGGTTATAAAGGAATTCCCGCATCAATCTGGGGGCATGGACATTCTGGGCAGGTTCCCACGAATTCTCCTCCGGCCCATAGCCTTTCCACTTGATCAGGTATTGCACCTGACCACCCATTTTCCTACAATCCAAAATTGCTTCTACCTCAAATTCTTCCTCCCCGTTGATATCTATGGCCTCTGGAGGTCTAGACCTGCGGTCTAAAAGGGGGTCTGGAACTGCAGGTTTTAGCAACGACACGTGGAAAACCGGATGTATCTTGAGAGATTCGGGAAGAGCCAGTCTAAATGCCACTTCATTAACCTTGCGTTCTACTTGGAAGGGTCCCACAAATTTGGGTGTCATTTTCCTAGATGGACATGTCAGTTTTAGGTTGGCTGTTGACAACCAAACCCAATCCCCAGGGTGTATGATCAATTCTCCCTTTCTCCTCCTGTCACAGAACGTTTTACTATCTTCTTGGGCCTTAGCCATTGTTTCCTGTAATAACTTGTTAATGGTAGTAAAGAATTCTAAGGTGTCCTGGGCTGCAGGGACTGAGTTCTCTGGAACCAGGTCTGGCAGGAAGGTAGGGTGGAACCCATAGTTGGCGAAGAATGGGGATTGGTTGGTGGCGGAATGATTCGCATTATTATATGCAAATTCTGCCATTGGTAGAAGTGTCAGCCAGTCATTCTGTAGGAATGATGTGTAGAATCTCAGATATTGCTCGAGTGTCTGATTAGTTCACTCTGTCTGCCCGTTAGTCTGTGGGTGATATGCAGACGAAAAAGATAACTTGATCTCCAACCCCTCACATAGCGCTTTCCAGAATCTGGATGTAAATTGCACTCCCCGGTCCGAGACAATCTCTCTTTTGGCACTCCGTGAAGCCTCACAATTTCTTTAATGAACACTTGGGCTGTTTCGGAGGCAGATGGTGTCTTTGCTAGTGGAAGGAAGTGGGCCATTTTAGAAAGGCGATCCACTACTACAAAGATCACGGTGTGATCTTGTGAGGGTGGCAATTCTACAATAAAGTCTAAGGAGATCATACTCCAGGGTCGGTCAGGTAATGGTAAAGGTCTCAACAGGCCCCAGGCCTTGTCTCTGGTGGGTTTATTCCGGTTGCAGATGGGGCAAGATCTCACATACGCTTCACAATCCTTGGCCATATTTGGCCACCAAAAAGTGCGTTGTGCCAACTCTATAGTCTTATGTATCCCAAAGTGCCCCGCTAGGGGATGGTCATGGCAATAACCTAAAACCAGGGACTGGACCTCCTTGGGTACCAGGATCTGTTCCCCCCTCTAGAAAAGACCTTCCATGTTTTGTAGTGAGATCCCAGGCACGTCAGGAACCCGGGTGGAGGCAGCTTGCAGTTTGGACAACAATTCAGATTGAAGCAATAGGAAGCTGCCTGCTGGCAAGATGGTATCTGGCTGGGGTGTCTCTCTAGGGTCCTCAAACATCCGGGAAAGAGCATCTGGTTTAGTATTTTTAGACCCAGGACGATAGGTGATATGGAGACTAAACCTTGCAAAGAACAGTGCCCATCTGGCCTGGCGTGGACGGAGGCGTTTAGCTGTTTTCAGGTACTCAAGGTTTTTGTGGTCGGTATAGACCAGAATGGGATGTAGGGCTCCCTCTAACAGACAGCCATTCCTCCAGAGCTGCCTTAATGGCCAATAATTCCCGATATCATAGTTCCTTTCCGAAGGGGAGAGCTTCCTAGAAAAGAAAGACACTGGATGCATTAGCTCCTTGGCCCCTACTCTCTATGACAACACTGCTCCTACAGCCACTTCTGATGCGTCTACCTCTAGTATATATGGCAATGAAGCATCAGGGTGGCTCAGAATGGGAGCCATTATGAACAGCTTCTTCAATGTCTTAAAAGCAGCCTGTGCTGCTGGGGTCCATTGGAAACGTACTCCCGCCTTGGTGAGCTGGGTAATGGGTGCTACCAGGCCTGAAACATTTTTTATAAACTTTCTATAAAAGTTGGCAAACCCAATAAACCTCTGAACTCCCTTCTTATCCGTGGGGGCAGGCCATTCCAAGATGGCCGAGATTTTCTGAGGGTCCATAGCGATCCCCGTGGTGGAAATAATTAGACCTAGAAATGATATGCTTTCTTGCTCAAAACAGCATTTCTCGGCTTTAGCGTAGAGCCCATGTTGACGGAGACGTTCCAGCACGCTCCTGACATGTCCCCGATGCGCCTCCAGAGACGAGGAGAATATTAAAATGTCGTCTAGGTAGAAGATTACAAAAATGTCAAGGAAATCCCTGAAAATGTCATTGACAAAGTGCTGGAAGGTGGCTGGCGCATTACATAACCCAAAAGGCATAACTAGACATTCAAAATGCCCGAACCAAGTGCAAAAAGTTGTTTTCCACTTGTCCCCCTCACGTATACGCACCAGGTTATAGGCACCCCTAAGATCAAGTTTAGAAAAGATTGATGCTGTCTTCAACCTCTGGAACAACTCTGGGACCAAAGGAAGGGGGTAGCGGTTTTTGACCGTAATTTTATTGAGGTCCCTGTAGTCTACACAAGGTCTCAGTGATCGGTCCTTTTTTTCGACAAAAAAGATCCCTGCCCCAGCCGGTGATGTGGAAGGGCGGATAAATCCCTTCCAGAGGCTCTCATCAATGTATTCATTCAGGGCCCCTAGCTCACATTCTGACAGTGGGAAAATGCAGCCGAAAGGGATTTCAGAACCCAGGAGCAGATCAATGGGACAATCATATACCCGATGCGGGGGAAGAATCTCTATCCCCCGTGGACTAAACACATCAAGTAATTGATGATAGGCCGCAGGCACAATTTGGGCTAACTCGGCATCAGGGCTCACAGCTAATAGGGTCGGTGTATCTAGTGACAACCTAGATTAGCAATGTTCTTGACAGTATAGTGAGGGGAACAGGACTGCCCCGGTCTTCCAGTTAATATGGGGGTCGTGAGCTCATAGCCTGGGGAGCCCCAGAATAACTGGAAATAGGGGGGACGCGATGGCGTCCAAACGGAGAAGCTCCTGGTGATGCCCCGCCACTGTGGTGTGTATAGGAGGGGTCTCTTCCGATCTACCGTCCCCGATTTTATTTGAGACCCATCCACCAAGAAAATATTCAGGCCATGCCGTTGGCGAGTAACGGTATCTGATACTGGGTAGCAAAACCAAGATCGACAAAGCAGCTACATGCCCCAGAATCAATAATAGCCGTCACCTGTATGCTTCTTCTGGGGAGATGAAAAGACACAGGCACAGCCCAGTGAATGGGGTTGCCTGCGCACACAGTAGATATAGTAGAAAAACTGGAAGAAGACTTACTGTATTTCTCAGGACAGGAGCGCACCATGTGATCCGCTGCTCCGCAGTACAGACACAGATTGTTAGCTTGACGCCTTTGTTGTTCCTCTGTGGAAAGGGAAGGCCGCATTAAGCCGAGTTGCGTGGGCTCAGCCCCCTCTGACAGCTCTGGACTCCGATTGCCGACACTGACCCTTGGCATGACTGGTACCCTTGGCAGCATCCATGAGGTTCTTTGCCCCTGGCTGGACCTCTCCTGTCTCCTTTCCCGCAATCTGCGATCGATTTGAATGGCCCGGTCTATTAGGCCTTCCAAGGAGTCAGGGACTCCTATTCTTGCCAATTCATCCTTTAGCAGTTCCGACAATCCCAACCGGAAATGATGGCGTAAGGCTGCGCCATTCCATTGAGTGTCTCCACTCCAACGCCTAAACTCAGCAGCATAATCCTCCGCAGCCCGGTGTCCCTGTTGTAGGGAATAGAGGGCTGCCTCAAGTGCAAATGCGCGAGCGCCGCTGCAATCGCGGGTGCCCTGGTCCCAATGCTCGCATGCTAGTGCGGCCAGGCACACCGCGCATGCGCAGACTCGTGCGCAATAGCGGCCAGCTCTGGGGTCCCTGACAGTCCGTTTGGTTTACATGGGTTTCTTGGAGGAATGCAAAGTCAGTTTTCATACATTTGAGATGCCGAAGAATTGCCATGCGTTTATGGGGCGATCTCAAACCTTTAACATTCCATGAAATCACATGGATCATGGATACGTTGGTGCGGGGGTGTTTAGAAAGGAATTAATATCTTTCTGAAGTGGTGACTGTTGTGATTGTTGGGGGCCCATGATCTCAGGTAAGTTATTTTGTAGGTAGAGAAGGGCTTCTTCTGGCTGCGTGAATGATTTGGATTCCCCTGAAGGCGTAGTGAAGCAAAGTGTAGCAGGGTATGCAAGGGTGAATTTGACCCCTTTTTGAAATAGTGTAGCACATATTTGCTGGAACGACTTACGTTTGCGGGAGACTTCTTGCGAGTAGTCAGCAAACAGTAAAAGCTTATGGCCGTCCAGTTGTAGGGAACGTGAGTTGCAAAACGAATTGAGAATGGCTACCCGGTCGGCGTAGTTAAGATATTTGACAATTGTAGATGCGTCTATCATTTGAGGGTGCGCCTAATCGGTGTGCCCTTTCGACCTGGCAAGGTGACGTGATTCCCAGTGCTGTGGGTATGCGGTTAGAGCAGATATCAGATAGTAGGCCTGTATTGTATGATTCTGGTAGGCCTACGACACGGAGGTTGTTCCTGCGTGAGCGATTTTCCAAGTCATCCAACTTATCTAGGATGATCTGTTGTACGCGTTTGGACTGTGTAGACCTCACCTGCATAGCTTGAAACTCGTTCTAAGTCTGAGAGGCAGAGTTCAGCTTCGGTTATGCGTTTGGCGTTTTCCCCCAGATCACTTCAGAGCTGTTCTATACCATGAGTTACTGCTCTGTCTACTGCCTGAGTGATGGTGGGTAGCAACAAAGAGGCAAACAGCCTGTGCAACTACTAGTCCCAGCATGCCCTGTCAGGAGAGTGTGGGGCGGCTGTGCCTCTCTCCTACCTGGTCATGGTCCTGGACCTGGGTCTGGCTCCTGCTCTGTCTCCATGTTGGCTGATGATTGATTTACACTGTGGCTGCTGTGCTGTTCAGCAGTTGTGATGGGGCTGCTTTCTGCAGCGTGGTTGATGGCGGCCATCTTAGCTGCATGGATGGGAGACCTGTCCCTCTGTGCAGGAGCCACGGGATCCTGTCCGGGTGTCGTTGGCCGTAAGTACCGCTCCATAGAGGATTGGGAGCGGGGAGTGCAGGGGGGCACTCCTGTGCCGTAGTGATATGTCCTCCTGTGCAGGATGCTGATAATACAGGCTGGTTGATCCGAAGCCGCGGGATACCCTCCTTAGCTCATGCGGCGCCGGGAACCAGAAGTCCTCCGGCTTTAAGTACAATCTCTATGCTGATGACATGCAAATCTATCTTTCTATCCCTCACCTCGCCCCTTCAGTCTCCTCTCGCATTACTAACCTACTAAGCGACATATCGGCATGGATGTCACTCCACTTCCTCAAACTCAATCTTTCCAAAACTGAGCTCTTAGTATTGCCTCCAGCCCGTGCCCCCTCCCCTAACTTCTCCATCAAAATCAATAACACAATCATCAGTCTCTCCCCTCATGCCAGGGTGCTAGGTGTAACCCTAGACTCCCATCTGTCCTTTCAGCCCCAAATCCAATCACTGTCCAAATCTTGTAGACTTCACCTCCGCAACATCTCCAAGATACGGCCATTCTTAACCTCGGAAACCACTAAGAAACTTATTCACTCCCTTGTTATATCTAGCCTTGACTATTGTAACTCCCTCCTTATTAGCCTACCTGATTGCAGGCTATCCCCTCTTCAGTCTATCATGAATGCTGCTGCCAGACTCATCCACCTTACTAACCATTCTGTATCAGCCTCCCCTCTCTGCCAATCCCTCCACTGGCTTCCCATTGCCCAACAGATAAAATTCAAAACATTAACAATAACATATAAAGCCATTTATAACTCTGCCCCAAATTACATCACCAATCTTGTATCCAAATATCACCCAAACCGTCCTCTACGCTCCTCACAAGACCTCCTGCTCTTTAGCTCCCTTGTCTCCTCCTCCAATGCTCATCTCCAGGACTTCTCCAGAGCTTCCCCCATCCTCTGGAACTCTCTACCCCAATTTATCAGACTATAGCCTTCTCTGCTCACTTTTAGGCAATCTCTGAAAACCTATCTCTTCAGGGAAGCCTATCCTGCCCTCAGCTAATAATGGAATCTTCTACTCTTTCTACCAGTCCATCCCCCACAGCTATTACCTTTTGCACCACTAACCCCTCCCTCCTAGATTGTAAGCTCCAAGGAGCAGGGCCCTCCTATTCCTCTTGTATTGAACTGTATTGTTGCTGTATTGTCTCCCTTTATATTGTAAAGCGCTGAGCAAACTGTTGGCGCTATCTAAATGCTGTATAATAATAATAATAATAATAAAGCAAGCCCTCAGGTGACAGAAAAGTCACCATTTTCTTGAAGCCCACTCAAATGAATAGATCAATCTAAATACCTTCGTTCAGATCGGCCCACATATGACATCATCGGCTGGGTGCGGACATTCGAGATACAACTGCGCATGTGCGAAGGCTCTAATGCACGTGTGCAAACCAGTGATAGGCTACCATAATGAAAAAGCTGACAGGACGTAGCTCATTAAGAGAGGGAGCAATACAAGTGGGACTTTGGCAGAGCTGGCTTAAATAGACCAGACCTCAATTCTATTGCCATCTTGTGGCTGAAAAGAAAAGTTACAGCCAGAAGAAAATATACAAAGAATTGATCAACAAAAAAACATGAATAGCTAAAAAAAACGAAAAACATAATTAAGGAAATTAAAGATTGATCCAAATAAATCAGCCTTTTGCTCTATTGCCCCTGAATACTAGAATCAAGAATGCTAAAAAAAAGGAGTAAATAAATAGTAAATGGCACCAATTCAATGGATAAATAAAAATGAACCAGAAGGCGCACTTTATATATCCTGCGCTTAAGGAAGTAGTAATAAACGCCAGATTGGATAATGGTCCTTCTAAATTAAACGTATTTTATCTCAAGCTGTTTGGAGCCTTGCAAAAATTGCAGTTGTATATGAAGGCGAGTCAACCAAATGTACAAGGGTGACTACACCCTGGGCGTCTATACAACTACCAAGAGGACGTTAAGCTATAGAAAGAGGTATTAGTGATTTACAATTCACATCCAGAAAATTCATAGGGGTGCACATCTTAAGAATCCTATAATTAAGAAAAATGTTCAGATTTTAACCACTAGCATACAGGGCACTTATACCCCCTTCCTGCCCAGGCCAATTTTCAGCTTTCAGCGCTGTCACATTTTGAATGACAATTGCGTGGTCATGCAACACTGTACCCATATGAAATTTTTATACTTTTTTAGAGACAGATAGAGCTTTCTTTTGGTGGTATTCAATCACCTCAGGGTTTTTTACTTTTTGCTAAACATACCAAAAACCACAGGAAATTTTGAAAAAAAAAGTTTTTTCTTAGTTTTTGTTATAAAATTTTGTAAATAAGTGATTTTTTTCCTTCACCGATGTGCGCTAATGAGGCTGCAGTGATGGGCACTGATAGGCTGCACTGATGGACACTGGTAGGTGGCACTGATGGGCATTGACAGGCATCACTGATGGGCACTGAAAGGCAGCACTCATATATGGCACTGATAGGTGACACTGATAGGCGGCATGGACTGGCACTGATAGGCGGCACTGACTGGCACTGTTAGGTGGCATTGACGGGCACTGTTAGGAGGAACTGACTGGCACTGATAGGCGGCACTGACTGGCACTGATAGGCGGAACTGACTGGCACTGATAGGTGACACTGAAAGACAGCTCATATGGGCACTGATATGTGGCATTGATGTGCACTGGTAGGCACTGATATGTGGCATTGATGTGGCACTGGTGGGCACTGGCAGGTAGCATTGATGAGCACTGACAGCTGGCACTGATGGATATTGACAGGTGGCACTGCTGGGGCTACACAGATCATCAGGGCACACTGATCATCAGTGGCCTGATGATCAGTGCACATGTCCCCTCTGAGTAAGGCAGATTACCGGCTCTCCTCTCGAGCTGTCAGCGTGACAGCTTGTGAGGAGAGAAATGCCGATAACCGGCATTTCCCTATTTACATGTGATCAGCTGTGATTGGACACAGCTGATCACATGACCAAGCCGACATCTTTGGCTCTTTCCGTTGATCGGTGCACCACCGATCGCCGCACTGCGTGCTGCCAGAGCTGTGCATGCGCAGTTAGAATGGGAGGATGTCATATGACTTCCTCCCAGAATGAGAGAACCGCCTTGCGCCCGTCATTACCTTATATGGCGGGCGGGAGGCAGTTAAACAAAAGTTAAACCTAATAAGAATATAAACAAATACCAACACTGATTGTAGTACCAAATTATATATACAAAATACATAAATAAACTATTATGGAATGTAATTGAGGGAAAACATTTGAATGATTTTCTAATCTCTGTATGAGAGAAAGAGAAGCAGGACAAGGCCAAAAATGTACTATGAAAAAGGTTTGAAACTCAAGGATTCATTCAAGCCTGGGTATGAGTAGCATTAAGCCTATAGATCCAACGCGTCTCAAGTTGGAGGAGTGTTTGATCATAATTCCCACCTTGTACATGTAGGGGGATATGTTCAAGGGCCATGAATTTAATCATTCCTAGATCAAAATTATGAGATAGACCTACATGTCTACTCATAGGAGTTTCCATCATATGATTTTTAACGAGGGAAACGTGACCTCTTATTGGTTCAATAAAAGGATGTTTTGTTTTGCCCACATAGAAACAACCGCAGAGGCATTTCATCAGATAAACTATAGCTGGTGTTTGACAGGTAATTCTGTATTTAATACGGTGGACTGAACCATCTGGGAGATGAACTTACTAGAGCTTAACGTCCTCTTGGCAGTTGTACGGAAGCCCAGGGTGTAGTTACCCTTGTACATTTGGTTGACTCGCCTTCATATACAACTGCAATTTTTGAAAGGCTCCAAACAGCTTGAGATAAAATACATTTAGTTTAGAAGAACCATTATCCAATCTGGTGTTTATTTCTACTTCCTTAAGTGCAGGATATATAAAGTGCACTTTCTGGTTCATTTTTATTTATCCATTGAATTGGTGCAATTTAATTATTTACTCTTTTTTAGCATTCTTGATTCTAGTATTCAGGGGGCAATAGAGCAAAAGGCTGATTTATTTGGATCAATCTTTAATTTCCTTAATTATGTTTTTGGTTTTTTTTATTTAGTTATTCATCTTTTTATGTTGATCAATTCTTTGTATATTTTCTTCTGGCTGTAACTTTTCTTTTCAGCCACAAAATGGCAGTAGAATTGAGGTCTGGTCTATTTAAGCCAGCTCTGCCAAAGTTCCACCTGTATTGCTCCCTCTCTTAACCACTTGCCTACCAGGCACTTATACCCCCTTATTTACCAGGCCAATTTTCAGCTTTCAGCGCTGCCGCACTTTGATTGACAATTGCGTGGTCATGCAACATTGTACCCATATGAAATTTTGATCATTTTTTTCTCACAAATAGAGCTTTCTTTTGGTGGTATTTAATCGCCACTGGGCACTTTACTTTTTGCGCTATAAATAAAAAAGTGCAAAAAATTTGAAAAAAAAAGTTTCTGTTTCTATTATAAAATTTTTCAAACAGGCATTTTTTCTCCTTCACTGATGTGCGTTGATGAGGCAGCACTGATGGGCACTGATAGGCGGCACTGATGGGCAGCACTAAAGGGCACTGATAGGCAGTACTAATGAGGTGGCACGGATAGGCGGCACTGATAGACAGCACTAATGAGGTGTCACGGATAGGCGGCACTAATATGCAGCACTGATAGGCGGCACTGATAGGTGACACTGATGATGGGTACTGATAGACGGCACTGACTGGCATCACTGCTGGGCACTGACTGGCGGCACTGACTGGCACAACCCCTGGGCACTGACTGGTGGCACTGACTGGCAGCACTGCTGGGCTGCACTGGTGGGTGGCACTGGTGGGCAGCACTGGTGGGGTGGGCACAGGTGGGTGGCACTGGTGGGCACAGGTGGGTGGGCACAGGTGGGTGGCACTGCTGGGCACAGGTAGGTGGCACTTCTGGGCACAGGTGTGTGACACTGCAGAGTGGCACAGGTGGGTGCACTGCTGGGCACAGGTGGGTGATCTGCTGGGTACAGGTGGGCGGAGCTAGTGGGTGCACTGCTGGGCACAGGTGGGCGGAACTTGCGGGTGGCACTGCTGGGCATTGATCATCAGGGCACTGATCATCAGTGCCCTGATGATCGGTGCCGAACCCTGCTCTGACAACTGCCGGTTCTCGGCAGTACTTTCCTCACGATCTGACAGCGTAAGGAAAGTGCAGCCGAGAACCGGCACTTGCATTTCCCTCTGATGAGCGTGTCATTGGACACCGCTGATCACGTGGTAAAAGGCCGCTGTGATTGACCTTTTACCACATCACGTGATCAGCTGTGTCCGTAGGACACAGCGATCACGGAGATCGCCGGGTGCGCGCCCCCTGGGGCGCGCAGGAGAGCGCGTTCTGGGAGGACGTCATATGACGTCCACTCAGAACTGGCCGGCCGCAGTGCAGCCGTCATTCGGCTATCTGCGGTCGGCAGGTAGTTAATGAGCTATGGCCTGTCAGCTTTTTCATTATGGAGGCCTATCACTGGTTTGCACATGTGCATTAGAGCCTTCACACTTGCGCAGTTGTATCTCGGACATCCACACCCGGCTGATGACGTCATACGTGGGCCGGCGTAGAGGATATAAAAGAAGGCAGGTATTTTAACCACTAGCCTACAGGGTACTTATACCCCTTTCCTGCCCAGGCCAATTTCCAGCTTTCAGTGCTGTCACACTTTGAAAGACAATTGCGCGTTCATGCAACACTGTACCCATATGAAATTTTTTATCTTTTTTTGAGACAGCTTTCTTTTGGTGGTATTTAATCACCTCTGGGATTTTTATTTTTTCTTAAACAAACCAAAAACCAGAAAATTTTGAAAAAACAAAAGGTTTTTCTTAGTTTTTGTTATACAATTTTGTAAATAAGTGATTTTTCTCCTTCACTGATGTGCGCTAATGAGGCTTTAGTGATGGGCACTGATAGGCTGCACTGATGGACACTGATAGGTGGTACTGATGGGCACTGATGAGGAGGCACTGGTAGGTTGCACTGATGGGCATTGACAGGCATCACTGATGGGCACTGAAAGGCAGCACTGATACATGACACTGATAGGCTGCACTGACTGGCACTGATAGGCGGCACTGACTGGCACTGTTAGGCGGCACTGACTGGCACTGTTAGGCGGCACTGACTGGCACTGATGGGTGAGATTGGACACAACTGATCATATGACCGAGCCGACATCTTCGGCTCTTTCTGTGGTCCGCTGTGTCCGAGGGACACAGCGCACCGGCAATCGCCACGCTCCCTCAGCCGCGCATGCGCTGTGAGAATGGAAGAACGTCATATGACATCCTATCAGAAAGAGAGAACCACCTTGCGCCCGTCATTGTACTCTATGTCGGGCAGAAGGTGGTTAAAAATGGCCCTTCTGCTAATCACCAGTGTACATTGAATATCTTGGAAGCTGTTTTGGATCTGAACGAAGGTATTTAGAACAAGAACATGGTGACTTTTCTGTCACCTGAGGGCTTGCTTTATATGCATTCTTACAGTAGTGAATTGTTTTTTCAGCTAATATCTTCTGGACTTATGTCCTTTGCTGACACCTAATGGTGGAATTGGAAATTGATCTTCAATTAAAATCTTTTTTAATCCACATTGTCCTTGCTACTTGATTTGCAATATTTAACAGGTAAAATCAGTTTAGGTAACCTTAACCCTTCAATAACTTATAACCTTTTCCTTATATTCCTTCTTGGAATTAAATTAATTTTTGTTTCCTCTATGTTTATTCCGTTATGCCTAGATGGATATCTGATACCCATTATATTTTCCAACTTTATCCTGGTACGCCCACATGGATATTTGATGCCCATTATATTCTTCAACCTTTTTGGACATTATAGGCCAATTAGATCTTTAGACAGAATATAGCTTTATATCTTTCTGCAATTTCAACAGGTAAAATCGCTTAAATTCATATTTATTACTCAACACCTTTTGATTTCTTCTTTGAAATTAAATTAGTTTCTGATCTCTCTGTCTATCCTATTATGTCTAGATGGATGTTTGATGTCCATTGTTTCCTCTCCTGTGGTTGTGGACGTATAGGTCAATTAGATTCTTGTTAGGTTATACCTATATATCCTTCTAAGCATTTAACAGGTAAAATTGCCCAAAATTAACCTTAACCTAATGAATTATGATCTCTTCTTCATATCTTCTATTAAATGTAATTAGTTTCTTTTTTGTCTATCCTATTATGCCTAGATGATATTTGATGCCCATTATATCCTCTACAACTGTTTTGGACGTGTAGGCCAATTAAGATCTTTGTAAGGTTATTTCCTCCTAGCTCCGTGAGCTTTCACATCCAGGGTGAGCCATTGAGTCCAATATATATTTATTTGATTAAACACTTTGTATCAGATATATTAAAGTTGTTTGGTAATTGTATAATTTTCCTTTGATATACCTTTAGACTGCCTAGGCGGTTGAAATCTCTTCAAAAAAATCTCCCCTGAAGAAGCCCATGTGGGCAAAACATGTAGGGAGTAACTAAAATTATATAACAAGTTTGAATCTCAGTTTTACTCTTAGTACTGAAATTGTTTTTATGTTTCTGTATTTTTTCCTTTTTTGTTGTGTTTTTTTATAAAAATACGAAATAAAAATTACATAACTTTTTAATATGTTTGGTATTCATGTTCATGCTCCCTGAAAGTCCCACCTTCTCTATTGAATATTTGCAATTTTAAGTGATGTGGTGCAATAATCATATCTGGTCGCCCGCTCGCCACTTCACTGTTATTATAGTTTGAAACATAACAAAGATCCATCTAGTTTACAGGTAATGGATATAGACAAGCATATATTTCTCAACTCGAAACAAGATGGATTTTTAATTTAAGATCATATATCCCCTATGGCTACTATGTGGAATGGGTAATAGGTTTATTGGTAATAATTAAATATAAACTAAGATGTGAGTTGTGGTATTTTCTGATATATTATTCATTATTTTATAGTATTTATAAATTGATATTTCAGTAATGTGTAGCTTTCTGTCTTGGGATATATTAATTTTTATCTAATCCATCACGCGGGCTCCTAACCGCCGTTTTTTAAGTGCAATATTCCAGGTTCTGCAATCTTTCCGAAGCTTAATCAATAGAAATAGTTCATCTCAATCCCCTCTGAAGAAGCGAGGATAAATGGAAAAAACGTGGAAAAATCGAATGGCTGGCACTCGCCAATAATGTTAGATTTCCAGAGTTATGAAAAAACTCTATTAGTATTTCTAGGTTCTTGTAGATGGTTGTGGGAAGAAATCCTTATGGAAGCCAGGTCAGTATGAGCAGTGTGACTTTATTTGATCACACACCAAAAATACAAAGTCAATAAAAAACAGTAAATTCAGATATATGTAGCTTAAAATGAAATAAAATAAAGAATATAAGTTGCTTGTTCCTTGAATATTAGAAGAAAATGTAGTTCCTTTGAATAGCTTAAATATAGGTTTTCCAGGCCTAGCTTAAAAACGTGCTTCCTTTGTTCTTTGTTCAAGCACGTGCTTTGAGTAAGAATGTGTGCAAAAATGTCTCTGTGTGCGTGAATGAAGTGAAGTGTAGTGTATCTGAGAAGCTTCTGGCCTCGTTCTTTGAAAAGCTGCATACTTAAAATGCATGAGAAATTAGGTCCTCCCATTAAGCTTTGTTTCAAATTTGCGGGCTCCTAAAACTACTCCCATAGTCACTCCTAGCTTAACTAAAAACATGTGTTTCTATTCAAACCACCAAGTCATTATCATGATTGACATGCAGACTATGAAAAAGGTTTCTGAAGTTCTTATGTTACATACAACTGTCAAAATCCATGATTTATGACTACAATCTAAACTCTCAGACTCATTATAAGAATTCAAAATAGAGTATACATTACATAGAGTATTTTAAAAAAAAACATGAATTTAAACCTCTGCTGATTACCCTTAGCTCAGACACAAATAATTCACATCTGACCACTGAAATGCAAAACCTCACATTCACATCCAATTAAGAGGGTATTTTCTGCCAGCATATATTTCAGAACTACTAAAGACCGAAATAAAGTTTGGATATTAAAAATTAATATTACAGTATCAATGGGAGAAATAGTGCCCCATCGTTGGTATCAATGGGAGAAATAGTGCCCCATCGTTGGTATCAACAGGAGAAGTAACGCCCCATCGTTGGTATCAGCGGGAGAAATAGTGCCCCATCATTGGTATCAATGGGAGAAATAGTGCCCCATCATTAGTATCAATGAAAGGAATAATGCCCCATCATTAGTACCAATGAAAGGAATAGTGTCCCATCACTGGTTTCAATGGGAGAAATCATGCCTCATCACTGGTATCGATAGGGGGAATAGTGCCTCATCATTGGTATCAATAGGGGGAATAATGCCCCATCATTGGTATCAATAGGAGGAATAATGCCCCATCATTTGTATCAATAGGGGGAATAGTGCCCCATCTCTGGTTTCAATGGGAGAAATAGCGCATCATCATTGGCATCAAAAGGGGGAATAGTGCCCAATCATTGGTATCAATAGGGGGAATAGTGCTCCATCATTGGTATCAATAGGGGGAATAGTGCCCCATCATTGGTATCAATAGGGGAAATAGCACTCCATCATTATTATCAATAGGGGGAATAGTGCCCCATTATTGGTATGAATAGGGGGGATAATGCCCCATCATTGGTATCAATAGGGGAAATAGTGACCAATCATTGGCATCAATAGGGGGAATAGTGCCCCATCATTGGTATCAATAGTGGGAATAGTGCTCCATAATTGTTTTCAATAGGAGGAATAGTGCCCCTATGTCGATGTCAGTGAGAGAAACTATGCCACACTGTTGCTTGTAGTGGGAGAAATAATGCCAGAGGGCTGGATAAAAGCAAGCAAAGGGCCACATCTGGCCCACAAGCCACAGTTTGGAGACAACTGCTATATATATAAACAAAGTTTTCTATGTGAAAAAAGAACGTATTTATAATTTTTTAGCAATTTTTAATTAATTGTAGAGATACGGAAGAGAAAACTATTTTCTTTGTCGCTGTAGAGCGCTTCTATAAATTGTAAAGGCACGACAGAACGTTTAGACTCGTCCCCTTGATAAAGTCCATTCGGACAAAATGTACATTGGGGAGGGGAAGTCCGTGCTGATGTCATCCTCGCTAGCTGGAGCCAGCACCAGCGGCGTTCTGTGAATGTGATATTTAGATCTTAATTTTGTGAGTAGAATCCGTTTTTGCTTTTATCCAATAAATCATTGCGGTACGTCACCACAGAGATTATTCTTTGTATTTGAGTGCTTCATTATTAATGAGGAAGGATATCAAGAGTAGATAATCCAAATCGGATCACACACAGCTTCAAGCCTCCTATAAACTGGGGTCTATATCTCTGGCAAGAGGCTGTGCTTGGTGGTGGAGCACTAATCACTGGATTGCCCTCCAGAGAATTTACCCCGATCAGGCCATTTTTTGGATACGGCGCTGCGGTACTTTATCTGGCAATCTTTTTGACTTTTTGCTATAAAACATATCCAACAAAAAAAATCTTAAAAATCTAATTTCTTCATAAATTTAGGCCAAAATGTATTCTCATGTCTTTGCTCTCCCAATACATATAAATTAATTGGTTTACATGAAAGTTATAGTGTCTACAAATAGCGATATATATATACTGGAATTTTTATTTTATTTATACTAGTAATGGTGGTGATAAGCAACTTATAGCAGGACTGCAATGGGTATTCTGACTTCTGACACTGGGTGGGAACTGACTAACTGCCACTGACAACCCAATGACACTAATACAGTGATCAGTGCTAATAAAAAGCACTGACACTGTACTAATGACACTGGGCAGGAATGGGTTAACATCTGGGGTGATCAAAGGGTTAACTCTGTACTGTGCTGTGTTTTAGGTAATGTGCTGTGTGTGTTTTACTAGGCAGTCATGCTGCTGTGTATTTCTCTGCTGTGCAGAGAAATGCACAGCAGCATGTGCTTGCTGGCAGGAGAGAGACCTGTGTTGTTTACACACAGGTCTCCCCCCTGTCAGTTTTATTCGGCGATCGCTTATGCCGGGGGGAATCTCCAGCCGGAACCTGGTGATTGACATGCCTAGCTGCCAATGGTGGCTAGTGTCCCCTACCTGGAAATGCAAATATATATCCATGATTTTGTGCAGCCCTCTGCCCTGTAGCTGTACTTCTACTATAGGGCAGTGGGCAAGCTGTTAATTAATGGACACTTTCTAATCACAGGAGAGATAATTTGACACATGCATTTTGTTGCCTATGTTATTTAAATAGAGATAGCATGTATTATTTTGTTTATTATCTAATGTCAAAATATTTATACTCAGCGCAACAATTTTTGGTGTATTAAAGCGGAGCTCCACCCAAAATGGGAAGTTCCGCTTTAAGCCTTTGTCCCCCGTTCCCCGTTAAGGATTGGCACCTTGAAGGAGCGGGTACCCAAATTTGACAGGTACCTGACCCCACTTCTGCTGCGATCGAAGTGAAAGTTGTCCTCCCCCTCCCTCCCCATAGTTTTCTGGGACACGTGACAGGTTCCAGAAGACTATGAGACCATTCACAAAGTGCAGTGCTGTCACAGCTGGGTGCCCACACTGAAGATGCTGTCACCGGGGAGAGAAGACAGCCAGTGAAACCAACCGTGGTCAGGACACCGCTGGATCGAGGGACAGGTAAATGTCTGTATTTTAAAAGTCAGCAGCTAATGTTTTTGTAGCTACTGATTTTTTTTTTTATTCAACTGGAACTCTGCTTTAACCACTTGCCCTCCGCAAGATTTACCCCTCTTAATGACTAGGCCATTTTTTGCTATTCGGCACTGCGCTATTTCAACTGGTAATTGTGCGGTCATGCAATGCTGTATCCAAATGAAATTTATGTCTTTTTTTTTTATACAAATATAGCTTTCTTTTGGTGGTATTTAATCACCAATGGGTTTTTTTGTTTTGTTTTGTGATATAAATGAACAAAGACAGAACATTTTGAAAAAAAAAACATTTTTTACTTTCGGTTATAAAAAAATATCGTAAAGTTAGTCAAAAAAATTAGGCTAAAATGTATTCTGTCACATGTCTTTGTTAAAAAAAAATCCTAATACATGTATAGTAATTGGTTTGTGTAAAAGTTATAGGTTCTACAAACTATGGTATATACAGTGGGGCTAAAAAGTATTTAGTCAGCCACCAATTGTGCAAGTTCTCCCACTTAAAATGATGAGAGAGGCCTGTAATTGGCATCATAGGTAGACCTCAACTATGTGAGACAAAATGAGAAAAAAAATCCAGACAATCACATTGGCTAATTTGGAAGGAATTTATTTGCAAATTATGGTGGAAAATAAGTATTTGGTCACCTACAAATAAGCAAGATTTCTGGCTCTCACAGACCTGTACCTTCTTCTTTAAGAGGCTCCTCTGTCCTGCACTCATTACCTGTATCAATGGCACCTGTTTGAACTTGTTATCAGTATAAAAGACACCTGTCCACAACCTCAAACAGTCACACTCCAAACTCCACTATGGTGAAGAGCTATCGAAGGACACCAGAAACAAAATTGTAGACCTGCACCAGGCTGGGAAGACTGAATCTGCAATAGGCAAGCAGTTTGGTGTGAACAAATCAACTGTGGGAGCAATAATTAGAAGATGGAAGGTACAAGACAATCCGCTGCCATCCGAGTGGCAGTGGACCTGAAACTCCGGTCGGAGGCACTGCGACAAGTGAGGGCACCAAGCGGAGGTGGGACGGGTGATTATTGCCCCCCTCCGTGGCAGCGATTCATCGCGGCTAGTGCAGCCTACTGTAGCCACCGCGGAGGCCGATATCGCGTCCCAGCGGGAGCCGGTGAGTGCGAGCTGGGGTGGGAGAGGACTCCTGTGGATCAGGCCCTCTTCCCAGAACAGCGATCAACCCCCCCCCCCTGGCCTCTTGGACCCCCCAGTTATTCTGTTCCCAGACGCCAGAACACATAAAGGCTTCTGATCCTGCTGCTCCCACAGAGTCGCCCCCCAAAATGCTTCCCGCGCAAAGCAGGACACCAGCCATTCCATCCACGGCCTGTCATCTTGATACACCACCTCTGACTATAGAGGACTTGAAAGCGGTTGCATCAGATATTAAAGAAACACTCTCTGCTGCAATAGCAGATTTACACTTTGACATGCAGGCAGTAGCCCAAAGGCTTGAAGTGGTGGAAGATAAAGTTATCACACAAGACCTTGCCATTCAGGATATGCACACGCTGGTGGATACACATACCATGCAACTAAGAGAGTTTGATCGCCACATCAAAGACCTGGACAACAAGGGTCGACGCCATAATTTGAGGGTACGAGGTGTTGCTGAAGCAATCGAACCCAGTCAACTCACTCAAACGCTCTTAACCATTTTCAATGATAGATTAGAAGACCGCAAGAGTCTCCTATTGAGTTTGAACGCCCATAGGGCACTGCATCCGAAAGGTAGAGAGTCTGACCCTCCGATAGTCATAATTTGTTGCTTAGTTGATTTCCGTCTTAAGGAGGAAATATTGCGTACAGCGCGGGAGCGCAATCGCGTGCTATATAATGGTGCAGATATTCAATTTTTTCAAGATCTATCCCACCTTACCCTGCAACGCAAAAAAGATTTACATCATTTACTGGATATCTTACGATCAAGGGGTATTGCCTACCGCTGGATATTTCCATTTGGTCTCTCAGAAACACACATGGGGAGATCGGCGCTCCTGAGAGGATGGATGTAGCACCGTTCTGTGAGGCCCTTGACATTCCAAAAGTGGATATACCCGCTTGGTCTGGAGACTCCCAACTCCCACCCCAGGAAGCAGAGGAAGAACCAATGGAGGCCCACTGTCAGGAATGGACTCGCCAATGGTGGTGGGACTCACCTGCCTTGTGGGCTGCAGTACCAGGGCTGACCAGCGGGTGCTCTCAACAACAAGAAGCTCACTCCTGCAATCAGCCATCACCTGAGGCTGATTGCAGGAGGTGTATTTAAGGAATGGCCAGACCTGCAGTCAGTGCCTTGGTGTATGTTTCCCATGAGCCCCTGTACCTGCATCCTGTCTGCTTCCTGCCTGATTCCTGATTCTGCTTTGATCCTGACTCTGAATGAACTCTGCCTGTTCTGACCTCGGCTATTCCTGACCACTCTCCAGCCTGCTCCTTTGGTACCTTGTCTGCCCGATGGTTCCTGACCCGGCCCGCCTGACCACTCCACCTCACCAGCCCTGACTGCTCTTGTCTGTGTACATTCCGTTATCAGTTGGAGGATTGGTTTTGTTATATTGTGCGTTTATATTTGTGTATATCTTTAATAAATTATATTGTTACACCATACTTGAGCCTGCGTTTCCCTGTGTCAGTTCACGCATCTCTGGTCTTACCGGCAGCCCTGACATTACACTAAGGCCATTCCTGACCAGAAGTGGCTGCACAGGGAAGCCATCTTGGCTTGTTGTTGGGAAGGATGCATCCTGAGGAGGTGGTATACTTGTATTTGCTAGTCTTAGATGACAGAGAATATGCCTATCAGACTCTGCAGGAGTATACCAGGGATCAGCCGCTAGAATGCATACGGGTCACTCATTCCCTAGTAGATCAGGGCACAGAGTTCTCTGAGGTGCAACCATTGATTCAGTCTTGTGTTGAGTTGGCTTCATCTAGTACCCCTGAAAGCAGGGATGACTTTCTTCCACCATTCAGTGTGGATCAAATAGAATCACTGGTATGGTTGTTGGAGGATGATCCGGATTGCTTCTGGGGACATTATTCAGCATGTTCACCACATGTGCTAGTGGAGTGTATAAACGTAGTGCAGTCTTTGGTCAGACAGGCTATGTGTAAGCAAAGTTTTGTTCAACCAATACTACAGTCCTGGTCAGACTTGTTACACCCAGCCTCAGTCAGCTTGCAACAAACCCGTCCTGCTTCTAATCATTTCTCTGCTCAAAGCTCTATTCCTGCATTCCCGACAGCACCCCCAGTGACAGCCCAATATACCCTGTTATCTACCACATGTCAGTACCCTGTTCCCACTCGCTGCACCTATCCTGCCTTCAACCCTGTAAAAAAGGCCGCTGTAACAACTATTCCCTCCTCTGTTCCACCCTCCAGCTCTTCTCTGTCCCCAGCTACTCCATCCAATTACAGACCTGCATTTACTTGCAGTGCCCCAGTAACTAAACCCATGAAGAAGCGAAAATTCTTTCCAACCAGTACCATCCTACCAGTATCCAAATCGGTCAGCCTGCTGTCTGAGAACCCGCCTTCTGTTGTTCAGCCTGATGCCTGATGACCCCATCCAGCCTGATGACCCGGAGTTCGTGATCCAGCCTAATGGCCCGATCCAGACTGATGACCCGATCCAGCCTGATGACCCGGTGTTCGTGATCCAGCCTGATGGCCCGATCCAGCCTGATGACCCGGTGTTCGTGATCCAGCCTGATGACCCGATCGAGCCTGATGATCCGATCCAGCCTGATGACCCGGTATTCGTGATCCAGCCTGATGACCCCGCCCGGCCTGGTGCCTCGGTGCCCGTGGTCTGGCCAGGTGCCTCGGTGGCCGCTGTTCTGCCAGATGACTCGGTGCCCACTGTCGTGCCAGATGACTCGGTGCCCGCTGTCGTGCCAGATGACTCGGTGCCTGCTGTCGTGCCTGGTGACTCGGTGCCCGCTGTCGTGCCAGATGACTCGGTGCCCGCTGTCGTGCCAGATGACTCGGTGCCCGCTGTCGTGCCAGATGACTCGGTGCCCGCTGTCGCGCCAGGTGACTCGGTGCCCGCTGTCGTGCCAGGTGACTCGGTGCCCGCTGCCTTGCCTGATGGCCTGGTGCCCACTGTCCCGCCTGATGGCCGGTGCCCGCTGCTCCACCTGATGTGCCTCTGTCCGCTGCCCAGCCTGATGTGCCTCCGTCCGCTGCCCAGCCTGATGTGCCTCCGTCCGCTGCCCAGCCTGATGTGCCTCCGTCCGCTGCCCAGCCTGATGTGCCTGCGCCCGCTGCCCAGCCTGATGTGCCTGCGCCCGCTGCCCAGCCTGATGTGCCTCCGCCCGCTGCCCAGCCTGATGTGCCTCCGCCCGCTGCCCAGCCTGATGTGCCAGCCCCTGATATCCAGCCAGTTACCTGACCCAGGCGGTGAAACATTTTGCCCACTAAGGACTGTTTGGAGCGTCCTGAGGCCGCTCCTTGAGGGGGGGCACTGTCAGGAATGGACTCGCCAATGGTGGTGGGACTCACCTGCCTTGTGGGCTGCAGTACCAGGGCTGGCCAGCGGGTGCTCTCAGCAACCAGAAGCTCACTCCTGCAATCAGCCATCACCTGAGGCTGATTGCAGGAGGTGTATTTAAGGAATGGCCAGACCTGCAGTCAGTGCCTTGGTGTATGTTTCCCATGAGCCCCTGTACCTGCATCCTGTCTGCTTCCTGCCTGATTCCTGATTCTGCTTTGATCCTGACTCTGAATGAACTCTGCCTGTCCTGACCTCGGCTATTCCTGACCACTCTCCAGCCTGCTCCTTTGGTACCTTGTTTGCCTGATTGTTCCTGACCCGACCTGTCTGACTACGCTCTGCCTACTCCTTTGTGTCTTGTCTGCCCGATGGTTCCTGACCCAGCCCACCTGACCATTCCACTTCACTAGCCCTGACTGCTCTTGTCTGTGTACATTCCGTTATCAGTTGGAGGTTTGGTTTTGTTATATTGTGCGTTTATATTTGTGTATACCTTTAATAAATTATATTGTTACACCATACTTGAGCCTGCGTTTCCCTGTGTCAGTTCACACATCTCTGGTCTTACCGGGAGCCCTGACACCCACTCAGCTGGTTATCATGGAGGAACGAGGCGTCGCAGACTCTTCCACCACACCTCGTCCTCTCCTGCAAGCCGAAGGCTCAACATTGGGGACAATCCTTCAGCCTTTCCTGCTCACCGTAAGGCAGGTCATGAATGACACTTTTCCTTTCGCCCTTCAAACCATACTCATGCAGTATAGTTTAGTCATTTAATGGCTTTTTCCGCACTAGGGCTATGATTTCAAGTGCTTCTCTTCCAAACCCTGCCTCCTTTTTATATGTGAAGAGAATTCCAACCACCTGGAGACATAACGCTAAGGTATATGGATTACTTCGGACTGTCCTCTCTTACATGTACAATATCTGCTTATTATATGTGTACACTGATTTTGACTGTGGACACCGAAACCATAGTGGCGCTTGCTCTCTGCGGGCTGTATGGTAGCGGTGCCCACGGAGCAGTTGCCCGAGCTGACCGACTTTGAAGTTTGTAGGATCGATCAATGATGTCCTATCACACCATGCTGGTGACCACGGCTGAGGCAGAAACATGGTACGGTTTTGAGATCCAGTGACTTAGACTGTTTATCGCCCAGGGCATGTGTCTGAGTCACTGAATCTTAACATATTTCGCAATTAGTCTCCCTAGTTTGGGCAATTCTTGCGATTGTGATCTCATGTTTATCTTCAATTGGTATACTGCAGCCTTCTTGAGTTGCCCGTCAGATACGTTTTATGATCCACGAGCTATTTCGGCATGAGCCATATATTTGTAAGTTCTTATGTAACATTATAGTTCGGTGATATTGCTGATACAGACCTATGCCTTGCCTAAGCACATTCCTCGCCCAATATGTTTATCGTTAACAGTCTTGATTACGTATGTAGGCTTATTATGTCTCCCCATACGCACACATACGCACTCAGATTCCTGCAGTCCCAAGCGTGAAATTGCGGGTAAAGCACTACTGCTCTTTCCCCTTTCTCCCGGTATTTAAACAATACTAACACCCCCCCCCCCCGCCTTATAGCTTGACTGCCTCCACATCGTTCCCAATTGTGGGCATAATTTCCCTAGCAATCTAGGTTCCACCTCACTCCTCAACACTAACCCTTTATCTGCCTTTAGACATGATGTGGCACCTTGTATACTAAATAAGATTTAGCTGAAATGGTAGGCACAATATCAGTGTGCTTGGAAGTTGTGTTAGTTTTTAACTATGTGTTTTTGGATTATGTTGGACTACGCTCTAGACCGGCCACAACCACAAGCTACTTTTTCAGTGGGGGGTTTTCTCATCCGCGAGTAGCCAGAGTTTAACTACATATCAGATTGTGGACGGTATTACAGCGTACGACGTACTGGTTGAGACCAAGATTTCTCCTATCTCAGGAATATAAAACCTCAGTTTAGCTTGAGGGTAGGCTCTTGGCTTACGTTTCAGATTGTTACAATGTTATGTACCTGTTATTACTATGGTTTCTTGTACAACTAATGATTTCTCAGTCTACAGTGACATGTTATAAGAAACCGTCTCATGCTGTCTTCTTTGGCCGTACTATATGACGTAGGATCAAACACAGATTGGAAAAATCACTACTAGTATCTAATGCGTATCTTGGAATAGTCTAGTATTTTAACTGTACAATTATACCACATCTTGTGTCATAGTAGCACCTTATGGCCTCCCCAGGACAGTATTACACATGACTAAACACATTAGCAATGACCCTCAGACCATATTTCCTCTATACCCACGAGAGACCATCTTGATTCATACACATTAACTTACACGGTCTTTTAACTAACACACCTTTTTTATATCTTAGTTCACACCTTGTCCCCCATGCTTCCATGCGAACCTCTCTCCTTAACAACTAGCTGAAATCCACCTATCTCCTTGTGTCATGCCTGTCTTTTATTAGACGTTACCTTATACATAATTTTCATCTACCCGATACTGGGCGGGCCCTTGATGTCTTTGGTGGGTCTGCCCTGAGGTACCTCACGGAGGCCGCCTCTGGTTCAGACACATTTCCGACAACTTCTATACACCCATACACAATATGCTAAGTACCTTTTCCACACATAAGACTACTTTTTTAGGATGGCGTAGCTGGACTACTCTGTCCCAGGATTTTATTTCATTAGAGAAGTACTGGAATCACACGGCATCACATCTATTGGTTTTTGAATGTGAATATCTAATGCTTCGCACCTCTACTGTTCTCTGATTCTCTGCACCTCTTTTCTTTCTGTCTTTCATTCTATCTCTCTCCTCTATCTCCCAACCTCCTCACCCCTCCCAAGGAAAGGGGGTGGGTTTTTTTTTTTTCTCCTAAAACAAAATGTCCACTACACGCACACCAGTACAAACTCACCATACACTCACTGTAGCATCTCTCAATGCGAGAGGCTTAAATACACCGGAGAAACGTTCTCAACTCTTAAAATACATGAAAAGTTTACGAGCAGATGTGCTTTTCGTGCAAGAAACACATTTTCGTGCTGATCATACCCCCAAGTTTGCTAATGTCCACTATCCCACAGCATACCATTCAGTTAATACAGAGGTAAAAGGAGTATCCATTTTGATCTCCAAAACACTCCCGCTCGTAATTACCAAATCTCGAGGATCCCGAAGGCAGATTCCTCTTCCTTAAAGGCAGCCTACACAACAAACCGCTAACTCTAGTAAACATTTATAGCCCTAATACAGCGCAAGTGAGTTTTTTCTGCAAAATCTCCAAAATTCTAGCAGCATTTCAATCGGGTATCTTGATTCTTGGAGGTGATTTTGATGTGGCACTGAATCCTTTAGTAGATACGACGACAGGCTTCTCATCGAAACCCTACCGAGCTCTTAAACAGATTAAGATCGAATTGAACGACCTTCTTCTCCATGATACATGGCGTACACTACACCCCTCTGACAAAGACTACACTTTTTTCTCAGCGCCGCACAAACGTCACTCCAGAATTGACTACCTATTTATGTCGCAAAAAGACTTACATACATTGAAGTCAGCCTCCATTGAACCAATGATTCTATCTGACCACCATCCCATTACGATGGCTTTGCAGCTTCACGATGCCCCTCCTACTTCTAAAACATGGAGATTAGATCCCTTTCTCCTTACGGACTTACCCGTTATCAATCAAATGCGCAAATCTTTGACCAATTATTATAGGGAAAACTCGTCCTCGAAAACGACTCCCCTTACTCAATGGGAAGCACACAAATGTGTGATTCATGGAAACGTAAGGCTCAGGAGTCCTTTACCTCCATACTTCAAAAAGTACGTAAACTGGAATTATTAACCACTTGAGCTCCAGAGGATTTACCCCCCTTAATGACCAGGCCTCTTTTTCCTACTCGGCGCTGCACTAATTCAACTGATAATTGCGCGGTCATGCAATGCTGCACCCAAACGAAATTTACGTCCTTTTTTTTAACACAAATAGAGCTTTCTTTCGGTGGTATTTGATCATCTGTGCGCTTTTTATTTTTCACGCTATAAACAAAAAAAGGCCAAAAATTTTGAAGAAAAACAATATTTTTTACTTTCAGCTATAAAAAATATATAGTAAACTCAAAGTTGGTTATAAATTTAGGCCAAAATGTATTCTGCTACATGTTTTTGGTAAAAAAAATCCCAATGAGTGTATATTGATTGCTTTGTGTGGAAGTTATAGCGTCTACAAACTATGGTATAAATACTGCAACTTATGCCATTTTTCTGCTATACAGCGCTGCGCTAGTTTAACGGACAATTGCGCAGTCATGCAATACGGTACATAAATGAAATTTACATCCTTTTTTTCCCCACAAATTGAGCTTTCTTTTGGTGGTATTTGATCGCCTGTGCGGTTTTTATTTTTTGCGCTATAAAAAAAAAGGCTGACAATTTTGAGGAAAAAAAAACAATATTTTGGACTTTTTGCTATAAAACATGTTCAGTAAAAAAAAAATGCAAAAATCAAATTTAGTCATAAATTTCTGCCAAAATGCATTCTGCGACATGTCTTTGCTAAAAAAACAAACGGTACGTGTAAATTAATTGGTTTACGTGAAAGTTATAGCGTTTACAAATGGTGGGAAAGATACTGGGATTTTTAGAGGTTTTTTTATACTAATAATGGCGGCGATCAGTGAATTATGGCGGCGATCAGTGACTTATGGCAGCGACCAGCGACTTATGGCGGGACTGCGGCGGACATTCTGACATTGGGGGGTACTGACTTGGGGTCACTGACATCCCCAAAAACACTAATACAGTGATCAGTGCAAAAAGAAAAACACTGACACTGTACTAATGGCACTGGGGAGGAAGGGGTTAACTTTATTTTGCAGGGAAGGGTTATCTGAGTGAGGGGGAGTGTTTTACTAGGGGGCGGGAGGGTGTGCTGCACGGGACACCGCTGATCAAGAGAGAAAAACTCTTCTGTCTCGATCAGCTCGTCCTCGAGCTGACAAGGAAGTGACAGACAGCACAGCTACTGCAGCTGTGCTCTCTGTAACTGTTTACCGCCGATCGCCGGGAAACAGCCGCTAAGGACCGGCTGTGACCCAGCGACTGACATCCGCGGCGGTGATCGGCGGGACAGATAGGGCTGCGGCGCGCCTCGCGCACGCCCCCTATTTGTTTACAAAACACACGTTTTAAAACGTGGTTTTGCCTGCCAGTGCCGCCCTGCCGCCGTATTTATACAGTGGCAGGGCGGCAAGTGGTTAAATAAACATTCTAAGGCTGTCGATTCTGCGCACGAACTCGACCTAGACCGCAAACAACTTTGAGATATAGTGGAAAAGAAAACAAAGCGTAATTAAATTTTAACTCAGAAACTTTTTTACCAACATGGAAGTAAGAGCGGCAGGTTCTTAGCCCGGGCCTTGCAATCCAAAAAAGCGTCTGGTACCATCTCTCACCTTCACTCTAAACAAGGTCACTCACTTACCACCTCCACGGATATAGCAGCTGAATTCGAAAACTACTATACCTCCCTGTATAATTTGCCTTTACCACCAAAACCAACAGGGGATGCCAGGCCACGTAAGGCCATTATCCAGTCTTTTCTTGCTCAATTCCTCCTTAAACCCATCTCCCAGTCACAAGCAAAAGACTTGGAAGGTGCTTTGACGCTGGAAGAATTGCAACAAGCCATTGCACAATTAAAACCAGGCAAAAGCCCGGGACCTGATGGATTTATGACCACATATTATAAATCTTTCATCGACGTCATAGCACACCCATTCTTAAAAGCTTTCAACTTATTAGATACCCCAGGACAGTCCATGCGCCATCTATCAGAAGCCCATATCACACTAATTCCTAAAGAAAATAAAGACCAGACTTTACCAGCAAACTATCGCCCGATATCCTTACTGAATGTCGATCTCAAGATTTTTGCCAAGATATTGGCCAATCGCTTACTGCATATCATAGACTCTACTATCTCCACTGACCAGGTGGGGTTTGTACCCGGTAGAGAGGCTAGCGACAATACGATCAGGGAAATCAACATACACCATTGGTTAACACAGAAGTAAACATTCTGGCTTTTTTCTCTCTTTAGACACTGAAAAGGCCTTTGACAGATTAGCATGGGACTACATGGAAGCAGTACTGGTTGGTCTTGGGCTCCCTCCCCGTTTTTTGAACTTTATTATTTCTCTATACACTGCACCGACGGCTAAAGTGAGAGTCAATGGTCTCCTTTCAGAAGCCTTTTCCATAAGAAATGGGACCAGACAGGGCTGCCCTCTATCCCCCCTCCTATTTATTCTCACGTTGGAACCCTTTTTGAATTGTATTAAACAGAATTAAAATATTAAAGGGATTTATATCAATGGCAATACTCATAAAATAGCAGCCTTTGCTGATGACATCTTACTCTTCTTGACACATCCACATACTACACTACCTAATCTATTGCAAGACTTCAGTCTGTTTCAGTATTTGGCCAATTTTAAAATAAACTTTAACAAATCTTAAGCACTTAATGTTTCCCTAACCCAGGACAAGATTAGACAAGCAAAATCTAATTTTCCCTTCACGTGGTAATCAGAAGCCATCACATACTTAGGAATTCAATTGCCAACCCATCTCACAGAGCTTTACGCCAAAAACTTTCTACCCCTTTTTTGCGCACCATCACTAAAGATCTGCAACAATGGGATAAACCATTTTTCTCTTGGTTTGGCAGAGCGGCTATCCTCAAGATGAATGTGCTTCCAAGACTTTTATACCTACTACAAACAATTCCAATTAAATTGCCCAACTCCTTTTTTAAGTCTTACAAAACATTATGTACCTCGTTTCTATGGTGCAATAAACGCCCTAGAATTGGTTTTGACCAACTAACCATGCCTAAAACGGGTGGAGGTATAGGGCTACCTGACATCTCCTGATATTACCAAGCTTGGCAAATGGCAAGAATAGTTGATTGGTCCACAAAAAATCGTCATAAGGCCTGGGTTGAAGTGGAAGCTGCTTTTTCAGAGACCCCACTCGCCATTTCTCCCTGGCTACAAAAATCTCACATTCCATGCGAGCTCAAGGAACACCTTCTTATAGGCCCTACTTTGTCCTGTTACCACCAGATCAGCAAGAATACAGCATTCTCATCCACCCCTGGTCCACTCACTCCTGTCAGAATGAATCCAGACTTCCCCCTGGGTATGTCGCATGCCTTTCTGGTGGGATCTGGCCCCACAGATGGCTTGAGTTTGCACCAATTCTTTAAAGACGGAGTGCTCTTATCCAGAGAACTCCTTCTGAATAAATGGCCTACCCGGATCTTAACGCAATGGATGTATAGACAACGCCACCATTTCATCCACAGCTCCCCACATCTAAAAGCTTACACTAGAAATTTGACTCCCTTTGAGAAACTTTGCGCAACGGACTCCCCCCAGAGACATGTTATTTCCCAGCTTTATTCTTGTCTAGAAAACACCAATGACCTCTCAACAAGGAAAGCTTGTAAGGCCTGGAGCGTGGACCTACAACTCCAACTATCGCCGGAAGACTGGGACCACATATATGAACACCTACGCAAAGGGTCTATATGTGTCTCCACGCAAGAAAATAACTTTAAAGTGTACTCTAGATGGTATAGAGTTCCATCATTGCTTCACCGCTTCAACCCCAACGTATCAGATTTGTGTTGGAGATGCCATCAAACGACGGGTACACTCCTACACATTTGGTGGGACTGTCCATTGTTGCAACCCTTCTGGGGGAAAGTCCAATACACAATTGCACAAGTTACTACGTATGCCCTAGACCTTTCCCCCGCACAATTTCTACTTCATCATACCGTACTTCCATTTCGAACTTACCGCAAATCACTTGCCATGCATATGGTAAATGCTGCTAAGCAATGTATTCCAGTCCACTCAACACACGTTCCCACTATACGAGAATGGTTTGCTAGGATCGACAAAACTGAGGAAATGGAGGAACTGATTTCTGTAGCTAAGGAACATCCAGAGAGATTCAGAAAAACATGGGCATGCTGGAGTCATTTCAAATCCACACCTACCTATCATCTAACAGTACACGATCAACAGAAACCCTCTGGCTGAATGTCTATTTATAATGCGGTAGGGGGAAATACCCTGATAATTGAAGACACCTCTCTCACACATAAGGATGGTTTGTAGATCTACACCTCAATATGCCCTTTGGGGTTCGTGATCCACGGGTTACCCCACTGAACGATCCTGTACGTATATTTTAAGCTCTAATAATACCTGTCTGGCTTGGCTAATACATGAGGAGGTAATCCCTTCTGTACCCACTCACCCCCCCTCTTTTTTTTTTCCTCCCCACCCCCCCCCCCCCCCCCTCCAACCTCTCTCTTACTGTCTTTTTTTCTAACCTCCTTTTTTCACACCTGTTATTTACTTGTATCACTTAGTCTCTACCAGCCAAATAGAGCATTTACCTGTACACAGTTATGACTAACTTCAACCATAGCATATACACTAGTTATGAATATGTAAACAATGAACGTCACAATATCCAATGCTTTCCCCACCCCTATCATCACATTACCTCACCAATAAAAAGTTGACGAGAGTCAAGACGAGATAACACTCACAAACACTACTTCACCCATTTGCCTCTTGTTATCCACCATTTTGCATTGTATGACTGATGTAATGTTTTACACCACTTCGTCTTGTATGACTGTTTACAATTTGCCCCGTCTGTGAAACGGGAAGCAACAGGTTAAGTCGCTGTTTTGACTGTGATCTATGGCTGTACTTGCTCTAAATGCTTTTTTTTTTGTCTTCTCTTATAACAAAAAAGTATTGTTGGAAAAAAAAAAAAAAAGAAAATGGAAGACACACAAGACCACTGATAATCTCCCTCGATCTGGGGCTCCACGCAAGATCTCACCCCGTGGGGTCAAAATGATCACAAGAACAGTGAGCAAAAATCCCAGGACCACACGGGGGTACCTAGTGAATGACCTGCAGAGAGCTGGGACCAACGTAACAAAGGCTACCATCAGCAACACACTACGCCGCCAGGGACTCAGATCCTGCAGTGCCAGACGTGTCTCCCTGCTTAAGCCAGTACATGTCCGGGCCCGTCTGAAGTTTGCTAGAGAGCATTTGGATGATCCAGAAGAGGATTGGGAGAATGTCATATGGTCAGATGAAACCAAAATAGAACTATTTGGTAGAAACACAACTCGTCGTGTTTGGAGGAGAGAGAATGCTGAGTTGCATCCAAAGAACACCATACCTACTGTGAAGCATGGGGGTGCCAACATCATGCTTTGGGGCTGTTTCTCCACAAAGGGACCAGGAAGACTGATCCATGTACAGGACAGAATGAATGGGGCCATGTATCGTGAGATTTTGAGTGCAAACCTCCTTCCATCAGCAAGGGCATTGAAGATGAAACGTGGCTGGGTCTTCCAACATAACAATGACCCCAAACATACCGCCCGGGCAATGAAGAAGTGGCTTCGTAAGAAGCATTTCAAGGTCCTGGAGTGGCCTAGCCAGTGTCCAGATCTCAACCCCATAGAAAACCTTTGGAGGGAGTTGAAAGTCCGTGTTGCCCAACGACAGCCCCAAAACATCACTGCTCTAGAGGAGATCTGCATGGAGGAATGGGCCAACATACCAGCAACAGTGTGTGCCAACCTTGTGAATACTTATAGGAAACGTTTGACCTCTGTCATTGACAACAAAGGATATATAACAAAGTACTGAGATGAACTTTTGATAATGACCAAGTACTTATTTTCCACCATAATTTGCAAATAAATTCTTTCCAAATCAGCCAATGTGAATCTGGATTTGTTTTCTCATTTTGTCTCTCATAGTTGAGGTCTACCTATGATGCCAATTACAGGCCTCTCTCATCTTTTTAAGTGGGAGAACTTGCACAATTGGTGGCTAAATACTTTTTTGCCCCACTGTATATTGTAATTTACGCTGTTTTTACATTCTGACTGCCTATCACATTTCTTGAGGTGCTAAAATGCCAGGGCAATACAACCCCCCCCCCCCAAATGACCCTTTTTGGGAAGTAGGCACTCCCAAGGAATTTGCTGAGGCATGTTGAGTTCATGGAATATGTTATTTTTTGCCACAAATTTTTGGAAAAAGACAATTTTTTTATTTTTACATAAAGTTGTCAGTTGCTCAAGCATGCCATGGGTATATGTGGAAAAACACCCCAAAACACATTCTGCTACTTCTCCCAATTATGGGGATACCACATGTAAAGGCTATTTTTGCAGCCTAGCCACCTTCAAAGGGCATATTTCTTCATATCACTTCCTCACTACCTATCACAGTTTCGGAGGCCCTAAAATGCAAGGATAGTACAAACACCCCCCCCCCCCCCAAATGACCCCTTTTTGGAAAGCAATCACCCCAAGGAATTTGATAAGAGACATGGTGACATGGTGATTATTTTGCAGATATAATTTTTGTCACAAGGTTTTGAAATAGAATAAAAGAAAAGAAACAATACATTTTCATTTTACAAACACTTGTGGCAACAAATGAGATCTGCAAAATACTAACCATGCCTCTTTAACAAATACTTTGGAATCTCTACTTTCCAAAAGGGGGTCATTTTGGGGGAGGGGGTGCTTCTACTATCCTGGCATTTCAGGACCAACATTAGAAGCTTATACCAGACATCACCCCCTTTTCTAACCACTTGAAGACCAAGCCTTTTCTGACACTTTTTGTTTACTTGAAACAACTTTTTTTTGCTAGAAATTTACTTTGAACCCTCAAACATTATATATATTTTTTTAAAGCAGAGGCCCTAGAGAATAAAACAGTGGGTGTTGAAATGTATTATGTCCCACAGTATTTGCAAAGCGATTTTTCAAACACAAATTTTTGGGAAAAAATACGCTTTTTAGAATTTTATTGCACAAAAACAGAATATATTGCCCAATTGTTTAATGGAGTATAAAAGATGATGTTATGATGTAAATGGATACCAAACATGACATTCTTTAAAATTGCCCGTGCAATGATAACAAATTACGTAAATTTCTAATATCCATAGGCGACGCTTTAAAAGCCGTGCAATGATAACAAATTACGTAAATTTCTAATATCCATAGGCGACGCTTTAAAAGCCTTTACAGGTCACCAGTATAGATTTACATAGAGGGTCTAGTACGCTCTATGTAATATCTGTTTACATACTGCCATGGGACTGATGCTTGTGTTTGCCTTTGCGCACAAACATGGGGGTGAACTTTATTTTTTCAATTATTTATTTTGATTTTTTTTTTTACACTTTACCTTTTTTTCGATCACTTTTATTGTTATCATAGGGAATGTAAATATCCCCTGTGACAGCAATAGACAGTGCTCCTGTACTGAGGCAGGTACTCCTTTTCTTAGAAATCTGGGGTCTTTTAGACTCTAAATCTCTCCCCTGCTCTTAAAGCATCTGATCACACCAAGATTGGTGTGATCAGACGCTTTCCCAATTTTAAAATGGTGTGGTTTATATCTAGCAAAACGGAAATTAAGAAATGCTGGTAGCTTCCAGTCTCTTAGACCATAGAGATGATTGGCAGCATTCCGGTCTCAGATCAGCTCTATTGTCAGCCTGAGGAACTACTGGCTGCATTTTTGGTTTCCCGGTGGGACGGTAGAGCCCAAGAAAATCTAAGAAGGCAGCAGGAGGAGTTGGGAAGTCCCTTCCCGCTGCTTGTAAAAGCGATCCAGCAGCTAATTAGCAGCTAGGGTTGTTTTTACATGAAAACTGACCACCAGCTGAGAAAAGTGAAACTAGGATGGCACCTGTAGCTGCAGGCATCATCCCAGTATAACCACTCAGTACCAGTACACTGCTGGTCCTTGTTGGGTATATATGTAACAGCAGAGAACATGGGCATATGATGGATCGGGTCTGTGGACCAATATGACTGCAATTCATTCTTTTTTGTAATGCCCATGTTGAGGGTTAGGCCTAAAAAAGTTTTAAATTCAGAAACCTTGAAAGGTTTCCATGATGATTGTCTGGCAAGAGCTGAGTTTGGGTGAGCAGTGATGTATTGTTGTGTGTATGAATTGCTTTGGCTCACAATCAATTGATACAAATCTTCTGTGAAAAACAGCAGAGGGGCTAAACCATAGTGCTGGCAGCGAACGGGGCTGATACTGCTAACACTGCGTTTTTGGGGAAACTATACAAAGGACTAGTATACTAGTAATGGCAATGATCAGCGACCTATAGCATGAGTGCGATAGTGTGTGGGAAATCTAACGCTAGTTTACCCTGGCTTGGAGGGGCTAACTAACCCTGAGGCTGATGATCTGATGTCACTAGAGGCAGTAATGTAATATGGTGATCAGTGAAAAAGTTTATATACTGACACTGTATTAATGGCACTGGCTGGATGGCAGGGTGATCAAAGGGTTAATAGGGGCATTCAAAGAGTTAAATGTGCTAATCTAACGTGTGTGTAAAATGTAGTCCTTTTACTCACAGTGCCATGTTCGTTCTTCTCTCCCTGGACAGCATAGGGGGCAGAGGGGGGCGTACACATGGGCACACACATCCAGAAATAAAAAAAAGTGATGTATGATTATGTCGCTTTGCCCAGAGCCACTGCTTGCCCACACATTGTAACATTGTACTACTCTGGGGGGTGATTTTTTTTTTTTTTTTTACACTTTCAAATGCAGGAGCAATACTGACCATTGCTTGCTTTGAACTGTCATGAATGTGTTAAGTTCATCTGTGATTGGCTCCAACTGGTCACAGGGAGCTGTGATTGGCCCATGTCACATGTGAGAGCTGTGGACTAATCACAGCTCTCCAGGAACAGAAGCAAAACTTTTATGAATCAAATTGTCATTGTGATCATGTGATCACCGGGTCCCAATTATCGGGGTTCTCATTCAGCAGATGCGGGGGTAATGTTATGAGCCTGCTCGGGTGCGCAGCGCCCCCCTGTGTTGGCAAAAGACCAGTGACGTCAGGTGGCCCAACAGACCAGTACATTGAGGACTGGTGGCCAAAAAGTGTTTAAGCTGAAGCATGTGCTTGAATATTTATGGATGCAGCTAGGGAAATCATTCCACCATACCATTGTGGTATATCGCTAAGCGCAGTGATAAAAAGTTGTTTTTTTTTGTTGTTGATTACTCTTGGACAGACCACTGAATGCTTAGGCGTGTATATAAATGGATATTCTTTCTCTTTGAGGAAGGTCCTTCATTGCTCTTGGCTATTCTAACTATTGAAGAATTTGGTGAATACCCACACCTCAAAATTACCTGGCAAAGGTCTGTCTTGATAACACTAGTCTCCAGATACATGCCCCATCTCCATTCTCTCTGTCATATTTGCCCTTCTTCATATATCTTGAGACTGTAATCACAAGAGACCCCTCACAGGTCTTCTGAAAGTACATTGGCCCATGAATGCAAACTAATAAACGTAAACTGCAAGTTTTATCTTAGTTACCTTTCTGACATAATGTTAGAAGCCTTCCTTAATCTAATATCAGCTTATTAACATTACTAATATATGTGTGTTAATGTGTTGATCTTAACGATAAGCTGTTATAGTTTGTATTTGTTCCAGATAAGGAAAAGGAAAAGTACAATAAATAGACTTTAGAGTCTATGAGAATTAAAATAAAAAAAAATTGTCTATATATATATATATATATATATATATATATATATATATATATCACACACACACACACACTGTATGACTTTTTGCTGAAAGTGCAGAGTTTTTATGCATGTATAAGTCAGAAGAATGTGACCTTTATACTGTAATATTTCTTGATTAAGGTATTATTATAGAAGAGAACTGTGCATTAGATATACGTATATTGATATATGTATTATTTCATCGATAACATTGTATTGTGAATAGTTGTGTCAAATCCCATACATATGCATTCTTTGCAAGATGCTAGTGTGGGACTACTAGACGCAGATGGAAAACCAGACCACTTTTGGAAAGTTTGGGGTGTGAAATTACTCCTTTTTGAAGAAAACGTAGGTCCGACACAAGGAGATGGGCAGATTCTGACAAAGACACACTTATACATACACATACAATTGTTATCTCAAGAACATGGCACTCCAGGGACGGGTTGCCGTTCATAAACGGCACCCACCATTTCTAGCTGTGCGCGCTCCCTGGGAGCACGCAGCACCGCGATCCGGTGCCCGCTGTGTCCTCGGACGTGATCCCGATCATGTGATCACTGATTGGCCAATCAGTGATCACATGCAAAGTAGTAAGCAAGATGTCACTTGTGACATCATTGCTTACTACGTGTGTGAAAACTGTGAATGATCACAGAGGTCACATGGTACAAGGCTATTCACAACAGCCTTGTACCATGTGACAAGCTGTGACCAATCACAGCTCACTCAGTATTTCTCAATGGCTGCAAGAATGCAGACAGAGAGAAGGAGAAATTATTGCTTTTACATCCTATATGGGTGTAAAAGCAATCACTGTAAAAAAAAAAAAAAAATCTTCATCACCCCCCACAAGTAGTACAATGCCACCATGGTGACACTGTACTGCTAGGGTGACAATATGTAAAAAAAACAATAATATAAAAATGTAAAAAAAAAAGTTTAAAAATTATAATTTGTGGTTATAAACTAATTTAGCTTTTCTTTTTTTTTTTTACTAAAAAGATAACGAAATGCATTTCAGCCAAGATTTATGATGAAAGATTATTTATTTGCAAAATTTTATAAGAAAAACACTTTTTTTCAAAATTTTTGGACTTTTTCATTTACATAGTAAAAAAAATTAAAATCTCAGCAGTGAATAAATACCACCAAAATAAAGCTTTATCTGTCTAAAAAAAATGGTAAAAAATGAATATGGGTACAGTGTTGCATGACCGTGCAATTGTCATTCAAATTGTGATAGCGCTGAAAGCTGAAAATTGCCCTGGACAGGAAGGGACAGGAAGTGTCCGGACAGGAAGTGGTTAAAGGAGTTAATTAATTTTCATACCAGAGAAAAAAAATACTCCAGATATACTTGATTATTTACAGATTGCAAGTAATCATGATCCTTTTTCCTTTTATGAAAAAGTGTGAAAAGGCATATAGAATGGATATGGGAGTTGTTGCAGAAGATCAAAATCCATCTGCCATTATTATAGCTTTTGCAAAGAAATTTACATTTTCAGATCCAACACCTCCTTGCAGTAGCTGCTCAGAAGCAATACTTACAAGATGATGTATATTTTATTGGTACTGTTAGCCAAATGAAACTAACCAATCAGATCAAAAGTGTAGCTGTTCAAAATGGTGAACAAAGGAATGATGTGTATAGCCACACCCAAATATGGTGAGAGATACCTCAGAGACAGAAGGAGAGTTTCATAGCAGGCAGGAAATGCCATTTGCTTTGGTCATTTAAAAAGACAATAAGCAACTTTTACAAAACTGTAGCACTCAGAATCTGGTGCAGCTTTGCATTGTAGCCAATCATTTTCTTTTTTATTTGTTCCAAAAATACTTTATTAATATAAGAAGAAACAAAATAGCATATAGAGCATATACAGCTATAGATCACAGTCAGAACATAAACATGACATGTTGCCTCCCGTTTCACAGACAGGACATATTGTAAACTGTAATACAAGACAAAATGGGGTAGAACATTACATCAGGCATACAATGTATACCAGTGGATACGCAGAGGAAAGCGGATCGATGTATGTACAGTATATGTTGTCACGTCTTGAATATCAGCAATTTTTCATGATGAGGTGATATGAAGATTAGGGTAGGGAAAGCATTGGATGCTGTGAAAGTCATGGTTTATGTATTTATAAATTGAGTGAATGATATAGTTGCAGTTAGTCATAAAAAAAAAGGAGGTCGGAAAGAACAGTAAGAAAAAGAAATGTAGGATGAGATGGTGGGGGGAATATGGGGGAAAAAAAAAATAATAATTTGGGGTGGGGGGGGGGGGGGGAGTAAGGGGTTAAGTGACAGTAGAATGTATAGGTAATAAAAAGTTACATTGGATCACTTCCCTAAGTATTAGCCAAGCCAGAATGGTAGTAATAAAGCTTAGAATATGGTACGTGCAAGATCGGTCAGTGGGGTAACCCGTGGATCAAAAACCCCGTAAGGCATGTCATGATATAGACCTACAGCCCATCCTTACATGTGATAAAAGTGTCCCTGGTGATCCGGGTATTTCCCAATACAGCATTGTATTAGGACATTCAGTCAGGGGATATAGATTGATAACACTGTTCAACAATTTTTTTTTTTTGGCAGTTTCGGAAACAAAAGGATCCATTTCTTAATGAATTTCACATTCTGAGTTCAAATATAACAATGAAATTTGTCAATTGGCTCTAGTTTTTCTGTAAACGGAAAGTTTTCTACTATAGGCGTAATGACTACATAATGCACAATAATTATATAGATAGATGTCTTTCCACAAATATAAAGCAAGTGATATTGACTACATAACAAAGCCTAAATGGCATAATATATTGCATAGGATTACCAAGAAAAATTATAGCCATAAGCTAAGTTGAATCATTTTAATACTTAGGATTCTCACTAGTTTTGTCTTCAGTTTGTGTCGGTTTTGCTTCTCTTGGCTTTTCTCTTGTATTCGAGGAAAGGGCTATCTCTTACAACTGCACGTGACTACACGCTTCAGGTTCTTCCTCACTTGACTCAACCACGAAGGATTCTGGTGCTTTAGGAATTGGTAGCCCCTCTCCATGAGGAACTGGACGTATTGCCGATGGAATATTTGGATAGTGCACAGATAACTTTTTCTTCTTATTTAGCCCTTTTACAATTGGAGGCACCATACAAAAGTAACAATTACTAACATGATCTGTTGGCTCTCTCCAAATCATTGGCACAACGAAAGGCATAGATGCCTTTTTTCCATTCAACCATTGCTCCAGTGCCGTCCCACAAGAATTGCAGCATATATGTGGTGCCCAGCTCTTGTCCTGGTCTCCTATCTTGCAGCCAAAATACAAGTTGTAGGCTTTCTTAATCATTCCTGTTATCCTCCTTTTTTGTGAGATAAAAGTTATTTCACCGCAGATATAGCAGAAATTATCTGCTTTATTCACACAAGTTCGAGGCATTACTGAGTAGCCTATATAAGCATAAAACGAAATGTAAAGACGCTGTCGAACTACAATCAGCTACAGATACTGCAGCTTTTATGCAGTGAAGTGATCCAATTAAAGGCTAATATTGCATCATCTCAGTATACATGCAATTTTCTATTGGTCACCAGTATCAATTGCGCAATATGCAGCTGAAGTTGCATCATAATTTTGAATGGCTTACGTCATTAGATGGGTGAATATATCATGGAAACTAGAGCCAATCAACATTTTTTAGGGTCATTTTCGTTTTCAGCACCCCAAAATTATGTAAGATTAGCTAATTTTATGCCCAAAACTTTTTACCTGTTGAACAGTGTAATTTACTATTAGATGATAGGTAGAAGTGGATTTGAAATGACTCCAGCATGCCCATGTTTTCCTAAATCTCTCGGGATGTTCCTTAGCTATAGAAATCAGTTCCTCCATTTCCTCAGTTTTATCGATCCTAGCAAACCATTCTCGTATAGTGGGAACATGTGTTGAGCGCCAGTGGACTGGGATACATTGCTTTGCAGCATTTATCATGTGCATGGCGAGTGATTTGCGGTATGTCCGAAATGAAAGAGCGGTATGGTGAAGCAAAAATTGTGCGGGGGAAAGGTCTAGGGCATACATAGTAACTTGTGCGATTGTAGATTGAACTTTCCCCCAGAAGGGTTGCAACAATGGGCATTCCCACCAAATGTGCAGGAGTGTACCCGTCGATTGATGGCATCTCCAACACAAATCAGAAATGTTGGAGTCGAAGTGGTGGAACCCTATACCATCTAGAGTATACTTTAAAGTTATTTTCTTGTGTGGAGACACATATACTGTAGATCCTTTGTGTATGTGTTCATATATGTGGTCCCAGTCAGCAGGCGAAAGTTGGATTTGTAAGTCAGCGCTCCAGGCCTTGCAAGCTTTCCTAGTTGAGAGGTCACTGGTGTTTTCGAGACATGTATAGAGCAGGGATATAACATGTCTCTGGGGAGAGTCCGTTGAGCAAAGTTTCTCAAAGGGGGTAAGATGTCTAGTATATTCTTTTAGATGGGGTGAGCTGTGGATAAAGTGGTGGAGTTGTCTATACATCCACGGCGTTAAGGTCAAGGTAGGCCATTTATTCATAAGGAGGTCTCTGGATAAGAGCAATCCATCTTTGAAGAGGTGGTGCAGACTCACGCCGTCTGTGAGACCAGATCCCCGCAAGAAAGGCATGCAACATAACTGGGGGGAAGTCTGGGTTCAATCTGACCGGAGTGAGTGGACCAGGGGAGGATGAGACTGCTGTATTCTTGCTGATCTGATGGTAACAGGACAAAGTAGGGCCTATGAGAATGTGTTCCTTGAGCTCAGATGGAATGTGAGAGTTAAGCAGCCAAGGGGAGGTGGCGAGCGGGGTCCCTGAAAAAGCAGTCTCCAATTCAACCCAGGCCTTGTGAGCATGGTTCGTGGACCAATCAACTATTCTTGCCATTTGACAAGCTTTGTAATAATGGGAGATGTCAGGTAGCCCTATACCTCCACACACTTTGGGCATGGTTAGTTGGTCAAAACCAATTCTAGGGCGTTTATTACTCCATAGAAACGAGGTACATAATGTTTTGTAGGACTTGAAGAAGGAGTTGGGCAATCTGTTTGGAATCGTTTGTAGTAGGTACAAAAGTCTTGGAAGCACATTCATCTTGAGGATAGCTGCTCTGCCAAACCAACAGAAAAACAGTTTATCCCATGTTTGCAGGTCTTTGGTAATGTTACGCAGGATGGGTAAAAAGTTTTTGGCATAGAGCTCTGTAAGATGAGTTGGCAATTGGATTCCTAAATAGGTGATGGCTTCTGATTGCCACGTGAAGGGGAAAATAGATTTTTCTTGTCTAATCGCATCCTGGGTTAGGGAGATATTGAGTGCTTGGGGTTTATTGAAGTTTATTTTAAAATTGGCCAGATACTGAAACAGTTTGAAATTTTGTAGTAGGTTAGGTAGTGTAATGTGTGGATGTATCAAGAAGAGTAAGATGTCATCAGCGAAGGCAGCTATTTTGTGAGTTTTGCCATTTATAGAGATCCCTTTAATATTGTCATTCCGTTTATGCAATTCAATTCAAGAAAGATTCCAACGTAAGAATAAATAAGAGGGGGGGTAATGGGCAGCCCTGTCTAGTCCCATTGCTTATGGAAAAGGCTTCTGAAAGGAGGCCATTGACTCTCACTTTAGCAGTCGGTGCGGTGTATAGCGACATGATAAAGTTCAAAAGACGGGGAGGGAGCCCAAGGCCAACTAGAACTGCTTCCATGTAGTCCCATGCCAATCTGTCAAAGGCCTTTTCAGCGTCTAAAGAAAGAAAGAAGCCAGATTGTTTCTTCTGTGTTAACCAATGGTGTATGTTGATTGCCCTGATCATGTTGTCTCTAGCCTCTCTACCGGGAACGAACCCCACCTGGTCAGTTGAGATAATAGGATCTATGATATGCAATTAGCGATTGGCCAATATCTTGGCAAAAATCTTTAGATCGACGTTCAATAGGGATATCGGGTGATAGTTTGTTGGTAATGTCTGGTCTTTATTTTCTTTAGGAATTAGTGTGATATGGGCTTTGGAGAGATGTCGCATGGACTGTCCTGGGGTAAGTTGAAAGCTCTTAGGAATGGGTGTGCTAAGACGTCAACAAAAGATTTGTAATATGTGGTTGTAAGTCCATCAGGTCCCAGGCTTTTGCCTGGCTTTAATTGTGCAATGGCCTGTTGCAATTCTTCCAACGTCAAAACACCATCTAATTCTTTTGCTTGAGACTGGGGAATGGGTTTAGGGAGAAACTGAGCAAGAAAAAACTGGATAACGACCTTACGTGATCTAGTGTCCCCTGATGGTTTGGGTGGTAAAGGTAGGCTGTACAGGGAGGTATATTATTTTTTGAATTCGGCTGCGATATCCGTGGAGGTGGTAAGTGAGTGAACTTGTTTAGAGTGAAGTTGAGAGATGGTACAAGACGCTTTTTTAGATTGCAAGGCCCGGGCTAAAAACCTACCGCTCTTGTTTCCATGATCGTAAAAGAGATTTTGAGTTAAAATGTAATTACGCTTTGTTTTCTTTTCCACTATGTCTCGAAGTTGTTTGCGGGCTTGGTCAAGTTCATACGCAGAATCGGCAGCCTTAGAGCGCTTATGTGAGCATTCTAGTGTACGTACTTTTTGGGGTATGGAGGTAAAAGACGCTTGAGCCATACGTTTCCGAGAGGCAGATATGGAAAGCAAGAGTCCACGAATCACACATTTGTGTGCTTCCCATTGAGTGAGGAGAGTCGTTTCCTGGGACGAGTTTACCTTAAAGTAATTGGTTAGAGATTCGCGCATTTGAGTAATAACGGACGAATCTGTAAGGAGAAAGGAATCAAATCTCCATGTTTTAGATGTAGGAGGGGCATCAGGAAGTTGTAAAGTCATCGTAATCGGGTGGTGGTCAGAAAGAATCATTGGTTCGATGGAGGCTGACTTCAATGTGTGTAAGTCTTTTTGCGAGAGAAAGAGGTAGTCAATTCTGGAATGACGTTTGTGCGGTGCTGAGAAAAAAGTGTAATCTTTATCAGTGGGATGTAGGGTATGTCATGTATCATGGAGGAGAAGGTCATTCAATTCAATTTTAATCTGTTTAAGTGCTCGGTAGGGTTGCAATGAGAAGTCTGTTGATGTATCTGCTACATTAAAATCACCTCCAAGAATCAAGAGACCCGATTGAAATGCTGCTAGAGTTTTGGAGATTTTACGAAAAAAACTCACTTGTGCTGTATTGGGGCTATAGATGTTCGCTAAAGTGAGCGGTTTGTTGTGTAGGGTGGAAGAGGAATCTTCCCTCTGGATCCTCAAGAGATTCGATAATCATGAGCGGGAGTGTTTTGGAGATCAAAATGGATACCCCTTTTGCTTTTACTTCTGTGTTAACTGAATGATATGCTGTTGGATAGTTGGCGTTAGCAAACTTAGGGATGTGATCAACACGAAAATGAGTTTCTTGAAAGAGAAGCACCGTTTCTCCGGTATATTTAGGCCTCTTGCATTAAGAGATGCCACAGTGAGTGTACGGTGGGCTTGTACAGTTGTGCGTTTAGTGGACATTTTATTTTTAGAGGAAAGAAAAAAAAACCCGGCTAAGGTGGGGGGGGGGGATTGGGGGAAGGATGAAGGTAGAAGAAGGGAATAGAAATGAAAGAGAGAAAGAAAAAGAGTTCAAGAAATCAGAAAACAATAGAGGTGAGAAGCATTAGTCATTCACATTCAAAAACAGACAGATGTGATGATGTTTAATCCCAATACTTCTCAAGAGAAATAAACTCCGGGGACCTAGTATTCCAGCTACGCTGTCCTGTAAAAGTAGTCTTGTACGTTGAGAAGGTATTTGGTGTATTGTGTATGGGTGTATAGTAGAGATTGGAGTTGTGTCAGATCCAGCGGCGGCCTCCGTGAGGTGCCCCAGGACAGACCCAACAAAAACCTCAAGGGCCCACCAGGTATCGTGTAAAAGAAAAGCACGTGTAATGTAAAGTCTAATAAAAGAAAGCCATGACACAAGGAGGTAGGTGGATGTCAGCTAATTGTGAAGGAGAGAGGTTCACATGGTAGCATGGGGATAAACGTATGCGGTAATACATATAACGGTGTGTTAATTACAATAGGTAATCATTTGTGTGTGAGATTCAAGGTGGTCATTCGTGGGTATATAGGGAATATGGTAGTGGCCGGTCGAGAGCGTGGTCCAACATTAATCAAATACATGTAGTTAAAAGCTAACACAACTTTAAAGCACACTGATAGTGTGCATAACGTATTAGTGAAATCCTATTCCGTATACCTGATGCCACATCAAGTCAAAAGGCAGTTAAGAGGCTGGCATTTGAGAACTAGGTGAAACCTAGATTTCCAGGGTAATCATACCCAAAATTGAGAAGGATGTGAAGGCAGTTAAGCTGTAAAATAAGGGGGAGGTGATATGGAATAGATAGTGGGGGGATGGTGGAGGGGCAGTAGTGCATTACCCGCATTATCTCACTTGTGAATGCATAAATCTGGATGCGTGTGTGTGCGTAGGTGGGACATTATAGTCAAGAAAAAGGTCCCATGAGCGCATAGGTAATGAAGACTTCTGCGGATAAACATAATGGGCGAGGTATGTGCTTAGGCAAGGCATAGATCTGTACCAGCAGTATCACAGAACTGTAGTGTCACATATAAACTCACAGATATAAGGTTCATTCCGGAAGAGCCCATGGATCATCAACGAACCTGGCGGGCAACTCAGGAAGGCCTCCGTATACCAAAATACGATATACATAAGATCACAATCGCATGACCTGTCCTATCTGGGGAAACCATCTGCAAAGTATGTAAAGATTCAGTGACGCAGACATAAGACAAGGAAGATAAGCAGTCTGCAGCACTGGATCTCAAAATCGCAACACGCTCCGGTCTCGGCCGAGGCCACCAGCATGGTGCGAAAGGTCATCATTGACCAATCCCACAAACTTCAAAGTCAGTAAGACTATTGACTATGGCTCTGTGAACACTGCTGCCATGCAGCCTGCAAAAAGCAAGAGCCAACATAATATCGGTGTCCACAATCAAAATCGGTGTACACATATAATGAGCAGATATTGTACATGAGAGTGAGGACAGTCTATTATAATACACATACCCTGGCGTCTGTCTCAAAGTGGTTAGGACTTCCTTCGGAGGTGAAATTGAACCAGGATTTGAAGGGGAGGCATTTGAAGTATTAGCTCAGATGCAAGAAAAGCCATTAAATGGATAAGTGGTAATGCACTGATGTGAGGAGAGGGGGGAACGGACAAGTGTCATTCATGATGTGCCTTACGGCGTGCTGGAGAGGCTGGAGGATTGTCCCCAAAGTTGAGCCGTCGCCTTGCAGAAGAGGACGAGGTGTGGTGGGATAGTCCGCGTCGCCTTGTTCCTCCCTGATGTCCAGCAGAGTGGGCCTCCATCGGTTCTTCTTCCTCCTGGGATGTGAGGTGGGATTCGCCTGACCAATTGGGTATGTCCACTTTAGGAATGTTGTGGGTCTCGCAAAATGGTGTTACATCCTCCGGGAATCTCAAGAGCGCTGATCTCCCCATGTGTGTTGCTGAGAGGCCAAATGGGAATCTCCAGCGGTAAACAATACCCCTTGAGCGTAGTAGATCCAACAAAGGGCGCAAGTCCTTTCTACATTGTAAGGTAAGATATGAAAGATCTTGAAAAAATTTAATGTCAGCCCCATTAAAGATAACACGTTTGCGATCCCTTGCTCTACGCAATATTTCTTCTTTAAGATGAAAATCGACTAAGCAACAAATTACGTCTCTCGGGGGGTCAGTCTCTCTACCTCTAGGGCGCAGCGCCCTATGGAGGCATTCAAACTCAATAGGAGACTCTCACGGTCTTTCCAGCAGATCATTGAATATGGTTAAGAGCGTTTGGGTGAGTTGATCGGATTCAATTGTTTCAGGGACACCGCATACCCTTAAATTATGACGTCGCCCCCTGTTGTCCAGGTCTTCGATGTGACGATCAAGCTCTCTTAGACGCATAGCATGCATATCTACCAGCGTGCGTATATCGTGAATGGCAAGGTTTTGTGTGATAACTTTATCCTCCACCACTTCAAGCCTTTGGGCTACCGCCTGCATGTCGATATGTAAATCAGAGAGGGTCTCTTTAATATCTGATGCAACCGCTTTCAAATCCTCTATAGTATAAGGTAGGGTATCAAGACGACAGGCTGTGGGTGTTGTGGCTGTATTCCTGCTTTGCGAGTGAGGCGTTTTGTGAAGCGACTGTGTGGGAGAAGCAGGAGCGGAGGCCTCAGCATGTTCTGGTGTCTGAGCTCGGAATAACTCTGGAATGCTGCGATTTGTGGGACCGTTAGGCCGGCGGGGGAATCTGGACCGTGGGGTAGCAGGTCTCCTATCCGCTTTCCTCATAGCAGTGGTGTCTCTCCTTGATAGTATCAAAACTTCCACCTCCTTGTGGAAGGGCTCCTGTAACTAAGCCACCATGTTTTCTGGGCCCAAGCTTGGCCCCTCTGTGCTTATAAACTTATGTGCTACTCTGTAGGACGATCGAGGGCCCCAATGAAGGCCTCAGATTGTATGTGGCAGTCAATGAGTATTGATCCTGGTGTCTGCGCCAACCCTGCAGAGTATTGATTCTCGGGTCCCTCAGGGTACAAGCAAGGGGCCCCTCTGTATTCCCCAGGTGCAGGGCTGCAGGGATTGAAGAGCTTGTTGGCCAGTTGGTGGCTCAGTAAGGCCTATGGTAGTGTGGGAGCCTAGAGGCCTTTATTACAGGCCGCATCCCCTGGTCTGAGTGGGGGGGGTCCGATAGGCCGGGGGGGATTACCCGCTGTTCCGGGCAGGGGGTCTCTGGTCCACAGGAGCCCCCTCCTACCTCCAACCGCTCTCACCCGGCTCCCGGGCGGTAGGGATTTAAGCCGCAGCCGCGGCTTCAGCAGGCCGCAATGGATCGCCGCCGCGGAGGGGGGCGATATTCACCAGGCTCACCTCCGCTGTGCTCCTGCTCGTGATGCGGTGCCTCCACCTGACGCTCCGGGTCCACTGCCGCCTGGATGGCAGCGGATTGTCAGTGTCTCCGCCGGAGCTCCGGGTCATGCGACTCGTCCGGTCACCATCTTGGACACACCCCCCCCCATTTTCTAACTTCAGCTTGTTTAATTAAGCTTGGACAATAAAACCTGGAAGCTGATTGGTTTTTCTGTACTAGATTTTGCACTCTTCAGTTTTAGTATATCTCCCCCAATGTTGTTAATATACATTAGATTCACAAATGAAAACTTTGAAATTAGAAAATGAAAAAACAACTTCTATGCAATCCACTTTTCCATGTCCAAACAATAGTTTGACTGAGATGCCTTATATTTCAGAAGTCAAACAGATACTGTAAGTCCATTGACAGCCAGCAATAGTTGTTCAAACAACATAGGCATTGACAGAAAGGTTTTATTGACATTTATTGCCAAAATCAGAATTAAAATCGACATTTGACTCCTCTGTCATTCGATTATATTGGTCCGATTTTATTGGATGAAAGTGTAAGACCACATGTACAAGGTTTACTGAATAGTAGAAAATAAAACTATTATTAAATAGTGGAGGAGTGAGTTTAAGCTAAACAAAAATTACCTGTGAATCTTAGATATTTTACATGTAATGTCTTTTTAATGGGAAAGGTAGTTCTACTACTAGAAATGTATCTAATGTGACTTTTGAGAGTCCAGGACTTCTGAAAATTGATATTACATCTGGTTTTGTCACCGTGCAGAGAATATTTTTGGCATTTATGTAGTCATTAACCACTTTCTGACCACCTGCAGTACTTGTACTGCGATCGGGCATCAGGTACAGGCACAGTGATGTACTGGTATGTCGTTCTGGCTGCAGGGGTGCCTCCCCCTCTGCTAAGGCTGTGTCCACCAGACACAGTGGAATGTGAATCTCGGTAATCAGAACTCAGTGATCATTTTATCTCTGTGTGATCACATAATCACAATGTTAGCAAATTAACAAAGCTGTTATGAATCAATCAATCATAACAGCTTTGCTTCTCTTCCTGGTGAGCTGTGATTGGCCCACAACTCTCAAATGGTACATGGGCTAATCACAGCACCCTGTACCATATGATTAGCTGTAGCCAATCACAGATCACTAGTATTATGAATTGTTATGAACTTAACCTATTCATGACAATGACGTTTTTTTTTTCGTTTTTTTTTAACCACTTGCCAACCACCCGTCCAAAATGTGTGGCTCTGGGAAAAGTGACGTACCCTTACTTTGCTTTCTATTTCCAGGTGTGGGCAAGCATGTGTGTGCCCCTTCCCCTGTCGGTCCAGGGAGAGAAGAGAGAACACCACACTGAGTTAAAGCACTACATTTAAACACATACACATTATATTAGCACATTTAACCTTTTGATCACCCTTATTAACCCTTTGATAGCCCTGTCACCCAGCCAGTGCCATTGGTACAGTGCCAGTATATAGAATTTTTCACCGATCACTGTAGTACTGCCATTAGCGGCATCAGATAGCATCAGGGTCAGTTAGCTCCCCTCCCAGCCAGAGTCTGCTAGGGTTAGATTTCCCGCACACTATTGCACTCATGCTATAGGTTTCTGATCACCGCCATTGCTAGTATAGTGTTTGTACAGATCAATATATTGATCATGAACAGAACTATACTAGTGCCTTCTTAGTATACAGTAGTGTCCCCAAAAATGCAGGGTTAGCAGGATCAGCCCCGTATGCTGTCAGCACTATCATTTAGCTCCTGCTCTGTTTTTCACAGAAGATCACAACAGTACATCACCACCTAGCCAAATTCAGCTGTTGCCAGAAAATTCACATAGAAACCTATCACAGTCTCCGAATGTAAAACTTTTTTGGGTCTAACCCTCAACATGGGCATTACAAAAAAGAATGAATTGCGGTTATTTTGGTCCACGGACTCTATTCATCATATGCCCATGCTCTCCGCTGTTACATATATGTCCAACAAGGACCAGCAACATACTGGTATGTCGCTGGACTTTTAGTGGTTATACCAGGATGATGCCTGCAGCTACAGGCATCATCCTGGTATCTATTTTTTAGCTGGCAGTCAGATTTCATGTAAAAGCAATCCTAACTGCTACTTAGCTGCTGGATCACTTTTACAAGCAGCGGGAAGGGATGCCCCCCCTTGCTGCCTTACACAGAATGGAACGGCTCCAGTCATTTCTATGGTCTGAGAAACCGGAAGCAATGAGCATTTCATCATTTCAGTTTCAACAGATATAAACAGTGCCATTTTAAAATTGGGAAAGCATCTGATCATATCGATGTTGGTGTGATCAAATGCTTTAAGGGCAGAGGAGAGATCTAAAGTCTAATAGACAGAAAAGAGTACCTGTCACTGCCTATTGCTATCACATGGGATATGTACATTCCCTGTGATAACAATAAAAGTGATAAAAAAATTAAGGGGCAGTGTAAAAATAAAAACGCAAAATAAATAATTACCAAAAAAAAAAATCTCCATGCTCATGCGCAAAGGCAAATGCAAACGTTGGTCCCCTGTCGGTGAAGTATCAGATCAATGGCTATAATATCACTAGACCTCCTGTGTAAATCTAAAGTGATAAAATGTAAAGTCTTTTAAAGCGTTGTCTATGGATATTAAAAATGCATGTAGTTTGTCGCAGTTGCATGGGCATGCACAATTTTAAAGCATGTCATGTTTGGCATCTATTTACTCGGTGTAACATCATCTTTTACATATTATCAAACAACTGGGCAATATATTGTGTTTTTGTGCATTAAAATATAAAAAAGTGTATCTTTTTCCAAAAATTTGCGTTTGAAAAATCACTGTGCAAATACTGTGTGACAAACATTTTCAACACCCACCATTTTATACTCTAGGGCCTCTGCTGTATAACAATATATAATATTTGGGGCTTCAAAGTAATTTTCTAGCAAAAAAAAATCTGTTTTTCATGTAAACAAAAAGTGGTTAGAATGGTGAGTATTTTGCAGATCTCATTTGTTGCCACAAGTTTTTGGAAAATGTATTGCCCTGACATTTTAGCAGCTCAAGAAATGTGTTAGAAAGTAAAAGCTGCGTAATTTCCAATATATATATATATATATATATATATATACACCATAGTTTGTAGATGCTATAACTTTCAAATAAACCAATTCATTATATCATAAAAAAATAAAAAAACGTGGTGGTGATCATATACCACTAAAAGAAAGCTCTATTTGTGTGGTGTGAAAAATGGACATTTAGTTTGGGTACAGTGTTTCATGACCACGCAATTACCAGCTGAAATAGCACAGTGCCAATAGCAAAAAATGGCCTGGTAGCAAGGCTACTGTGTAACAATGGACAATTTCTACACCTCTCCAGAACTTTACGAGGTTTTTTTGCAGCACAAACCGGATGCCTATGGAACCGTTAGGGCTAACCGGCGCAATCTCCCACCAATGTTTGGAAAAAGCAAACTGTCCAGTCCCTCACCAGACAACCCACAGGGGTTCCTGAACCACTCTGCATCCCTTACGACTTGCTTCCCATTTTAATTTGATTATACATTTCTTTGTGAGTATTTTACTATTAATAAATCCCATTTTTAAGGTAATGCACTAGGCCAGTGCGCCCTCTCTTTGTTTTCTATATACAGTTCTAGATTCTACAGTTTGGATTTCCCTGCTCCGTTGAGGGTAGCAAGGCCTGCATTTCTCTAACTCATGTGGGGATACCAATATTGTGGAGTCCACAGTTCAGTGCAGAAGCACATGCATTCGATTGCTACATTCTTCTTTCTGGAGATATAGTTGCCTGGCAGAAAGGCAAAATGATGGCACTGAGATGGTGGGACAAGAAGGATGTGTGCCATTGAGTAACATTCACAGTGCCTCCACAGTGATGGTACAGTCAAAAGGTGGTAGTTATTGACTACAATAACACCATGGGAGGTGTCGACAGAGCTGACCAAGCTATGACTTTCTATCCAGCAATGAGAAAGCAGCAGGGGAAATACTTAAAAAAAATGTACTTTTAATGCACAAAAACACAATATAATGGCCAATTATTTGGTAAAATATAAAAGATGATTGTATGCCGAGTAAATAGATACCAAACATGACATGCTTTAAAACTGTGCATGCAACGTGCAATGGCGACAAACTGCATATGTTTTTAATTTAGGCTTTAAAAGCCTTTACAAGCTACCATTTTAGATTTACAGAGGAGGTCTAGTGCTAGAATTACGGCTCTTGATCTGATGTTCACGGTGATACCTCACATGCATGGTGCAACTGCTGTTTACATAACTGCACAGGGTCAATGCTCACGCACACAAGTGTGCGCACGCGCGGGGGGGGGGGGTTAAGTTATTTTAATTTTTTTATCCTTTTTACACTGTCCCTTTCAATTTTTCTTTTCTGATCACTTTTAATACTATCACAGGGAATGCAAATATCCCCTATAACTTCAATGGGCATTATCATATATTCTTTTTTGAGAAATCTGGGGTCTATCAGACTCTAGATTTCTCCACTGCCCTTACATTATCTAATCAAACCAAGATTGGTGTGATCAGATGCTTTACCAATTTACAAATGGCGCTGTTTATATCCTGCGAAACTGAAGTGATGAAATGCTCGTAGCTTCCGATTTCTTAGACTATAGAGATGATTGATTGGCCAGAAAAAAAGTGTGGTATGCCCATCAATAGAATATATCGCCCTGCATCCACCCACTTCTACTGGTGGGCACACATTAGGTTGCATGATGCCACATGCACCAATTTCAACGATTGTACAAATGTCTAAATAGTGGCACGCTTGAATAAAAATTGTCCACGTATAAGTGCTACCCCATATGGAAGAAGGATGACATCAAGTCCCAAACTATCTTGCCACAACTCCCCATGTAGTCTGGGCATCCGGGGGGCTCCATGTGACTATTTTTCCCCTCGTAAATCCAAAACTTATAAGTATAGCCTGTTTCCCTCTCACAGGTCTTATACATCTTGACTCCATATCTGGCATGCTTGCTGGGGAGAAATTGTTTGAATGCAAGGGTAGCCAGAAAAATTAATGAGGGACTCATCAATGCAGATATTTTGCTGGGGAGTATAGACATCTGCAAATTTTTAGTTAAGGTGATTCATGATGGGCCGAATCGTGCTCGCCACCGCACCAGCTTGTACAACACTTATGGGATTCGCCACATGGTAACCCTCAACATAGTACATCCTGGTCCTTCACATACCAGCACTTCAGTATTACTTGGTGAAGTGACACTGCAGTGCTGGAATGTGAAAGACCAGGATGTACTAGGCCGCTGGTGCTCGCCAGTTCACCAAAAGGTAGAGCGACACTAGTACTGGCACTCTGCTGCATATGAGAGTCATCACAATTTACCGGCAAGTGCTGACAGAGATCAGGCCTGATTCTGCGAACAATGCGGTTTCGTGTGCAATGTATCAAGAGGCAGTGACCTATTGACATTGCACTTGCTGGGGGAGAAGGGGGGGTGTAAGCGTAGCGGCTGATCCCGCTAAAGCTGCGTTTTTGGGGACACTATACTAATGTGAACGCTGGTATAGTGCTGATCTGATCAAATATATTGATCCGTTCAGACACTATACTAGCAATAGAGGTTTATTGTGTATGAGTGTGTTCCTGGCAATCAAGGGGTTAAATGTGATTACTGGTGTACTGACACTATCTGGGAGGGGCTTGAAAACCACAGGAGCGTGAATCACGTATATGTATACCTGATTTTGCGCACCCGTGCTGCCCTGTAGCAGTATTTCTGCTATAGGGCGGTCAGGAAGCAGCTACAGAAGCGGTTTGCGTTATGGTGCTGTATTATTTTAACTGACAATTGTGCGGTCATGCAACACTGCACCCAAATTAAATTTATGTCCTTTTTTTCTTACAAATTGAGATTTCTTTTGGTGGTATTTGATCGCCTGTGCGTTTTTTATTTTTTGCGGTTTAAAAAAAAAAGGTCCGACAATTTTGAGAAAAAAAAAAAACTATATTTTGCACTTTTTGCTATAAAACATGTCCAGTACAAAAATTTAAAAATCAAATTTCATCATAAATTTAGGCCAAATGTATTCTGCGACATGTCATTGCTAGAAAAAAATCCCAATACGTGTTAATTAATTGGTTTACGTGAAAGTTATAGCGCTTACAAATGGCGGTATAGATACATGATTTTTTAAATTATATTAATAATATCGGTGATCAGCGACTTATGGCAGGACTGTGGAGGACATTCTGACATTGGGGGGAAACTGACTTGGGGTCACTGACAACCCCAGTGACACCAATACAGTGATCAATGCTAAAAAAAAGCACTGACACTATACTAATGGCACTGGGGAGGAAGGGGTTAACAATGAGAGGCAATCAAAGGGTTAACTGTGTGATGGGAGTGTTTTACTAGGGGGCGGGGGGGTGTTTCACTGTAAGCACACTGATCGGGACGGCTGTGCTCAGCCATCCTGATCAGTGTGCCCAAACTGACAGGGTGGAGAGCTGCATTGTAAACAATGCAGCCGTCCTCCCTGTTGGTGTTTGCCGGGTGCCGGCGGGTAATCACTGGCTGGGACCCGGTGATTGACTCCCAGGGCCGCAATTGGGGGCACGGGTAGGGCATGCGCACACCCCCTACCCGTAAATGCAGAATCATGTTTATATACATGATCCTGCACACAGGTGCTGCCTTGTCACAGTATATGTACTGTGGGCGGTCCCCTAGTGGTTAAAGGACTTGTCAAAAACTGCTGCTGTTTTTTTTGTTCAATTAAAAGTATTTTTTTTTAAAGTCTGGCGTCCTATTATTTTCTAAATTTAACCTTTAGTGAATAGGTAGGGGTACAAGAACCCCTTACTTATTCACAAGGGAGGGCAGCATCAGGGTACCTCCTTATTTAAAGGAGTACCCTGATGCTAATGAGCCCCCTGCCCACAGACCCCCACAACCCCCCAGTCAGGGTTGTGGGGAAGAGGCCCTTGACCCCATCGGCATTGGGGACACCGTTACCTGGTAATCCACAGGAAGGGGAGGGTGCTTCATTGCCCCCCCCCCTTTTCCTGGTAAGAATTTAGGGGGGACCCAATGCTTCCCCCCCCACATTTTTTGGGGGGTGGGGTTCCCCTTAAAAGTCCTACCAGGCCTACATGGCCTGGTATGGCTTTTAGGGGGAACCCCGTGCACTTTAAAAAAAAAAAATGTACTGTGAAGTCCCTCCTAACTTTCCTAACAGACCTAAAGGGTCTGGTATGGATTGAAGGGGGAACCCCATGCTGTTTACATTTTTATAAAAAAAAAAAAAAAGTCAGTCCTGCTGCAGCAGGTTCTACAGATTGTACAGATGTGCAACTTTGCAGGTAGTTTAAGGGGACCCACCGGCATGATATTTAAAGGATTTTTTTTTTCACCGATTCATGTCCCCCAGGGCATTACCCGAGTCCCATAGACTTGCACTGCGTTTGAAGTTTGCAGTCGAACGTTCATTAGGTTTGAATGTTTGACCATGAACAGGGGTGTTCGGCTCATCACTGATTGCCACATGTATTGTGAAGGAAAGCACATAGAATGCATGAAGGCACACAACCTGGAGCCTTTACAACCACTTTAAATAAAAAGTTCTGTCAGGAAAAGATTTAAAGGTTCAAACAAAGAGTTAAACAACAGACATGTGCAACACAAAAGCGGAGCAGAACACAATTGTGACCTGTTCAGTTACCTTTATAGTAAGAAATTCTGTAATTTGCGGTAAAAATGCCATGTCTTCACTGTCCCAGATCTGTTTACCATTGACTTCAATGCGGCCCTTCAATTTCCAACGCTGACGGCCATATTTCATAAAAATCTAAAACATATAAATTCAAAGATAACTGCCACCTCCTAGAAGTAATGTGTGCATTTAACATAAGTCCAATAGGAGAAAGGTAATTGTACACAAATTCTGATTCTTTTTACAGCAATTAAATCTATCTGAACAGAAATAGCAGTGTTATTGCTTATGGTTGATATGCTGACTCCCTGGTTTCAATACTTCTGGGAGACTGGCCTGGTAAACGTATTAAAGCCAAAGATGTCAGCATAGCAACCTGGGAATTAGCCTTTGCAAAATGAGTCAGTAATCGCAAAATCTACAGTGAGGAACAGAAGTATTTGAACACCCTGCGATTTTGCAAACTCTCCCACTTAGAACTCATGGAGGGGTCTGAAATTCACATTGTAGGTGCATTCCCACTCTGAGAGACAGAATTCAAAAAAACATTCAAGAAATCGCATTGTATGATTTTTAAAGAATTTATTTGTCTTGCACTGCTGAACATAAGTATTTGAACACCTGAGAAAATCAGTGTTAATATTTGGTACAGAAGCCTTTGTTTGCAATTACAGAAGTCAAACGTTTCCTGTCGTTCTTGACCTGTAGTTCTTGGTTTGCACACACTGCAACAGGGATTTTGGCCCACTCCTCCACACAGATCTCCTCTAGATCTGTCAGGTTTCGGGGCTGTCGTTGAGCAACATGGAGTTTCAGCTCCCTCCAAAGGTGTTCTTTTGGATTTAGGTCTGGAGACTGGCTAGGCCACTCCAGAACCTTGATATGCTTCTTATGGAGCCACTCCTTGGTTATCCTGGCTGTGTGCTTCGGGTTGTTGTCATGTTGGAAGACCCAGCCACGACCCATCTTCAATGCTCTGACTGAGGGAAGGAGGTTGTTGCTCAAAATCTCACAATAAATGGCCCCATTCATCCTCTCCTTAATACAGTGCAGTCGTCCTGTCCCCTTCGCAGAAAAGCACCCCCAAAGCATGATGTTACCACCCCCATGCTTCACAGTAGGGATGGTGTTCTTGGGATGCAACTCATCCTTCTTTTTCCTCCAAACACGACGAGTGAAGTTTAGACCAAAAAGTTTTACTTTGGTCTCATCTGACCACATTACTTTCTCCCATGCCTCCTCTGGATCATCCAGATGGTCATTGGCAAACTTCAGACGGGCCTGGACATGATAACTTGAGCAGGGGAACCTTCTGTGCAATGCATGATTTGAAACCATGGCGGCATAGTGTTCTACCGACAGTGACCTTTGAAACTGTGGTCCCAGCTCTCTTCATGTCATTGACCAGCTCCTCCCTTGTAGTTCTGGGCTGATTCCATACCTTTCTTATCATCAGTGATACCCCACGAGGTGAGATCTTGCATGGAGCCCCAGTCCGAGGGAGACTGAGAGTCGTCTTTAGCCTCTTCCATTTTCTAACAATTGCTCCAACAGTTGATCTATTTTCACTAAGATGCTTGGCAATTGCCCCGTAGCCCTTTCCAGCCTTGACAGCTCTTTGGTCTTGCCCATGGTAGTAGTTGGTGTCTCACTGACTGTGGAGTGGACAGGTGTCTTTAAAGAGCTCAGACAGGTGCTACTAAGTTAGATTAATAAGTAGAGTAGAGGTGGACTTTTTAACAGGTCTTTGAGAGCCAGAATTCTTGCGGTTTCTTAGGTGTTCAAATACTTATGTTCAGCAGTGCAAGACAAATACATTCTTTAAAAATCAAACAATGTGATTTCTAAGTGGGAGAACTTGTAAAATCGCAGGGTGTTCAAATACTTCTGTTTCTCACTGTATATTGCTTTTGTGACAAGTTTTCTTTAACGATTGCATGCAAAATTTACTCTCATTACGGTTTATTAAAAACAAATAACATAAAAATTGATCAATGTGAATGTCTTTAAGTTTGGGACCTATTACAAAATGCTGTGCCATATTATCCACAAAAATAATGAGTCATTAACCCCGAAATAGGTTCACATATACCAGTGGTTCTCAACCTTTCTAATGCCGCGACCCCTTAATGCAGTTCCTCATGTTGTGGTGACTCCCAACCATTAAATTATTTTCGTTGCTACGTCATAACTGTAATTTTGCTAGCAAACCTGTGTAAAGCGCTTGCAATCGCTGGGGATTTTCTTCTGACACCACACCCACCTGTCTGACGAACAGCAATGAAAGCAGTCAATCACAACAGTCTAATCCCCCCCCCCCCAAAAAAAAAATCATTGGTGGCTCAGTCCCCCCCAAAAAAATAAATAAATCATTGGTGGCTCAGTGTATCACTCCCCATACAAAATATATTGATCAGTGGTGGCTCAGTGGGGGATCCCTCCAAACCCATTTTATAACATTGGTGGCAGTGGCTTTGCAGCACCGCGGGCGCCCCTTTACCTAACTGTGGGTAGCGGTGGTGCTGGTACAGTGTCTACCCTCCGAGTGCAGAAAAATCATCAGACCCGACTTACCAGCCCGGGCATCCAGCTCCTTCAAACACAGGAAGATATGACATCACTTCCTGTGCACCAGCATAAGCGTCCGCCCGTCCTCTAAGGTCCGATCTACACACACACAGCACACACAGACAGAGCGGCACTGTGCCGGCTGCTGTCATGAGTCTGACCCCCGAGTCTGGCGACCCCCGGGAAAGGGCCGATCGACCCACAAAGGGGTTGTGAACCACAGGTTGAGAACCGCTGGCATATACAGTATGTAAAATGGCTATTTATATTTGGCACGTTATGTTTAGCAGTTTTGCTACTAGATGGTAATGTTGGGTCAACACTTTTTTAAAGTGGCTCTAAACGCAAAAGGTTTTTTTACCTTACTGCATTCTCCGCATTATGTTTAACCACTAGCATACAGGGCACTTATACCCCCTTCCTGCCCAGGCCAATTTCCAGCTTTCAGCGCTGTTGCACTTTGACAATTGCGCGGTCATGCAACACTGCACTCATATGAAATTTGTATCATTTTTTGAGACAGATAGAGCTTTATTTTGGTGGTATTTAATAACCTCTTGATTTTTTATTTTTCTTAAACCAAAAACCACTGAAAATTTTGAAAAAAAAGTTTCTTAGTTTTTGTTATAAACTTTTGTAAATAAGTGATTTTTCTCCTTCACTGATGTGCGCTAATGAGGCTGTAGTGATGGCCACTGATAGGTGGCACTGATGGGCACTGATGAGGCACTGGTAGGTGGCACTGATGGGCATTGACAGGCAGCACTCATATATGGCACTGGCTGGCACTGTTAGGTGGCACTGACGGGCACTGATAGGCGGCACTGATTGGCACTGATAGGCAGCACTGACTGGCACTGATAGGTGGCACTGATGGGTGACACTGAAAGGAAGCTCAGATGGGCACTGATATGTGGCATTGATGTGCACTGATAGGCACTGAAATGTGGCACTGATGGACACTGGCAGGTGGCATGGATGAGCACTGAGAGCTGGCACTGATGGACACTGACAGGTGGCACTGCTGGGGCTACACAGATTATCAGGGCACACATCATCAGTGCGCGACAGCTTGTGAGGAGAGAAATGCCGATAACTGGCATTTCCCTGATTATATGTGATCAGCTGTGATTGGACACAGCTGATCACATGACCGAGCCGACATGTTCGGCTCTTTCCATTGATCGGTGATCCGCTGTGTCCGAGGGACACAGCGCACCGCAGATTGGCGCGCTGCGCGCTCCCGGAGCCGCGCATGCGCAGTTAGAATGGGAGGATGTCATATGACGTCCTCCCAGAACGAGAGAACCGCCTTGCGCCCATCATTGTAGTATATGGTGGGCGGGAGGCGGTTAAAAACCTTTCAATGCCTGTTTCCCACCCACTCCATCCCTAAACACTTAGGCCCCTTTCACACGAGCGGTTAGATTTCAGCTTTTAGCTGTGGTTAGGGGAACCTTTTTACCGCAACTAAATGCAAACAATGCATTCATATGGCCCCATGCATACACTGCATTTAGAAACGGTTTTGTTACGTGCGGTTATGTGCATTTAAAAATAAATACATTTTACTGCATCCAGGGCCGATTTATCACAGCTATCTGTACATAAACACAGGTAATAGCAGTGCACTATTTCTCCTGCAGATAACCGCGGCAAGAAATCAACAGGAAGCACATCATAATCACAAGGGATACCTGGGAATGACACAGGAAGTTGAAGGGAGGATAGAAGTAGAGCGGAGCAATGGCGGATATCTCTCATGAGGCCATTATAGCATTGGTGCACAACCAACTAGAGATATGATACCCTGAATGCCCAGGATATTCTGACAGAGTCATGAAGAGGCTGAAATGGGAGGAAGTCTTCCGATTTCTGACTCCAAACTGGGAAAATATGTCGACAAGTGAACAGGAGAACCGCGGTATTTTTTTAAATTTAAAAAAAAAATTTAAATATATTCTTCAGATCTTTTTTAACATATAAAAAAGTCATTTTAACATACTGTATATTTTTACATATATTTGTAAATGCATTCCAAAAATGTAGATTTGTATTTTTAAAGACATACAATATATTTGAAATGTATTTTTAAAAATATTTTTCATATATTTTGTAATTAAAACACATTTCAACATGTAGTAAATATATATACTGTATATATATATATATATATATATATATAATATGGACAAAATTGTAGCATTTCAAATATATGTCAATATATTTGGAAAGTATATTTTTAAAATATATTTCAAATATATTTTTCTTCCATGTGGGCAAGCAATACATGTGGCCACTGTAAGCACTGTAAGTATACTGCACTCACAGCCCTTCTGTATGAAACAAAATATGTTTTTGCCTGGGAATACGTGAACTTTTTGTGATTTCTGCAAGGGATTTTTGTGACATGTTATCACACCTGCAATACCAAGTCAAAAAAGAGTTGTATACTAAAAAGCTTTCACACTATTCCAAAGGGAATTTTTATTGCATTATTCATGCCAGCATGTGTGTTCAGGGTTTTGTATTTTTAAGACCTAATGCCCCGTACACACTATAAGAAAATCGGACGAACGATTGTCCGATTATCATCGATTGTACGCAGCTGGTCGACAGCGATGTGCTTTTATGCATGAGAAAAATATTGTACGATAAAGGCATTGCGTACGAATGTTGTAGCGTAGCTGTGGAAGTGATGTAATGTACGTGTGACCCTGCAGCCACACCTTTCGGTGCCATATTTGTTATCTCCCATTGACGGATCTGTTGTGACAAATTTTCAGAATAGTCATGGATACCGTATCCGAATGTTCTGAAAATACTGAAATTGCCATTATGGGTTTTGGAATTCTGGCCATACAGAGGCAACAGAGGAAAAAGACAAAAAAGGAGGCTGTGGTGCAAGAAATGACTACTGAGGCGTGACCAGTTTTCCCACATGTCTCTGTTGAGAGAATTGTATGAGAACAATCCAGATGATTTTAGAAATTATTTGCAAATGAATGACGACTCCTTTAATCAAATCCTGACTGCAATAAAGCCACACATTGCAAAGATGAATACCATTCTCAGAAAAGCAATCAGTGCGGAGCAACGTTTGATTGCCACACTACGGTATCTTGCCACGGGGCGAAGCCTGCAGGATTTGAAATTCACCACTGGCATTTCACTGCAATCCCTTGGAGTAATAATTCCAGAGACCTGCAGGGCCATCATCAAAGTCCTACAGGATGAATACAATAAGGTACAAGTCATTTCTTAATTTCCACATTATAAATCCAAAATCATTAATGCTCATTTATTTTTATGGAAAATAATATCTTTCTGAATTTCCTTCATGAAGTTTGCCTACACTAAAGTGTTTTGTGTATATTGTCTTACCAATATTTTTTCTTCTTTTGTTGATTAGTTTCCAAGCAATTCTGAAGAGTGGAAGGAAGTTGCTAGGCAATTCCATGAACAGTGGCGGAGCTATAGATGGGAAACATGTTCAAATAAATCCTCCAGCAAACTCTGGCTCCTACTTCTACAACTACAAGGGCTTCTTTAGTATAATAATGCTGGCAGTGGTAAAAAAAAAATGTGTGTGTGTGTGTGTGTATGTGTATATATATATATATATATATATATATATATATATATATATATATATATATATATATATACACACTGTATTTACACAGACACATACACATGGGGGCCATGCATATATTATGAGGCATCAACAGCAAGGCTCCTACTTTCCATTCATCATACATCAGCATCAGAGGTTGGTCATCAGCTCTGAGGAAAGGGATTCGTCCCCGAAATGCATCAGCCATGTGACCGCACTGACAGTGAGAACATCTTGCCTGCCGTTGTGGCCATTGTCATTTTTCTATGCTTTTTAGATACATGCTTCGTCTGTGAGTATGTTTTTATTATTCTTTCACTCCTACAATAAACCTTGGGTAATGCACTAGGTGTGTGCGCCACCTGTTTTCTCTCTATCCAGTGGCTGATTTCCCCGTCTGAGGAGGGCTGCACCCCTGAAGCATTTCCTTTGGTTGTAGCTGTCTTGGTACCCTTGGCTTCCCTTTTGGCTGTGCATATCCTGAGGCGCTGGAGAGTACATACGATATCAGCAAAATGGACTAGCCTGCTGCATCATTTTTCACTTTGAATTTCGGGGTGTCTTCAGTCTTCTGTAGGTTGATAATTTTCATGAAACGATGGGGCATCCTTCGTTTAACACATTACCCAGTCCATATCAGTACAGATACGTATACATCATGAGATTTTGCAACATTGAGATCTGATGTATTTTCAAAGTGTTCCTTTAATCAGTTTTGAGCAGTGTGTATGGGTGTGTGTATGTATATATATATATATATATATATATATATATATATATATATATATATATATATAGCTATGTACATATTGTTTTCAAAAATTATATAGATACAAATGCCAAAAAATTAACACATATGAACAGGAATAAAGAATACATCAACATATTTGGTGAATAAAATATCTATCTTTTTTATTGCCACATTACAAAAATTATAGCTACATATCTCCTTTTTATGAACAAAGTGCAAATTTTTTTTAACCAGGCATGCACATTAGAGATGTAGAAAATTAACTGTCAGATGTCACTTGCACAGTTGCTGTAAGAATGTACGAAGAAATTAAGGGGAATGTGATCAGCGCAAACACTGCTAGAAGTCCTGGGTAATCCTGGGATGGGGTAATGGTGGTAGTTATGGCTGTATAAGGAAGATGAGCTTGGAATAGGGGGTCCGTGTAGCACTGAGGGCAAGGCTTCCAAACAGACTGTAGCAGACTCTGTAGGATGAGAGAAGGAGAGAAGCGCTTCTAAGTGCAATATTTCTCTTTATTCAGGTATATAGGTAGGAACACTCACATAGATAAGGTAAGTATAAACATAAAATCCGTGGTTGGTGTAATCATCAGTAGGTGGGTATACAGGGTGAGAGCTGTCATCTGTGTGGATAATGGAGAAGTCAGCGTGCCACTGGAGCAGCATGGTGGCTGGAGGGGAACAGCTGTGAGGCCGGCGTGCACGTCCTCCTTCAGAGCTGGGTGGAACGCACGCTGTAACGCAGCGGCGGCGTGGCCACGATCACATCAGATACCCAAGGTGCACTGCGATGCGTTTTGATGCGTTTGTCAAGCAGTGTCTGTGTTGCAAAGCAAATTCCAGTAGCTCACTTATAAACTCATTTTGTCCCCCCACATTGAGATACGATTTATCAAGGAAAAATAAAGCCGATCTTAGTCCACATTCTTGTGGAATAGATGTATATAATGACTCAACATCTGTTCCAACTAAAATGGACTTCTCATCTATCTTCAGATTTTCAATTTTTGCTAATACATCTTTACTATCTCTAACATAGGAAGAAAGGTTAGGAATCATTTCCTTGAGAAACAGGTCAACATATTTTCCTATATATGTAAGCCCTGCACCCTATGAATACGTGCCTAGCACAAAACATGTCAGGGGGGCTACAGCATCTGGACATCTAGCCACCGCTGGTGGCCATCCTGAATCTATGGTCAGTATTTGTATTTTTTACATACTTACTTTGGAATAAAGTTCATCCATACAATATTACACTATTTGGTGTCCCTGATTGGGCACTCCTCATGAGTGCCATCCTCTGCAGTGCCTGCCCTAAAGAGGTGACCCCAGATGTTGTGATTTACCGAGGAACCCTGGAATCCTGATACGCTTGTGACCAGATGATGATAGTGAATGCAGCTTGATCAGAATACGGATGACCAAATGTGTGCCTGATGATACAGGAGACCTCCTATATGCATTTTAAATACGCACTTCTGGATCCCCACGTTATACGTCCCTTCATTTGGACGCCTGACTTCACTGTGATCACCACTAGTGATATCACTTATTGTACTTTATGCTCTGAAGGACGATTTTGCATATTGCATGTTATATTTGACCGTTATTTGCACTATATTGTTCCTATCCCCAGCGCTGCACCTTTACTATTTACATATATTTCTGGAAGGTTTTTTTGGTTACCTTTTGGGTGTTCTCTTTTCCCTGGTAGCGCTCGCTAGACATTTTATTTTCAACATATTTTCCCGTTTTCTCAAGGGGGCCCTGTATAGCAGAGACAATGGGCCTTCCTAGGGGATTTTTCAAATCCTTATGTATTTTAGGAATAATATAAAAGGTAGGATAATTAAACTCTTCTATCCTCAGATACTCAAACTCCTTTTTAGTGAGAAGGCCAGCCTCTTTTCCTAACATCAAAATAGAATTTAGTTTTTTAACCACAATAGGAAAGGGGTTAGCAGTTAATTTACGGTATGTATATGGGTCACCTAATAGGCGTTTACCTCTTTTACATAATTCTGTTCATTTAAAATAACTACATTCCCACCCTTATCACTTCTTTTAATTATAATATTTTTTGCCTCTTTTAATTCTCTAAGGGCTCTTCTCTCTTTTTTAGTAAGATTGCCACCTATTGGCATTTTCCACTTGAGATTCTTAAGATCAGTCGCTACTAAGTCAAGGAATGCTGCTATCCTCATGTTAGAACATATTTTAGGCATTTTAGTCGATCTGATATTTAAATCGACTCTTCTAACCACATCATGATGATTATCCTCCTCTAATTCATCCTCATTGTGGTCATCACTTTCCTCCATGAGGGATATCAGCATCTCCAACACTTTGTGATCCTCCATGGATGGATCCGAACCCAAATCCTCCAAAGTTTCAGGGTTACTATGTACCAATCTCAAGAATACTTTTCTTAGGAATAAATTAACATCTTTAAATACTTCAAATTCATCCATGGGGGTCACCAGTGAAAAGGACATACCTTTATTCAACAAAGTAATATGTTCATCTCTGAGTGAAAAATCTGCCAAATTAATTACTTTTTTGTCATGTGGATTATTATCAACTACCTTTTCTGACTCCTTGTTCTGCCATTGTCCTCCTGTTGTTTTTTAAAGATTCCTCCGCTTTCTTTTTGGTTCCTCTTCCTATTTGGGATTGATTGATCTGGGGAAACTCCCCATCCTGTTGATCTAAAAAAGATACTGATTTACCTAAACTTTCTGAATCACTTTCACCAGACATAGTTTCTCCCATTGATCTAGAATGTGAACGAAAAAATCTTCGTTTAGATCGACTTATACCTCTTTTTATGGTGAGATCAAATATCTCTCCTGTTTCCCAGTCTTTAAGATCCCGCCTAAACTTTGTTTAGTAGTTCTAAGATTTTTTTGAACCCTTTCTACTTCCTTGTAAGTTGTTCATTTTGTTTTTCAAAGCAATCCTGATTTTTAGAGGGATCTAATCCTTCCACACTTTTTTTGATTGTTAGATCCAATTCTTCCAATTGCAATTTTTCTTTCTCAACAATAAGTTTCATACCTCTGACTCCCTGTTCAATGCACAGAGCCTTCCATTTTTCTAGAAATCTTTCATTATGTAAATGTTCTGCTGGGACCACATTACTTCTCAACCCACATGGGATAATACTCTGTTTAATATAAGCCTCTAAGAAGCAAACATCCCATTTTCGATTGAGACGTTTAATAAGTAGCATTTTATGTTCCCTAAATTTTATCTTAATCTCTTCATCTTCAGTTGTTAGACTAGAATTCTCTGATACAAAGGCTCTATGCATTTCCAGTTCAATGTCCTCTCCAGGTATAAATGCCATGAATAAATCATGCCTCTCAGTGTGCACTAAGCATCATAAATAATAAACTCAAAGCTGAGGTGATGGGTAACCAATCTTATTGTCGAACCTCTATAAGAATAGGTCCATAAGAACCCAAAAATAAACACAAAGAATAAGAGAGGGTAGAGGTTCATAAATATGCTGTATCACCCAATATATGGTTTCTGCCCAGAAACCAAAAAACATGCATACAAAAAGAGGGGGGTTGTGAAAATAGATTCACAAAAAAGTGGTTACGTCATGGACAGAATGCGATACTCAGAGTAATTCCCCAAAATTATGCTTTATTACACAATAATTATAGACAATAGGGTAAATACCCTGGTTCACCATCACCTCAGTATGAGATAATACAAATAGACCTAAAATCACATAAAAGCAACATCAAGACCGGTCTTTATAGTAATGTGCTGCATATGCAATGACAGAGACCTGTCTAGTACATATGCAGCACCAGCACATTGGTTACACCACCAGTAGGGGGTGTGCCAAAAAATTGTACCATCAGGTATAATGTACTATACAATGCTATGCAATAATGGCTGATAACAGGCACCATATATTAATAAGATTACCCATAACCCAATCAAGGCAATGTGGGTGAAAAATTTAAAATATATGTGGGGATACGGACGCTCCTATAATAACAGGATGATTGCAATACAGCCCCTATTCAGGGCATGAGTGAGTGGTGAACATGAACAAATTCACAGTGGACATGCCCATATATATAGATGCAGAGTCGGTCATGAAGGAATCACTGTTGGTATCTTTAAGAAAATAAAGATGATAAAGATGGCAGGGCCCTGCTTCAAGGGGTTTCTTCACCGCAACGTGTGGGCTATAGACCACCTTAATATAGATGATAGTATGAAACCTGCTGGGTCCTCCGTCTCTTGTAATGTATAATTGGTGCCTTGCACCTGGATAGTAAATCATACTGTCCCCACATGCGATATATTGATGACAAATGGACAGTCAATCAATATGTATTCTTGCTGATGTATGTATAGAGTGGCGAGTAAATGCCTTTTCATCTAGCTGTGTGACAGTTCACTCACCACCCGAGCCATATGTGATACTTTCTGGAAGTTTCCTCTGTCTGGATTACCAGGCATAGTCCCGGGGACAGCCGCTACCATTGGAACTGTAACTGGCGGGCTCCGTTCTCCCCTTGGTGCCTGTGCAGCCTTGCACAACTCGTGGTGCACAAATATGGCCACTATATATATGGGCATGTCCACTGTGAATTTGTACATGTTCACCACTCACTCTTGCATAGCATTGTATAGTACATTATACCTGATGGTACAATTTTTTGACACACCCCCTACTGGTGGTGTAACCAATGTGCTGGTGCTGCAAATGTACTAGACAGGTCTCTGTCATTATATATGCAGCACATTAATATAAAGACCGGTCTTGATGTTGCTTTTATGTGATTTTAGGTCTCTTTGTACTATACATGTATATATTATTATACTGAGGTGATGGTGAACCAGGGTATTTACCCTGTTGTCTATAATTATTGTGTAATAAAGCATAATTTTTGGGAATTACTCTGAGTATCGCATTCTGTCCATGATGTAACCATTTTTTTGTGAATGTCTTTTCACAACCCCCCTTTTTTTGTATGCATGTTTTTTTGTTACTGGGCAGAAACGATATATTGGGTGATACAGCATATTTATGAACCTCTACCCTCTCTTATTCTTTGACATTACAGGGGACACTGCAGGAGGGACATCACGGGAGCACAGGACAAGGTAAGAGAAGAACAGATCCCGGAGCAGCGCCGCATGGTAAGCCCGAGTGTAGCTCGGGGTTACCGCTTGTGGTACTGAAACTTTACCCTGAGCTACACTCGGGAATATTGCCAGGGAGGATATGATGCCTTGATGATCCTGCAGAAAAGGCAAAATGTTACCAAAAAATGTTCCCATATGATTGCAAAGGTTGCATTTGTTTCACCTTTTTCACCTTCAGCCATTCAATGCATGAAGTAAACTTCCCACAACTGGAAGGGAGTGGGGCTGAGATGCGCTATGTGTGACTCTATAAAAACAAAGAGCTGGCTCTGCAGCAAGCACGTATGGGTGAGCCCATTTAAATCCGCTTGCAAGGGGGCACTAGAGGGAGTGTCCAGCAGCGCCTGAGGGGTAGACAAGTGGTGGATCAGGCCTGCTGTGTGCAAAACCTAGGAAAAGGTAATTATGTTTTTTTATTTTTTACAATGTAACCTACATGAACCAAATGGTACATCCACCTAAACAAAAAATATTTATACTCACCCACTGTGTCTGGATTCCTCATCAAGTACAGTTGCTGTTCCCTGACGTGTTGAATGCCCCTAATGTGCAGTTACAAATACACAATATATGCTCTAAATATGTAAAAATAATATTTGCACATACCTGTGGATTGCTCCGCCATATAGGATCCTAGTGGTTGTTCATGTCCCTGGTCTTCAGTTCCAGCCGCCATAGTCTTAACATATTTGAACTTGTGTTGTTTTTTCTTTGCAAGCTGCTTCTTTATGTTTCCTTAAAAAAAAAAAAAGTTTACTTTATCTATGCAGAAAAAGGAAAAAAACAATTAAAATAAAAAACTTAAAAAAAAAAAACTTACTTTTTTGGATGAGTTGGTGAATGCGGCCTAGTTGGTCCAGTTCCCTGTGTATAAGATCTGACCATCTTTTCCTGAGTTGATCTTTTGAACACAGGACGCCATATTTATTCTTGAGAGCTTCTAGAATCTTAATCTTTCCTTGTATTTGGCTTTCTGTAGTTTTTAAGCTTGCCATCGTAGTAATTTCTTTCAAGCAGAAACACAAGCTCCACCATTTCTCCTCTGCTTATGGCTGTAGCCTTTATCTTTCTTGGAACCTTCTTGCTGTGCTCTTTCCTGGCAGGCTGTGTCTCCTCTGTGTCCTCCATGCTGCTTGCTGGTGAGAATTTGTATTGCCCAATGTCACATTCAGTGGAGTGTGGTCCCATACACAGTGCGGGCAGGATATGACAGGGGAGGAGCTCACGACGCATGCTCTCTAGTTTCCATACCGAGTGATCGTTCAGTCACAACGAATATTTTATTATGAAACTCCAAAAATTTCCTCTTCAAAGGAAATTTCGTTTCACATGTTCTCTTTAGGCCTAAATTCATTATATTAATGGTTCATGCAATATCATACTGATAAGGCATTATACAGTTGCAAGAAAAAGTATGTGAACCCCTTGGGATTACGTGGAGTTTTGCATGAATTGGGCATAAAATGTGCTCTGAACGTCATCTAAGTCACAACAATAGAAGAACACAGTCTGCTGAACATAATACTACACAAACATTAGATGTTGCCATGGTTTAATTGCACATAACATGTAAACATTCACAGTGCAGGGAGGAAAAAGTATGTGAGGCCCTAGCTTAATGACTTCTCCCAGAGCTAATTGGAGCCAGGAGTGAGCCAACCTTGACTCCAATCAGTGTGATGATATTGGATGTGTTGCTAACAGCTGTCCTGCCCTTAAAAAACACACACCTGTTTTGGGTTAACTGGTTTCAAGAAGCACTGTCTGATGTGAACCATGCCTCGCAGAAAAGAGCTCTCAGAAGACCTACGATCAAGAATTATTGACTTGTATGAAGCTGTAAAGGGTTACAAAAGTATCTCCAAAAGCCTTGATGTTCTTGTGTCCACGGTAAGACAGACTGTCTACAAATGGAGAAAGTTTAGCACTGTTGCTACTCTCCCTAGGCGTGGTTGTCCTGTAAAAATGACTGCAAGAGCACAGCGCAGAATGCTGCATGAGGTAAAGAAGAATCCCAGAGTGTCAGCTAAAGACCTACAAAAATCTCTGGGTCATGCTAACATTTTTGTTGACACATCTACAATAAGGAAAACATTAAACAAGAATGGAGTACATGGGAGGACACCACGGAGGAAGCCATTGCTGTCCAAAAAGAATATTGCAGCACGTTTGAAGTTTGCAAAAGAGCGCCTGGATGTTCCACAGCACTACTGGCAAAATATACTGTGGACAGATGAAACCAAGATTGAGTTATTTGGGAAGAACACACAACACTATGTGTGGAGAAAAAAAGGCACAGCACACCAACATCAAAACCTCATCCCCACTGTAAAACATGGCGGAGGGAGCATCATGGTTTGGGGCTGCTTTGCTGCCTCAGGGCCTGGACGGATTGTTGTCATTGATGGGAAAATTAATTCCAGAGTTTATCAAGACATTTTGCAGGAAAACGTACGACCATCTGTCAGCCAACTGAAGCTCCGCAGAGGATGGGTGATGCAACAGGACAATGACCCAAAGCATACAAGTAATTCAACAAAACAATGGCTGCAACAGCAGTCAGAGTCCTGACCTCAACCCGATTGAAATGCTGTGGCACGGCCTTAAAAGAGCGATTCACACCAGACATCCCAAGAATATTGCTACACTGAAACAGTTTTGTGAAGAGGAGTGGTCCAAAATTACTCCAGATCGTTGTGCAGGTCTGATCTGCAACTACAGGAAACGTTTGTTTGAGGTTATTGCTGCCAAAGGAGGGTCAACCAGTTATTAAGTCCAAAGGTTCACATACTTTTTCATCCCTGCACTGTGAATGTTTACATGTTATGTGCAATTAAACCATGGCAACATCTAATGTTTGTGTAGTATTCTGTTCAGCAGACTGTGTTCTTCTATTGTTGTGACTTAGATGACGTTCAGAGCACATTTTATGCCCAATTCATGCAAAACTCCACGTAATCCCAAGGGGTTCACATACTTTTTCTTGCAACTGTATGTTGGATTTCTTTTACAGGAGCCATGGCATACAAATGTACATCGTCTGAATTCTTGCCACAGTTCATTGACCAATACAAGCAGAAGCCTTGTTTGTAATAAGTCAAGTGCAAGGACTACTTGGACAAAAATAAGAAGCATGAGGCCTACACCAAGCTTGCTGAAATGTGCAAAGCTGTCTGTCCACAAGTAAATATAAATGATGTGAAACAAAAAATTGATAATCTGAGGAATGTGTTTAAGAAAGAACTGAACAAAATCAGTGCATCTGAACGGTCAGGGGCTGCCTCAGATGACATCTATGTACCAAGACTTTGGTACTTTACCAGCTTGCACTTTCTCACTGATCAGTGTGACTCCAGAACCTCATTATCAACTCTTCCATCAACTTCTACGGAGTCGTCACCTGAATTGTATGGAGATGACCAGGAGGAGCTACCACTGACACAGGAGTAATCATTGACACAGGAGCTATCAGCGACGCCGGTAAAATATTGTATTTTTTAACACCTTTTATTTCTAAAATGATCCATTCCTACTATAATGCACGATTTGCCTACATATACTCCTGTCATCTGACAGTACTTTAGAATTTTGGATGAATTGTTAAATACTACCTAATTCCTTCCCATCCCTAGGAAATTTCAGATGGAACCATCATGCCACCACCAAGAACACCTGTGGCTAGACTCAAAAAGAGGAAAAATCTGGATGATGCTGCTACACCCTTCCTAACCCGAGCTTTAGCAGCCCTACAGAGGAGAGCTGATGAACAGGATGCCTTTGGAATACTGACATCCAATAAACTGCGCAACATGTCTGTTCACCAGAAACAAATGGCAGAGTGTCTGTTGCTCCAAGTGATGAATAAAGGGGCAAGAGGTGAAATTACACAAAACACTGTATTGCTGAATCACAACCTGCACCTCCAATGCCACCTCCACCAGCACCACCACCTCCGTCATCACTGCACCACCATGGCATTATCCTGCACCTGATCGTCAAACCTTGTCATGGTGCCAGGATTATCATTACACAAATCTTTAGTTTAATGTTTAATGTTCTGTTTGCTACATTTTCTTGGTTTTCTGGACCTGATATGAAGCACTATGTTGTGTATTTTGTTCATCTAACTAGATGGTTATGGTTATTTTTGTAACACGGTATATAGTGAATAATAAAATTTATTGTTGAAAATATATCGTTTTTATTTGTGGTTTTATTTTTACAACATGCAAACACACACATTCATTGTGATGCAGTGGCATATGTAATGTTTGTTTTTTGGGGGTTGGTTGAAGACAACTGTTTACAGACATTACTGGCTGTAATGCTTACGAATATTCTGTGGTGTTTATTTTCTTCAGGTTCGGGTCATAAGCAGCTTCCGATTATGTGCAGTCTTTTGTATCCAATTCTTCTCGTATGAAAACAGTACACATTGAACGAAAATCGTTCATTCTGTTCCCAAACGACAAAAATGTTGATGTTTGCACCATCGTTAATTTCCGTTCATAAAATCAGAATCGGCTGTCGAAAATGATGTACACACCGTCAGAAAATTGCACGATTGCTCGTCGGACTAATACGTTCGTCTGATTTTCTTATAGTGTGTACAAGGTATAAGGTCTTACTTCTTTGTTTAACCACTTGAGCTCCTGAGGATTTACCCCCCTTAATGACCAGGCCTCTTTTTGCTACTCGGCGCTGCACTAATTCAACTGATAATTGCGCGGTCATGCAATGCTACACCCAAACAAAATTTACGTCCTTTTTTTCACACAAATAGAGCTTTCTTTCGGTGTAATTTGATCATCTGTGCGCTTTTTATTTTTCACGCTATAAACAAAAAAAGATCAAAAATTTTGAAGAAAAACAATATTTTTTTACTTTTCAGCTATAAAAAATATATAGTAAATTCAAAGTTGGTTATAAATTTAGGCCAAAATGTATTCTGCTACATGTTTTTGGTATATTGATTGCTTTGTGTGGAAGTTATAGCGTCTACAAACTATGGTATAAATACTGCAATTTACGCCATTTTTCTGCTATACAGCGCTGCGCTAGTTTAACGGACAATTGCGCGGTCATGCAATACGGTACATAAATGAAATTTACATCCTTTTTTCCCCACAAATTGAGTTTTCTTTCGGTGGTATTTGATCGCCTGTGCGGTTTTTATTTTTTGCGCTATAAAAAAAAAAGGCTGACAATTTTGAGGAAAAAAAAACAATATTTTGGACTTTTTGCTATAAAACATGTCCAGTAAAAAAAATGCAAAAATCAAATTTAGTCATAAATTTCTGCCAAAATACATTCTGCGACATTTTTGGTTTACATTAATTAGTTTACATGAAAGTTATAGTGTTTAAAAATGGCGGGAAAGATACTGGGATTTTTAATTTTTTTTATACTAATAATGGCGGCGATCAACGACTTATGGTGGCGATCAGTGACTTATGGCGGCGATCAGCGACTTATGGCAGGACTGCGGCAGACATTTTGACACTGGGGGGGAACTGACTTGGGGTCATTGACATCCCCAGTGACACCAATACAGTGATCAGTGAAAAAAACCCCACTGATACTGTACTAATGTCACTGGGGAGGAAGGGGTTAACATATTTAGAGCTTACTGTGTAAGGGGAGTGTTTTACTAGGGGTGTGTGCTGGACGGGGGGGAGGGAGGGGGGAGCTGATCAAGGGAGAGAAATTCTTCTCTCTCTCTTCAGCTTGTCGGGGAACTATCACAGAGCAGGCTGTGTGTAAACAATGCAGCTCTGCTCTGTGTCAGTGATAACAGCTCATTGCGGGAAAACAGCCGGTAAAAACCGGCTGTGACCCGGTGGCTGACACCCGCTGCGGACACCCGCGGGACAGGCAGGGCGGGCGCGCGCCTCACGCGAGCCCCCTACCTGTTTTGCGGAGGTCCGCTTTAAAACGTTGTTTTGCCTACGAGCGCCGCCCTGCCGCCGTTTATAGGCGGTGGCTGGGCGGCATGTGGTTAACAAGTGTGTTACTAGTTTACATAAAGCATACAAAAAAAATCCAAAATAATTGGGCAAAGGTGTTGACTTTTTAAAAAATGTTATCAAACTGTTAAAACTTGTATACTATCTATAACAATATAACAAAATGTACAAATGGCAAAATTTTAAAATGGTACAGCAGTGGTAGTAATAATTGTACAAAAAAAAAAAAAAGACATTTTCAACCAAAAGATTACATATAGCTATTTTGCCATGGAACCTGTCCTTTAGTAAGGAAGTAGTCCGCAAAATGGTCACGTATTTGTAGGGCATGATTACTAGGACGAGTTTGATGACCTTGGGGTTCATTTGGAATCTGTTCTGGCAAATCACTGGAAACATTCTCCTTTATTCTCAAAAAGTTATGCAGCGCACAGCACGCCAAAACTACGTTGACTACGTGGTCAACCTCCAGGTGCATTGATGTTAATAAAACATGCCATTTTGATGTACAGATTCCAAAAGCACACTCCACCATTTGGCGTGCTCTACTAAGTCAATAATTAAATACAGTTGCAAGAAAAAGTATGTGAACCCCTTGGGATTACGTGGAGTTTTGCATGAATTGGGCATAAAATGTGCTCTGAACGTCATCTAAGTCACAAAAATAGAAGAACACAGACTGCTGAACATAATACTACACAAACATTAGATGTTGCCATGGTTTAATTGCACATAACATGTAAACATTCACAGTGCAGGGAGGAAAAAGTATGTGAACCTTTGGACTTAATAACTGGTTGACCCTCCTTTGGCAGCAATAACCTCAACCAAACGTTTCCTGTAGTTGCAGATCAGACCTGCACAACAATCTGGAGTCATTTTGGACCACTCCTCTTCACAAAACTGCTTCAGTGTAGCAATATTCTTGGGATGTCTGGTGTGAATCGCTCTCTTAAGGTCATGCCACAGCATTTCAATCGGGTTGAGGACAGGACTCTGACTGGGCCACTCCAGAAGGCGTATTCTGTGCTGTTGCAGCCATTGTTTTGTTGAATTACTTGTATGCTTTAGGTCATTGTCCTGTTGCATCACCAATCCTTTGCGGAGCTTCAGTTGGCGGACAGATGGTCGTACGTTTTCCTGCAAAATGTCTTGATAAGCTCTGGAATTCATTTTTCCATCAATGACAACAATCCGTCCAGGCCCTGAGGCAGCAAAGCAGCCCCAAACCATGATGCTCCCTCCGCCATGTTTTACAGTGGGGATGAGGTTTTGATGTTGGTGTGCTGTGCCTTTTTTTCTCCACACATAGTGTTGTGTGTTCTTCCCAAACAACTCAATCTTGGTTTCATCTGTCCACAGTATATTTTGCCAGTAGTGCTGTGGAACATCCAGGTGCTGTTTTGCAAACTTCAAACATGCTGCAATATTCTTTTTGGACAGCAATGGCTTCCTCCGTGGTGTCCTCCCATGTACTCCATTCTTGTTTAATGTTTTCCTTATTGTAGATGTGTCAACAAAAATGTTAGCATGTGCCAGAGATTTCTGTAGGTCTTTAACTGACACTCTGGGATTCTTCTTTACCTCATGCAGCATTCTGCGCTGTGCTCTTGCAGTCATTTTTACAGGACGACCACGCCTAGGGAGAGTAGCAACAGTGCTAAACTTTCTCCATTTGTAGACAGTCTGTCTTACAGTGGACACATGAACATCAAGGCTTTTGGAGATACTTTTGTAACCCTTTCCAGCTTCATGCAAGTCAACAATTCTTGATCGTAGGTCTTCTGAGAGCTCTTTTCTGAAAGGCATGGTTCACATCAGACAGTGCTTCTTGAAACCAGTAAACCCAAAACAGGTGTGTGTTTTTTAAGGGCAGGACAGCTGTCAGCAACACATCCAATATCATCACACTGATTGGAGTCAAGGTTGGCTCACTCCTGGCTCCAATTAGCTCTGGGAGAAGTCATTAAGCTAGGGCCTCACATACTTTTTCCTCCCTGCACTGTGAATGTTTACATGTTATGTGCAATTAAACCATGGCAACATCTAATGTTTGTGTAGTATTATGTTCAACAGACTGTGTTCTTCTATTGTTGTGACTTAGATGACGTTCAGAGCACATTTTATGCCCAATTCATGCAAAACTCCACGTAATCCCAAGGGGTTCACATACTTTTTCTTGCAACTGTATGTGTTTCCTGGAATCTGAGCCATGCTTCATGTGGGGCCTAAGGAGGTAGGTGAATAACGCAAATGCCTCATCTGCTACAACCACTAGAGGAAGATCTGGCCCAGCAGCGTGAGGCAGAGGCCTTGATTGTGGCATGTCAAATTCCCCATGTTGGAAACGCTGACCCATCACAGAATTACGTAAAATTCTAGAATCTCCAGAACTTCTATAGGTGCCAACATCCACAGCTATAAATGTCAAATTTTCATTACTGTTTCCTCTTGTACCAAATTGTATTGCAACTGTAATGTCTACCTTCATTTTGTAAAGCGCTGTGCAAACTGTTGGCGCTATATAAATCCTGTATTATAATAATAATCACTAGTCCTAGCAGAACAGTTGAGAAATATTTTTTGTAGTTGAAGAAGCGGGAACCAGAATTAGGTGGCTTCATGAGATGGACATGTGTCCCATCTAATGCCCAAATGCAGTTTGGGAAGTTAGTTTTCTCCCAAAACTCATCAGCTATTTCTTCCCACAAACTGGCTGTTGGTTCTGGCATTACTGAGTTTTTCAATTCTTCCCACAGGACAAAACAAGTGTCATGCACAACTGTTGACACAGTTGAAATCCCCATTAAACAATGATGTAAGGAGGTGAAACTGGCACCAGTGGCAAGGTATCTGCAATACAAAATTGAAAATATTTGATAAAAAATGGAAGATAAAAAAATTACATATATATTCAAGCATCCATTCAACACATAGAAAACCTATCTTAAAGTAACTAACAGCTGTTCTTCCGCACTAATGCTTCGTCTCATGTTGGTGTGCATTCAGCTCAGACATCCTCTTACAAGGTCTATTAACTGTTCGAAGGTTGCCACCAACATCCTGGTAAAATTGTAGAACTTGTCTGGGTGAGTGCACATTTTTCCCAAACATGAGGGCAAAGTAACCAATAGATGGACGATGAGAGGTCAAGGGATGTACCTAGTAGAGATGACGTCTCCTCCGCTGAATCAGATCCATGTTTCCTCCTTTTCATCCTCATAAGCAGCAAAATAAGCACTGCAATCAAATTGCTTCTGTAATCCATGATCACACTTCAGCAAAGGTCCTCTCAATGAGGAAAGAAGCAGACTCCAAACAAACTGAACAAAGACACAGGAAATGGGAGGGCACAAATGCATTATGGGTAGTCAAGGGACCAAAAAAAAAAATTTAGTTGCTATAGAAATGGCAAGAATGTTCCACCACAGCTAAATGCAACCACATGTAAATGCACGTAATTGTTGTTAATCGGAATGTACAACCGCAAGTGTTAGCTGTGCCTTGAGTCTTGAATTTAAACATGCTTTTACCAGAGCAGCCTGTATTTCTTTTGAGGTGGCCTGTGGGTCTTTCTTTGAATCCCAGGCAATTCTTCTGTCAGTTATGGCTGCAATCTTTCTTGGTCTACCTGATCTTGGCTTGGTATCAAGAGATCCCCGAACTTTCTACTTTTTAATAGGTAATTTAACAGTACTGATTGCCACATTCAAGGCTTTGGACATCTTTTTATGTCCTTTTCCATCTTTTAAAGTTCCATTACTTTGTTACGCAGGACTTATGACAGTTCTTTTCTGATCCCCATGGCTCAGTATCTATCCTAGTCAGTATTTCCACGTAAGAGCTAACAAACTCATTGCCTATTTATACACTGACACTAATTGCAATTTAAAAAGCCACAGATGTGGGACATTAACCTCTAATTGGCATTTTAACATGTGTGTGTCACCTTGTGTGGCTGTACCAAGGCCAAACATTCCAGGGTATGTAAACTTTTGATCATGGCCATTTGGGTGATTTCTGTTATCATGATTTAAAAAGGAGCCAAACAACTATTTGATAATAAATGGCTTCTTATGATCATCATCCTTCAATAAAAGAGCATTATTTGGCATGATCAGTCATATTTTCAACATCAATGCCAAAATTTCACAATTTCTGCCAGGGTATGTAAACTTTTGAGCACAACTGTATCTTTATGTATTCTAATTTGATTTCCTTAGTTCTACTGATTCTATTTTTGTTTCTTATCCTTTATAATGATTTTCTGTAATGGTTTTACATATTTCAAATATTTAGATTCAGCTGTCAAAATATATAGATAATATATATTTTGACAGCTGAATCTAAAAATAAAGATCTGGTATGGATTTAGAGGGGAAGCCCCAAGCCAAAATCCATACCAGACCCTTATCTGAGCATGCAGCCTGGCAGGTCAGGAAAGGGGGGGGGGTACGAGCGAGCGCCCCCCCCCCCTCCTGAACCATACCAGGCCACATGCCCTCAACATGGGGGGGTGCTTTGGGGCAGGGGGGCTCCCCCTCAAAGGACCTTGTCCCCATGTTGATGGGTACAAGGGCCTCTTCCCCACAACCCTGGGCTGTAGTTGTGGAGGTCTGCAGACAGGGGGCTTATCGGAATCTGGGAACCCCCTTTAACAAGTGCAAAAAAAGACAGGACACGGTCTTTGACAAGTGCTTTACTAAAAGAAAAAACTAAAAGAATGTCCCCTGCAGTAGATCTAACGTCAATCACGATGCCCATCACTGAAAAAAAGAGTTAAAAAATTAAACTTTCTGCACCCGACGATGGCTTCCAGCCATGTGCCTTTCAGGTGGCTTGACAGTTCTTAAATATGTAAGGGGTGGGGCCACCCGGGGACATCATCCAAGTGACCCCACCCCACGTGACATCATTGATGTCACATGAGGTGTGGTCACATGTGTGATGTCCCATGGGTGGCCCTGTCCCTTATATATTTAAGAACTGTCAGGCCACCTCAGAGGCAGAGGGCTGACAGCCATCGTCAGGTGCGGAACCTTTATTTTTTTCTCTTTTTTGGGGTCAGCGGTGGCAGCCGGACATCGTGATTGACGTTAGAGCTACTGTGGGGGGCATTCTTTTCATTGTTTCTTTTAATAATGGACTTGTCAAAGACCATGTCCTATCTTTTTTCACACTACACTTTTTGTTTTTTGTGAATGAGTATGGGGTACCATGTACCCCATACTCAATCACATGGGGGGCGGGATCTGGGGGCTCCCTTGTTAAAGAGAGCATCCAGATTCTGATAAGCCCCCTGCCCACAGACCCCCATGACCACAGCCCAGGGTTGTAGGGAAGAGGCCCTTGTCCCCATCAACATGGGGACAAGGTGCTTTGGGTTGGGGAGGGGAGCCCCCCCTGCCCCAAAGCACCCCCACATATTGAGGGTATGTGGCCTTGTATGGTTCAGGAGGGGGGGGCGCTTGCTCGGATAAGGTTCTGGTATGGGTTTTGAGGGGATCCCCACACCATTTTTTTTTAAATTTTGGTGTGGGAGTTCCCCTCAAATCCATACCAGATCCAAAGGGCTTGGTATGGATGGGCTTGGTATAAATATAATTACCGCTTTTTTTTCTTCAATATAGCTCAGAAATTCACCTGTCAATTTCCCCCCAGTTAAAAGAGAGAAAGTTTTCTTTTAGTTTATTTCCCCAAGTTAAAAGAAACAATGTTTGCTTTTGGTTTCTTAAAAGAAAGACCACTACATAAATACAGCATGCCTTTAAAGATGTATTTCCTTTGTTGAATTTACTGCTTGGTTCACACTAGATGCGATTTAAAAATCAGACTTTTGGTTTGCAATTTCACTGCATTTTTCTATAGATTTCCCAAGGAGTTATTGTGTTTTCAGTTGTGTTTTGCATTGCGATTTCTATTGTCTATATGTGAAATCACAACAAACTTCAGAAAAAGTAATACAATAACTACTTTTGAAATCGTGCTGTAGCAAATCGCATATGTTAAGACACTCACATTCATTAGATATGACATCAGGTACGATTTCAATTCCCAAATCGCACCTGAAATCGCGGCAGGGTGAACAAGCCCTAAGGGTTGGTTCACACTGGATGCAACTTGACATGTGATTTGCATGCCCTGTGACTTGTAAATCGCATGCCAAATTGCACCAGATGTGACCAGGGGCTAACACCCCAGTCACATCCAATCCGATTTTGAAATTGTGCGACTTACAGTGAAGTTGCACGATTTCAACACTGGATTTGATGTGAACGGAGCCTATAGCGGACAATACGGTGTGACTTGGCCTACGATTTGCAAGTTGCCTGGCATGCAAATCGCATGCCAAATCACACCCGATGTGACCGGGGGCCACCACGGTCACATTCAAGCCGATTTTGAAATTGTGCGACTTACACCACAGTCACATCAAGCCCAACTTTTAAAGTGTGCTACTTACAGTGAAGTCGCATGATTTCAAAGTTGGGGCACATGGCAATTTCAAGTGCAATTTGCAAGACATCTGACACAGATCTCTGCAAATCGCAGGAAAATTAATGCATTCACTACTTTAGAAATCAGTGTGACTCCGACCAAGTTGGAACCGCACAGATATGACCGCTCTAATAGCGGTCACATCAAGTGTGACTTGGCATGCGATTTGCGAGAGACATGCGACTTGCAAATCGCATGCCATGTCACTACCTATTGTCCACTATTAGAGCAATCATATGGGTGCGTTTCCAACTTGGTTGGAGCCGCACTGATTTCTAAAGTAGTACATGCATTACTTTTGTGGCGATTTGCGTAGACATCTGTGTCAGATATCTTGCAAAAAGCAAGGAAATCGGCATCTCACCCGATTCTGAAATCGTGCAACTTCACTGTAAGTTGCACGCTTTCCAAATCGGCTTTGATGTGGTCTTTTTATGTTTGATTTCCAGAGAATTTTTCCAATTTATGGAAAATACCGCATACTATCAAAAGTGAATTGACATTTTCAGTATCGTATCGTATGCGAGATGTGGTCATGTGACTGACTTAACTCATGCGATAAGCTTGAGTGATTTGTGCCCACAGTGCCAATAAATGTCGCCATGGGGTTCCCCTTCACATGCCTGTTCAATGTTCTCTTGTATGCTGCACAGGTACACTTGTTTTACTGTTGCTTTATTTCTGGCCATGCTAATGGACTCTAATTTGTGGGGCCTGTATACCAGAATTGATGCACATAGACACATGACCAAGGGTTAATGCAGGTGGGAAGAGGATTTGTGCCTGCTAATCAGATGCAATCACTTTCTCTGACCAAATGAATGACAGTGGTGGGTGTGGCCTTCATTGTGTTTGGGGCCTTGTTTGGCCTGCTCCAAATCCAACCTATGTTATATAAAGGGCTCCGGTAGTGGGTGACTTTCCTGGTAATAGGCCAGGTTATCTTCAGCAAGTCCTTGCCTGTGGTGGTTTAGGGGGGAAGAGGAGGAAGAAGAGATATTGTGCTGAATTGCCCCAGACCCCACTCAGGCTGTGTTTTGATGTGGGCTGTAAATGTTTTGCATTTTGTCCTTCTAAAGTGTGTTTTGGTGTGCATTATTGTACAATGATCGTGTGTTTATGGTTTGGGAGCATATGATGGTCTTTGCATTGTAATCCTAGCATGTCAATTGCTCTGCTCTTCCAAATGTGCACTTGGCTATAATTTGCTTGCTTATTTAGACTGAAATGCAGTTTTAGGACAAACCTGATCAGCAATGTATGTGTGGGGGATTTGGGGAGGTGGGAGGTGTTTTTTTTTTTGGGAACTCATGTATTTTTATCTTGATCTTTTGATCTGGAGTCTGTTTTGTGGATCGATATTCCTGCAAATAATTGATGGTGTGTGCTAAGTTTATGGCCCTGAAAATGTTGCTTGATTCATATTAACTGTTTGTTTTGTGCTGTACCCTGTAAAAGCACAGTTCATTAGAAGTATAATCTTTTAGATTGTATGCTCTTATGAGCAGGACCATTCTATTTTAGCAACATCAATCCTGTTTTTTTTTTTTTTTTTTTTCCATCAAGAAATTGAATGTACCTACTTGTTACTGCTGCCAAAATAAATGTTGAATATGTATTTGATCAATAAACGTTTGAACTATATTTGATTTTTGATTTTTTTGGGGGGTTATTTCATGTTCTAGGTGAATGTATTTGCACGCATACCACTTTTTTTTGTTACCTATATAATATGCACAAATCTTCCTTGTTAGAGTGCACATATGCAAATAAACCAAAAGCACCCACAAGACAATGTTATGTAACAATGAATAGGTAGTGTTCAATGTGCAGCTAGCTATTATCTTTATACAATCTTCTTTACAGTAATCATTTGGGCCTTCAATTTGTGTTGACTGTCCCTTTAACCGCAAAATAACATATTTGCTAATGGCAGATATTCATTAGTGCTGCATTGGAAAACCGCTATTGCGCACAATGAGGCGCCAGAGCGACTGTCCCACCGGAAATACATCATCGGGTTTGCGGAAGACCGTTCGCACGCACCTGGAAGTGGTAGTGGGGAGTGTCGGTCGTTAGGAGAGCAGGTTGGAGATTTGGAGAGTTGTGAAATTGACAAAATTCTGGGAGCACATCTGAAAATGGTGAGATCACTGTTCTCTACAGAAGAGTTGATCCTCATTTGCAAAGTAAGTGTGGCCATTGCAACAATGTTCATAGCATGTGGGGGTGATGTGATAGCTTGATTCTTTTTTTTGATTAACAGCTAATGTGCAGCTTTTGGGGGCTAGCAGCATGTCACTTAGTGCACATGTGCATACACCTACTTCCTGTTTATCTGCACATTAGCTCACGGGTATTGATGGGCCACAGATATTAACCATCCCAGCACCTAGGCCTTCATGTTTAAACTTTGCATATATGTACATATATACCGAGTTCAGTGCGTCAGTGTACATTGCGTTACTGAACATTGCGTTAGTGCAGGGCTTAAAATTTCGAGTCTAGACCTACTAGCCAGGCACAAACCTTACTCTCCACCAGTTGCCCCACCCAACCTTGCCCAGGTCAGCCTCCAACCCCACCCCTGGCCCAAGCCCCGCCCCGCCCCCAATCAAGCCCCCTTAAAGCCTATGAATTTACATTTTTCTTTAGAATAAAGAGTCCAAAATATAAAAAACTGCAATTATAACATAGCTTTATTATGTCAATTTAAAAACAAAAAAACAACAATTTTGAAAACAAACTATTTTTGACTTTTTGCTATTAAACATGTCCAGTAAAAAGATTTTTAAAAATGAAATAAATTTACACCAAATTGTATTCTGCTACATGTCCCAATACGTGTAAATAAATTGGTTTACATGTAAGTTATAGCGTTTGCAAATGGCGGTATAGATACTGGAGTTTTTTTCTTTTAATTTTATTTTTACTAGTAATAGTGGTGATCAGCGACCTATAGCGGGACTTCAGTGGGCATTCTGACACTGGGGAGGGAACTGACTTGGTGCCACTGACATCCACAGTGACACTAATACAGTGATCAGTGCTAATAAAAAGCACTGACAGTGTTCTAATGGCACTGGGCAGGAAGGGGTTAACATCTGGAGTGATCAAAGCATTAACTGTGTGTGCTTTTAGCAGGTGGTGCTTCCCATCCCCAACACAAGGATGGCCACCTCCAACCTACTGGATCCCGTGCACACCCTGCAACGGCCACGGATGCCCTCCTGCCTGGTTTGGCCTTCCTGCGCTCAATTCGTCACCTCCTGCTCCGAGCTGCGGCTAAGTCACTGGCCTCAGGATTTATGAATGAAGCTTGGAGAGGAGGCCCCGCCCACCTGGCACACGTGACTCTCGCAAGGCTGCGGGCAGGGGAGGTGATGGTGGGAGATAGCAGGAGAAGGGGAGCTGTGCACCTGAAGGCACGCACCGAGCACTCCTCAGGGTGGAACGTTCTAGGCTCTGCCTGTCTCCTGTCAGCACACACTCGCCCCTACATTATTTCCACTCACCAAATGCGAGCAGGTGAGTGAAAATTTCAAGGCCTGCGTTAGTGTACAGTGAGCTACTGTACACTGCGTTAGTGTACAATACATTAGCGTACAGTGCAAGTACAGTGTGTTATAGTACAATGCGTTTAATACATAAGAAATGCACTCACGTTCAGTAGGTGCATACCACACCAGATATGATGAACATCCAGCAATGTACTTCTTTAGGCACAAGATGGCAGTAACGATACGGGCCCTTGTCTTGCATTACACATTGTGGTGACATTTTGGAGCCTGAATTGATCTATGCTGCTGGGGATGATCTTGTGCCTAAAGAAGTACATTACTGGATGTTTAACATACCTGGTGCAGTATGCACCTACTGAATGTGAGTGCATTTCTTATGGCTTATTGTGCAATAAAAGTTTTTAAAGGATAAAGCACTATGTTGAGCTTTTGTTTATAAGGAATTGCAGCTGACCCTTAGGCAGTTATCTGGAGGAGGCATCCTGGGAGATATTATTCAGCAAGTTGATCTTCAGAGTCCAAACGTTTGGGACCAAAAGTGCAGTTAGACCAAAACTATAGGGCGGGCGCAAAGCGGTGCTTGCCATTTTAGCCAGTGTGTAGTCACAATGACAACAAGTTGTCCTGGCCACTCAAACAGTACATGAATAAATGCTGTGGCTTTGGGCAAGAGAGTGGAAAGGAAGTAGAACAGCTGGCCAATTTTGGCTATTGTCTCTGCCACCTGAAGATTTATGAAGAAAAAAACCTCTGCTATGTATCCAAATGTTTTTATTTTTCTTTCAGCTGATTAACATCTGCAGTACAAGGCAGATGGAGACCCTGGGAAGCCTCTTGGTATTAGCTGTCTGGTGTCACAGGTGGGTTTTGAAAAGTGATCTTAACAATTGTTCCAAAATAAAATAATAAACATGTAAGACTTACCTACTCTGCACAGTAGTTTGCCACAGAGCAGTCCAGATCCTTCATTTCGTTGCTCCCCGCCAGCATTCCTTACCCCCTCTCTCCTGTCCAGTGCCCCTAGAACAAGCACCTTGTTCTGGTGTGAGCCCAAGAAGACTAACTCACGGAACCCAGAGAGCAAAGCTTTTCCAGCCCATCAGGGAATCAGGATTGGGTTCAACTTCAAGTAAATATTAGTGTGCCTGGGGGAGGGGGAACTGTGTGCCTTTCCAAACACAGTAATTGCTCCTAGAATGTTTGCTTCAAATCCTAAAATGGTAAAAAATGAAATAGATACTCTAGCTAGCCTGCACTGGGAAGTGATTGTCATGATGAAATATCAATTCTTTGCTCTCATTTTACAGGAGTGGTCCTACTTGAAGAAAGCCACCTTCATGTCCTCCACTCGCCTTCATTTGTGGTCAGTAGATATTTTGTGGCACCAGGCAAGAATTGGCATCAATGACCTGCATAAACACCTTGGCATGCCAGAGGTGGTTTGGAAGCAACACAGCAACTTGACCATCCCTTTCCGCTATGCTGCTTGTGGGGGTGCATAATTGCTTCTCGTTCCTGAATGAACTTGAAATGGATATCGAAGTCCCCATGTTTTCCAGATATGTTTGAGCCATGTGCTGGCAAACAGCAGAGCCTCTTTGTTTTGCCAAACAATTGAGAGCTGGCAGGCATGTGTTTACATCAGGCCATGTATTTGCCTTTTTTTGGTTTGTCGAATAAAGACTATTTTTGTTCTTAAAAACAATGTCATATCCTCTTGATTCTATTTCCTAGACTTAAGATGGCCAGATAATATGCAATCTGCTGAACAGTCAGTGCAATTTTCTCAACATGTAGCTAAAGTCTGTAATAGAAGGACCTACCAGAACAATGCATTCATTTAGAGTGGGCCAGGCCCACACAGTACATAATGGAGGTTTGCTATGAAGGATCATTCACGTTTGGATACCTGAGCTCATGTGGTTTGGGTCCAAATATTTCAGGCCATTGCAACGTATTGACTAATGCAGACATAAATCAGGCATGACAAAAAGTGTACCTTGTCCATAGAATAGCCACTGGGAGTTTCTATCTGGGCATACAGATCTGGCCTATGCATAGTTAGGTACATTCTGGAAAATGAGAATTTGGGATGCTTTATAATACTAAGGGGTTAGTTCAAGCTTGCTTCAGGGAAACATTACTAATAATTGTTGTATTTTCAGTAGAAAACGTGTCGGATTCCTAAATACATTGAGGTACATAGCAGAGGTTCAAGGTATTCTTACAGGAGACACATTTGGTGCAAGAATCAAATGTGAAATTAAATTCCAGATATTATCCAATGTGGTTTTATGCAGATTCCCCAATTAAACGTGCAAGGGAGTATGTCACGAACCGCCTGGCGGCGTCTCTAGCAGCCCACAGCACGGCATTCCTCAGGGTGCGTGGTCTATGTGCCAATCTGCTTATTCACCAGAGCCCCTGATGGTGGGGATGGACTTGGAGCAGACTGAGACCAGGTCATGACCCCTGAGTACGTCCAGCAATGGTAGAGAGCACCGTCAGAGGTATGCGGTGAAAGGAGTCTGACGTGAAGAGGCTGGCAGACCTGGTAACAGGGAACGATCCGTGCAGGATGGATGGATCATCTGGGTAACGTGAGGTGTAGTCAGGCAGGCCAGGCCAGCAACGTGCGGGCAGCGAGGTACCGGAGGAGTAGGCAGAGAATGGTCGGGGTCACAAGCCGGGTTCAGTAACTAGCGGGCAGCGCGGTACAGAGGATCAGGCAGAAGGATGGTCAGGCAAGCCAGGGGTTAAGCAGGAGACAATCAGCAGGGTCAGGTACAAAGCAGAGGTCGGCTATGGAATATACACAGGATCAGATATCAGGAACAGAGCAAATAAGACGAAACGGCAATTTGACATACCTCCTGTCCTGTTTAAATAGCCGCCCTGCTCTGTCATTGGTGCCAGGCCGTCGCGCATGCGCATGCGCGGCCGTCGCGATCACCCAGGTCCCACTGCTCGCTGGCTAGGGTGCATCGGTGTTCTGCGCATGCGCTGCCCGGCGCATCGCAGCAGAAACACCGATCCCTGACAGAGTGGCAATAGGTTTTTTGAAAAATATAAGGTTTAAGCTGGAAGACAGATTGGTAGATCCGGAAGGGAGATTTCTGTTTCTGAAGGGAAAATTACAGGAAATAGACTGTACATTAGCAAATATTTATAGCCCAACTAAGAAATCGGAGGTATTCCTAAAAAATACTCTGAGGAAGTTAATGGATTTAAAAAAAAGGCAATTTAATTGTGGCAGGTGATTTCAATCTCTGCATGGATCCCCAGATGGATATGACGTCCCTGGTGCAAAGAGATGGTAGTAGGTCTCTTAAATCCTTGAAAAAAATGATATACCAATGTCAACTTGTAGATATATGGAGAATTAAGCACATGAAGGACAGAGACTATACATTTTATTCTCATGCACATGAGATGTATTCAAGACTGGATTATATATTGCTGGACCATCGACTTATCGAGTCTCTGGTCAAAGTAAAAATAGAAGTGATGTCAATATCGGACCATGCCCCTGTCACAATGCAATTATTATGGGGAAATGAGCAGATTGGGGGGAAATTATGGAGGTTAAATGAGACACTTCTCAAGGATTCAGAGGTGGATCAAAGAATAAAAAAGAAATAGAGCAAATTTTTGAGGAAAATGATTCTGGGGAAGTGTCCATAGCAACAGTGTGGGAGGCTCATAAGGCCTATATTAGAGGAATCCTGATAGTGATTGGAGCAAAAAAGAAGAGGGAAAGAAGAGAAAAAATAAACATGCTTCTTAGTGAACTCTGTGAGTTAGAGCAGATACATAAACATAGTAACAAAAGAGATTATGCAGAGGGTAATAAATAAAAGAGAAGAATTAAATACATTTCTGGAAGAAGATAAGAGAAGAGTGTTCAATAAAATGATAAGTGAGAGATACAGATGGGGAGATAGGCCAGGAAAGTATTTAATGGGCTCAGAGAAAAAAAAAAATCTAGGAACTATGTAGAGGAAATAAGAGATCACAAAGGAGAATTAATGTATTCAACTAAAGATAGCTAAAAAGTGTTTAAAGATTATAATAAGCTATATAATATTATCCCCCACAGATCCATAAGTATAGATGAAGTAGGAAAAATAGAAAAAAGACAGACCTATTTAAAAAAGGCAGGATTACCAAAATTAAGTGAGGAGCAAATTAAAATCCCTAGAATCAGCAATAACACAGCAGGAAATACACTTAGCATTAAAGAGCACTATAGCTGGGAAAAGTCCAGGACCTGATGGATACACAGTGAGATATTATAAAAAATATAAAGAATTATTAGTACTTAAAATGAGGATACCGTATTTGCCGGGGTATAAGGCGACTGGGTGTATAAGACGACCCCCTAATTTTCCAGTTAAAACATAGGTTTTGGGCTATACTCATCGTATAAGACTACCCCCCTTCTGAGGCAACACCATTTAGCCACAAGCCTACAGGGCACTTATACCCACTTCCTGCCCAGGCCAATTTTCATCTTTCAGCACTGTCACACTTTGAATGACAATTGCACGGTCATGCAACACTGTACCCATATGACATTTTTATCACTTTTTTGTGACAGATAAAGCTTTATTTTGGTGGTATTTAATCAACTCTGGGTTTTTTATTTTTTCTTAAACAAACCAAAAACCACTGATGTGCGCTAATGAGGCGGCACTGACTGGCACTGATAGGCGGCACTGACTGGCACTGATAGGCGGCACTGACTGGCAATGCTAGGTGGCACTGACTGGCAATGCTAGGTGGCACTGACTGGCACTGATAGGCAGCACTGATAGGCGGCACTGACTGGCACTGATTGGCAGCACTGATGGGCACTGAAAGGCAGCACTGATACATGGCACTGATATATGGCACTGACAGGCACTAATAGGTGGCACTGGTTGGCAGCACTGATAGGTGGCACTGGTTGGCATTGTTAGGTGGCACTGACTGGCACTGATGGGTGACACTGAAAGGCAGCTCAGATGGGCACTGATATGTGGCATTGATGTGCACTGGTATGCACTGATATGTGGCACTGATGGGCACTGGCACGTGGCACTGCTGGGGCTACACTGATCATCAGTGCCCTGATGTTCAGTGTACATGTCCCCTCCGCGGAAAGCTGATTACCAGCTCTCCTCGCTTCTCCATTGTCATCGTGACAGCTCGAGAGGAGAGAAATGCCCGGCATTTCCTTGTTTACATGTGATCAGCTGTGATTGGACACAGCTGATCACATAACCGAGCCGACATCTTCGGCTCTTTCCGTGATCGGTGATCCTCTGTGTCCAAGGGACACAGCGCACCGCCGATTGCCACGCGCTCCCTGAGCCGCGCATGCACGGAGAATGGGAGCACGTCATATGAGCCAATCATGGCAAGTGATGTTTTCTATTAATGAATACAGAGCCTGCTCGGATTGGCTGCGTCAGAGAGGCGGGCTGATGATATCACAACTTCAGCCAATCCGAGCAGGCTCTGTATTCATTAATAGAATACATCGCTCGCCGTGATTGGCTCAGCGCGGTATACTGTATGTAGCCGAAGCTACCGTACAGTATTACCGCACATCCAGCGGGCTGACATTCTATACCCCACGTATAAGACGACCCCCAATTGTTGGGGTATGTTTTTAAGTATAAAAAGTAATCTTATACGCCGGAAAATACGGTATATATGAATGCATTGGGAGGAGAGATGGAAATGAGGAAGGAATCCCTACAAACACATGTAGTTCTCATACATAAGGAAGGTAAAGATGATACTCACTGTTCAAGTTACAGACCGATTTCCTTATTAAACACAGATACCAAACTTTAGGTCTTTCAACTTGTTTGCCAGAACCTTTGCATAATGTCGGAATGGATACACATAGACCAAGTGGGCTTTGTCCCAGGGAGAGAGGGTAGAGATAACGGACTGAGATCTCTGTTTCTTATACAAAAAAGTAGGAAAGAGAAAATCCCTGTGGTGGTACTCTCTATCGATGCTGAAAAGGATTGGGGATATATGTTGGATACATTGGAAGTATTGGGGATGGGAACTAAAATGAGAGAGTGGATAAGGATATTATATAGTCAACCCTCTGCAGCAATGGTTAATGGGGAATTGTCAGAGTATTTTGGGATGCAGAACGGAACTAGACAGGGATGCCCTTTGTCTCCATTGCTATATATTTTATCATTAGAATCTCTTTTGGCTACAATAAGGAATAATATAGATGTTGTTTATGTGCCATACTTGGTGTAAAATGCCACCTTGCCAAACACTTATAATTCATTTCCACCACTTTCATATCTACTGCTCCATGTGCTAATCTAAACATTTTCTTTTCTTGTTGCTCGTCAAATGTTATTCCTAATTCCTTTTCCCATTTCTCCATGTATGCAGGAGGGGCAACCACCACCATTTCAGTAAAAGTTTTATAAATCTGGAAAGTACCGTTTCCATATTTTATTTATATTAAAAAGTTGTTGTAGTGAGTTTAAATCCGTCATTGGTCTTAAGGGCTTAGGAAGCGAACAAAATGTTTCAACTGAAAATATCTCCACTCGAGAAAACAACTCCTCCTTTTTTTTTACCTCCTGAACTGTGTGAATTCCCCCCCCCCCCCGTCCATTATATCTTAATTGTGCATTCCCTTTTTTTATCCATTTACCTAAAATATCTTCCCTCCCTGGAGGGAAGAAATCTGTGTTTACCAACAATATAAACATAGAATTGAACTCCCACCCCATTTATTTATAAATCACATCCCATACCCTAATTGCATTCTGTGTGTAAGTGCTTATACTTTCTCCAATTATACAATATTGATGTGGAATCCATACTATCTTATCCAATTGTGTCCCACTTAATGTGTTTTCTATATTCACCCAACTTTTTCTTTGTATATGTGCAACCAAAAATATGTGAAAGTAACGCTGCATAGTAATATTTCTTAAAATCAGGAACATTTAGGCCCCCCTTATCCTTGTCCCTACATAACACTTCATAACTCATTCTCGGTTTTTTATTCCCCCAATTAGATCTCTATATCATTTTTCTAATTATTTTAAAATAGGCTCCCGGGAGTTGCAGAGGCAGCATGTGGAATCTATATAGGATTTTTGGGCCGATTATCATTTTTAGAAAATGTATTTGTCCTATCTAAGAGGATGGTCCTAATCTTCTCAGTTCCTCCTTTATCTCATTTATTAATGGGATATAGTTTATTTTATATACTTTTTTTAAGGTCAATTTATTCACCAGATATTTTAATTCTCTTTCCCTCCATAAGAAGGGAAATTCTCTTTGCAAGGTTTTTGTTTTCCATTGTCGCGACATTAATATCTCTGACTTTACCAGGTTAATTTTTAAGTTTGACATCTCTCCATAGCATTTCATTATTTTCATTAAATTAGGTAGTGTCAGCCTAGGATTAGCCACATAGAACAGCATATCATCTGCATATGCTGCCACTTTGTGTTCGGTTTCCTCTATCCGGATCCCTTTTATATCTATACTGTTTCTTACTGTTGCCAAGAGGGGTTCTAGAGATAGAACAAACAGAGGCGAAAGCGGACACCTTTGTCTTGTCCTGTTAAACATCCTAAAGAACTCTGATAGCGACCCATTGACCTTAACTGCAGCTGAGGGTTGACTATAAAGCTTTCCTATCCATTCTCTCATTTTGAGTCCAATACCCAGGATCTCCAACATGTTTAACATAAAGCCCCAATCTACCCTATCAAAAGCCTTCTCTGCATCAACTGACAAAAACAGTACTGGGGTTTTTTCTCTCCTACTTTTCTGTATAAGGAGTAATAACCTTAACCCATTATCTCTTCCCTCCCTCCCGGGAACAGATCCCATTTGGTCCAAATGAATCCACTCGGGCATTAGATCTTTCAATCTAGTTGCTAGTACCTTTGCAAGCAGTTTAGTATCTGTATTTAACAGTGAAATAGGCTGATAACTAGCACATTGGGTCTGATCTTTCCCCTCTTTTGATTGTAATATTTTCTTGTAATGACTCCTCGCTCATCTCCATCCCTTCTCCTAATGCATTCATGTATATCCTCAATTTGGGGAATAGTTGTTCTTGGAATTTTTTTGTAATATCTCACTGTATACCCATCCGGCCCCAGGCTTTTCCCAGCAACAGTCTCCTTCAATGCCTGTTGAATTTCCTCCTCTGTTATCGGGTTTTCTAGATGTTTTAATTGGTCTTCCCATAAAACTGGTAAATTCACCTCCTTTAAATACCTTTGCCTCTGTCTTGTTCTCTTCTCCTCTCCCCCTCCTGACTGTTTCCGATTTACGTCATATAATTTACTATAGTATTTTTTGCATTCCTTGGCAATATCAGTGCTCACATACACCAGTTATCACGTACCTGGTGATGGAGGCCAATGGAGAGAGGGCTTCCCTTGCGGATAAGTTCCAGACTCCCCTGAGAGTGGAACACGGGGAGTCAGACCCAAAGTGGCACAGGTCGCCTGTAGGAGTGCTGGTTGGTGGTCCACCCAGAAGCACAGCTGATGTACGGAGATAGGTCTGCAGACAGGTGGCGCCTGTTTGAGGTATGCAAGCCCTTCCAGGATTTAGAAATTTACTGGACAGCTGGTTCAAGCCAAGGTCTGGTACCAGGTAGGAATCAGAGCAGACATAGTCAGATGGGATAGCCAAGGTCATACACAGAGGAGCGAGAGAGAGAGAGAGTATCCGTAAGCCAAGCCGAGGTCAGATCAGGGGTTAGGCAGAGTAGACAGGTCCAAAGAGCAAGCCGAGTCGGTATCAGGAAATCACAGGTCACAATAACACAGGAAACAGGAACAAGGCACGGGGAGCTAGAGATCATCCAGCAACTTTAGGAAGTAATGAGCCTCCTTATAAAGGCCGTCTGGCACCAAACTGAGGCTGATGTGTGCTTCTGTGGCCATGCAGGGTACTGGCAGAAATGCCAGATCTTCCAGAACTTCTGCCGTGGACAGGACCCTGACACCAGTTCTCCATGGTCATCCTTAATTTTCTCGATATAATTCCTGGATTTCTTCTTTCCTTGTGCTCTCATTAGATATTTACCCAGTTTATTCTCCCACTAATATCTCTCTCTCGCCATCATATTGAAAGTTTTTCTCGCTTCTTCCTCCATTAAATTGTCTAATTTCTCTCTCTTTTTTATTATTTGCTGCTGTATGTCTGCTGCTATTCTCTTTTTATGATACTGTTCCAGCTCATATAATTCCCTTCAATCTCTGTTGTATATATTATTTTTTTTCTTCTGTTACTCTCTTTCATCCTCCAACCCAGGGTACCATCAACTATTGAAAGGGGCATTCTCCTGTATAATTCTTCCTCCCATCCCTCCCTCTCTCCCCCCACCCCTATTTGTAACAAGGAAGTAATTGCTAGAAGATCTATTTCCCCCCTCCCACTCTCCCCCTCTCAGAACTCGCTACCTACCCCCTCCCCAAACCCTTGGGCTTAAGTTTTGCCCTTGAATCTGACATGGGACCTCCCCACTGGTGATTCCTATATTGGGGTGGGGCTCTAAGTACGCATGCCTGCTCCACTCCCCGTCTCACAACATAGGGGATCTAGAGCTTGGCTGCGCATTCAGCCTCCAGCTGGGCCTCCCTCACTTTCTCATCATCTGCTTAGTTCCTGCTGCCCATCTAACCCTTCTGATTTCTCCATGCATGAGACCTGCAACCCCGATGTGGGGAAAGAGCTGGGAGAGGAGGGGGTGAAAAGAAAAAAAAAATTTGAGGGTCACCCCTCTCTTCTCCCTCACCCCACACCAGGAAAAAAAGGACATAAATTTAATTTGGGTGCAGCATTGCATGACTGCACAATTGTCAGTTAAAGTAACGCAGCGCCATAACACAAAAAATGGCCTGGTTAGGAAGGAGGGTAAATCCTCAGGAGGGCAAGTGCTTAAAAAAAATCCCTATAAAATATGTTTTGATTGCTGTACCACAAGCAAGAGTCTCATGGACACAAACCCTGGCACAATCATTTAAACAAAAGATTAAAAAGCTTCCATTACAAATGGAGTGCAGGATTCAGTAGTACAATTCATATAGCGTGCAGGATTCTGGGATGCGTTATGTACAGAGTGCAAGGTTCAGAAGTTAGTTAAACTGCAAAGACACCAATTAAACATACACTTACATTCTAAAATCTTGAGAAACTGCATACAGGAGCCAATGCAAAAATGCAGGCATTAGATGAATGAAAATGAGTGCAGCTAAGCAGGACCTGCAGCAGTGTGAATATCTAGCACAGCCAGGGATTGGCGAACAAGCCAGCGGGGGTACGGTTGCAATGAGAGAGAGTGCAGCTCTCAAGTCCAACTTGTCATGTCGGGGATGGGGGGGCTGACGACTGACATGCATTTTAGGGACTCCGAGACCTTTTAAAAACAACCCGTATTCATGTCCTGGTGTTTTGTGTGTCCTATGGATCAATAAATACACACTATATTCATCTATCCTCTGGTGTGCAGCTGACCCTTCTTCCTATTGCATAGCGAAACAGCTGCCATTAATACAGTGCCACCTGGGAAAAAGGTGGCAAGGGGCAGTACCAGTTGGAACTACTGCATGTGCACCCACAGCGGTGTATAATTCAGGTTTATTATACATCGATGCTGGTGCACATGCAGTAGCTCCAATTGGTCCTGACCTTGTCACTGTTCTCCCTGGCCAGCAATGTATAAATGCCAGCTGTTTGTCTATGCAGGGCTTGCTTGACAAAGGGGGCGGAGCCCTTGAAACGCATATCGGCCCCACCCATCCCTGACATCACAGGTTGGCGTTGACCTCTGCAAGCTCTCTCTCATTGCGGCTGCAAGCCCCGCTGGCTTGCCCACCAATCCCTGGCTGCACTAGATGTTCCCACTGCTGCAGGTTGTGCTCAGCTGGAAGTTAGCATATAAAGAATAAAGAAGTGCGGGACAAAGCCCCTGTACACCATGACAGAGGGACAAAGGTGAAAATGTGGGAAAGTCCCACCCGATCCGGGACTGTTGGGAGGTATGCTTTACCTCTCTAACATCCTACTTTTTCTATTTTTTTTTATATCTTTTTATCATTATCTTTTATCTCTTGATCATTATCTGAAAACCCAGAAAGAGGGATTTAAACCCGATCATTTTAAAACCATCTGTATAAATGTAATTTCTAAGGTGGGACACTACACAATGGCTTTGCATAGCACAACATATTGGGTGTCTGAGTATTTGCACACTGATGCACAGACTGGGTAGAATAAGTTGAGGATATAATACTTTGGGTGGCTTTCTCTTAATTCATAAGAGGGGTGAGTGAAATTTATCACTCTAGTCATAATTGGAATTTCATTGAATCAGTTGTTTATAATATGCTGAAGGCTATGACATACTGTATATGGATGTAAAGAACTTTCTACCTTCCGTGGCAAAGATACTGATGATAATTTCTACAGCTGCTTTGTCTGGACAGAGGATCTGATAAGCATTAATGCCAGGCTGATATGATCTAAACCATCTTAAGGTTTTGTTCCCATGGGATTACGTACTAAATAATCTGAGTAACTGTTCTGTTGAAGGCAATGTGAGGCCGCCCTACAGCAAAATGGTGGAAGCAAATCATTGCTGGCAGAAGTTTCATTCTGGACTTGTGATGAAGATTGCTAAAACTGAACAATTCAGCTTTTAAAATGAAACCCCCTGGATGTTGAGATGGGAAAAATTCTGCATTTATGTGGATTAGAGCAATTACTTTCAGTGGACCACGCATTACATTCAGTGAGATGGTGAAAGAGGACTCGTGTAGCAAAGCCAAACACAGGATTGGGACATCAGTTTATCTTTATGCAATACTCAAGATCTTGGTGTGATATACAGAAGAAACTACAAGCTTTGAGATGAAGCCTAACAGCTATATGGGCAATGGATATTTACCAAATACTTTTCTAGTCATGGTCTGAAGATATGTTATCTAGTGATTGTTTCATGAGGATACTTTAAAGGCTGGTGAAGAGAGATGTAACCGATTCCATTTTTTAAAATTTTTTATATATGAGTCATTGTGAAGCATTCAATACCTCAAATCACAAAAAAGCAAAGACCCTAACAGAGGAAAAACTAATGGGGCTTTTCAAGGCACCATACCATATGAAAGTATAGAAATGCACAACATGGAAACACTAGATAAAATGTTTTATTATATTTAAAAAAAAAAAACACACACAAGTGGTAAGAAAGACAACAGCCAAAATAGGCACATACATAATAAAGCAACAAAAACAAAATATATATCTATAAATGGCAACAGTGGGAAAAGGCTGAGGCCCGGAATGCAGAAGCATCACGGGCAAGAGTCAAGAAGCCTCACCAATAACACTAGAGAAATAAATCATTAACCACTTGCCGCCCAGCCACCGCATTAAAACGGTTGCAGGGCGGCACGGCTGGGCAAAACCACGTTTTAAAACTTAGGCCCGCCCTACCTGTCCCGCGGGTATCAGCAGCGGGTGTCAGCCGCCGGGTCACGGCCGGTGATTACAGGCAGTTTCCCAGGGATTAGCGGTGATTGCTGACAGAGAGCAGGGCTGCATTGTTTACACACAGCCCTGCTATCTGTCAGTTCCCTGACAAGCTGAAGATGGAGAGAAGAGTTTCTCTCTCTCAATCATCCTGCCCCCATCCAGCACACCCCCCCACCCCCTAGTAGAACACTCCCCTAACCCTTTCAGTGAAAAAAAAATGTTAAACCCTTCCTCCCCAGTGCCATTAGTACAGTGTCAGTGGGTTTTTTTTTCACTGATCACTGTATTGGTGTCACTGGGGATGTCAGTGACCCCTAGTCAGTTCCCCCCCAGTGTCAAAATGTCCGCCGCAGTCCTGCCATAAGTCGCTGATCGCCGCCATTTTTAGTATAAATAAAAATTAAAAATCCCAGTATCTTTCCCGCCATTTGGAAACGCTATAACTTTCATGTAAACCAATTAATTTACACGTATTGGGATTTTTTTTAGCAAAGACATGTCGCTGAATGCATTTTGGATGAAATTTGTGACAATTTGATTTTTTTATTATTTTTACTGGACATGTTTTATAGCAAAAAGTCCAAAATATTTTTTTTTCTCAAAATTGTCAGCCTTTTTTTTTATAGCGCAAAAAATTAAAAACGCACAGGCGATCAAATACCACCAAAAGAAAGCTCAATTTGTGGGAAAAAAAGGATGTAAATTTAATTTGGGTGCAGTGTTGCATGACCGCGCAATTGTCAGTTAAAGTAACGCAGCGCCTTAACACAAACTTCTTCTGTAACCGCTTCCTGACCACCCTACAGCAGAAATACTGCTACAGGGCGGCATGGGTACGCAAAATCACATATATATATATATATATATATATATATATATATATATATATATATATACAGTTGCAAGAAAAAGTATGTGAACCCCTTGGGATTACGTGGAGTTTTGCATGAATTGGGCATAAAATGTGCTCTGAACGTCATCTAAGTCACAACAAAAGAAGAACACAGTCTGCTGAACATAATACTACACAAACATTAGATATTGCCATGGTTTAATTGCACATAACATGTAAACATTTTCAGTGCAGGGAGGAAAAACTATGTGAGCCCCTAGCTTAATGACTTCTCCCAGAGCTAATTGGAGCCAGGAGTGAGCCAACCTTGACTCCACTCAGTGTGATGATATCGATGTGTTGCTGACAGCTGTCCTGCCCTTAAAAAACACATACCTGGGGGGCGTGTCCAAGATGGCGACCGGAGCGGCCGCATAATCCGGAGCTCCGTCGCCGACCTACACAATCCACCGCCATCCGTGCTGCTGCGGACCACGGCGGAGCGGCTGGATCCTTGGGTGCTTCCCCTGTGCCTGGGAGAGAAGCCCCGGGGGATATCTCCGCCATCTGTGGCGGTGGATGCGCGCGGCCTAGCGCGGCCGCATGGTCCGTGACTCCGGAGGTTTCTGCCTGCATCCGCTATCATCCGGGCGGCGGCGGACCCTCCTGAGACGTTGGTGACATCCTCTGCATCCCCTGGACCTGGGGAAGAGACGGAGCAGCATATTGCCGTTCCCTGTGGCTGCGGCCTACTGCATCCGTCCCGGACCTCCTCCTCCTCACATCCGAGCTACGGTGAGTGCAGGAGGCTGGTAGACACTGACCATCCTATCCCCCTTTGACGTCTCGGGGGACGGGGCTCCCGCCCACCACTCCAGGGACCCCGTTCCTCTGTGATTGAGGCCTTTGCTGGGCCCAGAAACCCACTGAGGCCTATATACTTCGCTGGAGGGATGTATGGGCAGACTATACTTGCTCTGGAGGATTATTAGGCCATCATAAGGGATCCTCTGTCCTATACTTGCCCCCCTGTTCATCCCAGACCCTGGAGCTATTAATGGGGTGCACCACGGCCTATGTCCACTCCACATCCTCATGGCTTGCTAACTGTATTTACAATATAAAGTTTTTTCGGATAAGCTTGATAGCGTTTATGTAAATACAACCCTAAACCTGATTCGGGCGTTATAGGTCCCCTGGGGTCATTATCTCCTTTTATCATCCAATTTCCAGTTGATCACCCCCGGGAGACTCTCTGTATGCCGTCCACCAAAAAAAAGAAGGGACAAGCTCAAAAGTCCCTCACTACATATCTACTTAAGACACACGAGATTTGCAACATGTCTCTAGGTGACGCAGAACGAGCATCCCCATCCGAACCCTTGCGTGATATCACAACTCCTTCATTAACTCTGGTCAGTGAAGATGCACAGCAACTTACAAAGGGTGACCTGGAATCTTGCTTGGAAACCATGTACACCAAATTGGCCGCCAAATTCCAATCAGAATTACACAAAAGCACTAATGTTCTCTCTCAGGAAATAGCCACATTGGGCTCTAGAACCGATCGCTTGGAAACTAAACATGATGAACTTAGCCTAGCCTATGGGGACCTTTCCAGAGAACATGATCATCTACAAACGGCCTTTTTACAATTGCAGGCACAGGTTGAAGACCTTGATAATCGCAACCGCAGAAATAATCTGCGAGTCAGGGGAATTCCGGAATCTGTTTCTGATCTCTCACAAACCGTTACCAAGCTATTCAAATCTCTCCTTCCGGATTGCAATCCCGGATCCTTTGCCTGTGATCGCATCCATAGAGCCCTGCGCCCTAAACCCCCTAGTGATAAACCGCCTAGGGACATTGTTCTGTGTCTAAAAGATTTCCTGACCAAAGAAGACATACTCAGAGCTGCTCGCAACACTCCAACGATCTCCTTTGAAGGCTCGGTTTTACAAATTTTTCCAGATGTTTCTCCGGCTACATTGGAGAAGCGCAGGAAAATGAAGGAGGTTACAACGGCTCTTTTTTCAGCTCGTATCCGTTATAAATGGGGCTTCCCTTTTAAGTTGATAGTTCCACATAATGGGAGCACATATATTGCTACATCCCTTCCTGAGGGCAGAGAGATCCTGACCAAGTTGGGCCTGGCGGATGCCCCATCACCTCGACGTCCCCCCCCTACACCTCGTGTCTCTCCTATCTGGCACACTCCATCTCCACGGAGGGAAAGGAGGAGGGCCCGACAAGAACTGGGCTGATGGGACCATGCCTCCCTGCCTATTATTACTTGCATCGATGTTCCTGGTCAGCGATTTCCCTTGATTGGGATAGGAGGCAACCCACGGGATGTCTATTGTTCAGCACCCCCTACACCTTGGGGATATATATATGTGTTTTTGTGGACGCTGTTGAGCTGTTTCTGTGTTTATATAGACTATATATGCTCTCTCGTTGATAACTGGATGTGTTTAAGTCTAACAAGGGTCTTCGGGCCCTCTGAATATCGCCCACTGATTCATGGCCTCACAACTCTTGGACACGTTACCCCACCCTGCCTCCTGACATGACCGGAGGAATCACCGCCCGATTGTGGGGTGACGGCTCCGTTTTTCATGTGTTATGGAGACAGGGTTTGGGCCCGATTGGCCCTTTGATGTTGAAATTTTTTGTTTTTTCAGGTACAGCTAATTGCATACCTGATCCATGTCTCTCAGTTACTCTTTTCATTGTCGCAGCTATCATTGCTTCACTTTTACTGTTTTTTGTCTTTTTTTTCCTCAAAAATTTCGTACATGATGTTGACTTGATACCGGTGTGTGGACGTCACGACCCCCATTTTGGGGTCTGGATGTCCCCCAGACTGGTAATGCTACCCGTAAATCTATTTGTTATGGACTTGAAGGTCCTTACATCTAGCCAAATAATTCGAGTATATGTCTTGTCAATGTATATTTTTTTGCTGATGGTAATAATTTTTGCATATTATGGCAATTCAATGTATCTCGCATAATGTCCAGGGTTTCAACTCGCCAAACAAGCGCAAAACAGCCTTTCTTCAGTATAGGCGATTAGGGGCTAAAATTATTTTATTGCAGGAAACACATTTTGCAGCCGCAAAACACCCGACATATTTTCACAAATCCTATAGACAAGGGTATTATACTTTACACTCCTCCAAGAGTAGAGGGGTGGCCATTTTTCTGCATAATTCAATCCCCTTTGAGGTTCAACATGTGTACCGTGATCCAGACAGTAGGTTTATTATTCTTAAGGGCACCCTTTCAGGCCGAGAACTTACAATAGCAAATGTCTACGCACCGAATTCGGCACAAGCTACCTTTTTCTCAAAATTTTTTGATGTTCTTGATAGATTTTTGTCACCCCATCTATTGGTGGGTGGTGATTTCAACCTGGTAGCAAATCCTCTTTTGGACCGTAGCTCACTCTTGCACTCTTCCCACGCCTTCCCAAAATCACTTACTAAAAGACTAGAGGCCTTCCAATTAGTAGATGCCTGGAGGGCGCATAATGTAGGAGCTAGAGAATATTCATTTTATTCTCACCCACATGACTCTTACGCTAGATTAGACTATATTTATTGCACCCCTATTTTATTAGCAAACTCTAGGATAGCGAACATCCACTTGAGTCCTTGGTCGGACCACAATATTATAGCCTTGTCTATCACATGTATGGGACTTGCACCCACTCCCTTCTCATGGAGACTCAATGATTCTATGCTTACGGATATTGACTCCTGCCATGAAGTAGCTGCATCTATTTTGGAATATTTTCAATCTAATTCGACTCCTGATATTTCTCCAGCCACATTATGGGTAGCCCATAAGGCGGTCTTACGAGGCCGCCTTATTTCTATGGCTTCATCCAAAAATAGAAAACGATGGCAGCAAATTCTGCTTCTTACCCGAGAATTGGAAGCACATTACCGAAGTCATATTGCTAACCCATCTTTTCTTAATAAACAGTTACTATCTCAAAAGCGCTTAGAATTGAATACTCTGCTATCCCAAAAAACTGAAAAAGCTCTCCGCTGGTCAAAAGCCACATTTTTGTTACATAGCAACTCGGCTTCCTCTATGTTTGCAAGGAAACTGAATCACTCCATGCGCCCCCCACATATTTATAAATTGCGTACTAACTCGGGTGCTATTTCATCTCTGCCTCAGGAGGTTTTGGGCATTTTTGAAAACTTTTATTCTAACCTATTAGCCCCTCCACGGTCGGATTCTGTTTCACCAGCAGCCTCGTGGCTGGATTCTATACCCCTCCCTGCTCTCACACCTTCTCAAGTTGCTTCTCTTAATGCCCCCTGCACTCTGGAGGAGATAACTCGTGCAATTAGCGCCCTGAAAAGCTCTACTGCGCCAGGTCCAGACGGGTTCACTGCTAGTTATTACAAACATTTTGCCTCTACTTTGGCTCCCTATCTGATAACTTTATTTAATGATGTTTTGCAGGGGGGTAGGTTCCCGGAGGAGATGCTGTTGGCTAACATGTCTTTAATACCCAAACCACAGAAAGATCACAGCTTACCACAGAACTATAGACCAATCTCCGTAATGAATAATGATCTGAAAATATTTAGCCGCATCTTGGCGGACAGGTTGGCCCCTATTATCTCCTCTTTGGTCTCTCCGGACCAATCTGGATTTATCCCAGACAGATTTATCACTGATAATATTCGCCTCACGCTCAACGTTATTCAAGATGCTAATTTACATTCTAAAGAGGTCTTGCTGATGAGTCTGGATATAAACAAGGCCTTTGACAGTGTTCTTTGGCCCTATATGTTTTCCTTGCTACGAAAAATGGGCTTTAATAACGAATTTTTAGCCGGTATACACGCCTTATATGACTCTCCGAAGACAAGAATACGGCTCCCTGGCTGCAATTCAGACTTTTTCACATTGGGTAGAGGTACCCGTCAGGGCTGTCCCCTTTCACCCCTTTTATTTGCACTGGTGTTGGAACCCTTGGCAGTAGCGATCAGATCACACCCGGATATTTCAGGTTACCCGTTGTTAGTCTCACAATTTAAAATGAGCATGTATGCTGATGATGTTATGCTTTTTCTTACTAACCCGTTGACTTCATTGCCTAATTTATGTGTCATACTGAATGATTTTGCTATAACGTCAGGTCTTACTGTTAATTTTACCAAATCGGTAGTTATGCCAATTAATATTCCTGATTCCCTAAGTGCATCTCTCCGCAGCTCCTTCCCATTCCGCTGGTCTACAGACCGGATATCCTATTTAGGTGTTAATCTCACTCCCAGTTATTCAGATATATTTGCTGCTAATTATCCACCGTGTATATCACGTCTATCTACTCTACTGAGGATTTGGCATGGTTATCCTATTTCCTTCTTGGGTAGAGTCACGGCTGTTAAAATGAATATTTTGCCTAAACTTCTTTATCTTTTTAGAGCTCTTCCAGTTCCAGTCTCAAAAACGTTTCTGAGCCAATTTCAGCGGACCATTAATAATTTTATCTGGGGTAATAAGCGTGCACGTTTTGCCTCAGCGATTTTATACCGCTCACAACGGACTGGAGGCCTCGGTCTTCCCAATTTTTGGATATATTATCTTTCGGCTCGTTTTGCGCAGCTATCACAGTGGGCAACTATTAACTCTCAGATCCCATGGGTCAAATTTGAATCTCAGTCCATACGCCCATTCTACTTACCGAGCATCTTGTGGTCCAGGGTCTCTCCACGTTCACTTACATTTTATAACTCCATAGTGACCCATTCAATGACACTTTGGTCCACATACAAATTTAAATTAAATTTGGTCTCTCCTATTCCCCCCGGTATTTCATTTTTTGGTGATCCAACTTTTACACCAGCTTTTTCTTCTCCTCAACTGTTTCGTTGGTGGTATGATCAATCTCTTATCAGATTATCTGATTTTCAAAGAGGAGGATCTTACATTACCTTTGATATGCTACGCGCGCTTTTTGATATTCCCCTTCGCGAGTACCATCGTTACCGACAGATTAGACACTTTTTTGAATCACATTCTGGCCTTACACCGTCTTCTCTGGTTTCCTTTTTTGAACGTACCAGCCGTGACTCTCCCAGGGGTAGGGGTCTTATTTCCAATTTTTATCACCAATCTTTACTTTGTCTTTTTCATACGCCTCCGTTGTACCGACAGAGGTGGGAGGAGGATAGTGGTACCACTTTTTCTGATGAGGATTGGGATTCCATGGTGGATAATATCTGTAAAAGCTCTCGATCTCTTTCGGTTCGTGAAACGGCCCTTAAGGTTTTAACTAGATGGTATTATACCCCATCAAGACTACATAGATTGTACCCACAAACGTCCCCTCTATGTTTTCGAGGCTGTGGTTTTACAGGCACTTTGGTGCATATATTTTGGGATTGCCCGTCCATATCTCTGATTTGGCGCAGGATATCCGAGGTGGCCACCTCACTGGCGGGTACCCCAGTATGCTTATCTATTCAAACTTGCCTATTGGGGGTTCACATCCCAGGGGTCCCTGATGCCATTATGAGATTGATACATACTATTTGTATTGCCACTTTATGGTCTATTGCCTTACACTGGAGATCCAATGCTGTACCTTTGGCCTCCATCCTGCACAGAATTGATTCTGTAATGCTCATGGAACGCATTCATTATACTTTGCTGGATAAGATGCACTTATTTGATAAAAAATGGGAGTCATGGAGGGATTATAGACATTTATTGCATGATTGATAACGTTTTCAGTGAACAATGACTGACAGATGCTGTTGACAGACGTATTATTCAATTTCTCTTATCATTAACGTATTTCATGTACTTGCAATCTGCTTTTCTTCTGTTTTTTCTCTTCATTATTATGATATCTTTTTCTGAATTGTACTTTTCCAAAGTGCCTTGTTTTTGCTGTTAATATTTGAAAATGTGCTGTTATTTTATTGTCTACTTATACTCAATAAAATCGTTTGTAAACAAAAAAAAAACACATACCTGTTTTGGGTTTACTGGTTTCAAGAAGCACTGTCTGATGTGAACCATGCCTCGCAGAAAAGAGCTCTCAGAAGACCTACGATCAAGAATTGTTGACTTGCATGAAGCTGGAAAGGGTTACAAAAGTATCTCCAAAAGCCTTGATGTTCATGTGTCCACAGTAAGACAGACTGTCTACAAATGGAGAAAGTTTAGCACTGTTGCTACTCTCCCTAGGCTTGGTTGTCCTGTAAAAATGACTGCAAGAGCACAGCGCAGAATGCTGCATGAGGTAAAGAAGAACCCCAGAGTGTCAGCTAAAGACCTACAGAAATCTCTGGCACATGCTAACATTTTTGTTGACACATCTATAATAAGGAAAACATTAAATAAGAATGGAGTACATGGGAGGACACCACAGAGGAAGCCATTGCTGTCCAAAAAGAATATTGCAGCACGTTTGAAGTTTGCAAAAGAGCACCTGGATATTCCACAGGACTACTGGCAAAATATACTGTGGACAGATGAAACCAAGATTGAGTTGTTTGGGAAGAACACACAACACTATGTGTGGAGAAAAAAGGCACAGCACACCAACATCAAAACCTCATCCCCACTGTAAAACATGGCGGAGGGAGCATCATGGTTTAGGGCTGCTTTGCTGCCTCAGGGCCTGGACAGATTGTTGTCATTGATGGGAAAATGAATTCCAGAGTTTATCAAGACATTTTGCAGGAAAACGTACGACCACCTGTCCGCCAACTGAAGCTCCGCAGAGGATGGGTGATGCAAAAGGACAATGACCCAAAGCATACAAGTAATTCAACAAAACAATGGCTGCAACAGCACAGAATACGCCTTCTGGAGTGGCCCAGTCAGAGTCCTGACCTCAACCCGATTGAAATGCTGTGGCATGACCTTAAGAGAGCGATTCACACCAGACATCCCAAGAATATTGCTACACTGAAACAGTTTTGTGAAGAGGAGTGGTCCAAAATTACTCCAGATCATTGTGCAGGTCTGATCTGCAACTACAGGAAACGTTTGGTTGAGGTTATTGCTGCCAAAGGAGGGTCAACCAGTTATTAAGTCCAAAGGTTCACAAACTTTTTCCTCCCTGCGCTGTGAATGTTTACATATTATGTGCAATTAAACCATGGCAACATCTAATGTTTGTGTAGTATTATGTTCAGCAGACTGTGTTCTTCTATTGTTGTGACTTAGATGACGTTCAGAGCACATTTTATGCCCAATTCATGCAAAACTCCACGTAATCCCAAGGGGTTCACATACTTTTTCTTGCAACTGTATATATATACACACACACACATACACATGATTCACGCTCCCGTGGTTTTCACGCCCTCCCAGATAGCGTCAGATTGCCCGTCAGTACACCAGTCATCACATTTAACCCCTTGATTGCCAGGAGCCCGCTCATGTACAATAAACCTCCATTGCTAGTATAGTGTCTGAACGGGTCAATATCTTTGATCAGGTCAGCACTATACCAGCGTTCACATTAGTATAGCGTCCCCAAAAACGCAGCGTTATCAGGATCAGCCCCTGCACCTGCCAACACCTGCGTTTAGCCCCTACGCTTACCCCCCCTTCTCCCCCAGCAAGTGCAGTGTCAGTAGGTCACTGTCACTTGATACATTGCACACAAAAGCGCAGTGTTCGCAGAATCAGGCCTGATCTCTGTTAGCACTTGCTGGTAAATTTTGATGACTCTCATATGCAGCAGAGTGCCAGTACTAGTGCCGCTCTACCTTTTGGTGAACTGGCGAGTACCAGCGGTCTAGTACATCATGGTCTTTCACATACCTCCTTGATTTTTGGAGCTGTTTTTCACAGAATATCTATATGCACAGATTGTGGATCAAAGCAGTTTATATGCACAACAATTTATTACCGCCAACCCAAATTCAAACTTTGCCAGACCATTCGCATGGAAACTCATTACGGTTTTCAAATTTACATTTTTTTTTGGGCCTAACCCTCAACATGGGCATTACTAAAAGAAATGAATTGCGGTTGTATTGATCCACAGACCCGATTCATCATATGCCGTGTTCTCTGCTGCCATGGCCAGGCATAGATATGAGAGTATAATGTGTTTTATGCATTTCAGCGACAATAAACTCTGTCATTATCGGGGTAACCCTGAATTTGACTGGCTCCACAAAATTCAGCCCCTCGCAAATCACCTTAACCTAAAATTTGCAGATGTCTATACTCCCCAGAAAAACATCTGCGTTGATGAGTCCCTTATTAATTTTTCTGGCCGCCTTGCATTCAAACAATTTCTCCCCTGCAAGCGTGCCAGATATGGGGTCAAGATGTAGAAGACCTGTGAGAGGACAACAGGCTATACTTATAAGTTTTGGATTTACGAGGGAAAAGATAGTCACGTGGAGCCCGCCCGGATGCCCAGACTACATGGGGAGCAGTGGCAAGATAGTTTAGGACTTGGTATCATCATTTCTCCATATGGGGTACCACTTATACGTGGACAATTTTTATTCAAGCGTGCCACTATTTAGACATTTATTTAATCTTGGAACTGGCACTTGGGGCAAAGTGTGACCTAGTGTGTGCCCACCATTAGAAGTGGGTGGATGCAGGGCGGTATATTCTAATGGTGGGCATACCACACACTTTTTCTGGCAGAGATTTCTTCTCATTTTTTCATTCAGTCCACTGGCTGCATACAAAAAGAAAAAAAGAACATAGCATATATAACCAACAAGGACTGGATTTGAATGGTTATACCAGGATGATGCCTACAGCTGCAGGCATCATCCTGGTTTCGTTTTTTTCAGCCGGCGATCGGCTTTCATGTAAAAGCAATCCTAGTGGCTAATTAGCTGCAAGATTTCTTTTACAAGTAGTGGGAGATGATGTCCCCCCTCCCCCACTGCCTTCCACAGCCTTCTCGGGCAGTCCCATGCCATCGGGGGAACCTTAGAATGCAGCCGGTGTTTCTGCCAGCTAACCATATAGTTGATTAGAGACCAGAATGGTGCCAATCATCGCTATAGTCTAAGAATTCGGAAGCTACAAGCATTTTATCACTTCAGTTTTGCAGAATATAAACAGCGCCATTTGTAAATTGGGAAAGCATCTGATCACACCGATTTTGGTTTGATTAGATAATGTAAGGGCAGAGGAGATATCTAGAGTCTGATAGACCCCAGATTTCTCAAAAAAGAATATGTGACAATGCCCATTGAAGTTATAGGGGTTATTTGCATTCCCTGTTATAGCATTAAAAGTGATAAAAAAAAATAAAAAAAAAATGAAAAAAGGTACAATGTAAAAATAATAATAATAAAAAAACCAAACAATTGCCCCTCCCATGCGCGCACACCTGTGTGCACAAGCCTTGACCCTGTGCCGTTATGTAAACAGCGGTTGCACCATGCATGTGAGGTATTGCCGTGAACGTCAGATCAAGGGCAGTAATTCTAACACTAGACCTCCTCTGTAAATCTAAAATGGTGGCTTTTAAAATGCTGCCTATGGATATTAAAAATGTTTGCAGTTTGGGCATGCAGGGCATGCGCAGTTTTAAAGCATGTCATGTTTGGTATCTATTTACTCGGCATACCATTATCTTTTATATTTTACCAAACAATTGGCATATTGTGCCAAAACATATTGTGTTTTTGTGCATTAAAAGTAAAAAAAAGTGTATTTTTTTTTTAAAAATTGCTTTTGAAAAATCTCTGCGCGAGTACTATGTGCCATAAAAAATTGTAGTACTCACCATTTTATTCACTAGGGTGTCTGCTTTAAAAAATATATATAATGTTTGGGGGTTTAAATTTCCTAGCAAAAAATACTGATTTTTTTCATGTGAACAAAAAGGCTTGGTCTTCAAGTGGTTAGAAGAGTGAATGATGTGTGGCATAAACTTCTAATGCTGGGCATAAACCGCCCCTCACCCCCCACCCCCCAAAATGACCCCTTTTTGGAAAGTAGTCACCCCACACTATTTGCTGAGAAGAATGTTGAATCAATAGAAGAATTTATTTTTTTACCACAAGTTTTTGGAAAATGACAAAAATAAATATATATTTTGTTTTTTTTTTTACACAAAATTGTCATTAAATGATTTACTGCTCACACATGCCATGGTTATATGTGGAATTACTCCCCAAAATACACTTTGCTACTTCTCCCGAGTATGGGGGTACCACAAGTAAGAGACTTTTTGGCAGTCTAGCCAAGTACAGGACCCCAAAATCCAATAAGCACCTTCAGGCTTTTAAAGGGCTTTATTTCCTCATTACACTTCCAGACTACCTATCACAGTTTCGGAGGCCCTGAAATGCCAGGATAGCACCTAACCCTCCCAAATTACCCCTTTTTGGAAAGTAGACGCCCCAAGGAATTTGATAAAAAGCACGGTAAGTATTTTGCAGATCTCATTTGTTGCCACAAGTTTTTGGAAAATGAAGAAAAAAAACAAAAACAAATTTTTTCTATTTTTTTTATATTTCAAAACCTTGTGAGAAAAAATGAGATCTGAAAAATACTCACCATGCCTCTTTTTAAATTCCTTTGGGTGTCTACTTTCCAGAAAGGGGTCATTTGGGGGGGGTTTGGGGCTATCCTGGCATGTCAGCGCCTTCAAAACTGTGATAGGTAGTGAGGAAGGGTAATGAGGAAGTTACGCACCTTCAGGCTTTCAAAGTGGTCTTTGGATTTCAGGCTCCTGTATGTGGCTAGGCTCCCAAAAAGTCTCACACATGTGGTATCCCTATACTCAGTAGAAGTAGCAGAATGTATTTTGGGGTGTAATTTCACATATACCCATGGTTTGTGCGAGAAATAAATCATTTAAATGACAACTTCGTGTAAAAAAAAAAAAAAAAGTTTTTGTCATTTTCCAGAAACTTGAGGAAAAAAAATAAATCTTCCATGGACTCAATATGCCTCTCAGCAGAAAGCTTAGTGTGCCTAATTTCCGAAAAGGGGTCATTTGAGTGTGTGTACTATTCTGGTATTTTAGCACCTCAAGAAATGTGAAGGGCAGTCAGAAAGTAAAAGCTATGTAAATTCCATTATCTATACCATAGTTTGTAGACGCTATAACTTTCACAAAAAGCAATCAATATACACTTATTGGGATTTTTTAACCAAAAACATGTAGCAGAATACATTTTGGCCTAAATTTATGATGAAATTTTAGTTTTTTTAGATATTTTTTATGCCCAAAATGAGAAAATATTGTTTTTTTAAAAAAAAAATTTTTTTCTTCAAAATTTTTCTGGTTATAGCGCCAAAAATAAAAAGTGCACAGGTGATCAAATACCACCAAAAGAATGCTCTATTTGTGTTAAAAAAAGGACATACAGTGGGGATCAAAAATTTGGGCACCCCAACTAAAAATTTGTATTAATGTGCATAAAGAAGCCAAAGGAAAGATGGAAAAATCTCCAAAAAGGCATCAAATTACAGATTAGACATTCTTATAATATGTCAACAAAAGTTAGATTTTATTTCCATCATTTACACTTTCAAAATAACAGAAAACAAAAAAATGGCGTCTGCAAAAGTTTGGGCACCCTGCAGAGTTAATATCTTGTACTGCCCCCTTTGGCAAGTATCACAGCTTGTAAACGCTTTTTGTAGCCAGCCAAGAGTCTTTCAATTCTTGTTTGAGATATCTTTGCCCATTCTTCCTTACAAAAGTCTTCCAGTTTTGAGATTTCTGGGCTGTCTGTCACGCACTGCTCTTTTAAGGTCTATCCATAGATTTTCAATTATGTTGAGGTTAGGAGATTGTGAAGGCCATGGCAAAACCTTCAGTTTACGCCTCTTGATGTAATCCCCCGTGGATTTCGAGGTGTGTTTAGGATCATTATCCATTTGTAGAAGCCATCCTCTCTTTAACTTCAGCTTTTTCACAGATGGCATCAAGTTACCATCCAAAATTTGCTGAAATTTTATTGAATCCATTTTTCCTTCTACTCGTGAGATGTTCCCTGTGCCACTGGCTGCAACACAACCCCAAAGCATGATTGATCCAACCCCATGCTTAACAGTTGGACAGAGGTTCTTTTCATTAAATTCTGTGCCCCTTCTTCTCCAAACGTACCTTTGCTCATTCCGGCCAAAAAGTTCAATTTTAACCTCATCGGTCCACAGAACTTGTTTCCAAAATGCATCAGGCTTGTCTATATGTTCATTTGCAAAGTTCAAACGATGATTTTTGTGGTGAGGACGTAGAAGAGGTTTTCTTCTGATGACTCTTCCATGAAGACCATATTTGTACAAGTATCTCTTTATAGTGGAATAGTGTACCACAACTCCAGTGTCTGCCAGATCTTTCTGGAGGGATCGTGCAGTCAAACGTGGGTTTTGAATTGTTTTTCTCACAATCCTGCGAGCTGTTCTGTCTGATATTTTTCTTGGTCTTCCAGATCTTGCTTTAACTTCCACTGTTCCTGATGACTGCCATTTCCTAATTACATTCCGAACAGAGGATATTGACATCTGAAAACGCTTTGCTATCTTCTTATAGCCTTCTCCAGCTTTGTGAGCGTCAACTATTTTCAGTTTCAGTTTTCTAGACAACTGCTTAGAAGAACCCATGGTGCTGATTGTTGGGGCAAGGTCAGATGAGTCTGGGCATTTAAAACCTTTGAGCTTGACATCACCTGGTCTTCCCAGACGATGATTGAGAACAATCCATGACACTGGCAGGTCTCAGCTTTGCAAAGGGGACAGTGCATGCTATAAATTCTGCAGGGTGCCCAAACTTTTGCAGACGCCATTTTTTTGTTTTCTGTTATTTTGAAAGTGAAAATGATGGAAATAAAATCTAACTTTTGTTGACATATTATAAGAATGTCTAATCTGTAATTTGATGCCTTTTGGAGATTTTTCTATCTTTCCTTAGCTTCTTTATGCACATTAATACAAATTTTTAGCTGGGGTGCCCAAACTTTCGATCTCCACTGTAAATTTCATTTATGTACCGTATTGCATGACCGCGCAATTGTCCGTTAAACTAGCGCAGCGCTGTATAGCAAAAAAATGTCGTAAATTGCAGTATCTATACCATAGTTTGTAGATGCTGTAACTTTCACACAAAGCAATCAATATACACTTATTGGGATTTTTTTTACCAAAAACATGTAGCAGAATACATTTTGGCCGAAATTTATAACTAACTTTGAGTTTACTATATATTTTTTATAGCTGAAAGTAAAAAATATAGTTTTTCTTCAAAATATTTGGTCTTTTTTTTGTTTATAGCGTGAAAACTAAAGCGCACAGGTGATCAAATACCACCATAAGAAAGCTCTATTTGTGTGAAAAAAGGACGTAAATTTCATTTAGGTGCAGCATTGCATGACCGCGCAATTATCAGTTAAATTAGTGCAGCACCGAGTAGCAAAAAGAGGCCTGGTCATTAAGGGGGGTAAATCCTCAGGAGCTCAAGTGGTTAAACAAGTAAAATACAAAAATGTTTTTCCATAAGATTGAATAAGGAATAAAAAAATAAAAAAATCCAATGGCAACAGCGGGCAAAAGACTCCAGCCCGGGACGCAAAAGCATCATGGGCATGAGTCCTAAAGCCTCACTGGTGAAATAACAAAATGTTTTTCCATAAGATTGAATTAGAAAACTGGATAATCAATTTAGGAAAAACAAAACAACCTAGTGCCTATAGTGGAATCAAAAAATAGAAAACCAATTAACAATGAAAATACAGATGAAACATAATAATAAACTCAATGTAAATGTAAAGCAAAAATAGATAAATACAGTGAAAGCAGAAATTACCAACTGATGATTGTGCTCTGTTGAATAGTAACACCTGATGTACAGTAGATGAAAATCAATATTTTGTAGAAAATATGAGAAAGCTTTATTCAGCAGACACCGTGGAGGAAGCCACCAGTCCAAGTCTCTGGTCCTATTAGGGAACCATCAGTCCAGCAGTACCTCTGGTTAGATAGATAGCAAAAAGCCAAAGCAATGTTCTAAGGGTCCATAAGATAATGATTAAAGACTAAAAAACTTTTTAAAATAAAAGAAAAACAAAAATATATAGGTATTTTACTTCTCTGAAAACTAACTACAGCCCTCTTCCCCAAAGTTAGTGAAAAAATTACATATATGACAGAGAAGGGCCAAAATAGAAAATAGAAATGTATAATATATTTAACCAAAATACAAAAAAGACCCATTGTTTGGCTAAAATAAATAAACAAATAGATACATTATTATATAAATGCAAGAAAACATACTGTTCCAATTGTGTAAGGATGTGGTAACCATTAAAATTTAATGATGAAACCCAAGCTTGGTTGCACGTAGATGGTAAAAAGGCAGAAGTCTCAGTAGTGGACAAAAAAAGGGCACGGTTTGCCTAAGCAAGAGCCCCAGTGTAGTCCTTGGTGCCTGAAAGGTCAATGGACTTTAAATAGTAGTGGTTTGGCACCAAAACTTCAAACAGGAAGTATTGTGAGCACATGGAATAACACACGGTGATGACATGACATTGGCGTCATTATGTCATAGTTCAGCGATGTCCTAGAGCAGGGCCCTCAATCCCCTCATGTTCTGCATTGTATTGGTATTGTTCTGTCACATGTTCTGTACCCCTTTGTAATGTACAGTGCTGAGCAAACTATTGGCGCTTTATAAATACTGTATAATAATAATAATAATGTTGGATATCAAAAAACTTCCAAGTTAAACAATAGAGCCAGAGACACAAAAATGGACCTGTAATACCAAAAAAAGGCCACAGGAGAAAGCCAAAACATCAACCAAGTCTAAAGCAGCATATACAGGTGAAACTTGATAAATTAGACTATCGTGCAAAAGTTCATTTATTTCAGTAATGCAACGTAAAAGGTGAAACTAATATATGAGATAGACTCATTACATGCAAAGCAAGATAGTTCAAGCCGTGATTTGTCATAATTGTGATGATTATGGCTTACAGCTCAGGAAAACTCCAAATCCACAAACTCAGAAAATTTGAATATTACATGCAATCAATAAAACAAGAATTGTACATAGAACAGTATCGGACCTCTGAAAAGTATAAGCATGCATATGTACTTAGTAATTGGTTTTGGCCCCTTTTGCAGCAATTACTGCCTCAATGCGGCGTGGCATGGAAGCTATCAGCCTCTGGCACTACTGAGGTGTTATGGAACACCAGGATGCTTCAATAGCGGCCTTCAGCTCTTCTGCATTGTTTGGTCTCATGTCTCTCATCTTTCTCTCGGCAATGCCCCATAGATTCTCTATGGGGTTCAGGTCAAGCAAGTTTGCTGGCCAATCAAGCACCGTAATCCCACGGTCATTGAACCAGGTTTTGGTGCTTTTGGCAGTGTGGGCAGGTGCCAAGTCCTGCTGGAAAATGAAGTCAGCATCCCCAAAAAGCCCGTCTGCGGAAGGAAGCATGAAGTGCTCCAAAATCTACTGGTAGACGGCTGCGTTGACCCTGGACTTATTGAAGCACAGTGGACCAACACCAGCAGATGACATGGCTCCCCAAATCAACACAGACTGTGAAAACTTCACACTGGACTTCATGCATCTTGCAGTGTGTGCCTCTCCATTCTTCCTCCATGCTCTGGGTCCTTGGTTTTCAAATGAGATGCAAAAGTTGCTCTCATCAGAAAAGAAGACTTTGGACCACTGAGCAACAGACCAGGTCTGTTTTTCTTTAGCCCAGGTAAGACGCTTCTGACGTTTGTTGCTCAGGAGCAGCTTGACAAAAGGAATATGACATTTGAAGCCCTGACGTTTGTTGCTCAGGAGCAGCTTGACAAAAGGAATATGACATTTGAAGCCCATGTCCAGCATCCGTCTGTGTGTGTGGTGGCTCTTGAAGCACTGACTCCAGCCTCAGTCCACTCCTTGTGAAAGTTCCCAACACTTTTGAATGGCCTTTTCCTGACAAATCTTCTCCAGGCTGCAGTCATCCCTGCTGCTTGTGTTCCTTTTTCTTCCACACTTTTCCCTTCCACATAACTTTCTATTAATGTGCTTTGATACAGCACTTTGGGAACATGCAACTTCTTTTGCAATTACCTTTTGAGGCTTTCCCTCCTTATGGAGGATGTCAATGATGGTTTTCTGCACAAATGTCAGGTCAGCAGTCTTTCCCATGATTGTGATTCCTACTGAACCAGACTGAGAGACCATTTAAAAGCTCAGGAACCCTTTGCAGGTGTTATGGCTTAATTAGCTGATTAGAGTGGGACACTTTGAGCCTAGAATATTGCACCTTTTCACAATATTCAAATTTTCTGAGATTGTGGATTTGGGGTTTTCATGAACTCTAAGCCATAATCATCACAATTATGACAAATCACGGCTTGGACTATCTTGCTTTGCATGTAATGAGTAGAGATGAGCGAATCGAAGTAGGCGAAGTGGAATTCGAGTCGAATATTGGAAAAATAGCCTACTTCGGACGCGCGAATCGAAATTTTTCCTAAAATGGCGGCGGACATGTGCGGCGACGGAGCGGGGATGTCTGGGAAGGCGCGCAGACAAGGCGCGCTGACCCATAATGCATTCCTTAATGACATGTGATCGCATTAGCCAATCAGCAGCCAGCCAGCCAGCACTGTGTAATGGTCGAGCTATAAATAGCGGCCATTTTAGAATTCTTCATTTGCCTCCAGTCATTCAAGAGAGGCAGACCGCTCTGTATTAGGGACAGAGTTAGGGCCACAGAAACAATACTTGGGGACAGAGAAACGTTACTTAGGGACAGAGAAGCATTACTCAGGGACACAGAATTGTTAATGAGGGCCACAGAATCGTTACTTAGGGCCAAAACAACGCTAGTTAGGGCCACAGAATTGTTACTCAGGGACAGACAGAATTGTTACTGAGTGCCAGAGAATTGTTACTTAGGGCCACAGAAACGTTAGTTAGGGCCACAGAATTGTTACTCAGGGACAGACACAGAATTGTTACTGAGGGCCACAGAACTGTTACTTAGGGCCACAGAAACGTTATTAGGGCCACAGAATTGTTACTCAGGGAAAGACAGAATTGTTACTGAGTGCCAGAGAATTGTTACTTAGGGCCACAGAAACGTTAGTTAGGGCCACAGAATTGTTACTCAGGGACAGACACAGAATTGTTACTGAGGGCCACAGAACTGTTACTTAGGGCCACAGAAACGTTAGTTAGGGCCACAGAATTGTTACTCAGGGACAGACACAGAATTGTTACTGAGGGCCACAGAACTGTTACTTAGGGCCACAGAAACGTTAGTTAGGGCCACAGAATTGTTACTCAGGGACAGACACAGAATTGTTACTGAGGGCCACAGAATTGTTACTTAGGGCCACAGAAACGTTACTCAGGGACACAGAATTGTTACTGAGGGCCACAGAACTGTTACTTAGGGCCACAGAAACGTTAGTTAGGGCCACAGAATTGTTACTCAGGGACAGACAGAATTGTTACTGAGTGCCAGAGAATTGTTACTTAGGGCCACAGAAACGTTAGTTAGGGCCACAGAATTGTTACTCAGGGACAGACACAGAATTGTTACTGAGGGCCACAGAACTGTTACTTAGGGCTACAGAAACGTTAGTTAGGGCCACAGAATTGTTACTCAGGGACAGACACAGAATTGTTACTGAGGGCCACAGAATTGTTACTTAGGGCCACAAAAACATTACTCAGGGACACAGAATTGTTACTGAGGGCCACAGAATTGTTACTTAGGGCCACAGAAACGTTACTCAGGGACACAGAATTGTTACTGAGGGCCACAGAACCGTTACTTAGGGCCACAGAATTGTTACTCAGGGACAGACACAGAATTGTTACTCAGGGACACAGAATTGTTACTGAGGGCCACAGAACCGTTACTTAGGGCCACAGAAACGTTACTCAGGGACACAGAATTGTTACTGAGGGCCACATAACCGTTACTTTGGGCCACATAATTGTTACTCAGGGACAGACACAGAATTGTTACTGAGGGACACAGAATTGTTACTGAGGGCCACAACCGTTACTTAGGGCCACAGAATTGTTACTCAGGGACACAGAATTGTTACTGAGGGCCACAGAACCGTTACTTAGGGCCACAGAATTGTTACTCAGGGACACAGAATTGTTACTGAGGGCCACAGAACCGTTACTTAGGGCCACAGAATTGTTACTCAGGGACACAGAATTGTTACTGAGGGCCACAGAACTGTTACTTAGGGCCACAGAATTGTTACTCGGACAGACACAGAATTGTTACTGAGGGCCACAGAACCGTTACTTAGGGCCACAGAAACGTTACTCAGGGACACAGAATTGTTACTGAGGGCCACATAACCGTTACTTAGGGCCACATAATTGTTACTCAGGGACAGACACAGAATTGTTACTGAGGGACACAGAATTGTTACTGAGGGCCACAACCGTTACTTAGGGCCACAGAATTGTTACTCAGGGACACAGAATTGTTACTGAGGGCCACAGAACCGTTACTTAGGGCCACAGAATTGTTACTCAGGGACACAGAATTGTTACTGAGGGCCACAGAACCGTTACTTAGGGCCACAGAAACGTTAATCAGGGACACAGAATTGTTACTGAGGGCCACAGAACCGTTACTTAGGGCCACATAAAAGTTAATCAGGGACACAGAATTGTTACTGAGGGTCACAGAACCGTTACTTAGGGCCACAGAATTGTTACTCACGGACAGACACAGAATTGTTTCTTGAGGGACACAGAATTGTTACTGAGGGCCACAGAACCGTTACTTAGGGCCACAGAAACGTTAATCAGGGACACAGAATTGTTACTGAGGGCCACAGAACCGTTACTTAGGGCCACGTAAACGTTAATCAGGGACAGACACAGAATTGTTACTGAGGGACACAGAATTGTTACTGAGGGCCACAGAACCGATACTTAGGGCCACAGAATTGTTACTCAGGGACACAGAATTGTTACTGAGGGCCACAGAACCGTTACTTAGGGCCACAGAATTGTTACTCAGGGACACAGAATTGTTACTGAGGGCCACAGAACTGTTACTTAGGGCCACAGAATTGTTACTCGGACAGACACAGAATTGTTACTCAGAGACACAGAATTGTTACTGAGGGCCACAGAACCGTTACTTAGGGCCACATAAACGTTAATCAGGGACACAGAATTGTTACTGAGGGCCACAGAACCGTTACTTAGGGCCACAGAATTGTTACTCACGGACAGACACAGAATTGTTTCTTGAGGGACACAGAATTGTTAATGAGGGCCACAGAATCGTTACTTAGGGCCACAGAAACGTTAATCAGGGACACAGAATTGTTACTGAGGGCCACAGAACCGTTACTTAGGGCCACGTAAATGTTAATCAGGGACAGACACAGAATTGTTACTTAGGGACACAGAATTGTTACTGAGGGACACAGAATTGTTACTGAGGGCCACAGAACCGTTACTTAGGGCCACAGAATTGTTACTCAGGGACAGACACAGAATTGTTACTGAGGGACACAGAATTGTTACTGAGGGCCACAGAACCGTTACTTAGGGCCACAGAGTTGTTACTCGGACAGACACAGAATTGTTACTCAGGGACACAGAATTGTTACTGAGGGCCACAGAACCGTTACTTAGGGCCACAGAATTGTTACTCAGGGACACAGAATTGTTACTGAGGGCCACAGAACTGTTACTTAGGGCCACAGAATTGTTACTCGGACAGACACAGAATTGTTACTCAGGGACACAGAATTGTTACTGAGGTCCACAGAACCGTTACTTAGGGCCACATAAACGTTAATCAGGGACACAGAATTGTTACTGAGGGCCACAGAACCGTTACTTAGGGCCACAGAATTGTTACTCAGGGACAGACACAGAATTGTTACTGAGGGACACAGAATTGTTACTGAGGGCCACAGAACCGTTACTTAGGGCCACAGAATTGTTACTCAGGGACAGACACAGAATTGTTACTCAGGGACACAGAATTGTTACTCAGGGACACAGAATCTTTGGATTAAAGAGTATGTCAGACAACACGCAGAGGAGTGGCAGAGGAGGCAATGTTTTAGGAGCGAGCAGACGTGGCAGCAGAGGAAGGGGTCGAGGCAGCACTATTCGCAGCCGGAGGCCAGTGCTCCCGGTGTCATCCAGCGGTCGTGTCTCCACCGACAACCCTGCCGTCATCGATTGGTTGGCTCGGTCGTCTTCCTCTTCCCAGGTCACCTCTGACACCTACAGCCAACGGTTGGTGGGTACGTCAGACACAACCGTTAGTTGGCATGGCCCGGGAGCAAGCCTACTGAAATCACGTGTCCTCTACCTGCCCCTGTCCTTTGGTGTTCCCTCACCAAGCGAAGTATCGCATGCTGTGGGCTCAGCCCCACTGTACAGTGAGGAAGAGCTAACAGAGGGCGGTCAGGAACGGGGGGAGACATCCGCCTTTTCAGCAGCCAGGCGAAGAAGTAGTGGCGAGGAGAGTGGCTCGGTAGCCGGTCTAGAGACAGGTCTGTCTCCTGACCCAGACGCAGCCGAGGGGGCTAGTAGTGAGGCGGAGACCCTACTTGATGATGAGGAGGTTGATCGCACTTGGCAGCCTCGTCGTCATCAGGCAATTTCTTCCGCATCATCAGGAGAAGAGGGTGGCAGCTTGGCAGCGAGCGAAACAGTCGGTGGGTTGCCCAGGAGGCAGCAGGGTCGCAGCAGTGTCAGTGGAGCCAAACGGCCACGGAGTAGAGCACCAGCTCCACTGCAGCCTACCACCACGGCCAGTAGTGGTGCCGGTGTGCACGGAGGAAGCAGCAGTCAGCCAGTGAGGAGTATCGGGGGCAAAGTTTCCTACTCGGCGGTGTGGCAATTTTTCGTCAAGCCGCCCGAGGAAGTAAACGTAGCCGTATGTCGACTATGTGGCCAGAAAGTCAAGCGTGGCCAGGGGGCCCATGTTGGGACTACAGCGTTGCGGCAGCATATGCAGCGTCGCCATTTGGTGGCCTGGGAAAACCGTGATAAAGATACGGCGGTTCTGCCCGCCCCAGCCCCCGCTCCATCACCCGCTCCGTTACTTGCTCCGTTACCCGACGTCAATCGCCCTCCATCAGCCAGTCAAGGCTCCAACACCTCTGCTGAGGGGAGTTGTCGCTCGTTGGCATCTTCCGCTCGTTCAGATGCTCCTTCTCCTGCTACTCCTCTTCACGGATTCCGTCAGCAGTCTTTCTTGGAATCCGTTTCCAAGAGACAACAGTTTGCGAGCACGCACCCGACGGTGCAAAAGCTGAACGTCCTCCTGTCCAAGTTCCTGGTGCTGCAGTCCCTCCCTTTCCAAGTGGTGGACTCAGCACCTTTCCGAGAAATGATGGCTTGTGCCGCGCCGCGGTGGAGAGTGCCAAGCCGTCATTTCTTCGCCAAAAAGGCAGTGCCAGCCCTGCATTCACATGTAGAAGAGATGGTGGGCCAGTCTTTGAGCATGTCGGTCTCTGCCAAAGTGCACGGCAGCGCCGACGTGTGGAGCTGTAACTACGGTCAGGGACAGTACATGTCATTTACGGCCCACTGGGTGAACGTGGTGCCGTCACAGCCGCACCAGCAACTTGGACAGGTCACGCCGCTTTTGCCTCCACGTTTGCACGTCCTTGGTCCGGCAAAGATGTCCGCCTCTACCACCTCTTCTTCCGCCGTGTCCTCAGCCACCACCCCCGTGCCAAGTCCCATTACCCGACCGGCATATCACATGTGCAGGGCGCAACGGTGTCACGCTGTGCTGCACCTGGTATGCCTTGGAGAACGTAGTCACACAGGGGAGGAACTTCTCAGTGTAATGAACAGAGAAATCGACAGATGGCTGTCTCCGCGCAAACTGAAAATCGGAACCATGTTGACCGACAACGGAAAGAACATGGTGTCTGCTCTGCGTCAAGGAAGGTTGTGCCATGCGCCATGCATGGCTCACGTGTTCAATCTGGTTGTCAAGCGGTTCCTAAAATCCACCATCCCACTGCAAGACATCCTTAAAATGTCACGTAAACTTTGCATGCATTTCAGCCATTCCTACACCGCAAAGCACACCCTCCTTGAGCTGCAGCGGCAGAACGGAATTGCACAGCATCGCCTGATCTGCGACGTTGCAACAATGTGGAATTCAACCCTACACATGTTAGACCGCCTTTACGAACAGCGAAAGGCCATCACCGATTTCCTGATGTTAAAAGCGGATAAAGGTACTCCCCTGTGTAACTTCGATGTCAGCCATTGGCAGCTCATGCGTGACACCTGCCGCTTGCTCAGGCCCTTTGAGGAGGCCACGCTATTCGTGAGTCGGCAGGACTATGGGATGAACGACGTCATTCCTCTGTTGCACGTCCTGGAACAAATGCTGTTAACAATGGCTGGTCAGGGTGCGGTAGACGTGGCGCACAGATCTCAACGCCACATGACCCCTGTGGGGGCAGGACAGGAAGAAGAGGAGGAGGTAGAGGAGGACATTGGTGCTCAGGAATTATTGAGTGAAATGGGTGGTTTTTCCACTCAGCGGACAGGAGTGGAGGAGCAGGAGCATCTGGTAGAGGAGGAGGAGGAGGAGACAGAGGACCCAGACACACCGTGGCAGTATGCTGTGGAGATGGAGGCAGGGAGTCCCTCGCATTCCTTGGCACAAATGGCCCATAGCATGCTCGGTTGCTTGCGTAGCGACAGCCGAATAATAACCATCAGACAGAGGGATGACTTTTGGCTGTCCACCTTGTTGGACCCTCGCTACCGTTCAAAAATGGTGGCCTTTTTCACACCTGCTGAGAGGGAGGCCAAAATAACGTACTATAAAAACCACCTATGTAGTCAGCTGGTCTCTGCCTGTCTGCGCCAACGTCCATCCTCAGACACTGTGGGCCCTGTGCGCTCGCGTTCCGCTGCCATGGCAGCAGGGGAGGGGTGGGGTGGTAGGAGCAGTGGCAGCTCCACCAGCAGCGGCTGCCTCAGTCTGCAGTCGATGATGAGTAGCTTTCTTCACCAGCGCAGTGAGGAAACTACTAACCAGCCGCAGCAGCAGCAGCAGCAGCATCAGGTGGACCTGGAGCAGGACCTCAAACAACAGGCTTGGGCCTACTTGGACAGCACCCTGCCAACCGAGGTAGACAATCCCCTTGACTACTGGGCAATGAAACTTGACCTTTGGCCCCAACTAGCTGAATTTGCCCTTGAAAGGCTGTCATGCCCGGCCAGTAGCGTGGCATCGGAGCGCGTGTTTAGTGCGGCAGGAGGTATTGTAACTCCGCGGAGGACACGACTGTCCACCCAAAGTGTGGAGAGACTCACGTTTGTGAAAATGAATCAGGCGTGGATTAGTCTGGATTTCAAACCACCAGTTCCTGACACAACTGACTAATTCCGCCATGAATCATGCCTCAAACATGTGCCACTTTCAGGTCTCCTCACACACTGCTGGTGTGTTCCATTTTTTGTCATAGGGTGCTGGCAGATTACGGGCCTCCCATAGCTGCTGCCAGGCACCTAATCTGCCATGGGCCCCTATACCGCCTCCTCATGCTGCTGCCAGGTCCACAGTCTCTTATGCCATGTGCCACTTTCAGGTCTCCTCACACTGCTGGTGTGTTCAATTTTTTGACATAGGGTGCTGGCAGATTACGGGCCTCCCATAGCTGCTGCCAGGCCCCTAATCTGCCATGGGCCCCTGTACCGCCTCCTCATGCTGCTGCCAGGTCCACAGTGTCTCATGCCATGTGCCACTTTCAGGTCTCCACACACTGCTGGTGTGTTGAATTTTTTGACATAGGGTGCTGGCAGATTACGGGTCTCCTATAGCTGCTGCCAGGTCCCTAATCTGCCATGGGCCCCTATATACCGCCTCCTCATGCTGCTGCCAGGTCCAGAGTCTCTCATGGGTCCCTGTACGGCCTCCCATTGCTGCTGTCTCCATCGCCACACTCTGCCATGTGCCACTTTCAGGTCTCCTCACACACTGCTGGTGTGTTGAATTTTTTGACATAGGGTGCTGGCAGATTACGGGCCTCCTATAGCTGCTGCCAGGCCCCTAATCTGCCATAGGCCCCTATATACCGCCTCCTCATGCTGCTGCCAGGTCCAGAGTCTCTCATGGGTCCCTGTACGGCCTCCCATTGCTGCTGTCTCCATCGCCACACTCTGCCATGTGCCACTTTCAGGTCTCCTCACACACTGCTGGTGTGTTGAATTTTTTGACATAGGGTGCTGGCAGATTACGGGCCTCCTATAGCTGCTGCCAGGCCCCTAATCTGCCATGGGCCCCTATATACCGCCTCCTCATGCTGCTGCCAGGTCCAGAGTCTCTCATGGGTCCCTGTATGGCCTCCCATTGCTGCTGTCTCCATCGCCACACTCTGCCATGTGCCACATTCAGGTCTCTTCACACTGCTGGTGTGTTGAATTTTTTGACATAGGGTGCTGGCAGATTACGGGCCTCCCATAGCTGCTGCCAGGCCCTTAATCTGCCATGGGCCCCTATACCGCCTCCTCATGCTGCTGCCAGGTCCACAGTCTCTTATGCCATGTGCCACTTTCAGGTCTCCTCACACTGCTGGTGTGTTCAATTTTTTGACATAGGGTGCTGGCAGATTACGGGCCTCCTATAGCTGCTGCCAGGCCCCTAATCTGCCATAGGCCCCTATATACCGCCTCCTCATGCTGCTGCCAGGTCCAGAGTCTCTCATGGGTCCCTGTACGGCCTCCCATTGCTGCTGTCTCCATCGCCACACTCTGCCATGTGCCACTTTCAGGTCTCCTCACACACTGCTGGTGTGTTGAATTTTTTGACATAGGGTGCTGGCAGATTACGGGCCTCCTATAGCTGCTGCCAGGCCCCTAATCTGCCATGGGCCCCTATATACCGCCTCCTCATGCTGCTGCCAGGTCCAGAGTCTCTCATGGGTCCCTGTATGGCCTCCCATTGCTGCTGTCTCCATCGCCACACTCTGCCATGTGCCACATTCAGGTCTCTTCACACTGCTGGTGTGTTGAATTTTTTGACATAGGGTGCTGGCAGATTACGGGCCTCCCATAGCTGCTGCCAGGCCCTTAATCTGCCATGGGCCCCTATACCGCCTCCTCATGCTGCTGCCAGGTCCACAGTCTCTTATGCCATGTGCCACTTTCAGGTCTCCTCACACTGCTGGTGTGTTCAATTTTTTGACATAGGGTGCTGGCAGATTACGGGCCTCCCATAGCTGCTGCCAGGCCCCTAATCTTCCATGGGCCCCTATATACCGCCTCCTCATGCTGCTGCCAGGTCCAGAGTCTCTCATGGGTCCCTGTACGGCCTCCCATTGCTGCTGTCTCCATCGCCACACTCTGCCATGTGCCACTTTCAGGTCTCCTCACACACTGCTGGTGTGTTGAATTTTTTGACATAGGGTGCTGGCAGATTACGGGCCTCCTATAGCTGCTGCCAGGCCCCTAATCTGCCATAGGCCCCTATATACCGCCTCCTCATGCTGCTACCAGGTCCAGAGTCTCTCATGGGTCCCTGTACGGCCTCCCATTGCTGCTGTCTCCATCGCCACACTCTGCCATGTGCCACATTCAGGTCTCTTCACACTGCTGGTGTGTTGAATTTTTTGACATAGGGTGCTGGCAGATTACGGGCCTCCTATAGCTGCTGCCAGGCCCCTAATCTGCCATGGGCCCCTGTACCGCCTCCTCATGCTGCTGCCAGGTCCACAGTGTCTCATGCCATGTGCCACTTTCAGGTCTCCTCACACTGCTGGTGTGTTGAATTTTTTGACATAGGGTGCTGGCAGATTACGGGCCTCCTATAGCTGCTGCCAGGCCCTTAATCTGCCATGGGCCCCTATACCGCCTCCTCATGCTGCTGCCAGGTCCACAGTCTCTTATGCCATGTGCCACTTTCAGGTCTCCTCACACTGCTGGTGTGTTCAATTTTTTGACATAGGGTGCTGGCAGATTACGGGCCTCCTATAGCTGCTGCCAGGCCCCTAATCTGCCATAGGCCCCTATATACCGCCTCCTCATGCTGCTGCCAGGTCCAGAGTCTCTCATGGGTCCCTGTACGGCCTCCCATTGCTGCTGTCTCCATCGCCACACTCTGCCATGTGCCACTTTCAGGTCTCCTCACACACTGCTGGTGTGTTGAATTTTTTGACATAGGGTGCTGGCAGATTACGGGCCTCCTATAGCTGCTGCCAGGCCCCTAATCTGCCATGGGCCCCTATATACCGCCTCCTCATGCTGCTGCCAGGTCCAGAGTCTCTCATGGGTCCCTGTATGGCCTCCCATTGCTGCTGTCTCCATCGCCACACTCTGCCATGTGCCACATTCAGGTCTCTTCACACTGCTGGTGTGTTGAATTTTTTGACATAGGGCGCTGGCAGATTACGGGCCTCCCATAGCTGCTGCCAGGCCCTTAATCTGCCATGGGCCCCTATACCGCCTCCTCATGCTGCTGCCAGGTCCACAGTCTCTTATGCCATGTGCCACTTTCAGGTCTCCTCACACTGCTGGTGTGTTCAATTTTTTGACATAGGGTGCTGGCAGATTACGGGCCTCCCATAGCTGCTGCCAGGCCCCTAATCTTCCATGGGCCCCTATATACCGCCTCCTCATGCTGCTGCCAGGTCCAGAGTCTCTCATGGGTCCCTGTACGGCCTCCCATTGCTGCTGTCTCCATCGCCACACTCTGCCATGTGCCACTTTCAGGTCTCCTCACACACTGCTGGTGTGTTGAATTTTTTGACATAGGGTGCTGGCAGATTACGGGCCTCCTATAGCTGCTGCCAGGCCCCTAATCTGCCATAGGCCCCTATATACCGCCTCCTCATGCTGCTACCAGGTCCAGAGTCTCTCATGGGTCCCTGTACGGCCTCCCATTGCTGCTGTCTCCATCGCCACACTCTGCCATGTGCCACATTCAGGTCTCTTCACACTGCTGGTGTGTTGAATTTTTTGACATAGGGTGCTGGCAGATTACGGGCCTCCCATAGCTGCTGCCAGGCCCCTAATCTGCCATGGGCCCCTATACCGCCTCCTCATGCTGCTGCCAGGTCCACAGTCTCTTATGCCATGTGCCACTTTCAGGTCTCCTCACACTGCTGGTGTGTTGAATTTTTTGACATAGGGTGCTGGCAGATTACGGGCCTCCTATAGCTGCTGCCAGGCCCCTAATCTGCCATGGGCCCCTATATACCGCCTCCTCATGCTGCTGCCAGGTCCAGAGTCTCTCATGGGTCCCTGTACGGCCTCCCATTGCTGCTGTCTCCATCGCCACACTCTGCCATGTGCCACTTTCAGGTCTCCTCACACACTGCTGGTGTGTTGAATTTTTTGACATAGGGTGCTGGCAGATTACGGGCCTCCCATAGCTGCTGCCAGGCCCCTAATCTGCCATGGGCCCCTATACCGCCTCCTCATGCTGCTGCCAGGTCCACAGTCTCTTATGCCATGTGCCACTTTCAGGTCTCCTCACACTGCTGGTGTGTTCAATTTTTTGACATAGGGTGCTGGCAGATTACGGGCCTCCCATAGCTGCTGCCAGGCCCCTAATCTGCCATGGGCCCCTATATACCGCCTCCTCATGCTGCTGCCAGGTCCAGAGTCTCTCATGGGTCCCTGTACGGCCTCCCATTGCTGCTGTCTCCATCGCCACACTCTGCCATGTGCCACTTTCAGGTCTCTTCACACTGCTGGTGTGTTGAATTTTTTGACATAGGGTGCTGGCAGATTACGGGCCTCCTATAGCTGCTGCCAGGCCCCTAATCTGCCATGGGCCCCTGTACCGCCTCCTCATGCTGCTGCCAGGTCCACAGTGTCTCATGCCATGTGCCACTTTCAGGTCTCCTCACACTGCTGGTGTGTTGAATTTTTTGACATAGGGTGCTGGCAGATTACGGGCCTCCTATAGCTGCTGCCAGGCCCCTAATCTGCCATGGGCCCCTGTACCGCCTCCTCATGCTGCTGCCAGGTCCACAGTGTCTCATGCCATGTGCCACTTTCAGGTCTCCTCACACTGCTGGTGTGTTGAATTTTTTGACATAGGGTGCTGGCAGATTACGGGCCTCCTATAGCTGCTGCCAGGCCCCTAATCTGCCATGGGCCCCTATATACCGCCTCCTCATGCTGCTGCCAGGTCCAGAGTCTCTCATGGGTCCCTGTATGGCCTCCCATTGCTGCTGTCTCCATCGCCACACTCTGCCATGTGCCACTTTCAGGTCTCCTCACACACTGCTGGTGTGTTGAATTTTTTGACATAGGGTGCTGGCAGATTACGGGCCTCCTATAGCTGCTGCCAGGCCCCTAATCTGCCATAGGCCCCTATATACCGCCTCCTCATGCTGCTGCCAGGTCCAGAGTCTCTCATGGGTCCCTGTACGGCCTCCCATTGCTGCTGTCTCCATCGCCACACTCTGCCATGTGCCACTTTCAGGTCTCCTCACACACTGCTGGTGTGTTGAATTTTTTGACATAGGGTGCTGGCAGATTACGGGCCTCCTATAGCTGCTGCCAGGCCCCTAATCTGCCATGGGTCCCTATACCGCCTCCTCATGCTGCTGCCAGGTCCAGAGTCTCTCATGGGTCCCTGTACGGCCTCCCATTGTTGCTGTCTCCATCGCCACACTCTGCCATGTGCCACATTCAGGTCTCTTCACACTGCTGGTGTGTTGAATTTTTTGACATAGGGTGCTGGCAGATTACGGGCCTCCCATAGCTGCTGCCAGGCCCCTAATCTGCCATGGGCCCCTATACCGCCTCCTCATGCTGCTGCCAGGTCCACAGTCTCTTATGCCATGTGCCACTTTCAGGTCTCCTCACACTGCTGGTGTGTTCAATTTTTTGACATAGGGTGCTGGCAGATTACGGGCCTCCCATAGCTGCTGCCAGGCCCCTAATCTGCCATGGGCCCCTATATACCGCCTCCTCATGCTGCTGCCAGGTCCAGAGTCTCTCATGGGTCCCTGTACGGCATCCCATTGCTGCTGTCTCCATCGCCACACTCTGCCATGTGCCACTTTCAGGTCTCCTCACACACTGCTGGTGTGTTGAATTTTTTGACATAGGGTGCTGGCAGATTACGGGCCTCCTATAGCTGCTGCCAGGCCCCTAATCTGCCATGGGCCCCTATATACCGCCTCCTCATGCTGCTGCCAGGTCCAGAGTCTCTCATGGGTCCCTGTACGGCCTCCCATTGTTGCTGTCTCCATCGCCACACTCTGCCATGTACCACATTCAGGTCTCTTCACACTGCTGGTGTGTTGAATTTTTTGACATAGGGTGCTGGCAGATTACGGGACTCCCATAGCTGCTGCCAGGCCCCTAATCTGCCATGGGCCCCTATACCGCCTCCTCATGCTGCTGCCAGGTCTACAGTCTCTTATGCCATGTGCCACTTTCAGGTCTCCTCACACTGCTGGTGTGTTCAATTTTTTGACATAGGGTGCTGGCAGATTACGGGCCTCCCATAGCTGCTGCCAGGCCCCTAATCTGCCATGGGCCCCTATATACCGCCTCCTCATGCTGCTGCCAGGTCCAGAGTCTCTCATGGGTCCCTGTACGGCCTCCCATTGCTGCTGTCTCCATCGCCACACTCTGCCATGTGCCACTTTCAGGTCTCCTCACACACTGCTGGTGTGTTGAATTTTTTGACATAGGGTGCTGGCAGATTACGGGCCTCCTATAGCTGCTGCCAGGCCCCTAATCTGCCATGGGCCCCTATATACCGCCTCCTCATGCTGCTGCCAGGTCCAGAGTCTCTCATGGGTCCCTGTACGGCCTCCCATTGCTGCTGTCTCCATCGCCACACTCTGCCATGTGCCACTTTCAGGTCTCCTCACACACTGCTGGTGTGTTGAATTTTTTGACATAGGGTGCTGGCAGATTACGGGCCTCCTATAGCTGCTGCCAGGCCCCTAATCTGCCATAGGCCCCTATATACCGCCTCCTCATGCTGCTGCCAGGTCCAGAGTCTCTCATGGGTCCCTGTACGGCCTCCCATTGCTGCTGTCTCCATCGCCACACTCTGCCATGTGCCACTTTCAGGTCTCCTCACACACTGCTGGTGTGTTGAATTTTTTGACATAGGGTGCTGGCAGATTACGGGCCTCCTATAGCTGCTGCCAGGCCCCTAATCTGCCATGGGCCCCTATACCGCCTCCTCATGCTGCTGCCAGGTCCAGAGTCTCTCATGGGTCCCTGTACGGCCTCTCATTGTTGCTGTCTCCATCGCCACACTCTGCCATGTGCCACATTCAGGTCTCTTCACACTGCTGGTGTGTTGAATTTTTTGACATAGGGTGCTGGCAGATTACGGGCCTCCCATAGCTGCTGCCAGGCCCCTAATCTGCCATGGGCCCCTAAACCGCCTCCTCATGCTGCTGCCAGGTCCACAGTCTCTTATGCCATGTGCCACTTTCAGGTCTCCTCACACTGCTGGTGTGTTCAATTTTTTGACATAGGGTGCTGGCAGATTACGGGCCTCCCATAGCTGCTGCCAGGCCCCTAATCTGCCATGGGCCCCTATATACCGCCTGCTCATGCTGCTGCCAGGTCCAGAGTCTCTCATGGGTCCCTGTACGGCCTCCCATTGCTGCTGTCTCCATCGCCACACTCTGCCATGTGCCACTTTCAGGTCTCCTCACACACTGCTGGTGTGTTGAATTTTTTGACATAGGGTGCTGGCAGATTACGGGCCTCCTATAGCTGCTGCCAGGCCCCTAATCTGCCATGGGCCCCCGTACCGACTCCTCATGCTGTGACGTTGCAACAAGGTGGAATTCAACCCTACATATGTTAGACCGCCTTTACGAACAGCAAAAGGCCATCACAGATTTCCTGATGTTAAAAGCGGATAAAGGTACTCCCTGTGTAACTTAGATGTCAGCCATTGGCAGCTCATGCGTGACACCTGCGCTTGCTCAGGCCCTTTGAGGAGGCCACGCTATTCGTGAGTCGGCAGGACTATGGGATGAACGACGTCATTCCTCTGTTGCACGTCCTGGAACAAATGCTGTTAACAATGGCTTGTCAGGGTGCGGTAGACATGGCGCACAGATCTCAACGCCACATGACCCCTGTGGGGGCAGGACAGGAAGAAGAGGAGGAGGTAGAGGAGGACATTGGTGCTCAGGAATTATTGAGTGAAATGGGTTTTTTTTCCACTTAGCGGACAGGAGTGGAGGAGCAGGAGCATCTGGTAGAGGAGGAGGAGGAGGAGACAGAGGACCCAGACGCACCGTGGCAGTATGCTGTGGAGATGGAGGCAGGGAGTCCCTCGCATTCCTTGGCACAAATGGCCCATAGCATGCTCGCTTGCTTGCGTACCGACAGCCGAATAATAACCATCAGACAGAGGGATGACTTTTGGCTGTCCACCTTGTTGGACCCTCGCTACCGTTCAAAAATGGTGGCCTTTTTCACACCTGCTGAGAGGGAGGCCAAAATAACGTACTATAAAAACCACCTATGTAGTCAGCTGGTCTCTGCCTGTCTGCGCCAACGTCCATCCTCAGACACTGTGGGCCCTGTGCGCTCGCGTTCCGCTGCCATGGCAGCAGGGGAGGGGTGGGGTGGTAGGAGCAGTGGCAGCTCCACCAGCAGCGGCTGCCTCAGTCTGCAGTCGATGATGAGTAGCTTTCTTCACCAGCGCAGTGAGGAAACTACTAACCAGCCGCAGCAGCAGCAGCAGCAGCATCAGGTGGACCTGGAGCAGGACCTCAAACAACAGGCTTAGGCCTACTTGGACAGCACCCTGCCAACCGAGGTAGACAATCCCCTTGACTACTGGGCAACGAAACTTGACCTTTGGCCCCAACTAGCTGAATTTGCCCTTGAAAGGCTGTCATGCCCGGCCAGTAGCGTGGCATCGGAGCGCGTGTTTAGTGCGGCAGGAGGTATTGCAACTCCGCGGAGGACACGACTGTCCACCCAAAGTGTGGAGAGACTCACGTTTGTGAAAATGAATCAGGCGTGGATTAGTCTGGATTTCAAACCACCAGTTCCTGACACAACTGACTAAATCCGCCATGAATCATGCCCCAAACATGTGCCACTTTCAGGTCTCCTCACACTGCTGGTGTGTTCCATTTTTTGTCATAGGGTGCTGGCAGATTACGGGCCTCCCATAGCTGCTGCCAGGCCCCTAATCTGCCATGGGCCCCTATACCGCCTCCTCATGCTGCTGCCAAGTCCAGAGTCTCTCATGGGTCCCTGTACGGCCTCCCATTGCTGCTGTCTCCATCGCCACACTCTGCCATGTGCGACTTTCAGGTCTCCTCACACTGCTGGTGTGTTGAATTTTTTGACATAGGGTGCTGGCAGATTACGGGCCTCCCATAGCTGCTGCCAGGCCCCTAATCTGCCATGGGCCCCTATACCGCCTCCTCATGCTGCTGCCAAGTCCAGAGTCTGTCATGGGTCCCTGTACGGCCTCCCATTGCTCCCACTCTGCCATGTGCCACTTTGAGGTCTCCTCACACTCCTGCTGTTTTCCATTTTGTCATAGGTTGCTGGCAGATTACAGGCCTCCCATAGGTGCTGCCAGGCCCCAAATCTGCCATGGGCCCCCGTACCGCCTCGTCACGCTGCTGCTGGGTCCACAGTGTGACATGGGTCCCTGTACCGCCTCCCATTGCTCCCACTCTGCCATGTGCCACTTTGAGGTCTCCTCACACTCCTGCTGGTTTCCATTTGTCATAGGTTGCTGTATGGCCTCCCATTGCTGCTGCCTCCACCGCCACACTGTGGCTCCACACTCTGGTTTTGGCCCCGTGACTGCCGAAATGAGTGAAGTGTGCGGTGATTCTAAGATCGACGGCACTCATCTGCATGTCATACTGACTGACAGTATTATTTCTCTTCCCCAGCAGACTCCAAGGGCATTTAAATTAAAGGTACAGTGTTCTGCACTAATATTAAGTCTCTCTGAAGCCTAGAAACACCCTTTTTTAAGTTAAATTCACAGCGAATATATTCGACTCGAATCGAATATTGTCCACGAATTCGCCGAATCAGTCGAATCGAATTTTTGAATACTTCGCTCATCTCTAGTAATGAGTCTCATATATTAGTTTCACCTTTTAAGTTGCATTACTGAAAAAAATGAAGTTTTGCACGATATTCTAATTTTTCGAGTTTCACCTGTAGACCACAAAAGCACCATTTAATAATAGGGAAAAATATAGCATTAATATTTATGGCTAAAACGTACTGTTCAAATTTTGAAGACTTTAAACGTGAGGCTAATGCTTTAAGATTCCGTTTACTGGCACGTGGATATTCCAACAAGATGCTCAAAAAAGCATATTCTCAGGCTAATAAACATCCACGTAGAGATCTAATCTTTAAGGTCTCCAAAACCTGAGGCTACTCCTAGTGCCATCAACAGACTAGTTATGACTTACAACAATCAACAACAACCTATTCGGCATATTGTCAGCAAATACTGGTATTTGCTGAAGGCAGATCCCAATGCAGCAACTTTTTTAGAGACGTACCCTGAAATTGCCTATCGTAGAAACAGATCTATCAAAGATGAACTATTTCAGAGTCATTTTGTTAGACCATCCAAATCAATTACTCACACTTATAAAAGACACATATATCTGTGGAAATTGTGCCTATTGCCAATATATTTCCCAGAGTCGCAATCATACCTTACCGAATGGAAACATCCATAGGGCACGACATTACACCAACTGCCAGACCTATGACGTCATGACGTCATCACTGTGCGTCATTCCATATACTCACAATACTTCCTGTTTGAAGATTTGGTGCCAAACCACCACTATTTAAAGGTCCATTGACCTTTCAGGCACCAAGGACTACACTGGGGCTCTAGCTTGGGCAAACCTTGCCTTTTTTTTTGTCCACTACTGAGACTTTTTACCATCTAGGTGCAACCAAGCTTGGGTTTCATCATTAAATTTTGATGGTTGGTTACCACATCCTTACACAATTGGAACAGTATGTTTTCTTGCATTTATATAATAATGTATATATTTGTTTATTTACTTTAGCCAAAACAATGGGTCTTTTTTGTATTTTGGTTAAATATATTATACATTTCTTTTTGGTCTTTTTTTTCTATTTTGGCCCTTCTCTGTAATATATGCAATTTTTTAACTACAGTTGGAAGAAAAAACTATGTGAACCCCTTGGGATTACGTGGAGTTTTGCATGAATTGGGCATAAAATGTGCTCTGAACGTCATTTAAGTCACAACAATAGAAGAACACAGCCTGCTGAACATAATACTACACAAACATTAGATGTTGCCATGGTTTAATTGCACATAATATGTAAACATTCACAGTGCAGGGAGAAAAAAGTATGTGAGGCCCTAGCTTAAGGACTTCTCCCAGAGCTAATTGGAGCCAGGAGTGAGCCAACCTTGACTCCAATCAGTGTGATGATATTGGATGTGTTGTGAAAACATTAAACAAGAATGGAGTATATGGGAGGACACCATGGAGGAAGCCATTGCTGTCCAAAAAGAATATTGCAGAACGTTTGAAGTTTGCAAAAGAGCACCTGGATGTTCCACAGCACTACTGGCAAAATATACTGTGGACAGATGAAACCAAGATTGAGTTATTTGGGAAGAACACACAACACTGTGTGGAGAAAAAAAGGCACAGCACACCAACATCAAAATCTCATCCCCACTGTAAAACATGGCGGAGGGAGCATCATGGTTTGGGGCTGCTTTGCTGTCTCAGGGCCTGGACGGCTTGTTGTCATTTATGGGAAAATGAATTCCAGAGTTTATCAAGACATTTTGCAGGAAAACGTATGACCATCTGTTCGCCAACTGAAGCTCCGCAGAGGATGGGTGAAGCAACAGGACAATGACCCAAAGCATACAAGTAATTCAACAAAACAATGACGGCAACAGCACAGAATACGCCTTCTGGAGTGGCCCAGTCAGAGTCCTGACCTCAACCCGATTGAAATGCTGTGGCATGACCTTAAGAGAGCGATTCACACCAGACATCCCAAGAATATTGCTACACTGAAACAGTTTTGTGAAGAGGAGTGGTCCAAAATTACTCCAGATCGTTGTGCAAGTCTGATCTGCAACTACAGCAAATGTTTGGTTGAGGTTATTGCTGCCAAAAGGAGGGTCAACCAGTTATTAAGTCCAAAGGTTCACATACTTTTTCCTCCCTGCACTGTGAATGTTTACATGTTATGTGCAATTAAACCATGGCAACATCTAATGTTTGTGTAGTATTCTGTTCAGCAGACTGTGTTCTTCTATTGTTGTGACTTAGATGACGTTCAGAGCACATTTTATGCCCAATTCATGCAAAACTCCACGTAATCCCAAGGGGTTCACATAATTTTTCTTGCAACTGTAGCTTTGGGGAGGAGGGGTGTAGTTAGTTTTCAGAGAAGTAAAATACCTATATATTTTTGTTTTTATTTTATTTTAAAATGTTTTTAGTCTTTAATCATTAATTATCTTATGGACCCTTAGAACATTGCTTTGGCTTTCTGCTATCTATCTGACCAGAGGTACTCCTGGATTGATGGTTCCCTAATAGGACCAAATACTTGGACTGGTGGTTTCCTCCCCGGTGTTCGCTGAATAAAGCTTTCTCCTTAAATTTTCTACCAATATTGATTTTCATCTACTGTACATCAGGTGTTACTATTGAACAGAACACCATCATCAGTTGGTAATTTCTGCCTTTACTGTATTTATCTATTTTTGCGTTACATTTTTATTGAGTTTATTATGTTTCATCTGTATTTTCATTGTTAATTGGTTTTCTATTTTTTGATTCCACTGCAGGCACTGTTTTGTTTTTCCTAAATTCCCTGAAGAAGTGGGTCATATTCCATGAAACGTGTCAGATCTCTTGATTGATTATCCAGTTTTCTAATTCAATCCTATGGAAAAACATTTTGTTATTTTACCTGTTGAATGACTATCAGTTTCTCTAGTGGTATCGGTGAGGCTCCAGGACTCATGCCCATGATGCTTTTGTGTCCCGGGCCGGAGTCTTTTGTACGCTGTTGCCATTGGATTTCTTGATCGATTTTTTACAGTTCCTTATTCAATCTTATGGAAAAACATTTTTGTATTTTACTTGTTTAATGATGATCTATTTCTTTAGCGTTATCTGTGAGGCTTCTGGACTCTTGCCCGAGATGCTTTTGCATCCCGGGCCAGAGCCTTTCCCCACTGTTGCCATTTATAGATATATTTTGTTTTTGTTGCTTTATTATGCATGTGCCTATTTTGGCTGTTGTCTCTTACCACTTGTGTTTTTTTTATAAAAATATAATAAAACATGTTCCATTTTATCTAGTGTTTCCATGTTGTGCATTTCTATACTTTCATATGGTATGGTGTCTTGAAAAGCCCCATTAGTTTTTCCTCTGTTAGAGTATTTGCTTTTTTCTGATTAAACAAGGGTTTGGCACCTATAAAACCACTACACAATGACAGGTGAGATTGAATGTCTCTCTAGCTCCCATCCAATTTTCCGATCTACCTCAAATCACAATGCAACCCTTCTTGTTGATAATATATGTTTACTATTTATGTTTTGTGGATAAGTTCTGGATACAACCGATCCAAGTTGGGGAATATGTAGTATATTATGTGTAATTATATATATATATATATATATATATATATATATATATATATATATCTCCATATACACACACACATACAGTTATTTTCAAAATAATAGCAGTGTGTTGAAAAAAAGTGAATAAAGCTCAAAATCCTTTTATTAGCTTTTATTTCCATACACACAAATGCATTGGGAACACTACACATTCTATTCCAAATCAAAACATTGAGAACAATATATCAAATTTCTGTTGTTCCTCTAAAAAAATTGAAGAATAATGAAAATTAGACTGTTCAAAAAAATAGCAGTGTTTGTATTCTTCTTTACAAACTCAAACATTCACTATATAAACTGAAAAAAGTTTGAAGATTTTGCTTTCCTTTGAAACAATTAATATTTAGTTGTATAACTGCTGTTTCTGAGAACTGCTGTACATCTGTGTTGTATGGAGTCTGTCAGGGATCCTGGGTGTGACCAGAAATGTGTGGACTGACACAGGGAAGTAGCAGGATTCAGGAACACAGGTGTAGTCAGGGCTGGAGAGGTGGAATGGTCAGGCGGGCCATAAGGTACTGTCAGGCACCGCCCGGCGGGATCTCTAGTGACCCACAGAACAGGATTCCCCAGGGCGCGGAGTCTAAGCCCCAGTCTGCCTTTTCACCAGAGCCCCTGATGGTGGGGATGGACTTGGCACAGGACTGAGACCAGGTCGCAGCCCCTGAGTGCACCCAACTGTGGTAGAGGGGTCTGCCGAGGGTATGTACCGGGGGAAAGCCTGATGTGAAGGGGCTGGCAGGTTTGGACAGTAGTGACTGGATCCGTGCGGGATGGATGGATCGTCTGGGTAGCGTAGTCAGGCAGGCCAGGTCAGCAACGTGCGGGCAGCGAGGTACCGGAGGAGCAGGCAGAGAATAGTCAGGGTCACAAGCCGGGTTCAGTAACGCACGGGCAGCGCGGTACAGAGGATCAGGCAGAGAATGGTCAGGGTCACAAGTCGGGTTCAGTAACTCACGGGCAGCATGGTACAGAGGATCAGGCAGAAGGATGGTCAGGCAAGCTAGGGGTTAAACAGGAGACGGTCAGCAGGGTCAGGAACAATGCAGAGTCGGCAACAAATCCGCTAGGCAGACACCAAACATACACCAAAGCACTGACTGCAGGTCTGGCCATTCCTTAAATACACCTCCTGCAATCAGCCCCAGGTGTTGGCTGATTGCAGGAGTGAGCTTCTGGCTGCTGAGAGCACCCGCTGGTCAGCCCTGGTACTGCAGCCCACATGGCAGGTGAGTCCCACCACCAGTGCTGAGTCCATTCCTGACAGTACCCCCCCTTCAAGGAGCGGCCTCAGGACGCTCCAAACAGTCCTTAGTGGGCAAAATGTTCCACCGCCCGGGTCAGGTAACTGGCTGGATATCTTACTGCCGGAGTCAACCGGCTGGCTGAGTTTCCTGCTGGCAGACTTCTCTTTATGTAGGGGAACCCAGGAAGGCAGGTTGCTGGACACAGGATATCCAGGAGCAGGCTGGGAATCAGTTATTGGCCAGTTTAGCTGGACATCAGGGGCTGGCACATCAGGCGAAGCACCAGGCACCGGGCCATCAGGCAGAGCAGCAGGCAAGGCAGCGGGCACCGAGTCATCCGGCACGACAGCGGGCACCGAGTCATCCGGCACGTCGACGGGCACTGCGTCATCTGGCACGACAGCGGGCACCGAGTCATCTGGCACGACAGCGGGCACCGAGTCATCTGGCAAGACAGCGGGCAGCGAGTTACCAAGCTCGACAGCGGGCACCGAGTCATCTGGCACGACAGCGGGCACCGAGTCTCCAAGCTCGACAGCGGGCACAGAGTCATCTGGCACGGCAGCGGGCACTGAGTCATCTGGCACGACAGCGGGCACCAAGTCGCCAAGCTCGACAGCGGGCACCGAGTCACCAAGCTCAACAGCGGGCACCGAGTCATCTGGCAGAACAGCGGGCACCAAGGCACCAGGCCGGACAACGGGCACCGAGGCACCAGGCTGGACCACGGGCACCGAGGCACCAGGCCGGACCGGGTCATCAGGCTGGATCGGGCCATCAGGCTGGATCACGAACACCGGGTCATCAGGCTGGATTGGGTCATCAGGCCGGATCGGGTCATCGGGCATCAGGGAATCAGGCTGGACAACAGAAGGCGGGTCCTCAGACAGCAGGCTGACCGGTTTGGATACTGGTAGGATGTTACTGGTTGGAAATAATTTTTGCTTCTTCTTGGGTTTAGTTACTGGAGCACTGTAAGTAAATGCAGGTCTGTAAACGGATGGAGCAGCTGAAGACAGGGAAGAGCCGGAGGATGGAACAAAGGAGGGAGCAGTTGCTACAGAGGACTTCTTTACAGGGTTAAAGGCAGGATAGGTGCAGCGAGTGGGAGCAGGGGACTGACATGTGGTAGATAGCAGGGTATACTGGGCTGTCATTGGGGGTGCTGTCGGGAATGCAGGACGAGAGCTTTGAGCAGAGAAATGATGAGAAGCAGGACTGGTTTGTTGCAAGCTGACTGAGGCTGGATGTAACAAGTCTGACCAGGACTGCAGTATGGGTTGAACACAACTCCGCTTACACATAGCCTGCCTGACCAAAGACTGCACTGCGTTTATACACTCCACTAGCACATGTGATGGACAAGCTGCATAATGCTCATGGAAGCAATCTGGATCCTCCTCCAACAACCATGCCAGCGATTCCACTTGATCTGCACTGAATGGGGGAAAAGAGTCATCCCTGCTTTCAGGGGTACTAGCTGAAGCCAACTCCACACAAGCCTGAATTAATGGTTGCACCTCAGAGAACTCTGTGCCCTGATCTACCAGGGAATGCGCGACCCCTATGCATTCTAGCAGCTGATCCCTGGTATACTCCTGCAGAGTCTCATAGGCATAATCTCTGTCATCAAAGACTAGCAGAGATAAATACACAACCTCATCAGGATGCATCCTTCCCAGCAACAAGCCAAGATGGCTTCCCTTTGCAGCCACTTCTGGTCAGGAATGGCCTTGGTGTAATGTCAGCAACGTGCGGGCAGCGAGGTACCGGAGGATCAGGCAGAGAATGGTTAGGGTCACAAGCCGGATTCAGTAACTCACGGGCAGCACGGTACAGAGAATCAGGCAGAAGGATGGTCAGGCAAGCCAGGGGTTAAACAGGAGACGGTCAGCAGGGTCAGGAACAATGCAGAGTCGGCAACAAATCCGCTAGGCAGAGGAACAGGAACACAGGATACAAGGTACAGGGGCTCATGGGAAACAACACCAAGGCACTGACTGCAGGTCTGGCTATTCCTTAAATACATCTCCTGCAATCAGCCTCAGGTGATGGCTGCCTGCAGGAGTGAGCTTCTGATTGCTGAGAGCACCCGCTGGCCAGCCCTGGTACTGCAGCCAACATGGCAGGTGAGTCCCACCACCAGTGCTGAGTCCATTCCTGACAGAGTCAACCAACTTCTGGCACCTTTGAACAGGTATTCCAGCCCAGGATGATTGGGCTACATTCCACAGTTCTCTATTTCTTGGTTTTGCCTCACAAACTGCATTTTTGATGTCACCCCACAGGTTTTCTATTGGATTAAGATCCGGGGATTGGGCTGGCCACTCTATAACGTCAATCTTGTTGGTCTGGAACCAAGATGTTGCACGTTTACTGGTGTGTTTGGGGTCGTTGTCTTGTTGGAACACCCATTTCAAGGGCATTTCCTCTTCAGCATAAGGCAGCATGACCTCTTCAAGTATTCTGATGTATTCAAACTTATCCATGATCCCTGGTATGCGATAAATAGGCCCAACAACATAGTATGAGAAGCATCTCCATATCATGATGCTTGCGCAACCATGCTTCACTATCTTCACAGTGTACTGTGGCTTGATTTCAGTGTTTGGGAATCGTCTGACAAACTGTCTCCGGCCACTAGACCCAAAAAGAACAATCTTACTTTCATCAGTCCACAAAATGTTGCCCCATTTCTCTTTAGGCCAGTCAATGTGCTCTTTGGCAAATTGTAACCTCTTCAGCGCATGTCTTTTTTTCAACAGTGGGACTTTGCGGGGGCTTCTTGCAGATAGCTTGGCTTCACATAGGCGTCTTCTAATTGTAACAGTACTCACAGGTAACTTATAGACCTTCTTTGATCTTCCTGGAGCTGATTGTTGGCTGAGTCTTTGCCATTTTGGCTATTCTTCTATCCATTCGAATGGTAGTTTTACGCTTTCTTCCATGTCTTTCAGGTTTTGGTTGCCATTTTAAAGCATTTGCGATCATTTTAGCTGAGCAGCCTATCATTTTCTGCACTTTTTTATATGTTTTTCCCTCTCCAATCAACTTTTTAATCAAGGTACACTGTTCTTCTGAACAATGTCTAGAACGACCCATTTTCCTCTGAATTTCAGAGAGAAATTCACTGTAACCGGCATGTACAACATTTGCTGCCTTCCTTCCTTAAATAAGGGCAATAATTGCCACCTGTTTTTCAAAGAATGAATGACCTCACTAATAGAACTCCACACTGCTATAATTTTGAACATGCCCCTTTCAATTAGTGATTCAATTACACAGAATCAGCAGCATGCATGTCATGACTGTTGGGTCTGTTGGATTTCTGTTACTCTACTACACCTGCTAGTAAATTATTTGCCATGGAGAAATATCATTTCTACCAAAAACAGTGATTGATCAGGTTAGTGATGTCTAACTGCTATTATTTTGAACACAACTGTATATATACACACAGTGAAGGAAATAAGTATTTGATCCCCTGCTGATTTTGAATGTTTGCCCACTCACAAAGAAATGATCAGTCTAAAAATCGAATGGTAGGTGTATTGTAACACAGAGGCAGAATAGCAACAAAAAATTCAAAAGAAATGCATGTCTAACACATTATGCACTGATTTACATGTTCATGAGGGAAATAAGTATTTGATCCCCTTCACAAAACATGACTTAGTACTTGGTGGCAAATCCCTTGTTGGCAATCACAAAGGTCAGACATTTCCTGTAGTTGACCACCAGGTTTGCATACATCTCAGGAGGGATTTTGGCCCACTACTTTTAGCAGATCCTCTCCAAGTCATTAAGGTTTGGTGGCTGACATTTGGCAACTCGAACTTTCAGCTCCCTCTACAGATTTTCAATCGAATTAAGGTCTGAAGGCTGGCTAGGCCAGTCTAGGAAAAGAAGGAAGATGAGAAGGAAAAATTAAGAAAGAGTTGGGGAAGGAGGGTAAAAGGGGAGGGAGGGAGAGAGGAGGGAGAAAAGGGGGATATGAGGAGAGCAGAGGGATAATGAGTATTCACAGAGTTCTGATGTGCGATGATAGAGTGAGTACCTAGGCCTCTAGGAAGGTCGACAGAGGGTATACTACTTTCAGAGTTCTGTGTAGAGATGTCTAGACAGTCAAGTGACTAAGCACCCTATGATTAACAACCAAATAATAATACGAGCATCAATTGAGCAGAGGAAGACATTGAGCAAAAGATATACAGACACTATACAAAGAGATTATGTCATGTTGTAACATTTACGGGGGGTGGATATGGGCAATACTTGCCATAAGACCTGCTAGAAGATTCCTTTGTTCTGACAAAGAGAAAGATATGGAAATATATAATTGCCATTTACAAGCAAGGGATTCAGATCTATAAGGGCATGAAGAAAGTAGATCAAGCTTGTCCTTGTGAAAGAGGTGAATTAGTTCTTGTTTAATATTGGATATAGTGGGAGGTGCAGCTTCTACCCATTTTTTCAGAAAGGCTCTCGGAGACTTTGGGAGCTGAACTCTGGTCACAAATTGTGCAAGGCAAAGCACTTGATCCCAGAATTTAGAGATTTGAGGGCAGAGCCAGAATCTGTGTTTGAGAGTTGGCATAGGAGAGTTGCAAAGAGGACACAGAGATTGTCAGAGCGGTTTTGGAGAAGGCACAGGGCATATAGGCAGATGGCAGATATCTTAAATTTGCCTTTGCTCAAAAGGGTGTCAATCAATGATGACCGAAAACGAGTAAGCTTTTCAGGGACTAGAGATTTCACATAATTTAGTACTTGCATGATGTATATGAAATGGTGGGAGGGCAAGGCCAGGCTCCGTAGGGTAGGTTGTATTGATTTAGGAGTACCGGTAGAGGTGTCAAAGAGTTGTGATACTTGTGTAAGATTGTGTGCGCGCCAAATAATATAGGCAGCATGTTGCTGGGGGAGAGGGAAGGAGGGATTACCATGTATTGGGAGGTAGCGGGACACCCGTGGGGATATGCCCAGTTTATGCCTGACTTCTCTCCTTGCTACAAGAGTGTCTCCTATAAGAGGGTTTTTTTTCAAATGGGGTGCGAGCATGTTTACATTGCAATGCAAAATTGCGGCTAGACTATATGGATGAACCATAGCAGATTCAATCAAGTAGTTGGAATAATTGGAAGATTTAGATAACCAGTCTAGGCTTATGTGTAATAAACAAGCATCATATGATGCCCTCCCAGAACTGGCCGGCCACAGTGAAGCTATTATTTGGCTATCTGCGGTCGGCAAGTGGTTAAAAGGGAGGTCATTGATAGAGCTGGCAGACTAATCCTATGCTAACTCTTGTCAATAGGCAGACAGTACCTGTATAACTGGAGAAAAATGTTAATTGGTCAGATGTTCAGTTGTTTACTGTCCTAGGTATTGGGGGTTGTAGACACTGTAGTCTTAATTGTTGCTTTTAGTAAAATGCAAAGAGTCTTTTCATGTTAGGATGAAAAGTGCTTGACCAACCAATCAGCTGTTTTTTTAGATGGGGGTAAGAAACTGTATATCAAGAAAAGTATTTTTGACATGACATCATGATGAAAACACACGCCTAAAAAGATAACATACATCATTCCATGCATGGAAGTTACCTAGGTGCATATTATAGACTGAAAATATGTTGGACAGGTAGAATATCTCTATGCCTACTAATGTATCATCAGAGCAGGATTGGGTACATTGAAGGCTTCTGATCATTGTATTATTTGCACATACTCTGTGGACTCTGTTCTGTGCTTGGACCCAATAAATGCAAGCCTCTCTGGAGAACCAAGTTGCTGAAGAAAAAAATCATTTCTTGGATAGAGGAGCTTTGCATTCCATATCGGTTAGCAAACGCTTGCCTCATCAACAATAGTAATTATAATTATCACTCCTCATCCGTGTTCCACCCGGATCTGGCCATACAAAGACACAGAGGATAAGAATCCTTCTGCAGAACCCTTGTATGGAGTTGCACAGAAGGGACCACCTTAAAGACGGATTCATGATGCCCAGAACTTGCATACAAAAACTGAGAGAACCACCAGTTGGACAGCTGCAACTGCTTCGCAGTCCAGAGTGTCTAAAGCTTGTCTCGTGGGCAGAAGACCTTGGCCTGCCCCAAGTCAAGAATCAGCTCCAGATATTCCAGATGCCTGGTTTGAGGACAGAGCAGACTTTGGAAGTTCAGCACCCAGCTGAACTGCCGCAGATTGTACATGATGATCGCCACATTGCCCATCAGTGCAAAATGAGACCCCTCTCACAGGAGGAGGTTGTCCAGATAGCCTATAATGGCAACCCCCCAGTGTCTCAGCTATGCTAGAACCAGAGCCAGCACCTAGGTAAACATCTAGGAGTGGAGGTGTAGTATGTGGATCAGGCATCTGTTCTGGTCGCCCCCTGGTGGCTGTGAAGGGGTCTCTCCAGGAGACGAAATTGAGGGGCGGCTGTCTCTCCCTGTTCCTTCTTCCTTTTCACTTTTAAGAGAGGATTATGGAACCACTGGCTACACTCACTTGATTATGGTTTTAACCAACTGGCGGTTTTCTCATGTTCTCTGCCTTTGAGTGGGGCTATGTAAGTGAAAAATTATGTTCCCTGAGAGTGTAACTATTTCTTTGCTAGATATATGTAAGATGCAATATATAATGATATGTTTACTATAGGTGTCATGTTTTTCAAGCACTTCTGAAGAAGAGACTTCTATCAGGTCTCGAAACATGTCAAGTGCAAACATATGCATGATTCAAATATCTTCATCCATTGTACAATTACATTTGGTCACACCACCATATTTTGTACTCACATGTATTTTTAGTATTGCATAAATAAAACTTTTTTTTACATTGTCACTCTAGAATATTTTACTGTTTTGGAGGAGTGCGCATGCGCGGCCGACGGGATGGACATGTCCCGCTAAAGCTCCGTCTCCCTGTCGGGCGACAGTGAAGAGGAGCTGCGGATCCCGGCCGCAATATAACACAGGAGGACCCGACCCGCACTGCGGGCCCCCACTGACCTGAACCGCCGTGTTAGTGGCAGATTTAAAGAGGCTGGACGCCTCGGATAAGCAGGGGCTCCGTCCCCATAGAGCTCCGTACATAGGCCCGCCCATAGCCAGGAGCTGTTCTGAGGACACAGGGAGATAAGGGGGCTGTAATCCTAACGACAGCCCCCCCCTCTGGCAAACGGCGTTATGGTCAAGGGGGCGCCAAGGCAACATGCCCCCCCGTCAAACAAGACAATTAAGGATGCCCTGGCTAAAGCCTCCACCAAGATGGCCACCGCCCCAGCTTGTGGGCACAAAAAGGCTGCAGGCGCATTCACAGCTCTGCAGGACTCGCAGCCCAGCCATCCCTGCGCATCAGAGGATGAGTCTGACATCGAGCGAGACACCCCTACACACGCTCTGACACCTGACCTTACCACCCCCTGATTTACTAGAGCGCTTTGAAAAAATGTTGCATAAAGCTCTGAAACAGACTTCTGACCGCATCACCGCCGCGCTATCTAGGGAAATCCGCGAACTTGGACAACGCACTGCCGACCTAGAACAGAGAGTGGACAGCCTCGACACCTCCCACCGGGCACACACGGAAGACCTCGACCTCCTGCGTGACGAAAATGCAACATTATTGACGCAACTAGAGGACTTTGAAAATCGAGCAAGGCGCTCTAATCTGCGTATCCGTGGCCTACCGGAAACAATCGTTGACATTCAGTCAACTGTAACAGCTCTATTCCAAGAGCTCGCCCCAGCTATCCCGATTGAACGATTAAAGATGGATAGAGTTCATAGCTCCACGACGCATGGAAGGTCCACCGTGTGACATAATAGCCAAGCTCCACTTTTTCCGCACTAAAGAGCAACTCCTCCAAGCAGCCCGCAATATGGACTCTCTGCAGTTTCAAGGTCACACCTACCAACTATTCCAAGACCTGTGCCCCACAACCATTGCCAAACGCAGGGCTATGAAACCTCATCTGCAGGCACTTCAGCAGCATGGCATAGCGTATAGGTGGAGCTTCCCGTTCGCAGTGCGTTTCCGATACCAGACCCGAGATTTCACCTGCAAGACTCCTGAAGATCTACTGGTTACTCTGCGGAACCTACAACTACATTCACCAGCAATGCCATCGGAGAGTGCTAAACGGAGGTCTACGTCCTGCTCGCCGCAAAAATCTTATCCCCTACGTGCACCGGATGGCCAACTCAGCTACCACAAACGGGGACGCTTCCTGTCACCAGGCCAGCCCCCACAAGACACCATGGACTGAACTATATACCGCAACTTTCTTTTTACAACTTCCACCAGACGGTGTACCCTTTTGACCAGCGCTGAAGTCTACAACCAAGTTATCCTCTCTTTGTTTGAACTTGGGTTGCCCCATAAGTTAGGGGCTTTTTCGGCCTTTTTTTCTACGTCATGGAGAATTCACGGAAACTCGCAAGCCGTATCCTGCATCACTCCTCCTGGACTGCTCCTTGGATTATGTATGGAGACCTGGGCTCTGGCGGCATGGGAAGCCACACACTCCTACCCATGCCACTCTATATGTGCAGTCGGTGCCTCCTGGGCCTAGGACCCTTTTGAATCGTCGGGTTCTTGTCTATCTGCTCCCTCCCGGTATCCTACTACCGTATACTGTTTTATTTTTAACACTGTTATCCCTACGGTCTACGTACCTGCGTGCTCCACACTAGCTCCTGTGTTATTGCCTATTTAATAGCACTGGGGCTACTGTTGCTCCCTGGCCCACCCTGTATTTGTGTGTCCTCAGGGACCACCTCTCAGGCCTTGAATGGCCCCCGTACCCCTCTTTTGTTACCTTCCCGGTATTACACCGCTCCCCCTTCTTCCCCCCTATATGAATCCATGACTTCGTGCAATCTCTCACATAAACTAACCGTCTCATACGATACTCCTCAGGCTCCTTCCCAGTTGGCAATGCCATATTTTCTCAAATACTACACACTCTCCCCATGGGCTCACTAAACATCCTTACCCTGAATGTACAGGGTCTTAATATACCGCAGAAACGCAACAAGGCTTTCCGCTTCTTTGCTTCACTTAAGGCTCACGTTGTCTGCCTACAGGAAACAAACTACACCCCTAAGTTTTTTGGCCCCCGTTATCCTCAGGTCTATATGGCCTCCGCCGCCACCAAATGCAGAGGGGTGCCGATAGCCTTCCATCGCACAACATCTTTCACTTTATATACTGAAGTCAAAGATCCAGAGGGTCGCTATCTCCTGCTGATAGGGCAACTCCTAGACGTAGACGTCACCATTGCTGCATACTATGCTCCGAACCAAAGTCCCCTACCATTTTTCTCACATACTCTCGGTTATAGATCACCACAAGCGAGGTACCTTACTGGTCTGCGGAGACTCTAACAGTACGCTATATCCTTTTCTTGACAAGTCCCCCCAACCTTTCCCTCTCCCTTCCTCTAAGCTAACCCTATAGGACTTATTACAACGTTATTCTATGATTGATACCTGGAGGGAACTTAACCCAGCCAAGCGCCAATATACTTTCTACTTCCACCCCCACAAGACCTTCTCTAGGATAGATCACATCCTTATTACGGACAGCTTCTCTTCCCAGCTCTTGACCTCTGAAATAATCCCGATTCCCTGGTCAGACCACTGCGCTGTATTTACACCCATGGCCTCTCTAGCCCCATCCTCTACTGAGTTCTCATGGATCATCAATGACAATTTACTTGCAAAGCCTGTACACTCTTCGGAAATTGAAACTGCCCTCAAAGATTACTTATCTCTTAACCATACACCTGACATTTCCCCACTCTTACTTTGGGAAGCACATAAACTGGTGATACGTAGATTTTGCATTAGTAAAGCGTCCTTTTTAAACAAAGCAAAGAGACAACAGCGTCTTTCTCTGGAGCAATCCTACGACCAGCTCCATCAAATTTCCCAAGCAACCCCCACACCTGCCAACCGTGAAGCCTTAGAACGATCCCGCTTAGCTCTAGACCTTTTTCTCACAGACCAGGTGGAACTCGCACTTCGTAGATCCAGGCACAAATATTATACCAAGGCGAATAAGCCCAGTACTTTCTTAGCCCTCTCGCTTCATAGGCTGAACCAGATTACTAAACCTATACGAATATGAACCTCAACTGGCAACCTCACTGGTAACCGGAACGCATCCTACGAATCTTCCATAAACATCTGTCACGGATTTACTCTTCCTCCGCACTTTTTGACCCCTTGCAAGCTGATGCCCTCTTGGCCCCCATCTCCTTCCCGACACTGTCGGAACACCAATTAGCCATGCTAGAGCAATCTATCACCCCAGCTGAAACCCTACATGCTATTAAGTGTTTAAAACCTCACAAGCACCCAGGACCAGACGGTTTCTCAGCCACTTATTACAAAAAATTTGCCCATCTCCTTGCACCTATCCTTACTAAGGCTTTTAACGCTCTACTATCTGGCCATACCTTCCACCGTGAAACGGTACAAGCGAACATCTCGATGATCCCGAAACCAAACTCGGATGACACGCAGTGGTCCAACTATAGGCCAATCTCTCTTCTCAACATTGATATCAAACTGCTAGCAAAAATCCTCTCCACGCACCTTAATCCGTGTATAGGGTCCTTGATTAATAATGACCAAGTGGGCTTTATTCCAACTCGACAGGCTGGAGATAACGTCAGACATGCATCTCTCTTGGCAAATATAGCCAAATCTCGCAACATTCCCGCTTGTTTCCTGTCCTTGGACATCCGGAAGGCTTTTGACACGGTCTCATGGCCATATCTCTACTACATTTTACGCTGCTGGGGCTTTGGCCCGCACTTTTTAACTTGGGTCCTCTCGCTATAACGAGAGTCTTCAGCCAGAATTCGGTATCTAGGGCACAGGTCAGCTCAGTTTCCAATTTCTCGAGGCACGAGACAGGGCTGTCCTCTGTCCCCCTTGCTCTTTGCCTTGGCCATAGAACCTCTGGCCCTATTAATTAGAGCTAACCCGGATGTGCGGGGATTGGAACTAGGTGGCACTTATCACAAGTTATGTCTTTTTGCAGATGACATTTTACTCTCTTACATCTCCCCTGACTTCCTCTCCCTCCCTACTCCGACTTCTCGAGACGTTTGGCTCGCTCTCTGGTCTTATAGTTAATCCAAACAAATCAATGGCACTCAACATCTCCCTTCCCCCTAACGAGCTGGCCCATCTGAAACAGATTCTACCATTCCCCTGGTCACACCATCATATTCCTTTCTTAGGAATAAAATTTACACTAATCTGTCAGATCTTTATACAGCTAACTACATTCCGATGCTAAATCACCTCTCTGCTCTTTTGACCAGGTGGTCCTCCTTGCCCCTCGCATGGCTGGGTAGAATCGCAGTTATAAAGATGTCAATCCTCCCAAAAATCTTGTACCTGTTCAGAGTCCTCCCAGTCCCAGTCCCCTCTCATTACCTCCGTACGCTGCAGCGTCGCATTTCCTCCTACGTTTGGGACAATGCCCGTCCTCGTATACCCCGCCCCACCTTATGTCGCTCCAAACTCAGTGGGGGCCTAGGCCTCCCTGATATTGGCAAATACTACCAAGCAGCACACTTAACACAGTTGCCAAAATACCATGCGACTTCCGAAATCCCTCAGTGGGTAGTCCTTGAGTCGATAGAGTGCGATCTCCTGTCTACCGCTAACTTACTTTGGTTAAGGCCAGTAGACCGCCGCTCAATAACCAACCCCATTACCTCCCACTTCTTATCTTTATGGGACAAATTGAAAACCCACTATCTTCTCCAATCGCCACATAACCCCTTGCTCTCGTTTCTTCGAAACCCAGCCTTTCCCCCAGCTTGGCAGACACCTCTCCTATTCCAAGCATGGACCTCTGCTAACCTGTTCCATACACACCATTTCCTACAGTGGAATAAATTTAAATCCTTTGCCTCACTACGGGAAACATACAGTCTTCCAGCTTCCGAAATTTTTAGATACTTACAGCTACAGCACTTTTACGCCCCCTACACAACAATAACAAACCAACCTAACTCCATGTCTCTCTTTGAACGGGCATGTTGCAAGGACCCCCACAGACGTGGCCTCATTTCATGCCTATATTCCCTCCTCACAACTCCGGCCACCATGTCCCCCCCCCCCCACACCCGTAAATGGGAAACTGACCTAGGCAGGCAATTAGACTACTCTGAGTGGGACCATGTCTGGACTAATACAAAATCATCTTCGCAAAACATTGTAGCTCTAGAAATCAATTATAAAGTCTTAACACGATGGTATTTAGTCCCAGCAAGAATTGCTAAATACACCCCCAACTACTCGCCCAACTGCTTTAGAGGCTGTGCCGACCTAGGAACACACTACCATATATGGTGGAACTGCCCGGTAGCTCAAACCTTTTGGGTGGAAATTTTTAACATGTTATCCATACTTTGCACTACTAAACTACAACCCAACCCGATAACCGCCCTACTTAATCAACGCCCTCCTGGCTTCTCTAACTCGCAATTCAAACTCCTTCTGCAAGTCACCACAGCGGCCAAACAGGTCATTGCGAAATCCTGGAAATCCCCCTCATTAAATATTACAGCGGTTAAGACCAGAGTCATGCAAGCTATGATACATGCAAAAGTGGAAGCCATAATTCTTGACACGATCCCTAAATTCTTAAATGTTTGGAGCCCCTGGGTAGAATGTTTTCTCCCACCTAACTTTGATGAATCTCTTCTTCTCCCCTGATTTGTCTGTAGTAAGCCTTAGACACTGCCCATGTTTCACCCCATACAATGCATAGGTGATGCCATGTTCCTACCTACCGCTCATGGAGTCATTACTATTACCCTTCCTCTTCCCCCCATTCCCGCCCCCTTTCGATCCCCCCTAAATTTCTACAACCTTTCATAATGTTTCAGTGAGCCATTACCCTAACTGATCAACTTCACGACATCTATTGCTAACAACTCCCACCCACTAGTAAGCACCAGAAACTTAGTATTGTTTTTGTGATCCTCTCTTTCCTTCCTAACCATAAGGACACTGAAGTTGTGATTTTTTATTTCTTATGTTTTGTTGTCAGTACAATGCCTATATTATATTGGTAATGTCTCTGTCCCTGTTACATTGCTTCATTGTTAATAAAATGTTTGAACAAGAATATTTTACGGTTTTGATTGGTGCGTATAAAAATCCCACCACAAAGTGGGTTTTTCATTGTATTTTCATAGGGATGATGGCACTTCTTGTATCATACCCACACCTTTTCCAGTTTCCCACATGATGGAGTACATGGATACACACAGGGGAGCATAGGGGAGAAGTGAAGCATCACACACACCACTCCAGTTGCCCAGGGGAAGAGGAGGGTATACCATGCTATTTATCGACCGATGCAGGAGGGTACCTTCCTCTGACAGAACAACACTCCCCTGACAGTATCCAGGATAAGGCTGTTGCAGCCAACCCAGCATGTAGCTTTAGGTCTGCATGAGCTCACTGGCCAGGCTGGGGTGCCTAGTGGATCTAGATTATCCAGCCTGTTGCCTAGCCCACCTGTTCAATGAAGATCTTCTCAGGAAAATCCCAGGACAAAAAAAAAAAAAAAAAAAGAAAAACAATGAAACCACAGGTCCCAGCAGGGAGCTAGGTCCTTACTCATTACACTAGCTAGAAACAAGTGAGCTGCCTGTAGCAGGGGAGGGGGGGGGGGGAAGTTGACTACTAGCTAGGACTATCCATAGGTGGTGTTGTGTTTTATTTTTCTGCCAATGTCCTACTCCTGTAGGTGGCAATATAACCCTAGTCAAGAATAAGAAAGAGCTGTGTCTGTCAATGTATGCAAGAGAAAACTAATTTAATGTGGTTGTAAAGTTCGCATGTGCAGCTGGCCAGACGGGATGGTCCGGCACTAGCTCCGCACATCCCCGGAGCCAGTGACAGCCCGTGCGCGGGCACCGATCCCCCGCTACTTCCGGGATTTTCCCCGGGTGTTGCCCGGACCTCAGTGCCTCCGCACAATGCCGGGGCGGACGGTGGGGAAGGGCCGTGGAGGCTCACAATCAATACTCCTTGCGGGGAGGAGGGGACCCAAGATGGCGCCCGGCTCGGCGTCTGCGGCTCCTGCCGCCTCCTCTACTGCTTTCTGCAGAGTTACACCTCTCCCACAGAGGGGGACACGGGACCCTGCTTATCCCTCCATCATGGGCCAGGACCGGACCGCTGGTGTTGCGCAGGATGGGGTGAGTGATTCTCAGCAGCCCCCTCAGTCACCTTCCAGCCCTGCGGTACCCGAGTCCCAGGCTTCGAACTGTTCACTGGGCCTTGATTCCCCTGCTTCCCCACCACTGGGAAGCGAGATAGCGGCCATATTTTCTAGCCAGCATAGTGGCCCAGAACCCGAGGACGCCAGCCCCGCTCACTCGCCAGCAATCTATCCAGATTCACCACTATACTCGAGTGATGCAACTAGAGATGAGCGAATTATTCAAAAATTCGATTCGACCGATTCGGCGAATTCGTGAAAAAATTTTGATTCGAGTCAAATATATTCGCTACGAATTTAACTTATAAAAGGGTGTTTCTAGGCTTCAGAGAGCCTTTATATTAGTGCAGAACACTGTACCTTTAATTTAAATGCCCTTGGAGTCTGCTGGGGAAGAGAAATAATACTGACAGTCAGTATGACATGCAGATGAGTGCCGTCGATCTTAGAATCACCGCACACTTCACTCATTTGGGCAGTCACGGGGCCAAAACCAGAGTGTGGAGCCACAGTGTGGCGGTGGACGCAGCAGCAATGGGAGGCCATACAGCACCCTATGACAAAAATGGAAACCACCAGCAGTGTGAGGAGACCTGAAAGTGGCACATGGCAGAGTGTGGCGATGGAGACAGCAGCAATGGGAGGCCGTACAGGGACCCATGAAACACTCTGGACCTGGCAGCAGCATGAGGAGGCGGTACAGGGGCCCATGACAGATTATGGGCCTGGCAGCAGCATGAGGAGTTGGTACGGGGGCCCATGGCAGATTACGGGCCTGGCGGCAGCAATGGGAGGCCGTACAGGGACCCATGACACACTCTGGACCTGGCAGCAGCATGAGGAGGCGGTACAGGGGCCCATGACAGATTACGGGCCTGACAGCAGCATGAGGAGTCGGTACGGGGGACCATGACACACTCTGGACCTGGCAGCAGCATGAGGAGGCGGTACAGGGGCACATGACAGATTACGAGCCTGGCAGCAGCAACTTGGACAGGAGGACGTTCAGCTTCTGCACCGTCGGGTGCGTGCTCGCAAACTGTTGTCTCTTGGAAACGGATTCCAAGAAAGACTGCTGACGGAATCCGTGAAGAGGAGTAGCAGAAGGAGCATCTGAACGAGCGGAATATGCCAACAAGCGACAACAGTTGCCCATGACAGATTACGGGCCTGGCAGCAGCATGAGGAGTCGGTACGGGGGCCCATGGCAGATTACGGGCCTGGCAGCAGCAATGGGAGGCCCGTAATCTGGCAGCACCCTATGACAAAAAATGGAACACACCAGCAGTGTGTGAGGAGACCTGAAAGTGGCACATGGCAGAGTGTGGCGATGGAGACAGCAGCAATGGGAGGCCGTACAGGGACCCATGAGAGACTCTGGACCTGGCAGCAGCATGAGGAGGCGGTACAGGGGCCCATGGCAGATTAGGGGCCTGGCAGCAGCTATGGGAGGCCCGTAATCTGCCAGCACCCTATGACAAAAAATGGAACCCACCAGCAGTGTGAGGAGACCTGAAAGTGGCACATGGCAGAGTGTGGCGATGGAGACAGCAGCAATGGGAGGCCGTACAGGGACCCATGAGAGACTGTGGACCTGGCAGCAGCATGAGGAGGCGGTACTGGGGCCCATGGCAGATTAGGGGCCTGGCAGCAGCTATGGGAGGCCCGTAATCTGCCAGCACCCTATGACAAAAAATGGAACACACCAGCAGTGTGAGGAGACCTGAAAGTGGCACATGGCAGAGTGTGGCGATGGAGACAGCAGCAATGGGAGGCGGTTCAGGGACCCATGAGACACTGTGGACCTGGCAGTAGCATGAGGAGGCGGTACAGGGGCCCATGGCAGATTAAGGCCTGGCAGCAGCAATGGGAGGCCCGTAATCTGCCAGCACCCTATGACAAAATGGAACCCTGGGCTGGGGCAGGCAGAACCGCCGTATCTTTATCACGGTTTTCCCAGGCCACCGAATGGCGACGCTGCATATGCTGACGCAACGCTGTAGTCCCAACATGGGCCCCCTGGCCACGCTTGACTTTCTGGCCACATAGTCGACATACGGCTACGTTTACTTCCTCGGGCGGCTTGACGAAAAATTGCCACACCGCCGAGTAGGAAACTTTGCCCCCGCTACTCCTCACTGGCTGACTGCTACTTCCTCCGTGCACACCGGCACCACTACTGGCCGTGGTGGTAGGCTGCAGTGGAGCTGGTGCTCTACTCCGTGGCCGTTTGCCTCCACTGACACTGCTGTGACCCTGCTGCCTCCTGGCAGCAGCAATGGGAGGCTGTACAGGGACCCATGACACACTCTGGACCTGGCAGCAGCATGAAGAGGCGGTACAGGGGCCCATGGCAGTTTAGGGGCCTGGCAGCAGCAATGGGAGGCCCGTAATCTGCCAGCACCCTGTGACAAAAAATGGAACACACCAGCAGTGTGAGGAGACCTGAAAGTGGCACATGGCATGAGACACTGTGGACCTGGCAGCAGCATAGGGAGGCGGTACAGGGGCCCATGGCAGATTAGGGGCCTGGCAGCATCTATGGGAGGCCCGTAATCTGCCAGCACCCTATGACAAAAAATGGAACACACCAGCAGTGTGAGGAGTCCTGAAAGAGGCACATGGCATGAGACACTGTGGACCTGGCAGCAGCATGAGGAGGCGGTACAGCGGCCCATGGCAGATTAGGGGCCTGGCAGCAGCTATGGGAGGCCCGTAATCTGCCAGCACCCTATGACAAAAAATGGAACACACCAGCAGTGTGTGAGGAGACCTGAAAGTGGCACATGGCAGAGTGTCGGGATGAAGACAGCAGCAATGGGAGGCCGTACAGGGACCCATGAGACACTGTGGACCTGGCAGCAGCATGAGGAGGCGGTACAGGGGCCCATGGCAGATTATGGGCCTGGCAGCAGCAATAGGAGGCCCGTAATCTGCCAGCACCCTATGACAAAAAATGGAACACACCAGCAGTGTGAGGAGACCTGAAAGTGGCACATGGCATGAGACACTGTGGACCTGGCAGCAGTATGAGGAGGCGGTACAGGGGCCCATGGCAGATTAGGGGCCTGGCAGCAGCTATAGGAGGCCCGTAATCTGCCAGCACCCTATGACAAAAAATGGAACACACCAGCAGTGTGAGGAGACCTGAAAGTGGCACATGGCATGAGACACTGTGGACCTGGCAGCAGCATGGGGAGGCGGTACAGGGGCCCATGGCAGATTAGGGGCCTGGCAGCAGCTATGGGAGGCCCGTAATCTGCCAGCACCCTATGACAAAAAATGGAACACACCAGCAGTGTGAGGAGACCTGAAAGTGGCACATGGCATGAGACACTGTGGACCTGGCAGTAGTATGAGGAGGCGGTACAGGGGCCCATGGCAGATTAGGGGCCTGGCAGCAGCTATAGGAGGCCCGTAATCTGCCAGCACCCTATGACAAAAAATGGAACACACCAGCAGTGTGAGGAGACCTGAAAGTGGCACATGGCATGAGACACTGTGGACCTGGCAGCAGCATGGGGAGGCGGTACAGGGGCCCATGGCAGATTAGGGGCCTGGCAGCAGCTATGGGAGGCCCGTAATCTGCCAGCACCCTATGACAAAAAATGGAACACACCAGCAGTGTGTGAGGATACCTGAAAGTTGCACATGGCAGAGTGTGGCGATGGAGACAGCAGCAATGGGAGGCCGTACAGGGACCCATGAGAGACTCTGGACCTGGCAGCAGCATGAGGAGGTGGTACAGGGGCCCATGGCAGATTACGGGCCTGGCAGCAGCAATGGGAGGCCCGTAATCTGCCAGCACCCTATGACAAAAAATGGAACACAACAGCAGTGTGAGGAGACCTGAAAGTGGCACATGGCATGAGACACTGTGGACCTGGCAGCAGCATGAGGAGGCGGTACAGGGGCCCATGGCAGATTAGGGGCCTGGCAGCAGCTATGGGAGGCCCGTAATCTGCCAGCACCCTATGACAAAAAATGGAACACACCAGCAGTGTGTGAGGAGACCTGAAAGTTGCACATGGCAGAGTGTGGCGATGGAGACAGCAGCAATGGGAGGCCGTACAGGGACCCATGAGAGACTCTGGACCTGGCAGCAGCATGAGGAGGCGGTACAGGGGCCCATGGCAGATTACGGGCCTATCAGCAGCAATGGGAGGCCCGTAATCTGCCAGCACCCTATGACAAAAAATGGAACACAACAGCAGTGTGAGGAGACCTGAAAGTGGCACATGGCATGAGACACTGTGGACCTGGCAGCAGCATGAGGAGGCGGTACAGGGGCCCATGGCAGATTAGGGGCCTGGCAGCAGCTATGGGAGGCCCGTAATCTGCCAGCACCCTATGACAAAAAATGGAACACACCAGCAGTGTGTGAGGAGACCTGAAAGTGGCACATGGCAGAGTGTGGCGATGGAGACAGCAGCAATGGGAGGCCGTACAGGGACCCATGACACAGTCTGGACCTGGCAGCAGCATGAGGAGGCGGTACAGGGGCCCATGGCAGATTACGGGCCTGGCAGCAGCAATGGGAGGCCCGTAATCTGCCAGCACCCTATGACAAAAAATGGAACACACCAGCAGTGTGAGGAGACCTGAAAGTGGCACATGTTTGGGGCATGATTCATGGCGGATTTAGTCAGTTGTGTCAGGAACTGGTGGTTTGAAATCCAGACTAATCCACGCCTGATTCATTTTCACAAACATGAGTCTCTCCACACTTTGGGTGGACAGTCGTGTCCTCCGCGGAGTTACAATACCTCCTGCCGCACAAAACACGCGCTCCGATGCCACGCTACTGGCCGGGCATGACAGCCTTTCAAGGGCAAATTCAGCTAGTTGGGGCCAAAGGTCAAGTTTCGTTGCCCAGTAGTCAAGGGGGTTGTCTACCTCGCTTGGCAGGGTGCTGTCCAAGTAGGCCTAAGCCTGTTGTTTGAGGTCCTGCTCCAGGTCCACCTGATGCTGCTGCTGCTGCGGCTGGTTAGTAGTTTCCTCACTGCGCTGGTGAAGAAAGCTACTCATCATCGACTGCAGACTGAGGCAGCTGCTGCTGGTGGAGCTGCCACTGCTCCTACCACCCCACCCCTCCCCTGCTGCCATGGCAGCGGAACGCGAGCGCACAGGGCCCACAGTGTCTGAGGATGGACGTTGGCGCAGAAAGGCAGAGACCAGCTGACTACATAGGTGGTTTTTATAGTACGTTATTTTGGCCTCCCTCTCAGCAGGTGTGAAAAAGGCCACCATTTTTGAACGGTAGCGAGGGTCCAACAAGGTGGACAGCCAAAAGTCATCCCTCTGTCTGATGGTTATTATTCTGCTGTCGCTACGCAAGCAAGCGAGCATGCTATGGGCCATTTGTGCCAAGGAATGTGAGGGACTCCCTGCCTCCATCTCCACAGCATACTGCCACGGTGCGTCTGGGTCCTCTGTCTCCTCCTCCTCCTCCTCTACCAGATGCTCCTGCTCCTCCACTCCTGTCCGCTGAGTGGAAAAACCACCCATTTCACTCAATAATTCCTGAGCACCAATGTCCTCCTCTACCTCCTCCTCTTCTTCCTGTCCTGCCCCCACAGGGGTCATGTGGCGTTGAGATCTGTGCGCCACGTCTACCGCACCCTGACCAGCCATTGTTAACAGCATTTGTTCCAGGACGTGCAACAGAGGAATGACGTCGTTCATCCCATAGTCCTGCCGACTCACGAATAGCGTGGCCTCCTCAAAGGGCCTGAGCAAGCGCAGGTGTCACGCATGAGCTGCCAATGGCTGACATCTAAGTTACACAGGGAGTACCTTTATCCGCTTGTAACATCAGGAAATCTGTGATGGCCTTTCGCTGTTCGTAAAGGCGGTCTAACATATGTAGGGTTGAATTCCACCTTGTTGCAACTTCACAGCATGAGGAGTCGGTACGGGGGCCCATGGCAGATTACGGGCCTGGCAGCAGCAATGGGAGGCCCGTAATCTGCCAGCACCCTATGACAAAAAATGTAACACACCAGCAGTGTGAGGAGACCTGAAAGTGGCACATGGCAGAGTGTGGCGATGGAGACAGCAGCAATGGGAGGCCGTACAGGGACCCATGAGAGACTCTGCACCTGGCAGCAGCATGAGGAGGCGGTATAGGGGCCCATGGCAGATTAGGGGCCTGGAAGCAGCTATGGGAGGCCCGTAATCTGCCAGCACCCTATGACAAAAAATGGAACACACCAGCAGTGTGAGGAGACCTGAAAGTGGCACATGGAATGAGACACTGTGGACCTGGCAGCAGCATGAGGAGGTGGTACAGGGGCCCATGGCAGATTAGGGGCCTGGCAGCAGCTATGGGAGGCCCGTAATCTGCCAGCACCCTATGACAAAAAATGGAACACACCAGCAGTGTGTGAGGAGACCTGAAAGTGGCACATGGCAGAGTGTGGCGATGGAGACAGCAGCAATGGGAGGCCGTACAGGGACCCATGAGAGATTCTGGACCTGGCAGCAGCATGAGGAGGCGGTATAGGGGCCCATGGCAGATTAGGGGCCTGGCAGCAGCTATGGGAGGCCCGTAATCTGCCAGCACCCTATGACAAAAAATGGAACACACCAGCAGTGTGAGGAGACCTGAAAGTGGCACATGGCATGAGACACTGTGGACCTGGCAGCAGCATGAGGAGGCGGTACAGGGGCCCATGGCAGATTAGGGGCCTGGCAGCAGCTATGGGAGGCCCGTAATCTGCCAGCACCCTATGACAAAAAATGGAACACACCAGCAGTGTGTGAGGAGACCTGAAAGTGGCACATGGCAGAGTGTGGCGATGGAGACAGCAGCAATGGGAGGCCGTACAGGGACCCATGAGAGACTCTGGACCTGGCAGCAGCATGAGGAGGCGGTATAGGGGCCCATGGCAGATTAGGGGCCTGGCAGCAGCTATGGGAGGCCCGTAATCTGCCAGCACCCTATGACAAAAAATGGAACACACCAGCAGTGTGAGGAGACCTGAAAGTGGCACATGGCAGAGTGTGGCGATGGAGACAGCAGCAATGGGAGGCCGTACAGGGACCCATGAGAGACTCTGGACCTGGCAGCAGCATGAGGAGGCAGTATAGGGGCCCATGGCAGATTAGGGGCCTGGCAGCAGCTATGGGAGGCCCGTAATCTGCCAGCACCCTATGACAAAAAATGGAACACACCAGCAGTGTGAGGAGACCTGAAAGTGGCACATGGCATGAGACACTGTGGACCTGGCAGCAGCATGAGGAGGCGGTACAGGGGCCCATGGCAGATTAGGGGCCTGGTAGCAGCTATGGGAGGCCCGTAATCTGCCAGCACCCTATGACAAAAAATGGAACACACCAGCAGTGTGTGAGGAGACCTGAAAGTGGCACATGGCAGAGTGTGGCGATGGAGACAGCAGCAATGGGAGGCCGTACAGGGACCCATGAGAGACTCTGGACCTGGCAGCAGCATGAGGAGGCGGTATAGGGGCCCATGGCAGATTAGGGGCCTGGCAGCAGCTATGGGAGGCCCGTAATCTGCCAGCACCCTATGACAAAAAATGGAACACACCAGCAGTGTGAGGAGACCTGAAAGTGGCACATGGCATGAGACACTGTGGACCTGGCAGCAGCATGAGGAGGCGGTACAGGGGCCCATGGCAGATTAGGGGCCTGGTAGCAGCTATGGGAGGCCCGTAATCTGCCAGCACCCTATGACAAAAAATGGAACACACCAGCAGTGTGTGAGGAGACCTGAAAGTGGCACATGGCAGAGTGTGGCGATGGAGACAGCAGCAATGGGAGGCCGTACAGGGACCCATGAGAGACTCTGGACCTGGCAGCAGCATGAGGAGGCGGTATAGGGGCCCATGGCAGATTAGGGGCCTGGCAGCAGCTATGGGAGGCCCGTAATCTGCCAGCACCCTATGACAAAAAATGGAACACACCAGCAGTGTCAGGAGACCTGAAAGTGGCACATGGCAGAGTGTGGCGATGGAGACAGCAGCAATGGGAGGCCGTACAGGGACCCATGAGAGACTCTGGACCTGGCAGCAGCATGAGGAGGCGGTATAGGGGCCCATGGCAGATTAGGGGCCTGGCAGCAGCTATGGGAGGCCCGTAATCTGCCAGCACCCTATGACAAAAAATGGAACACACCAGCAGTGTGAGGAGACCTGAAAGTGGCACATGGCATGAGACACTGTGGACCTGGCAGCAGCATGAGGAGGCGGTACAGGGGCCCATGGCAGATTAGGGGCCTGGCAGCAGCTATGGGAGGCCCGTAATCTGCCAGCACCCAATGACAAAAAATGGAACACACCAGCAGTGTGTGAGGAGACCTGAAAGTGGCACATGGCAGAGTGTGGCGATGGAGACAGCAGCAATGGGAGGCCGTACAGGGACCCATGAGAGACTCTGGACCTGGCAGAAGCATGAGGAGGCGGTATATGGGCCCATGGCAGATTAGGGGCCTGGCAGCAGCTATGGGAGGCCCGTAATCTGCCAGCACCCTATGAAAAAAAATGGAACACACCAGCAGTGTGAGGAGACCTGAAAGTGGCACATGGCAGAGTGTGGCGATGGAGACAGCAGCAATGGGAGGCCGTACAGGGACCCATGAGAGACTCTGGACCTGGCAGCAGCATGAGGAGGCGGTATAGGGGCACATGGCAGATTAGGGGCCTGGCAGCAGCTATGGGAGGCCCGTAATCTGCCAGCACCCTATGACAAAAAATGGAACCCACCAGCAGTGTGAGGAGACCTGAAAGTGGCACATGGCAGAGTGTGGCGATGGAGACAGCTGCAATGGGAGGCCGTACAGGGACCCATGAGAGACTCTGGACCTGGCAGCAGCATGAGGAGGCGGTATAGGGACCAAAGGCAGATTAGGGGCCTGGCAGCAGCTATGGGAGGCCCGTAATCTGCCAGCACCCTATGACAAAAAATGGAACACACCAGCAGTGTGAGGAGACCTGAAAGTGGCACATGGCAGAGTGTGGCGATGGAGACAGCAGCAATGGGAGGCCGTACAGGGACCCATGAGAGACTCTGGACCTGGCAGCAGCATGAGGAGGCGGTATATGGACCAAAGGCAGATTAGGGGCCTGGAAGCAGCTATGGGAGGCCCGTAATCTGCCAGCACCCTATGACAAAAAATGGAACACACCAGCAGTGTGAGGAGACCTGAAAGTGGCACATGGCAGAGTGTGGCGATGGAGACAGCAGCAATGGGAGGCCGTACAGGGACCCATGAGAGACTCTGGACCTGGCAGCAGCATGAGGAGGCGGTATAGGGGCCCATGGCAGATTAGGGGCCTGGCAGCAGCTATGGGAGGCCCGTAATCTGCCAGCACCCTATGACAAAAAATGGTACACACCAGCAGTGTGTGAGGAGACCTGAAAGTGGCACATGGCAGAGTGTGGCGATGGAGACAGCAGCAATGGGAGGCCGTACAGGGACCCATGAGAGACTCTGGACCTGGCAGCAGCATGAGGAGGCGGTATAGGGGCCCATGGCAGATTAGGGGCCTGGCAGCAGCTATGGGAGGCCCGTAATCTGCCAGCACCCTATGACAAAAAATGGAACACACCAGCAGTGTGTGAGGAGACCTGAAAGTGGCACATGGCAGAGTGTGGCGATGGAGACAGCAGCAATGGGAGGCCGTACAGGGACCCATGAGAGACTCTGGACCTGGCAGCAGCATGAGGAGGCGGTATAGGGGCCCATGGCAGATTAGGGGCCTGGCAGCAGCTATGGGAGGCCAGTATTCTGCCAGCACCCTATGACAAAAAATGGAACACACCAGCAGTGTGAGGAGACCTGAAAGTGGCACATGGCATGAGACACTGTGGACCTGGCAGCAGCATGAGGAGGCGGTACAGGGGCCCATGGCAGATTAGGGGCCTGGCAGCAGCTATGGGAGGCCCGTAATCTGCCAGCACCCTATGACAAAAAATGGAACACACCAGCAGTGTGTGAGGAGACCTGAAAGTGGCACATGGCAGAGTGTGGCGATGGAGACAGCAGCAATGGGAGGCCGTACAGGGACCCATGAGAGACTCTGGACCTGGCAGCAGCATGAGGAGGCGGTATAGGGGCCCATGGCAGATTAGGGGCCTGGCAGCAGCTATGGGAGGCCCGTAATCTGCCAGCACCCTATGACAAAAAATGGAACACACCAGCAGTGTGAGGAGACCTGAAAGTGGCACATGTTTGGGGCATGATTCATGGCGGATTTAGTCAGTTGTGTCAGGAACTGGTGGTTTGAAATCCAGACTAATCCACGCCTGATTCATTTTCACAAACGTGAGTCTCTCCACACTTTGGGTGGACAGTCGTGTTACAATACCTCCTGCCGCACTAAACACGCGCTCCGATGCCACGCTACTGGCCAGGCATGACAGCCTTTCAAGGGCAAATTCAGCTAGTTGGGGCCAAAGGTCAAGTTTCGTTGCCCAGTAGTCAAGGGGATTGTCTACCTCGGTTGGCAGGGTGCTGTCCAAGTAGGCCCAAGCCTGTTGTTTGAGGTCCTGCTCCAGGTCCACCTGATGCTGCTGCTGCGGCTGGTTAGTAGTTTCCTCACTGCGCTGGTGAAGAAAGCTACTCATCATCGACTGCAGACTGAGGCAGCCGCTGCTGGTGGAGCTGCCACTGCTCCTACCACCCCACCCCTCCCCTGCTGCCATGGCAGCGGAACGCGAGCGCACAGGGCCCACAGTGTCTGAGGATGGACGTTGGCGCAGAAAGGCAGAGACCAACTGACTACATAGGTGGTTTTTATAGTACGTTATTTTGGCCTCCCTCTCAGCAGGTGTGAAAAAGGCCACCATTTTTGAACGGTAGCGAGGGTCCAACAAGGTGGACAGCCAAAAGTCATCCCTCTGTCTGATGATTATTATTCGGCTGTCGCTACGCAAGCAACCGAGCATGCTATGGGCCATTTTGCCAAGGAATGCGAGGGACTCCCTGCCTCCATCTCCACAGCATACTGCCACGGTGCGTCTGGGTCCTCTGTCTCCTCCTCCTCCTCCTCTACCAGATGCTCCTGCTCCTCCACTCCTGTCCGCTGAGTGGAAAAACCACCCATTTCACTCAATATTTCCTGAGCACAAATGTCCTCCTCTACCTCCTCCTCTTCTTCCTGTCCTGCCCCCACAGGGGTCATGTGGCGTTGAGATCTGTGCGCCATGTCTACCGCACCCTGACCAGCCATTGTTAACAGCATTTGTTCCAGGATGTGCAACAGAGGAATGACGTCGTTCATCCCATAGTCCTGCCGACTCACGAATAGCGTGGCCTCCTCAAAGGGCCTGAGCAAGCGGCAGGTGTCACGCATGAGCTGCCAATGGCTGACATCGAAGTTACACAGGGGAGTACCTTTATCCGCTTGTAACATCAGGAAATCGGTGATGGCCTTTCGCTGTTCGTAAAGGCGGTCTAACATGTGTAGGGTTGAATTCCACCTTGTTGCAACGTCGCAGATCAGGCGATGCTGTGGAATTCCGTTCTGCCGCTGCAGCTCAAGGAGGGTATGCTTTGCGGTGTAGGAATAGCTGAAATGCATGCAAAGTTTACGTGACATTTTAAGGATGTCTTGCAGTGGGATGGTGGATTTTAGGATCCGCTTGACAACCAGATTGAACACGTGAGCCATGCATGGCGCATGGCACAACCTTCCTTGACGCAGAGCAGACACCATGTTCTTTCCGTTGTCGGTCAACATGGTTCCGATTTTCAGTTTGCGCGGAGACAGCCATCTGTCGATTTCTCTGTTCATTACACTGAGAAGTTCCTCCCCTGTGTGACTACGTTTGCCAAGGCATACCAGGTGCAGCACAGCGTGACACCGTTGCGCCCTGCACATGTGATATGCCGGTCGGGTAATGGGACTTGGCACGGGGGTGGCGGCTGAGGACACGGCGGAAGAAGAGGTGGTAGAGGCGGACATCTTTGCCGGACCAAGGACGTGCAAACGTGGAGGCAAAAGCGGCGTGACCTGTCCAAGTTGCTGGTGCGGCTGTGACGGCACCACGTTCACCCAGTGGGCCGTAAATGACATGTACTGTCCCTGACCGTAGTTACAGCTCCACACGTCGGCGCTGCCGTGCACTTTGGCAGAGACCGACATGCTCAAAGACTGGCCCACCATCTCTTCTACATGTGAATGCAGGGCTGGCACTGCCTTTTTGGCGAAGAAATGACGGCTTGGCACTCTCCATCGCGGCGCGGCACAAGCCATCATTTCTCGGAAAGGTGCTGAGTCTACCACTTGGAAAGGGAGGGACTGCAGCACCAGCAACTTGGACAGGAGGACGTTCAGCTTTTGCACCGTCGGGTGCGTGCTCGCAAACTGTTGTCTCTTGGAAACAGATTCCAAGAAAGACTGCTGACGGAATCCGTGAAGAGGAGTAGCAGGAGAAGGAGCATCAGAACGCGCGGAAGATGCCAACGAGCGACAACTCCCCTCAGCAGAGGTGTTGAAGCCTTGACTGGCTGATAGAGGGCGATTGACGTCGGGTGACGGAGCAAGTAACGGAGCGGGTGATGGAGCGGGGGCTGGGGCAGGCAGAACCGCCGTATCTTTATCACGGTTTTCCCAGGCCACCAAATGGCGACGCTGCATATGCTGCCGCAACGCTGTAGTCCCAACATGGGCCCCCTGGCCACGCTTGACTTTCTGGCCACATAGTCGACATACGGCTACGTTTACTTCCTCGGGCGGCTTGACAAAAAATTGCCACACCGCCGAGTAGGAAACTTTGCCCCCGATACTCCTCACTGGCTGACTGCTGCTTCCTCCATGCACACCGGCACCACTACTGGCCGTGGTGGTAGGCTGCAGTGGAGCTGGTGCTGTACTCCGTGGCCGTTTGCCTCCACTGACACTGCTGCGACCCTGCTGCCTCCTGGGCAACCCACCGACTGTTTTGCTCGCTGCCAAGCTGCCACCCTCTTCTCCTGATAATGCGGAAGCAATAGCCTGATGACGACGAGGCTGCCAAGTGCGATCAGCCTCATCATCATCAATTAGGGTCTCCGCCTCACTACTAGCCCCCTCGGCTGCATGTGGGTCAGGAGACAGACCTGTCTCTAGACCGGCTACCGAGCCACTCTCCTCGCCACTACTTCTTCGCCTGGCTGCTGAAGAGGCGGATGTCTCCCCCCGTTCCTGACCGCCCTCTGTTAGCTCTTCCTCACTGTACAGTGGGGCTGATCCCACAGCATACGATACTTCGCTTGGTGAGGGAACACCAAAGGACAGGGGCAGGTCGAGGACACGTGATTTCAGTGGGCTTGCTCCCGGGCCATGCCAACTAACGGTTGTGTCTGACGTACCCACCGACCGTTGGCTGTAGGTGTCAGAGGTGACCTGGGAAGAGGAAGACGACCGAGCCAACCAATCGATGACGGCAGGGTTGTCGGTGGAGACACGACCGCTGGATGACACCGGGAGCACTGGCCTCTGGCTGCGACTAGTGCTGCCTCGACCCCTTCCTCTGCTGCCACGTCTGCTCGCTCCTAAAACATTGCCTCCTCTGCCCCTCCTATGCATGTTGTCTGACATACTCTTTAATTAAACGATTCTGTGTCCCTGAGTAACAATTCTGTGTCTGTCCCTGAGTAACAATTCTGTGTCCCTGAGTAACAATTCTGTGTCCCTCAGTAACAATTCTGTGTCCCTCAGTAACAATTCTGTGTCCCTGAGTAACAATTCTGTGTCCCTGAGTAACAATTCTGTGTCCCTCAGTAACAATTCTGTGTCTGTCCCTGAGTAACAATTCTGTGTCTGTCGCTGAGTAACAATTCTGTGTCCCTCAGTAACAATTCTGTGTCCCTCAGTAACAATTATGTGTCTGTCCCTGAGTAACAATTCTGTGTCTGTCCCTGAGTAACAATTCTGTGTCCCTCAGTAACAATTCTGTGTCCCTCAGTAACAATTCTGTGTCCCTGAGTAACAATTCTGTGTCCCTCAGTAACAATTCTGTGTCTGTCCCTGAGTAACAATTCTGTGTCTGTCCCTGAGTAACAATTCTGTGTCCCTGAGTAACAATTCTGTGTCCCTGAGTAACAATTCTGTGTCCCTCAGTAACAATTCTGTGTCCCTCAGTAACAATTCTGTGTCTGTCCGTGAGTAACAATTCTGTGTCTGTCCCTCATTAACAATTCTGTGTCCCTCAGTAACAATTGTGTGTCCCTCAGTAACAATTGTGTGTCCCTCAGTAAGAATTCTGTGTCCCTCAGTAAGAATTCTGTGTCCCTCAGTAACAATTCTGTGTCTGTCCCTGAGTAACAATTCTGTGTCTGTCCCTGAGTAACAATTCTGTGTCCCTAAGTAACATTTCTGTGGCCCTAAGTAACGGTTCTGTGGCCCTCAGTAACAAATCTGTGTCCCTCAGTAACAATTCTGTGTCCCTCAGTAACAATTCTGTGTCTGTCCCTGAGTAACAATTCTGTGTCTGTCCCTGAGTAACAATTCTGTGTCCCTCGGTAACAATTCTGTGTCCCTCAGTAACAATTCTGTGTCCCTGAGTAACAATTCTGTGTCCCTCAGTAACAAATCTGTGTCCCTCAGTAACAATTCTGTGTCCCTCAGTAACAATTCTGTGTCCCTCAGTAACAATTCTGTGTCTGTCCCTGAGTAACAATTCTGTGTCTGTCGCTGAGTAACAATTCTGTGTCCCTCAGTAACAATTCTGTGTCCCTCAGTAACAATTCTGTGTCCCTCAGTAACAATTCTGTGTCTGTCCCTGAGTAACAATTCTGTGTCTGTCCCTGAGTAACAATTCTGTGTCCCTAAGTAACGTTTCTGTGGCCCTCAGTAACAAATCTGTGTCCCTCAGTAACAATTCTGTGTCCCTCAGTAACAATTCTGTGTCTGTCCCTGAGTAACAATTCTGTGTCTGTCCCTGAGTAACAATTCTGTGTCTGTCCCTGAGTAACAATTCTGTGTCCCTCAGTAACAATTCTGTGTCCCTCAGTAACAATTCTGTGTCCCTGAGTAACAATTCTGTGTCCCTCAGTAACAATTCTGTGTCCCTCAGTAACAATTCTGTGTCCCTCAGTAACAATTCTGTGTCCCTGAGTAACAATTCTGTGTCCCTCAGTAACAATTCTGTGTCTGTCCCTGAATAACAATTCTGTGTCTGTCGCTGAGTAACAATTCTGTGTCCCTCAGTAACAAGTCTGTGTCCCTCAGTAACAATTCTGTGTCCCTCAGTAACAATTCTGTGTCTGTCCCTGAGTAACAATTCTGTGTCTGTCCCTGAGTAACAATTCTGTGTCCCTGAGTAACAATTCTGTGTCCCTCAGTAACAATTCTGTGTCCCTCAGTAACAATTCTGTGTCTGTCCCTGAGTAACAATTCTGTGTCTGTCACTGAGTAACAATTCTGTGTCCCTCAGTAACAATTCTGTGTCTGTCCCTGAGTAACAATTCTGTGTCTGTCCCTGAGTAACAATTCTGTGTCCCTCAGTAACAATTCTGTGTCCCTGAGTAACAATTCTGTGTCCCTCAGTAACAATTCTGTGTCCCTCAGTAACAATTCTGTGTCCCTCAGTAACAATTCTGTGTCTGTCCCTGAGTAACAAATCTGTGTCTGTCCCTGAGTAACAATTCTGTGTCGCTCAGTAACAATTCTGTATCCCTCAGAAACAATTCTGTGTCTGTCCCTGAGTAACAATTCTGTGTCCCTAAGTAACAATTCTGTGTCTGTCCCTGAGTAACAATTCTGTGTCCCTAAGTAACGTTTCTGTAGCCCTAAGTAACGGTTCTGTGGCCCTCAGTAACAAATCTGTGTCCCTCAGTAACAATTCTGTGTCTGTCCCTAAGTAACAATTCTGTGGCCCTAAGTAACGTTTCTGTGGCCCTAAGTAACGATTCTGTGGCCCTAAGTAACGATTCTGTGGCCCTAAGTAACGTTTCTGTAGCCCTAAGTAACGTTTCTGTGGCCCTAAGTAACGTTTCTGTGGCCCTAAGTAACAGTTCTGTGGCCCTCAGTAACAATTCTGTGTCCCTCAGTAACAATTCTGTGTCTGTCCCTGAGTAACAATTCTGTGTCCCTAAGTAACGTTTCTGTGGCCCTAAGTAACGGTTCTGTGGCCCTCAGTAACAAATCTGTGTCCCTCAGTAACAATTCTGTGTCTGTCCCTGAGTAACAATTCTGTGGCCCTAAGTAACGTTTCTGTGGCCCTAAGTAACGTTTCTGTGGCCCTAAGTAACGATTCTGTGGCCCTAAGTAACGATTCTGTGGCCCTAAGTAACGTTTCTGTAGCCCTAAGTAACGTTTCTGTGGCCCTAAGTAACGTTTCTGTGGCCCTAAGTAACAGTTCTGTGGCCCTCAGTAACAATTCTGTGTCCCTCAGTAACAATTCTGTGTCTGTCCCTGAGTAACAATTCGGTGTCCCTAAGTAACGTTTCTGTGGCCCTAAGTAACAGTTCTGTTGCCCTCAGTAACAATTCTGTGTCCCTCAGTAACAATTCTGTGTTTGTCCCTGAGTAACAATTCTGTGTCCCTAAGTAACGTTTCTGTGGCCCTAAGTAACGGTTCTGTGGCCCTCAGTAACAAATCTGTGTCCCTCAGTAACAATTCTGTGTCTGTCCCTAAGTAACAATTCTGTGGCCCTAAGTAACGTTTCTGTAGCCCTAAGTAACGTTTCTGTGGCCCTAAGTAACGATTCTGTGGCCCTAAGTAACGTTTCTGTGGCCCTAAGTAACGTTTCTGTAGCCCTAAGTAACGTTTCTGTGGCCCTAAGTAACGTTTCTGTGGCCCTAAGTAACAGTTCTGTGGCCCTCAGTAACAATTCTGTGTCCCTCAGTAACAATTCTGTGTCTGTCCCTGAGTAACAATTCTGTGTCCCTAAGTAACGTTTCTGTGGCCCTAAGTAACGGTTTTGTGGCCCTCAGTAACAATTCTGTGTCCCTTAGTAACAATTCTGTGTCTGTCCCTGAGTAACAATTCTGTGTCCCTAAGTAACGTTTCTGTGGCCCTAAGTAACGGTTCTGTGGCCCTCAGTAACAAATCTGTGTCCCTCAGTAACAATTCTGTGTCCCTCAGTAACAATTCTGTGTCTGTCCCTAAGTAACAATTCTGTGGCCCTAAGTAACGTTTCTGTGGCCCTAAGTAACAGTTCTGTGGCCCTCAGTAACAATTCTGTGTCCCTCAGTAACAATTCTGTGTCTGTCCCTAAGTAACAATTCTGTGGCCCTAAGTAACGTTTCTGTGGCCCTAAGTAACGATTCTGTGGCCCTAAGTAATGATTCTGTGGCCCTAAGTAACGTTTCTGTGGCCCTAAGTAACGTTTCTGTGGCCCTAAGTAACAGTTCTGTGGCCCTCAGTAACAATTCTGTGTCCCTCAGTAACAATTCTGTGTCTGTCCCTGAGTAACAATTCTGTGTCCCTAAGTAACGTTTCTGTGGCCCTAAGTAACGGTTCTGTGGCCCTCAGTAACAAATCTGTGTCCCTCAGTAACAATTCTGTGTCTGTCCCTAAGTAACAATTCTGTGGCCCTAAGTAATGTTTCTGTGGCCCTAAGTAACAATTCTGTGGCCCTAAGTAACGTTTCTGTGGCCCTAAGTAACAGTTCTGTTGCCCTCAGTAACAATTCTGTGTCCCTCAGTAACGTTTCTGTGTCTGTCCCTAAGTAACAATTCTGTGGCCCTAAGTAACGTTTCTGTGGCCCTAAGTAACGTTTCTGTTGCCCTAAGTAACGATTCTGTGGCCCTAAGTAACGTTTCTGTGGCCCTAAGTAACGTTTCTGTGGCCCTAAGTAACGTTTCTGTGGCCCTAAGTAACGATTCTGTGGCCCTAAGTAACGTTTCTGTGTCCCTAAGTAACGTTTCTGTGTCCCTAAGTAACGTTTCTGTGTCCCTAAGTAACGTTTCTGTGGCCCTAAGTAACGTTTCTGTGTCCCTAACTAACGTTTCTATGTCCCTAAGTAACGTTTCTGTGTCCCTAACTCTCTCCCTGAATACAGCCAGGTCTGCCTCTGTTGAATGACTGGAGGCAAATGGAGAATTCTAAAATGGCCGCCATTTATAGCTCGACCATTACACAGTGCTGGCTGGCTGGCTGCTGATTGGCTAATGCGATCACATGTCATGAATGAATGCATTATGGGTCAGCGCGCCTTCCCAGACATCCCCGCTCCGTCGCCGCACATGTCGCCGCCATTTTAGGAAAAAATTTTCTAATATTCGAAACGAATTCCACTTCGCCTACTTCGATTCGCTCATCTCTAGATGCAACCTTAATAGCTCGGTTCACTGATTTACTGCAACGCGAACTGGATAGAGCTACTTGAAAATTGGCGGCCGACCTCAAACAGGATTTTCAGGATTTGGGCCAACGCCTAGACAGTATTGAGGCTAAAGTTGATACGACAGTTCATAGAGTTTCCCAAAACTCTAATATGATTACCGACTTGCAAGATCGCTTGGAGGAGGCTTACTCTAAAATTGATGATTTGAAGAATCGGGCTAGGCACTTTCCTCATTGAGGTCTCCCTGAATCGGTTAAAGATCTCACTAGCTGCGCACCCTCATGCGGTCTGCAATACCCGATTTCGATGATCTCAATTCTGAAATCGATCGTATCCACAGAGCGCTGATTCCCCCTAGACAAGGCGGGCCTCCTAGAGATATCATCTTAAAGCCTCATTTTTTCCAGGTCAAGGAAGCGGTAATGAAGTATAGCAGAGAGACTCCGGATCTGGATTTTGAAGGTCATAAGATACAAATTTCCACTGATGTTTCTACGACTACCATCCAGAAACAGCGATCCTTTAAGCCTCTACTTTCTCATTTTGTGCAGAAGGGTATCCGGTATCGCTGGGCCTTCCCTTTTTGCCTACAATTCAATCTTAATGGAAAGCCTTATGGGTTCTCCACATTCCAGGATGACGAGCAATTGTTACTTAAATTGGGCATTATATCTAAGAGTCCTACATCTCACTCCCCAGCAAGATCAGCTTCTCGACCTCAGTCGCTTTCACCTTTGTGGACTGCTTCAAATCCCCAAAAGAGCGGGCCGTGGAAATCACCCAGGCAGACCTCCTAAGTTTTTTAGAGCTTTTCATGGGACTCCTTGGGTGGTTTTTTTTTCTTTCTTCCACGGTTAGGTGGGGGCCTCTCAGTGGTTCCTCGGGAACATTGGCCACTACTTTTCTGCTGTTGTGGAAGGTTTGGCGGGGGGAGGGGCCTTGGGGTTACCTCTTATCTACATTCTGATTTCTTTATCAGAGGGATCGGTGGCATTTTTAACTACTAATTGTTATGTTATTGGTGGGTTGTTGTTGGTTCCAGCGAGCGTCTATGCGCCCTCCCTGATTGGAAGACTCTTCCCTGAGTTGTTTTCTCCCGCTAGACCCATTCTTTTGCAGGGCTATTGCTCTGCTATTACAGGTGTGATTTGCCTATGTTACAAAAGTTTGTATATCACCTTCGGTTGCTTGACATGAGGATTTCTCTATTCCAAATGTCTCTTCTTCCTTCCTCTCCTTTCTTTATTGTCCCTCTTTTTTCCCCTTCTTTTTTTTTTTCCTCTCCCAGGGTCAGCTGTCAGCGTATCTGGATCCTTTGGACCCTTTTTATGCTCCAGGTGCGGAGGGTCCCCATTCTATATTTTTTTAATTGCCGATTATGTCTTCCCTACGGTCTCATAGCGGAACAATCCGTCTACTTTCTCATAACGTTCAGGGGCTCAACTCCCCCTCCAAACGCATAAAGGCCTTTAAATCATACCGCTCTTTTGGGGCGGACATAGTTGCCCTGAAGGAGACACATTTCCCACCTTCATTTACTCCACGATACGTACATAAAGATTATTCTGTCTGTTATTTTGCTAATGCCTCAGAGAAGAAACGGGGGGTTGCCCTTTGCTTATCTCACCGTCTTTCCTTTACCGAATCTAAAGTTATCCAGCACAAGGAGGGATGGTATCTTCTCGTGAAAGGTCACCTGGGGGGACACTTGATTACTTTTTTAATTACTACACTCCAAATACCAACCAGGTGGAATTTTTCCATTCCCTATTGACCTCTATGGCTAGCGAATTCGAAGGCAATGTCATTCTGGGTGGTGACTCTAACTTAGCTTTAGATCAGATTTTGGATCGTTCTCAAACCTCCTTCTAGACAGAGCCGTAAATTGTCCCAGCTATTGTTCGGTTTGACTTTGTTGATGCTTGGAGAGAGGCTAACCCAACCTCTCGAGACTATTCCCATTACTCTAGGGCTAATAATTGTTATTCTCGCATTGACCATATATTTCTTCATACACATTCACTCCCTAGACTCCTCACTGCTAAAATCCTCTCCACGTCTTGGTCCGACCATGATCCGATTTCTATAACATTGTCATCCAGGCTGCTTGGTAGGACTGCTTATAGTTGGCGCCTTAATGAATCTATTTTGGGTAATTCTTCCTATTGTCAGCACATCTCCTCTCACTTACAAACGTACTTTGAACTTAAGTCAGAGGATACGAACCCGGCCATTAACTGGGCAGTCCATAAGGCCTCAGTTAGGGGGTTTATTATTCAGCTCTCTTCACGACTTAAAAAAACCCGAAATTACCTTCTAGCCACCAATACTCAAGCATATTCTGACTTGGTTGCCCAACATAAGCAAAATCCCAGTCCGGACTTGTTGCTTAAATTGGATCAAGCCCGGCTGGAACTAAATCTTTGTCTTACTACCACGGCTGATAAACAACTTCGATGGTCTAACCATGAATTTTTTACTTGGAGGGATAGACCTGGTACCTTATTGGCCCGCAAGTTGACTCCCAGACATTCTCAAACGGCCCTCCCCAAGCTCAGATTAGACGACGGCACTTTTTCCCAAGATCCGGGAAAGAGTCTTCGGAAATTTCACTCTTTTACACTGAACTTTATAGTACGCCTCAGGGAGGTGCTTCTTCGTCTTTCAACTCCTTCTTGAGTTCTGTTTCGGGATGGGGGACTGGTACCCCCTGACAAAAATAAGGCATTCAATAGTGTCATCCCCAAACCCCTCAAAGATGTTTCTATAGTTTCCAATTACCAGCCCATCTATTAATTAATTGTGATCTAAAGATTTTCACTAAAATTTTGGCCTTATGCCTCCATAAATTCCTAGCACTGTATGTTCATGATGATCAGTCAGGATTTATCAGCGGTCGACAAACATCAGACCAAATTCGCCGGACTTTAGCTTTGCTGTCAGCCATACATTCTAATTGGGACAAATCTTCACAGAGGGAAATTTTATTGTTATCGCTGGATATTCATAAAGCGTTTGACGGTCTATCGTGGGACTACCTATTTCAGATGTCAGATAGGTTTGGGTTTGGCCCTTCTTTTACGACCTTGCTACAGGCCCTCTATTCTAATCCTTCGGCTCAAGTTTCCATTCATGGTTATAAATCAGCCTCCCTGTTGATAGGGCGTGGTACTAGACAGGGTTGTCCCCTCTCTCCACTATTATTCGCTCTGGCAATGGAACCGCTTGCAATCGCCATTCGTTCTGATCCCACTATTTCGGGCATCCGCTGCGGTCAGCGGGATCATAAATGCGCTCTATTTGCTGATGATGTCCTTATGTACATATCTGATCCTCGCACTTCTTTGCCCGGTCTCCTTCACCTGTTTCATCGTTTCTCAGAGGCTTCCGGTCTTACTCTTAATTCCTCTAAAACAATTACCTTAAATATTTAGTTGCCTGACTCGGAGGTTCGTTACCTGCAGGACAATTTTGATTTCCAGTGGGCCCCTCGTTCTCTCCCCTATCTGGGGATTCACCTCACAAAATCTTTTTCATCCTTATACAAGACCAATTATCTTCCGCTCTTCAAGCGACTTAAATCTGATTTACTAGAATGGCAGGATCTCCCACTTTCCTGGTTTTGTAGAATCCACTCTATTAAAATGACTTTTTTACCACGCCTATTGTACTACTTTAGGACGTTACCGATCATGGTTCCCAAACGGGAACTGATACTATTACAGGCTGCAGTCTCTACATTTATCTGGAGGGGAAAGCATCCTAGGGTCAACAGGTCAAGTCTTTTCCCTAAAGAAGCATGGCGGTTTGGGACTTCCTAATCTCCTAGCTTATTTTCATGCGGCTCAGATAGCACAATTAACTTGTACTACAGCCATGGGTTATGTCCCCCAGTGGGTTGGCATTGAGGTGTTATCCTGCCATCCTTATGCTTTTGGTGCTCTTATGTGGTTCCCCAGTCGCTTACGTCCTGCTATTTTATGTCCTACGCTGTCCTATTCGTTGATGGTTTGGGACAGATGGCGGGTTCGCAAACCTTTCTTCTCCCCACATATTCCATTAGCTTCAGTTTTTTATAATCCTGAGTTTATTCCTGGTGTGTCACCATCAGTATTTCAATGGTGGATGAATAAGGGTTTGCTGCGTATTGGAGACTTCCTGGATGGACTTCGTCCTCGTTCTCTCCAGTATTTTCTGACACAGTACCAGATGCCTCCCGGAGAATTGTTTTGCTATTATCAAATTATCTAATTTATCTCTAGCAAACTTAAATTAATTGCAAACCTTGTACACTCACTCCTTTAGAAGTCTCCTGTGGGGCAACTGGGTTGATGAGGGGTCGTTTGTCCATTGTCTATGCTTCCCTTGTCGATCCTCTCACTAAATTATCCTATATGACTCAATGGGAAAGGGACTTGAAAAGTTAACTAGCATTGTCAATAATGATGAATCTAGATTTGAGGGGACGTGGGAACCATGGATCAGATATATCTCCATTGCTTAATAACGCCGCAGCTGACTCTAATTTTCTCCCTCTCCCCCCCCCCCTTTTTTTTTGTTTTGTCTTTTCCTTTTTCTTTTCTTCTCTCCTCGTCTTATCCTAGATCTTTTCTTTCGATCTCCCTATTCTTAACTTTTTTCTTTTGAATTGGGGTTTTTATATTGGTGGTTAATTTCTCTGGCACTGCCCTTGTCCATCGTCTGTTGGAAAGTTTGCTACCTGGTGAGCATGCTGGTTTTTATATAAATGGTTATATGTTCTACTATTTTGTTTATGCTCACCATTTCGCCATGTGGGCAAAAATTTTATTGTTCCTATGCATACCACTGTAAACCAATTCTCAATAAAAATATTGAAGTATAAAGTGGTTGTAAACCTCATGTTCAAAATTTTCTTTAAAAATCAAAAGCACATCTACCTGAATCTTCTCATCCCTGTGCCTATCACAGTCCTCTGAATAACTCTAGTCCATGAGCGTGTTTAGGGGCTGAAGCTCGGATGGCAGAGTCATGACATCACAGGACTCTCATCCCATCTGTACACTGCACCTGGCAATCGCAATAGCATGGCTTAGTAGCACGCACCACAACTGAATAGTGCACGCACATGAAAATCTGTATCTGAGCCCTAAGCTCCAGCCTGAGTAGACTGTAAAAACAATCAACCCCATAAACACTGGGCAGCAATTGAGGCACAGAGGGTGCCGACATTTATGGGTGGAAGGGAGTTGAGCAACTGTCAGGAATCATTACACAGGGGGACATTGCTGACACTTTGTGCTTATCTCTAACAAGGGGGGGGGGGGGCATGCTTTCACAGGACATCATCAACAGAGCTGAAAAGGAGCCAAATGGCATCACACAGATTTAACCCCACAGCTGCCAGGGAGAGAGCTGAGCAGGAGGATTATAATTAACCCTTAAAAGGCTGGGCACAATTTAAACCAATGCTGTGGGCATAATAAACTATGATTTGTTTTAGTGTTCATTTTGCATGGTGGTTACCTGCTGAACATATTTTTTTTTCTTTTTTTTTGGAAGGGGTGGAGGTGTACAGATGTTGTGCTTACATGTGTATATTGTATTTTTCTTTGTTGTTCTAGGGGATGCAGGCTATCCACTGCTGGCCTGGCTGATGGCTCCCATCAAGCATACCGAGGTTGAAGCAGAATATGGCTACAATGCCTTGCTGAGAGCCTGAGGTACTATGGAGAACACATTTGGTCTTCTAAAAATCCCAGTTTTATTGCTCTGCCATAGTTTGCTATAGATATTAAATCTCCACAAGGTATCAAAATGAGGAGCTGACGTAGTGCAATTTCAAAGATGCACTGGTGTGAACCAGGGCTTAAAGCTGCACTTACAAAAAAGTGATATGATCAGAGCATATCATCAAAAAACCCATTCAATACAAAAGTAGCTGTAAAATAACTCCTTTATTGTACAGACATGTTTAAGGGCAATGCCCCTTTCTCTGTCCAGTGTGCTCTGTTTCTTTTTATCTTTTGCGTGCATATACGGTTACAGCCTTCGGATATACAGAGAGCTTGTGAGGATAATTAGATCTGCTTTGATGCTTACTGACTAAGTCACATTTGATGGTTTGTCTTTCTGGAAGAATACTGAGCAATCAACTACAACTATACCTTTAAATAATTCCATACATACAATATATGCAATAGTATAGAAAATATACACAAAAACCCTGTACAATTTCCTTTCAAATAGAAGACAATGTGGGCTATTTACTAAAACTGGATTCTATGCAGAGCTGCACCAGATTTTGCACTCTCCAATCAGCTTCCAGGTTTTGTTGCCAAGCTTAAATGAACAAGCTGAAGTTAGAAGCTGATTGGCTACCATAACACAGCTGCACCAGATACTGAGTGCACCCATTTTAGTAGATCTCCCCCAATAGCTAACAAACCTGAAACAGTGGAATGCATGATTTATTACAGGTACTTATACAGCACCTTCAATTTACACAGTGCTTTACATCTACAGTATATTGTACATTCACATCAGACCCTGCCCTCAAGGAGCTTACAATCTAAGGTCCCTAACTCACATTCACACATACTAGGGTCAGTTTAGACAAGATCCAATTACCTTACCAGCATGTCTTTGGAGTGTGGGAGGAAACTGGAGTACCTGGAAGAAACTCACACAGGCCCAACATGCAAACTTCACACAGGTAGTGGTAACCACTTAGCCACTGTGCTGCACCGATTATGGATCTTTATTCTGGTTATATCTGATGTCATAGTCAGCAATTATACAGGAAGGTATGTCTATAGGAGCAGTTAAGTAAATGTCAACCTTATTTAATCACTTTTGCTCTGGTAAATATACCAATGAAAGCATTTGTGTTTTCATACTACAAGGGAAAATTAAGAGATGAGATTATTTTTTAGCATATCAACAGCTAATTTTCTTTACGTTGAGGCCATTTAACTGGCTAAAACATGGGCAAATGAGCATTGTATTTTAAATTGGCATGCGTTGCAGAAATGTATTCGAAATAAGATCACTATTATATCATAGTGTTATCATTTGTCAAATACTCATATTAGTTATATACAAGAGCACTGTCATGGCAAAAGACATTTACCTCATACTGATCTCCAGCACACAATCTTGCAAATCCTGCAAGTCCTGTGAAGAAAAAAAATACAACCCTAAAATATCCTCGTGTTTTCCACTGACAAAGTAATGTAGTACATATGACAATACTAGGGCTGCAATTAACAATTATTTTCATAATCAATTAGATGGCCGATTGTTTCGATTAATAGAATAAAAACCTCAAAACATGTTTGGTGTATAATTTAGTTAATATGCAAGGTTTAAAAAAGACAATTTATTCTTGAATATCTACAGCATATGCTGTGGTAAATATACTGTATCATCAGATTGAGAGATCCAAATTTTTATTCAAAGAAAATGAGACCTGAAATGCTGTTTTACAATTTTCCAGACAGTACTGTGATATAATATTATGCGTGACAGACTTCCTTGTCATAGGCGGGTAGCTTGATACAAATATAAAAAAGGGGGGAGGTGCAGCGCTATATAACTTAGCAAAACAATAATGAATAACCACCGATAATACACAATAATAATAATAGTGACTGTGTGTTAATAACGCCACTGAATGGTGGCTATGGAGTGAGGGAAGTGAAACAGTCCAATGGAGGAGTGCTCTTAAGATCCAGGATGATCTTCAGACGTCCAATGCTAGGGACCGTCAGGTGATAAAATATAAAGACTGCGCACTCACCAGATACGCAATCTTTATGAGCATTTGTGCAAATATCACTGGACCTCCTGTGTCATCATCCTGGTCTGGTCAGATCTGGTCAGCCTATCCCTCATGGCCTGGTACCCGGATAAGTGCAGCTTTTCTGTGGATTTGGCCGGTTCTCACCAGAACTCAAATAAATAGAAAGGGCCACATAGTGTAATATCCTTGGGTATCTTTATTATAGGCACAGGATAGCAGAAAATCCAACATACAAAAATAGTACTGACCCAGATGCAAATCAAAGATGGCCACCGGGGCCCCTCGTGGCGCCGGCGGTGAGGCGTCCAACCTGCTGTAACTTTCTCTGACGCGTTTCGAGCAAAGGCTCGTACTCATAGGGGTGCAGCTTACAGTGGTGGACGCAAATGACAGTGTTTAAATACGGACGATGGCGCATGCGCGGTACGACATGCGCCATCTTCCCTATGCTGGATGTCCGCGCGACGGGCGCCATTCTATTGTAGCCCGACCCGATGGCGCATGCGCAAACGCCCAATCATCGGGCGCACAGAAACAAACAGCAGAAATAAATGCTGTGAGCACCAAGGATGACTCACTCAAATGCTATGAACACCAGGGATGATTCAATCCATAGATTATAGATCACCTGTGTGGAATCCAACACAGGTAATATAACTGTGGGCAAAGACAAAATTGGATCTTAATTAATGGATCCAGAATCATATTATATCGCCCATATTTATCATGACAATAGTAATATAAGTATATAGATCCCATATATGAATAGAAAATATATTTACGTAAAAATAAAATTAAATTAAAATAAAATTAAAATTAAAAATTCATGTAAAAAACCTGGTGGTCATGCATACATATTGGCAAATAAATACAACCTGCCACACATAAATATAAGTACATCTTAAATACCCTTATGTATAAAAATCAGTAATAATTGAATCAACAATATATATAATTAGTACAGCTATAAAATTTAACATACACCTATAGACCCGTGGGTCATTAGTGCATGCAAAATATTAAAATAATATAATATTTAATAAAATATTAAAAATCCCCTAAATGTCAAGAATATATCATCATAATGGCAAACGGAAACCCTCATAATTTTAATAAAATAAAATACACATTAGAATCAAGGGCAAAGAGTTCATATTTAAATATACATATAGAAGGATGTCTAAATAGTCCCAATTAGCTGTTATCAATAAAACTATTGATATCCAATTCTATATTAAGTCCCTTGGGGCGCATGCAGTCCATCTGGAATATCCATTTTGTTTCCATTTGCGAGACTGCTCTTTTTTTGTTTATGCCTCTCCAGTGGGCTTGTACTATATCAATACCTACAAACTGTAATGAAGATGGGTCCCTATTATGATGGGTCCTGTAGTGTAATGATAAAGAATGGTCTTTAAAGCCCTTCTTAATGTTGCTAACATGTTCACGAAGTCTGTCCTTAAGTTTTCTGATGGTGCGCCCAATGTACTGTTTTTTGCACGGACATTGCAAAAGATACACTTCATATTTACTATGGCATGATATAAAGTTATTAATTTTAAATGTCCTGCTAGTACTAGTCGATGTAAAATTATCCACCCTCTTTTTCCTTTTGCCATTACAGGTGCATATAATACACCTGTTGCATGGGAAAAAACCGGTGGTATTATTCAAAAAGGAAGTATTTCTAGGGGGGTCGATAATATTTGGGGCTATAAGATTTCTCAGAGATTGCGCTCTAGAGGTGATCTCAGGTCTATCAGGGAGGATTTTGGTTAACACTGGATCCGCCTTCAGAATTTTCCAATTCTGATTAATAATTCTAAAAATAGTCTTGTATTGTCTAGAAAACGTAGTAACAAAAGGACAGATTTTTTGTGACTTTTGAGAGGTATTATTAGCAAGCAAAGAATTTCTATCCATATTTCCTATCTCATGCATAGTGCGAGTAAGACATATCTCGTCGTATCCCTTTTCCAAGAACCTATTTTTTAATATAGATGCTTGTGAAAAAAAGGTATCAACGGAGGTACAATTTCTTCTCAGCCTTAAGAATTGCCCTTTCGGTATGTTTGAAAGCCATAACGGGTGATGGCAACTGCTAGTGGGAATGTAACCGTTACGATCTGTTCCTTTAAAAAAGGAAGAAGTTATAATGGTACCTTCTTGGTTTATTAATGTCAAATCCAAGAAATTCACACTAGTTTTACTATAATCAAAAGTTAATTTGATATTTAAGGTATTATTATTAAGGGTACCGAAAAAATTAACTAATGTTTGTTCATCCCCTTTCCAAATAAGCAGTATATCGTCAATATATCGCCTGTAAAAGTATAGTTCTGGCCAGTCTCTGGCGTATATAACGTCCTCCTCCCATCTAGCCATGAACAAGTTTGCCAGGCTTGGAGCGAATTTCGCTCCCATAGCCACGCCCCTAGTTTGTAAATAGAAATTCCTATCATACCAAAAATAGTTTCTGGTCATAGCAAAATTCAAAAGGGTAAGAATGAACTTCTTATGTAAAAAAGACAGAGTAGATTCATTAAGATAAAAATCTACTGCTTGCATACCTTCTGTGTGGTCAATGCTCGTGTACAAAGAAGCCACGTCAGCTGTAACTAAAAATGTGTCATCATCGACATGGAGACCTTGGATATCTTGTAACACCTGTTTAGTGTCTCTCAGATAAGATGGTGTTTTCCGTACTAGCGGTTGTAGGAAATAATCTATGTATTGTCTTACTCGAGAACATAGAGATCCAATACCGCTTATGATGGGTCTACCGGGAGGGTACAAACTACCTGCGCCTGCTGTCACTTATTCTGGCTATACACAAATTTTTCCTTAGAACATTTTCATTTTAAGAGCATTCGTTCGATTTTCTAATTGTTAGTGGGGTCAAATCAGGGGCGGACTGACAACTCATGGGGCCCCCGGGCAGTAGGGGATGATGGGGCCCCTGTGTCTTTGCCCACACTCAAACCACACCTAAAAAAGCCTATAAAAAGGTACCAGGGGCATTTCATGGGGCCCCCTACTGACCTCGAGCAGTACCCGAGTGCACAAATGGTCAGTCCGCCCCTGGGTCAAATTGATGTTCGTTTTTGACCACAGTGATAGCAAAATTTGAAGGAGCAAATAGAAAACTCTTCTCAGTTGAACAAATATTCAGACAGCACATGTGGGTTTTCATTCAGAAATTACATTCATTTTAAAATTGAATGTTAAAAAGCAAGTGATATTTTCAAACGACATTTGGCAATTCATCAAAAGTACAAAAATTGATACGTGTATGGCCAGCATCAGCAGCATGCTTTTTTATCACCTGTCATGATGGGGTAAAAAAAAAAATAATAATAATAAATTGCTCTTTATAGTACAAAAACAGCAGATAATCACTACTCTAAGGGCTCGTTCACACTAGGCTGTTTTGCCAACGCTTGCCAAACGCCCCTATAGCGTTTGGCAAGCGTTGGTCCGGCGTTTGCGGAGCGTTATTAACGCTCGGCAAACGCTCCGCAAACGCCGCATGCGCGGTTTAGCGGCGGTTGCTAGGCATTTGCCGAGCGTTAATAACGCCCCACAAATGCCTATAATGCAGTTTGAGTGGTGTTACCGCTCCGCAAACGCCCCGCAACCGCCGGGCGTTTGCGGAGCGGCACCATAGACGAGAATAGGAGGCTTCAAAGCCTCCTGACTCGTCCAGAGGCGTCTGTTTTGCCGTGACGCAACGCGACGCAAACGCTCCCATTAGAACAGCACCATGTGCTGTAATGTGCAGAATTGGCAGAGGCGTTTGGGAAGCGGTAAAAACGCTTACCAAATGCCTCTCTGCCGCCTGCACACAAGGCTAGTGTGAAAGTAGCCTAAGGGGTTAATTTATACTGTGAAACAGTGAGAGTAATATATAACACACACACACATATATATATATATATATATACTAAGGTATGATGTACAGGGTATTTTAACTGGGAGTCAGACATGAAGCTGCATGCAGGTGGGGGGATATAAACCTTTTATATCAAAGTAGTACTAAAGGCTTACACTTTTCTGCATGGATATAATAATTTTAAATATAATGCACAACACTGGTAAATTTTAGTTTATATTTAATTGTAATGCCTTATATATAACTTCCAGTCTATCAGCCTCCAGTTTCTCTGGGTTCAAATGTTGATATTCCCTGCACAGAGCCCTTTCAATGATTGTAAACCTTGGATTTTTTATAAACTACCAACTTGTCATACTTACTCTTGCTCTGTGCATTGGTTTTAAACAGAGCAGCCCTGATTCTCCTGTTCTGGGGTTCCCTACCTGCACTTCTGACTCCTCCTGCCTTCAGAGTGCCTCATAGCAAGTTCCAAAGTATAGTATAGCATGCCCCTATAGCAAGGTTAAAAAACTTCTGCCTTTAGAATCACTCACTTTCTTCTCCTGTCCAGAACTACATGCCCCATGAGGCATTGCTCCTCACACATTCACAAATTCTCAGGCACTTACTGACATGTATGGGCGGTGTACTGAGCTGTATGTGTGCTGCACTGTGTATACTGACATGTATGAATGTTGTACTGAGCTGTATGTGTTCTGCATTGTACTGTATTTTCTGATATGTAAACAAATAATGCATTCTGTATGCAGGCCAACTAATCGGCTTACCAAATAAACAATTATGAAAATAGTTGACAACTATTTTCATAATCGTATGTTGATTAGTTGTTTTAGCCCTAGACAATACATCAAAAATTTTCTTTATCATACATCACAGGACACAGAACCATCATATCATTCCTTACTTACAGGTTTATGCTCCACCTACAGTTGATTGAATGCTGGTAAAAAAGACAGGAAGTCTTCCTCTATATAACCCCTCTCATGCAGGAAGCACCTCAGTTTTTTTCCCAGTGTCTGAAGTTGACTGCTACTTCTGTGCAGCTCTATACAATGTTTCAATATTCTCAACAATTCCAACAGGAGTCAGGGGATTGGTGTTATTGGGAATCACGTCTATAGCTTTAAATGCTCAGAAGAATGGTACCTGGACACATCAATGGAAGAGAACAAGTCACAGGCATTGCCTGTATTGCAACCAGTCAGCACTGGACTCTGTATGCAAGGGACCCTGCACAGTAATAACCGATAAGAGTTTTTGGAAGGGTGGTATACAGGTCCAGAGCAGTGGACTTCAGCATGTGGGGATCAGTTTCCTGTAGGTCCAACGTAACATTGCCTTCTGTGATGGGTAAAGTTCGGATATATAGCTCTTAGAAGGTGGATCTTGCAGTGAGTATTGGTGAGTACCTGGCTAGCCTACTGGTACCCATCTATTAGGAGTGCACCATTATTATCATTATTTCTATCCACCTTATTAAAGTGCCCCTCTGTCTTTTGGAAACAGAAACTGTGTGAAAGCTGCATGTGTCCTTGCCACTAAGTGCAGTGTTGGTGTACTGTATATACTGCTGTATAGGCATGAAAATGGGCTTGCTCTCTTATATACTTCTGGTGCGCACATATGACACACAATGTTATTTTCTAGATACCACCCACCATAATCATGTTTTTTGCTTGCTAAATGGACTATACGGTATAAGGTTTTGCTATTGGCTTGTTTGGTTGCTGGCAGCTGGACTAGGCCACATGTACTCGTGAGTGCGCATGAGCAGTGATGTTGTCAGACAGGCAGAGCAGCAACCATGTTTTTGGATAGAAAAGTTGAACAAAAGACTGTGGCAACAACAGGAAAAGTGCTTTGGCAAACAAACGGTATTAGAGACACAGGGAAGACTTCCAGCTTCAGGAACTGGGGCAAGTCAACACTGCAATTTTGGGGGGGAAATGACAGTGGTACTGTCTCCTAGGATAACCAGTATACCAATGATGTTGCACAGTATCCTCTCAGATGATTGGGACTTCAATTTTAGCAAAGGCCCCATTATTTATATCAGCAGGCCAATATATGTTCCAAAGGGTAGAAAGTTGGGGGCACTGTGTGGGGGAGGAAAAGCTCACTGGTGCCTCTGTCAGGTAAAGAAGACGCTAGACATAGCCTCCCCTGTTGCTTTCCCTGGGGAGTCATGGGGTTGTGAGTAGTTCTGATCCCTTTACCCATGTTGGATGTTTTAGCTAGCTACGGGTCACATACTTATGTTTAAAGGAAAGATTTGTCATCAGCCTTATCAGGCCTACAATGGCATCTCCCGGGTTACTCACTAGTGGAAAGGTAATTAGAAACACAGGCATAGGGGAGTGGTGGATGGAAATAAGGAGAGAAGAGAGGTTCTCTCTTCTGTGGAGTATGACCCAGAGCCAGAAAGCCTTTGGTGAATTCTCTAAAATAGTTTGCTCTGATTTTATGTTACCACTTCCTTATCTCTGGAGTTTATGCCACTAAGGTCACGGTGGTGGTCACAAGATCTCCATCCATTACCTTTGTACTCTCATTCCAAGGAGATTCTGCATTTGAATTGGAATCACTTTTGGCAAGTGGTTTGCTCCACACGAGAGAGTTGCTTGGCTATACACTGTGGAGGAAAAAATTTACTACATGTGACATATGACTCGGGTGGATGTGGCAATCTCCTAATAGGTGCCTTTTCAGGTCCAGTGGATGATGTTCCAGTGTTTAAGGATACACTTGAGAGATGTTGAAGTCGCTGCCCATGGCATCCTTTTGCCCTAGTAGCACTGTACTTACATAGTTAGTCTGGCTAAAAGAAAACAAAACAAAAGTCCATCCAGTTCAACCATAAAACAAAAAAAAAAAAAAAAAGTTAAAATCCTATACACACAGTTGATCCAGAGGAAGGAAAAAAAAACCCAGCAAAACATGAATCAATTTGCTCCTGCAGGGGAAAAAAATTCCTTCTTGAACCCCCGTGAGGCATTTGGATATTCCCTGGGTCAACTTTACCTATAAATGTTAGTATCCAGTTATATTCTGTGTATCTAAGAAAGAATCCAGGCCTTTTTTAAAACAATCCACTGAGCTGGCGTGAACCAACTCTTGAGGGAGTCTATTCAACATTTTCACAGCTTTCACTGTGAGGAAACCTTTCCATGTTTGGAGATTAAATTTCTTTTCCTCCAGACGTAAAGAGTGCCCCCTTGTCCTCTGTGATGACCTCAGCTCTACACCGAGTTCACTATATGAACCACTGGTTTATTTATACATGTTTATCATATCCCCCTTAATCTCCTCTTCTCAAGAGAGAATAAATTCAGTTCCTCTAATCTATCCTCATAGCTGAGTTCCTCCATGCCTCTTATCGGTTTGGTTGCCCTTCTCTGTACTTTCTCCAGTTCCCCAATGTTCTTTTTGTGAGTTGGTGCCCAAAACTGAACTGCATATTCCAGATGAGGGAATACTAATGATTTGTACAGGGGTAATATGATATCTCTCTCTGGAGTCTATACCTCTTTTAATACAAGAGAGCATTATGCTCGCTTTAGAAACCGCAGCTTGGCATTACATGCCATTATTAAGCTTGTGATCTACCAGAACGCCCAGATCCTTCTCCACCATTGATTCCCCCAGCTGTACTCTCCCTAGTATGTATGGTGCATGCATATTCTTAGCCCCCAAGTGCATAACCTTACATTTATCAACATTAAACCTCATTTGCCACATTTGACAACCCTAGACCATGCAGAGTATGAATCATAAACCACTACTCTTTAAATACGATCTTTTAGCCAGTTTTCTATCCATTTGCATACGCATTTTTCCAAGCCCGTAGACTTTACCTTACACATTAGCTGTGTGTGGGGAACTGTGTCAAACGCTTTTTGCAAAATCCAAGTATACCACCACCACCCCTCTGTCCAAGGTTTTGCTCACCTCATAAAAAAAAAAAAAAATCAGATTTGTTTGACAACTTCTGTCTTTCATGAATCCATGCTGTCTGTTGCTTAAAATATTTTTTTGCAGCAAGAACTCATCTATGTGGTCTTTTATTAAACTCTCCAGTATTTTCCCAACTATAGAAGTTAAACTAACAGGTCTATAATTACTTGGTAAAGATTTTGACCACTTTAAATATTGGCAACACATTGGCCTTACGCCAATCCGGTTGTACTATGCCAGCCATTAAAGAGTCCCTAAAAATTAGAAACATTGGCTTTGAAATGACAAAGATCAATTCTTTAAGGACCCGTGGGTGTATGCCATCCGGTCCAGGTGCTTTATTCACCTTTATTCTGTCTAAATATGTTTGGATCGTATCAATTGTGAGCCAATGTGGATCATCTGGAGCTGTGTCAATACCATGCCCATTATGGAAAAGAGCTCCCCCCATGCTCCTTTGTATACACAGAGCTGAAGAAGGCATTTAATAAATTTGCCTTCTTTTTGTCCCCAGTCACCCACTCTAGATTATTTTGTAAAGGGCCTACATGCTCGGACCGAACCTTTTTACTATTAATATATTTGAAGAATTTTTTGGGTTTGGTCCTGCTATGTTTTGCAATCTGTCATTCGTTTTCAATTTTTGAGGCCTTTATTTCCTTTTTGCATATTCTGTTATATTCTTTGTAATGTTTAAATGATGATAACGTTTCTTCATTTTTATATTTAATAAAAGCTCTTTTCTTATTATCTATAGCTTTTTTAACTTTGGCAGTGAGCCATATAGGTTTGATTTTTAGCCTTTTAAACTTGTTGCCCATGGGAATATATTTTGCAGTGTTTCCCCGTAGTCTTTTTGAAGAACTCACATTTCTGTGTTGTGTTCATCAATGCCAATACTTCCTCCCAGTCTAAGTCTTGGAGAGCAGCTCTCAGCCTTGGAAAATTAGCTCTTAAAATTGAATGGTTTTCTTTTTCCCGTATGTACTCGCTGTTTACAGCTAACAATAAATGAAATCATGTTATGGTCACTGCTACCCAGATGTTCTTTTATATGGACATTCGTAATAAACTCTGCATGGTTTGAGATTACCAGGTCCAGCAGAGCATCATTCCTAGTAGGGGCCTCAATGAACTGTATCAGAAAATTGTCCTGTACTAGGTTTAAAAATGTTTGCCCTTTAACTATTCCTGCAGTACCATTACTCCAGTCAATTTCCGGGTAGTTAAAATTCCCCATTATTATCACTGTCCCAGCCCTTGCAGCCCTTTCAATCTGTGCAAGGATCGGAGTCTCCACCTCCTCATTAACACTGGGAGGCCTAAAACAAACTCCAATGATTACATTTGTAGTATGTACCCCCATGTGCAGTTCCATCCATAATACTTCAGCCTCATTACACTCTCCATCAACTAGGTCCTCTTTCACACTCGCTCTGAGATCACTTCTCACATAAAGACAGACACCACCACCTTTCCTATTTACCCTGTCTCTTCAAAAGAGAACATAGGCAGGAATATTAATAGCCCAGTCATGTGAAGAATGAAGCCAAGATTCAGCAATACCAATTAAATCACAGTTCTCTTCATGCACCAAAGCTTCCAGCTCTTTATGCTTGGCAGACGTCTGGCATTGGTGAACACTTTAATTCGTTGACACCTTGTTCACACGTATTTTGCATATTTTTTATTTTCATACAAAATGGTACCAATTCCACTGGTTGTTTGTAACATGGGAACCTTTTTATCTGCCATGTCTTCCCCCATCTTTCCCCATTCCACCCACCAACAAGTACTGACCTGTCTGATATGTCTACCCAGTTATAATCCAATTCTCCCTCCCCCCTCAATCCTAGTTTAAATACTCCTCCAACCTTCCCATAAACCTCTCTCCTAGCACAGCAGACCCCCTTCCATTTTGGTGCAAACCATCTCTAGCATATAGGTTGCACTCCAATGAAAAGTCAACCCAGTGCTCTAGAAACCCAAATCCTTCCCTCTTACACCAGGTCTTCAGCCATGCATTGAGTTTTCTAATCTCTGCCCTCTCAGCTGTTAGGAATAGCAGTGACATCCAGGGTTGCCACCCCTGAGCTTGCCACCTCCACATCTTCACCCAACTTGTCAAATCTGTTTGGGTGTACAAAATCAGAGCCGGCCTTCCTTTTCTGTGAGCCCCTATCACTCCCTCTCGTTACAGTAATCCATCTTCCTACCTGATAATCTTGATTAGCCCCTCCGCATCAATCCCATTAGCTGTCTGCTCAGAGAGCAGAAGACCCCTTTCAAGGTTGTCGGTTCTGCCCAGTGTTGCAACTTGCTCCTCCTGATCTCTTACATGAGTTTCCAGAAGGGCAACCCGCTCACATTTCTTGCAGCGGTATCCATCCTGGAGCTGTTGCTCCATTGCTGCATACATGTGGCACACTGAACTGCACAAAACCTTCGACCCTGCTAGCACTCATTATCCCAGTTACAATATTAACAGGAAATATCAGTTGTCACTTACAGGTTAGTAGACTCCTGTTATAATCTCCTGTTTTTCACTCCACTTATCAAAGGTCCACTTATGCAGGCCATAGATGGATCGTAATTCGGCCGATTTTTCGTCCGGAAGAAAAATCTACCGATTATCTTATCGTTAGTGGACGATTTCGTCGGCCGTTTTTCGTGTATTTTGGACTTTAAGATTATCGGTGATGTTGGAAAATTTTCGGAAAACGCCCGACTTTATCCTCATTGATGGTCAAAAACGGACGATCGTTTTCCGAAAATTTTATGCGCATGTGCAGTGACCTGGAAAGAGAAGTTTGCAGCGTACGAAGTTTCGTTTCCGGTACAAATTTAAAAAGTTCTAAAATGTAAACATCACATCATTGTATGCACTAGTGTGTAAATAAATAGTTGTGTGTGATCTGTAATATATTTATTACATTTATTACCATACTCTGCTCTTCCTTGCTTTCTTACTTTTGTTTTTCTTCTCCACTGCTAACAGGCCAACCATTATTAAGGCCAGTTTTTGTTGGTGATATTTCGTGACATTTTCGTCCAAGAAACAACGATACCTCGTTCGTACGACACGATTATTATTTCCCCTTTCGTCAGGTTCCGGTGAGAAGGATCACAAAGGTCACAAAATGACATCATTTCCCGTTATAGGTTACTCATTAATCGGCCGATTTTCGTAATAATTGGTGGTCAGGTAGGTTTTTTAGACCGACCGATAGTTCGTTTTTCGACCGAAAATCGGCCGAATTACGATCCATCTATGGCCTGCATAAGTCAAAGGTCCAGCAAGAAAAACACAGGCAAGCTCAAAAATGAGCAAGCTCTGAGTGAGCTCTACAGCAACTTATATAGAAACTGTATCACCTGTGACCAATTAACCCCTCCTCTTAATTAGCAGACTGAAGGAAGACAAGGAAAGGAAGAAAAAAATGCTATTTAAAAAGTGACAGAAAAAGTGATTTAAAAAAGTAAAAGCTTTTAGAAAGACCCAAAGAAGAAAAGAAAACAATTACAAGCACCAGCAATCACCAGCAGTCAAAAGCAAAAGTTTTTCAAATGTCCCACTCTTTTTAGCTATCAGCCAGCAAAAAATGCCAGACTGCTGGCAGCAATAGCAGCTATATGTGTCTAAACAAAGGATGGTATGCGAGCGCTATCTGGACATAGATAAGTAAATAAAGGATAGCCACTAGGACACTAAAAAGGCCACCAAATAAACCTTTCAAGAGATATATTAGTAATAGGTACAGTGCTAGAACAAATGTTGCAGCATAATATATGATCTAAAATATAGCATAACAAATATATATATAGTGTGCAGTCATATGTCACCATTAGGCGAACAGAGTAAGTGAACAAATCAATGAGAATAATGTCCCATAGAGAAGAAAAAATAAGTAAATAAATTGTGGGGATCCGATGAGATCCTAATGTAAGTGCGTGGGGAACTGATCCGGAGTGGCAGATGATCAGTGATAAATAAATGAATTGCGCACTCACCAGAAGTGCGTAAATACACGCATTTGAGATAGCCTGTCTCATCGGGTATAACTCAGGTACATCTGCTTTCAATTAGGGCCAGGATCCTGTACACATTCTGGTCACGTCTAGGGCAGGGTGCTCAGAAGACCTTCAAATGTACCACCATCAGGGGTCCCTTTAAAAAGCAGTATCTAATAGTGGATGAAGCGCTCAGCCATGAGGGTAATAAGCTAATTAAACTAGATATAAACAAATGAATACATGAAATTAAAATAAAATAAAGTGACTAGTGCTCCAAATAAATTTGCAAACAAAACAAAATTATACTAAATAAATATAAATACAAAATCTCAAATACATAGATATTTATATAGTGAAAGTGACTGGTGCTTCAAATCAATCAAAATGTGCAAGCAAAACAAACTACCAGTCTGCCACCCAGTGGCTAAAACTGGTACTAGGTGTACACACACTAAGTGTATAAAAAGTGACAAGTGCCCAAAAAAACTAAATATATATATACAAATAAACACATAATCATGTATATAAAAAAACATAAATTAATACAAAGTGAACAATCACTGCCTAAAGTGACAAGTGTTGAGTAAAACAAACAATAAACAAATCCAAATTAAAGTGCAACAATCGTGCTAACACTCTTTTGATGTGAAATAAATAAATAAATAAATGCTTTTCCACTTCAAAGTTTTGTGCTCAAAAAAGGTGACACTCTAGTGCATATATCCTCCAGTGGCTGGAGTGCCTCCTCACCTCCTTTATTCGACCCCTAAGGGTCACAAAATCATATAATAAGATGTTCCACCCCGATTGGAATCTTTAACTTCAGATAATACGGATGACTTCACAACACCTCATCTATCACTCCGATATCCACTCCAAATGTATTAGGCATAGAGAGACTCAGCAGTATAATATCAGGGCCATGGAAGGGTAAACAAAGAGAAATACTTCCATAGTGTAGTATATCAATATACAGTGGGGCAAAAAAGTATTTAGTCAGCCACCAATTGTGCAAGTTCTCCCACTTAAAAAGATGAGCGAGGCCTGTAATTGGCATCATAGGTAGACCTCAACTATGAGAGACAAAATGAGAAAACAAATCCAGACAATCACATTGGCTGATTTGGAAAGAATTTATTTTCAAATTATGGTGGAAAATAAGTATTTGGTCAATATCAAAAGTTCATCTCAATACTTTGTTATATATCCTTTGTTGGCAATGACAGAGGTCAAACGTTTCCTGTAAGTCTTCACAAGGTTGGCACACACTGTTGTTGGTATGTTGGCCCATTCCTCCATGCAGATCTCCTCTAGAGCAGTGATGTTTTGGGGCTGTCGCTGGGCAACATGGACGTTCAACTCCCTCCAAAGGTTTTCTATGGGGTTGAGATTTGGAGACTGGCTAGGCCACTCCAGGACCTTGAAATGCTTCTTACGAAGCCACTCCTTTGATGTTTGGGATCATTGTCATGTTGGAAGACCCAGCCATGTTTCATCTTCAATGCCCTTGCTGATGGAAGGAGGTTTGCACTCAAAATCTCACGATACATGGCCCCATTCATTCTGTCCTGTACATGGATCAGTCGTCCTGGTCCCTTTGCGGAGAAACAGCCCCAAAGCATGATGTTGCCACCCCCATGCTTCACAGTAGGTATGGTGTTCTTTGGATGCAACTCAGCATTCTCTCTCCTCCAAACACGACGAGTTGTGTTTCTACCAAAAAGTTCTATTTTGGTTTCATCTGACCATATGACATTCTCCCAGTCCTCTTCTGGATCATCCATATACTCTCTAGCAAACTTCAGATGGGCCTGGACATGTACTAGCTTAAGCAGGGGGATACGTCTGGCACTGCAGGATCTGAGTCCCTGGCGGCGTAGTGTGTTACTGATGGTAGCCTTTGTTACGTTGGTCCCAGCTCTCTGCAGGTCATTCACTAGGTCCCCCTGTGTGGTCCTGGGATTTTTGCTCACTGTTCTTGTGATCATTTTGACCCCACTGGGTGAGATCTTGTGTGGAGCCCCAGATCGAGGGAGATTATCAGTGGTCTTGTATGTCTTCCATTTTCTAATTATTGCTCCCACAGTTGATTTGTTCACACCAAGCTGCTTGCCTATTGCAGATTCAGTCTTCCCAGCCTGGTGCAGGTCTACAGTTTTGTTTCTGGTGTCCTTCGACAGCTCTTTGGTCTTCACCATAGTGGAGTTTGGAGTGTGACTGTTTGAGGTTGTGGACAAGTGTCTTTTATACTGATAACAAGTTCAAACAGGTGCCATTGATACAGGTAATGAGTGCAGGACAGAGGAGCCTCTTAAAGAAGAAGGTACAGGTCTGTGAGAGCCAGAAATCTTGCTTGTTTGTAGGTGACCAAATACTTATTTTCCACCATAATTTGCAAATAAATTCTTTCCAAATCAGCCAATGTGATTGTCTGGATTTGTTTTCTCATTTTGTCTCTCATAGTTGAGGTCTACCTATGATGCCAATTACAGGCCTCTCTCATCTTTTTAAGTGGGAGAACTTGCACAATTGGTGGCTGACTAAATACTTTTTTGCCCCACTGTATTTAATCAAAAAATGCCAGATAAATCACTCACATGGTCCAAGTACACAACCCACGGTTTCCCATATGTTATGGGTGTAATAAGGGACTCAAGATGGCGAAAAACCGGAAGTCCGTCACCGGAACTGGGTCATCGAGCTCCACCCGGAAATGCCGTCACTGCGCTCTATGCGTTACGCCCCGAACACGTGGCTTCTTCAGGATAGCGCATTGGTTGGCAGGACTTCCTATTTATACTACCTTGGTAATTGCTCAGGAGGAGTGTCCTACTCCATTTTATCGGAGGGCTCCTGGACACGCTACGGAACCTCCAGCTACACCCCCCCCGCAACACCGTCAGAGACTTCCAGAAGGCGAATGGCGTTGTGCTCTCCGAAGAAACTGCAGCCTCCGTCGATCCCTAATGGTCACCTGAATGTACACAAGCGAGGCCGCTTTTCGTCTCCTGCTCCCTCACCACAAGACTCTATGCACTGAATCCTGTTGACCACTTCTACTCCTCCTACCGGCTCTTCATGCGGTGGTCCGTGGCCACCCGTGTAGTCGCTACTTGCTGAGTCAGTCGCTACTTGCTGAGTCAAGCCAATCGACCCCCCCGGTTTACATTGCACACCTGTATCCTTATTCCTGTTTGCTGGGCCTCATTTGTTTTTTTTTCCTACCTTTTTCTTCCGACCAGCTCAGGATACATGCCACCCTAGATATGTCTTGTGTTGGGGTGTTACCGGTCTTCTTGTTTGCTAAGTTGGGGCTACTGTTGGGCCTCTACCTTGCCTGTTGGACCCCCGGCCCCGGCGACTTGGATCGCGCGGTTCCGTTCTTTTAGAGGCTGTGCCGGGTGGGTCGGGGTCGCCGGCACCGGGGCACTCCGGGCTTCCTGCCCGTTGTGTTTGAGGTTTTCTTTCTTTCCAGGATCGCTCAAGTATTTGTATGTCTACATGCTGTCTTACTTGCCGCCCGCGCACCTGTGCACTCTCCACTTGCCCCTTTGGTGTCCCGTTTTTTTGACACCACTCGGGCTACAACCGCTCCCCGGGCCACCCGGATTCCGGGTACCCCTGGGCACCATTCTCCTTTTCCTTTTCTTCCAGCCTCTTTATGGCCCTCTTTACCTACCCTAGACCACCCTTACCCCACCTCTGCCCTTACTCTTGTTAATATCCAGTTTCTACAACCGCATACTTTCCCCTAGCTCAATTCGCAAGATGGCTCTCCTGAAGGGACTCCAATATTTACCAAATCACCGCTTCCTCCACCCATGGGTTCCCTGAATATCCTTATCCTGAATGTTCAGGGTCTTAATGTCCCGCAGAAGCGCAACAAAGCCTTTCGTTCTTTTGCGTCCTATAAGGCCCACATAGTCTGCCTGCAGGAGACACATTTCACTCCTACCTCCACTCCTAAATTTTTTGTTTACGCAGCCTCTGCTACTGCTAAGCGCAGGGGGGTTTTAATTGCTCTTCACCGTACTACACCCTTCAAATTATGCACTGAAATTAAAGATCCGGAGGGTTGTTATCTTCTACTTGTAGGGCAATTGCTGGATTTTGAGGTCACCATTGCCACGTACTATGCTCCAAACCAGGGTCCTTTGCCATTCCTTTCTCATTTCTTCTCGGTTATTGCTCACCATAAACGAGGCACGCTTATAGTCTGCGGAGACTCCAACTGTACACTATACCCTTTTCTAGATAAATCCCCACAATCTCACACTCCACATACCCCCAAACACTCCTTTCAATCCATTCTGCAACAGCACTCAATGGTCGATTCATGGAGGGAATTCAATCCTACTAAACGCCAGTACACTTTTTACTCCCACCCACACAAAGTCTTCTCAAGAATCGATCATATTTTTATGACCGCCAGTTCTTCCCCTCGTATCTTGGCTTCCGATATCCTTCCGATCCCATGGTCAGACCACTGTCCTGTGATCACCACCGTTGCTTCTCTAGCTCCCTCTCCCGCTGCTCCCTCCTGGTCCATCAACAAACGCCTGCTGGCTAACCCAGCTCACTGCACAGAGATTGCTGCTGCGCTTAAAGAGTATCTCTCCCTAAATCAAACCCCCGGGATTTCCCCCCTCCTATTGTGGGAAGCGCATAAACCAGTAATCCGCGGATTCTGCATTAGTAAAGCCTCCTTCCTGAGTAGAGAAAGGAGGCAGAAACGCCTCCTCCTTGAACAAGAGTACGACTAATCCCATAGTGCCTTTCAAGCATCTCCCACCTCGGCTAACAAAGAAGCCCTTGAGCACTCTCGACTAGCCCTGGATCTCTTCCTTACGGACCAAGCCGAGCTCTCCATCCGCAGGTCACAACACAAATTTTACACTAAAGCCAATAAGCCCGACACTTTTCTTGCTCTCTCTCTCCGTAAACTAGACCAAACCGTTAAGCCCATAAGGTTGCGGACCTCATCGGCAAAATTTCACCAGCAACCCGGAACGGATCCTGCGAATTTTCCACAAACACCTCTCGAGCCTCTACTCTGCCTCCGCTCCCTTTGACTCTTCCCAGGCCGATGCCCTCTTTGCTTCCCTTCCTTTTCCAAAATTGGCTGGTGAGCATCTTGCTACGCTAGAGCGACCCATCACCACAGTCTAAGTCACAAATGCTATCAATTTCTTGAAGCCCCGCAAACGCCCAGGACCTGACGGCTTTTCCGCCACGTACTATAAAAAGTTTGCCCCCATTCTCATGCCTGTCATGACAAACGCCTTTAATGCCATACTCTCGAATCATATCTTTAGCCCAGATACTGTGCAAGCCAACATCTCTATGATACCGAAGCCAAACTCTGATGACACGCAATGGTCTAATTACAGACCAATTTCCCTCCTTAACGTAGATGTTAAACTGTTAGCCAAAATCGTATCAACTCGCCTCAACGCATGTATTGGTTCCCTAATCCACAACGATCAGGTTGGCTTCATACCAACTAGGCAAGCAGGAGACAACGTTTGACGTGCATCCCTATTAGCACATTTAGCTAAATCCCGCAATATTCCCACATGCTTTTTGTCCTTAGACATACGGAAGGTGTTTGACACAGTCTCATGGTCATACTTACACTACATCCTGCGCCGTTGGGGCTTTGGCCCGCATTTCTTAACCTGGATATTTTCTCTCTACCAGGGCCCCTCGGCCAGAATTAAATATCTAGGACATCGGTCCGCCCATTTCCCGATTTTATGTGGCACCAGGCAAGGTTGTTCCCTATCCCCCTTGCTTTTTGCACTAGCCATAGAACCGCTGGCACTATTGATTAGAACCGATCCTGATATCCGAGGGCTTGAGATAGGAGGCACCTCGCATAAACTGTGCTTGTTTGCAGACGACGTCCTACTTTTTCTCACTTCTCCATTAACATCTATGCCTACTCTACTTCGTCTTCTCGATAGGTTTGGCGCGCTCTCTGGCCTTCAAATTAACCCCCGGAAATCATGGGCGCTTAATATCTCGCTACCACCTAACGAACTTACCCACCTCAAACAGATCTTGCCATTCTCATGGTCGCAAGACTCCGTCCCCTTTTTAGGTATAAAATTCACCCCGCATATCTCAGGTCTCTATAACGCTAACTACATCCCTATGCTGGCTCATCTAACGGCACTTATGACTAAATGGTCCTCCCTTCCTCTAGCTTGGCTGGGCAGAATAGCGGTCGTGAAGATGTCGATCCTTCCCAAAATCCTTTATCTCTTCAGAGTTCTCCCTATCTCTGTACCCGCTCATTACCTTCGAGTTCTGCAGCGCCGTATTTCTTCCTACGTTTGGGGCAAAGTCCGCCCCCGTGTCCCCCGCACTACTCTATACTGATCTAAACGACATGGCGGTCTGGGCCTCCCTGAGATCAGCAAATACTACCAAGCGGTGCATATGGCACAACTACCAAAATATCACGCTACCTACGAAATCCCGCAGTGGGTCATTCTCGAATCCATCGAGTGCGACCCCTTTTCTACAGCAAACTTTCTTTGGCTGAGATGCATTGACCGCCGCACGATTGAGAATCCCATCACTATGCATTTTTTTGTCCCTTTGGGACAAACTGAAATCTCGTTACCTCCTACAATCTCCCCATAACCCCCTCCTTTCCTATCTTCGTAATCCAGCCTTCCCCCCGGCCTGGTCCGCACCGCACCGCACGTCTTTGCTCGATAGGCAATGGCTGGTCTCACCCAGACCCGTCACTTTGTACTCAGGAATCAATTTAAATCTTTTTTTTATTCCATAAAAGTTTATTTAGAAGTGACAACATGTTACAGGAAAATATAAAGAAATGCACATACAGCATCAATCAGGTCATAGTTACAGCTTAAACCAAAATACAGGAAGAAACAACATGGTAGAGTGCGACACTGTGGATAACATAAGCATGGCAAATTACGGCAGAGATAGGCCTGTAGTACTGAAGGTTCAAAAATGTACAATAGAGAAGGTAATAACAGCTTACTTCCACCAAGTGAATATTGGCGTACTGGCCTATTCATGGAGAAAATGAACCTTCAGAGCCTAAACCAAAAGCAGTACGCTATCATGAGGCCAAATGAGAATCGCAGTATAAGAGAACATGTCATGAGTACCATTGACTATCCTAGAAGAGATAAGCTAACCATATACCAAGTAATCCTGGATAAAATGAAGACTAAGTCTGATCGAAGACTAAGAGGTTGTCGAGAAAGAAAAGAAAAAAGGGGAATAGAAAGAAAGAAAAGGATAAGAAAAGGAAAAGAATGGGAGTCATAGTAGATAGAGAGAAGAGAAAGAGGGGGAAAAAAAAAGGGGGGGGGGAGGAAAGGGGGGGGGGGGAGAGGGAGAAGGGGGGATAAGAGGCAAAAAAAAAAAGGGGGGAAAGCAAGGGAAGCGAAAGGTCCAGGCTGCGAAGTTTGTGTCAACAGTGTTAATGGAGATCAGAAATGAGAGTGTCAAGAATTTAAACACTCACCAAAGCTAAGCAGGCAAATATAAATTACCGGAAAGGAGGTCATAACCACGCAGATTATGAAAGAACCAAGGGCATAACCAGAGGTAGGGCTGAGCTCAATCAGGTATCCCGACCCATGAGAGATCCGAATTCAGGGGTAGTTACAAAGTGGGTCCAGCAAGCCCAAACATGTGAGTATTTAGTTGGCATGTCAAGTGCAGTCGCAATCAGTTCCTCCATTTCCGCCACTTTGCTTATTCGATTGAGCCAATCGCGTATAGTTGGGGGGTGAGTGGAGCCCCATAGCACAGGAAGACAGAGTCTGGCTGCGTTGATCATATGCATCGCTAGGGACTTGAAATATTGACTCCTAGGAATGGGGGTATGATGAAGCAATAGCTGAGCAGCAGAGAAAACTATGGGCAAAGTGGTCACTGAAGTCACCAACCGATGGACCTCCAACCAGAATGGTTGAATAAGTGGACAGGACCACCAAATATGCAAGAAAGAGCCATCAGGTGTCCCACATCTCCAGCACACGTCAGGGACAGAAGAGTTAAACTGATGAAGTCTGGAGGGAGTACAATACCATCTAGTGGCTAATTTGTAGCCATTTTCCTGCGTCGAAACATTACTCGAGCAGGCGTGGGAGTACATAAAAATGCGGTCCCAATCCGACTCCGATAAATCCGTCTTTAGGTCTCTGTTCCACGCACGGCAAGAGGGGAGAGAAGTGCAAGTCCTGCTGTCCCCTAGGAGAGGATAAATCTCAGAGATCAAATGCGTCCGCGGTTCGGATTTAGAGCATAAGGATTCAAATGGAGTAACAGGGCGAGTCCAATTATGGCGGGAGTTATGGAAAAGCAGGAAATGTCTAATCTGAAGAAAGGCCCAGAGAGGGAATTCGCGGATATTCAAGCTAACCTTCAGCTCCTGTAATGTTTTCACCTTGCCGGAGTGAAGAAAATGTTTTACTAGAATCTGATCGTGTGGCCAGTAATTTGATAAAAAATCTTTGTGCAACCCTGGGGGAAAATCTGGATTCAGGCGGAGCGACGTCAAGGGACTAGGAGAGTCTGAAACGGATGACGTTTTACAAGCCTTGCGGAAAACTTCTAACGTGGGACCTATCAAAGGATGGGAGAGGAGAACCTGAGGTGTGTGTTTCGGCAATAGCCAAGGGATCGATGGTAGGGGAGTGGGCGAAAAAGCCTTCTCCAAAAGGACCCAGTCTTTGGAAGCAGAATGAATGTGCCAGTCGACTATGCGGGAAAGATGACACGCCCAGTAATAGCGGTGTAGGTCAGGGAGCCCAATGCCCCCGCTGAGTTTGGGACGAGTTAGCTGAGAGAACGAGACCCGCGGACGCTTGTGATTCCATAAAAAGAATGAACATAGTTTCTTACAAGAGGCAAAGAATGTCATTGGAAGTAGAATTGGCAAAGTTTGGAAGAGATAGAGGAGATGCGGAAGTATATAATTGCAGCCCTACCAAACCAAGAGAAGCAAGGGCGATGCCACTTGTTTAGGTCTTCCTGTATGACTTTGAAAATCGGTAAGAAATTTTTGGCATAAAGGTCGTCCAGATTACGGGTGAGATGTATACCAAGATATGGAAGGGCATCCCTCACCCACTGAAATGGAAAATGAGACTCACAGAAGGAGACGAGATCAGTGGGAAGGGTTATGTTGAGGGCGAATGACTTTGAAAAATTAATTTTCAGATTTGACAAAAAGCGGAAAAAAGCAAAGTCTTTCAGCAAACTCGGTAGAGTGGTGCGAGGGTCAGCCAGAAAAAGAAGGATATCATCCGCATAAGCAGCAATTTTGTATTCTTTGTCTGCTATCCTGATCCCCTTAATATCTGGATTAGCGCGAAGTTGTCTCAAAAGAGGTTCAAGGGAAATGACGAACAAAAGCGGGGATAGGGGGCAACCCTGACGAGTGCCATTTCCAAGGCGGAAAGGGTTTGATAAGTGTCCATTAACGCGAACTTGAGCTGTAGGGCCCGAGTATAGGGTCATAATAAAGTTCAGCATTTTCTCGCCCAGGCCCAAAGCTACCAGTGATCCCCGCAAATAATCCCAAGCAATCCTGTCAAAGGCCTTCTCAGCGTCCAATGAAAGGAAGAAGGCCGGAGAGTTTGATTTGCAAAGCCAGTGTTGGAGATTAAGGGCCTTGATAGTGTTGTCCCTTGCTTCTCTACCAGGGATAAATCCCACCTGATCCAAGTTAATGAGGGATGGGAGCAAAGGGAGAAGTCGGTTAGCAAGCATCTTTGCAAACAACTTAATATCCACATTCAGCAGGGAGATGGGTCTGTAATTAGACACCTGAGAGATATCTTTACCGCTTTTGGGGATGACGGAAATGTGTGCTTCCAACAGCCTATGGTGTGGCCTAGGGGACTGAGAAAGAGTATTGAAAGCGGAAAGAAATGGAGTACTCAGAATGTCCAGAAAGGATTTATAATAAGCCGCAGACAAGCCGTCAGGACCCGGACTTTTGCCCGCTTTCAACTGCCGTACTGCGCACTGCAATTCGCTTAAGGTCAGATCCTGGTCCAGCGATAAAACCGTCTCCTCAGAGAGAGCGTCTGGACCATGAAGACGAAGAAATTCAGAGATTAGGGACACTCTAGGCCTGTCAATGTGCATCGGGGGACGTTCTGGTGGAAGATTATAAAGGGACTTATAAAAATGTTCGAACTGAGAGGCAATATCAGGATTGGATGTGGCCATCACACCCCCAGGGCCTCTTATTTTATGTATAGTCATATGGGATCGTTTTTCCCGAAGAACCCGAGCTAGAAACCTCCCGCTTTTATTGGCAAACTCATAATAAAGCTTTTGGGAGAGGATGAATCTTTTCTTGACCACTTTGCCCAGCTCAGTGAGAAGTCGCAAGCGTGCATTTGTGAGTTCCGAAAGAATCGACGCAGCCAGAGTCTGTTTATGTGCCCTCTCCAGAGAGCGTATCCTATCCGTAAGTAGCTGCAAACGTTGCTGTCTGTCTTTCTTACGTCTCGTTGCTGCCGCTATAAGGCAACCCCGGATAACACATTTATGAGCTTCCCACTGCGTAAGGGGGGAGGTATCCGAAGAGCCATTTAAAGAGAAATATTCACGCAGATCAGAGCGAAGGTCTTGTTCAATAGCACAATCTGCTAGAAGCGAGGCGTCTAAGCGCCATAGCTTCGAGCGAGCAAATTTCTCTGGGAGCCGCAAGGTTACGGTTATGGGGTGGTGATCGGAGAGGACCATCGGCTCTATAGAAGCAGCATGTAGAAATGGGAGGTCCGATTGTGACAGAAAAAGGTAATTAATCCTAGAATACTTATTGTGCGGCGGAGAAAAGAACGTGTAATCCTTAACAGTGGGGTGGAGTGTGCGCCAGGAGTCATGTAATTGCAAGTGTTGCAACTGCAAATGTATCTGCCTAAGGGCCTTAAAAGGCAAAAACGAACTGCCGGAGGAGGAGTCTAGCAATGGGTTTAATGGGACATTCAAGTCCCCCCCCAGTATCCGCATACCTGATTGAAACTCAGCCAAAGTAGCAGCAGTCATACGCATGAACGTGACCTGTTTGGTATTGGGAGCATAAATGTTGGCAAGTGTGATGGGTCTGTTGGAAAAAGAGCCCTTTACAAACAGATATCTGCCCTCCGGGTCAGCAAGGGAATCCTGTAGCACGAATGGAAGATGTCTGGCAAACAGGATAGCCACTCCTTTCGATTTAGCCAGTGGATTGGTGGCATGAAGAACAGTAGGGTATCTGAAGTTAAAAAGCTTGGGTATGGAGTCCCTGCGAAAATGCGTTTCCTGGAGGAGGAGTATATCCGCCTTTTGCTTATGCGCGTAAGAAAGCAACATAGATCGCTTTTCGGGAGTGTTCAAACCCTGAACATTGAGCGAAAGAATTTTTAAGGACAGCAGTCCCGCGTTAGAGGCGGGAGAAAGCATGACTGTCGAGCTTGTTCGCGGAAGCCTGCTGACACAACTGCAAATGTGCAGGGAGGGAGGAAAAAAAAAAAAATTGGGGGGGTGGAGTAGGAGAAGAGGGAGAGAAGTAAGGGGGTAGAGAGCGAGAAAAAAGAGAAGGAGAAAGAGAACTCCCAAGAGAGAAAAAAAAAAAGAGAGGGAGGAAAAAGGGGGGGAAAGTACTACACGGCTCGGGGAGAAGACCAGCTAGTCCACGTATGAAAGGAAAAGTACAGAAAGAAGGAGGGAAAATAGAAAAAGAAAAAAATAGAGAAAGAAGAGAAAAAAAAAAAAAAAAGGGGGGGGGGGGAGAAAAACGAGAGAGAAGAAAAAGTAGAGGAGAGAAAACTAATAATAGAAGCCTAATGTATGAGGTCAGTGAAAGCTCACAGAGCTCACTGTGTGGGGAACGAAGTAAGCGTTGAGCCAAGAGTGAAGCAACCGCCGGCCGGTCGCCTTGTAAAGTGCATAATCAAAAAGACAAGACTAAAGGAGGGTGAGTGTTGAAAAAAGGGGGGGCTCAAGCAAGGCATGTAATACTGTGTACGGTAAAGGCCAAGCTAAAAGGGAAAAGACCTTTGACAACCCCAAGAGGTGACAAGCCAGGAGGCGTATGCGGGTGCCCGCGGCGGGCACGCTGGCAAAAAGGGGCAACAGTGACGGGATAATAGGTCACAGATATTCCAATATACGGATTGAGAAGATATCGAGGGGCTAACCAATCCTGCATGAGGACAGGGCAAATTATATCCGTATAAGAACAAAACCTACAGGCAGGACATGTAAAACAGTGGATCTGTGAGAGGCCGTAAGGAGTAATACAGGCTTATCAATTAAAGAAGCAATAATACAACATAACATATGAACAAATGCCATACAGGAAAAACAAATTTCAATACAAAAACTGAGGTCAGGAGAGAACCCAAGAAAACAGTATACCCCAGCTTCAGGCATCCGTACTACTCAGGATCCCCAGACTCAGTGCTAGAACTGTTATCCCGTGGAGACGAGCTCATCTAATTAGTGCAAAATATGGAACGGATTCTACCAAAACCCCTGTGACACCCACGAGAATGAGCAGCACCTCTCCCACAACCAATGCTGAAAGGACGGGGGGGCACACCCCCAGGACTGGGGGGAAGCATAGAGCCCCAAAACAGCCGTAAGCGCTTACATAAAAGCGGGTCACAGGGGAGTACACCAACCGGCTCCGTGAGGCCTCAAACAAAGTGCGCAGAGGTGATGGTCATTCACGCGGCATCGTTCAGAATGTAACAGGGCTCCCATCATTCCCCTGGCAGCAGCATTGTGAGGTAGATCCCTCTCCCCCCCGTCCCACCCCCCTTCCCCTAAATAACAACTGCCCCTCATCAAAATCCCATATCTAGTGCAGAACTCAAAAAGGATATCATATGTAACCACGAGTATCATATAGAGCACGTGTCCGAAGCAGGAGCAGAGGCAACTCCCTCCGGTCAAACAGACCCCAAAAGGCTGCAAAAATCTTTCAGATGAAGCCGGGTCGCGGCCTGGGCTTGTAGTGCAGTACAAACTGGAAGGAGCCGGCCTTCCCGAGAGCTTTCACCAGACCGGAACGAGAGGAGCTTAAGACAGGAAGTGAACCGGGCACCTGGAAGGAGATAGAGACCCCTGCCGTGGGAGCAAGACCATTCTTCTTCAGTAGGCAATATATTGCGGGGAGATAGCTCCAGGATGCAATAGGCGCAGAGATCCATAGCAAGAGCAGTAGGCTTGTTAGAGCAAGGAGAATCCGCAAACCAATGGGGTGTATACCGGGTGTCGATCTGGAACAAGTCTCCTGACCTGTATGCTAATAAATATCATCCCAAAACCTGGGGAGGTGGCATATCAACATGGATGACTAAAGCCTGCGGGAGCGACTGTAACGAGGCAACAGTAACCGTTGGGGCAAACCAGTAGAGCCCTACTCAAAGCAAAAGTAGCTGGCCAATCACAAATCAACAGGAAAACTGGAAAAACGGAAGCTGAAAGCCTGCTGGTGTAGCGGATCATTGGTTCTCGTGCCGAGGCTTCCTGTGCGCCGGGGAGGCCGTGGGACTGGAAGTGTCCATAGAGGCCCCTGCAGGGCATCGTGGAGGTGTCGAAGGGACCATCCGGCGCCGTCGCTGAGCAGGGTTAGGCCCGCCCGTTGCACCATTTTCAGCTCTCAGATCTGGGGCACGTGGCAACCTCATAGACCCGTTCCAATCGGGTAAGGCAATCGGAGGAATATCCAAAGCAGAGCAAAAAGATGGCAGTTCTTCAGGAACACGTAGGTTGAAATTATGGCCATTCACTTGAGCAGAAAGGCAGAACGGAAACCGCCATCTATAGGGGATGTTGCGCGTGCGGAGAGTATCCAATAGGGGGCGCAGCGCCCGCCTTTGTTGCAGGGTCAGATTGGATAGGTCCTGATATAGCTGTATCTCCGCCCCCTCATAAGCAAGATGTCTTCTCCCCCTGGCGCATTTGAGGATATCCTCTTTAAGCGGGTAACTTTCAAGACAGCAAATTATGTCCCTGGGAGGGTCTGTGTCTCCCCCCCTAGGACGGGTCGCCCAGTGTACACGTTCAATAGCAATCATGGTTGAAGGTGGGCGACCTAGGAGGTCATTAAAGATAGCTATTACCGCTTTAGGGACATCACAAGGTTCCACTGATTCAAGAAGGCCCCGTACCCTAATGTTGCGTCTGCGTCCACGATTGTCTAAGTCCTCAATGTGTCTATAAAAATCTCGAATGGTCGACACGTGCAGCGCTGATTGTTGTTGTAAATCAGAAATTGCCGCCTGATTCTGCCTAGTATCCAGCTCTACCCTTGTGCCCATAGAGCGGATGTCATCCCTCAATTCAGTTAGGGCAGAGGTTAATGTAGTGGTTAAGGTGGACTTTATATCAGCTGCCACAGCCTGGAGGTCCCTTAATGATAGGGAATGTGTAGCAGAGGAGGAATCCAGCTGTGGCACTGTGTCCAGCACAGCATATTCGGCTGTGCTTGCAGAGCCTGTGTCAGAGACTGCAGAGGGAGGGGGAGAGGGGGATGAAGCTGGAGGAGGAGAGGGCTGCGGCCCGTCTTTCAGCTGGGAGCGGAAGAGCTCCTTTATATGCCTCCCCTGTGTGTTCTGACCCCGCGGGGACCGCGATCTGGCCCCAGAGGGTGCCCTGTCGGTCTTCCCCATAGCAGAGGGGAGATGTTTCACCCGTCAGTGCAGAGCGGCAGCAAGGTAGGAACCGGCCGGCGGGAGCTCCGTGATTATGCGGCCATCTTCACTCGCGGCTCGGCCACGCCCCCCAATTTAAATATTTTACCTCACTATGTGAGTCCCATAACCTCCCCACCTCTGAATTATTTAGATATCTGCAGTTGAAACATTTCTTTGCTCCGTACACATTGGCTGCCAACCCAATTTCCTCACTGTCTCCTTTTGAGCGAGCATGTCATCGAGACCCTCATAGACGAGGTCTCATATCCTATCTATACTCCCTTTTTACAACCCCATCCGTTTCTCCATTACCCTCGTATACTGATAAATGGGAAGCGGATTTAGGCCGGCAAATCGACCCATCAGATTGGGACCTCATTTGGAACAATACCAAAGAGTCCTCGCAAAATGTTGTGGCCCTGGAGACCAATTACAAAGTCCTGACCCGCTGGTATCTTGTCCCAACCAGAATTGCGAAATTTACCCTTGATTATCCCCCAGTTTGTTTCGGAGGCTGCGCAGACCTAGGAACATTTTTTCATATTTGGTGGGATTTCCCAATCGTCCGAACTTTTTGGGCGGAGGTATTCAGAACACTGTCTGCACTCAGTGCCACAACCCTCCAACCAAGTCCTCTAGTCGCGCTTCTCAATCACCGGCCACCAGACATTACGAAGGCAAATTTTAAGCTCATTCTACAAGTCACCACTGCGGCCAAACAGGTTATTGCTAAAGCATGGAAATCACCCTGAGTACGACTGCAGTTATGACTAGGGTCACTCAGGCGATGATCCACGCAAAAATAGAAGCCACTATCCTAGTTTCCATCCCCAAGTTTAAAAAGATTTGGAACCCATGGGTGGAGCATTTCCTCCCACCCAACTTTGACGAGTCCCTTCTCAACCCATAATCTATGTTTTCTGCTTTACAGGAACCATCCTTTGTTGATACTGCGGTTATTTGGCTATTTTCCTTATCCCCTTCCTTAGAGCCGTACACCCTACCCTTCCCTTTCTTTCCTCCCTCCTCCTTCCCTTCATGTCAGGCTCTATTTGATAGTTGTTGTTCACTCGTGTTAGTGCTGCCTGACTAGTATAAATGGGAACCTTTACTGTTCATTTACTGTACACCTCCAATATCCCATTTGCTTACTTATATGTTGTTGTTCTTTAAAAACAATAAAATATTTGAACAAGAAAAAGCCAATAGAAAACAAGAACAATTTAAATATAAAATATTTAATATAGAAAAGGAGCTAAAAACTATGTGATATGGGTTAAAATACCCATATTCCTCTTATAAATATGTAATTAGAAAAATAAATAAATAATGAGTAAATAAATAGACCCAAATAAAATGTTCTCAGTGGTACACCTAGCTGTTATCTATGAAGCAATTCAAATCGAAGGCAATATTAAGACCATTAGGGTGCAAGGAGTCTAATTCATAAATCCATTTTGATTATAACTGCGACACCGCTCTCCTTTTATTTGACCCCCTCCAGTGGGCATTAATAATTCCTATTCCCATAAATATAAGTGAGGATGGGTCCATGTTGTGTCGCTTTTTGTAATGATCGGATAAGGAATGTTCTTTGTATCCTTTTTTAATATTATTGACGTGCTCCCCGAGTCTGTCTTTTAAGCATCTAGTGGTGCGTCCCACATATTGCAATTTACATGGACATTGAAGGAGATAAACTAAATTTTTGCTAGCGCATGTGATAAAGTCTTCTATATTGTAAGTAGTGCCTTTTGCAGTAGAATTACAACAGTAGCTTTTCTTTGTAAAATTGCTACATCTACAAATTATAAATTTTTTTCATGGATGAAAACCTTTTAGGTTAGCAAACAGTGTAACATTCTTTGGAGGGAAGTAGCTTTTCTGAATGTTATCTCAGGTTTCTCCGGTAATATAAGGTTTAAAACGGGGTCTGACTTAAGAATTTTCCAGTTGTTCCTTATGATTTTAGTTATAGCCTTATGCTGAATGGAGTAGCCTGTGACGAAAGGGCAGATTTTCTTAGGTTTTTGTACAATCTCATCATTTAACATAGTACTTCTATTAGACCTGCCTATATCATCCATTACTTGGTTAAGTGCAGATTCTTCATACCCTTTTTCTAAAAACTTAATTTTAATAGTCGATGCCTGTTTCCGATAAGTGGTAATATCAGTACAATTACGTCTGATTCTGGAAAATTGACCATTGGGTATGTTACATAACCAGCTGGGATGATGACAGCTATCTGTCGGAATATAACTATTCCTATCTGTTCATTTAAAATAAGTTTCTGTCACAATTCTGCCATCTTGATTAATAAGGGTTAGGTCTAAAAAATGAATACTACCTTTGCCATAATTAAAAGTGAGTTTGATATTTAATGTGTTAAAATTCAAAGTTGTGAAAAAGTTTAAAAGAGATTGTTCTTCCCCGTTCCAAATGAGGAGGATGTCATCTATGTATCGTTTATAGAAAGAGCGCTCAGGCCACTCTCTCGCATAGATGACATCCTCCTTCCACCTGGCCATGGAAAGATTGGCCAGGCTGGGGGCAAACTTGGCCCCCATTGCAACGCCTTTTTTCTGAAGATAAAACTGATGATTAAACCAAAAATAGTTTTTGGTCATTGCAAAATCCAATAAATTTAAAATAAAATCTGTGGGACAGACATATTATTAAAATCATTTAAAAAGAATCTAACTGCCTCCATACCATCAGAGTGTTCAATATTTGTCTTAATAACGAGTGACTGCAAGAAATGATCAATATACTCACCAACTCTCGAACAAAGAGATCCTATGCCACTGATAATTGGCCTGCCGGGAGGATTAAGGGTTTTTTTATGCATCTTTGGGAGAATGTACATGACAGGAAGTCTGGACGCTGTTGGGCAGAGGTAAAGTTTCTCTTTTTTATTCAAGATGTGATTCTCATATCCATGTTGAATAATAGCTTTTAATGATTTTTTATATTGGCCCAAAGGATTCTTAGATAGGGGTAAGTATGTTTCTTTATCTTCTAAAATGTTATATACTTCCTTCATATAATCTGATTTATTTAAAACCACAACCCCTCCGCCTTTATCGGCCGTGCGTATCACTAGATCCTTTCTCTCCAATAAGGATTCAATGGCTCTTTTAGAAGGGTCAGATTTATTGACTGGTTTAATTCTTAAGGATTCAAGATCACTAAACACAGTATCCCTAAAAGCGTTAATGTATGTATTGGTTTGAGGCGGGGGATTAAATGTTGATGCATTTCTTAGGTTAGAGTTGATCGATGTATTTTGCGCGTTCATTACCGTAGGTTTATTATAAAAATACTTCTTAAGAGATAATTGCCTCACATATTTCCTAATGTCGATATAGGTCTGAAATTTGTTGAGGGATTTTTTGGGGGCTAATTTGAGGCCTTTATTCAAAAGCTCCAATTCTTTTGTTGTTAACACTGTGTTACTAAGGTTGAAAATACCACCATCATTTACATTACCTTATAGAAACTTGAGATAACATTCAGAAAAGCTACTTCACTCAGGGATAAAATATCTCCAAATATTATAGACCCTCCAAAGAATGTTACACTGTTTGCTAACCTAAAAGGTTTTCATCCATGTAAAAAATGTATAATTTGTAGATGTAGCAATTTTACAAAGAAAAGCTACTGTTTTAATTCTACTGCAAAAGGCACTACTTACAATATAGAAGACTATATCACATGCGCTAGCAAAAATTTAGTCTATCTCCTTCAATGTCCATGTAAATTGCAATATGTGGGACCCACCACTAGATGCTTAAAAGACAGATTCAGGGAGCATGTCAATAACATTAAAAAAGGATACAAAGAACATTCCTTGTCGCATCATTACAAAAAGCGACACAACATGGACCCATCCTCACTTATATTTATGGGAATAGGAATTATTAATGCCCACTGGAGGGGGTCAAATAAAAGGAGAGCGGTGTTGCAGTTAGCATCAAAATGGATTTATGAACTAGGCTCCTTGCACCCTAATGGTCTTAATATTGCCTTCGATTTGAATTGCTTCATAGATAACAGCTAGATGTACCACTGAGAACATTTTATTTGGGTCTATTTATTTACTCATTATTTATTTATTTTTCTAATTACATAAGAGGAATATGGGTATTTTAACCCATATCACATAGGTTTTAGGGCCTTTTCTATGTTAAATATTTTATATTTAAAATTTTCTTGTTTTCTATTGGCTTTTATGAATATTACCGTATTTTCCGGCGTATAAGACGACTGGGCGTATAAGACGATCCCCTACTTTTCCTGTTAAAATATAGGGTTTGAGCTATACTCGCCATATAAGACTACCCCTCTTCCAACGCACACCAAATAAAAATGAAAAAACATCAGATTTGATTTCAATATGGTATGGTATTTCAGTATGGTATTCCAATGATGGGGTGCTATTCCTCCCACTGACACCAATGATGAGGCACTACTCCTCCCACTGACACCAATGATGGGGCACTATTTCATCCACTGACACCAATGATGGGGCACTATTCCTCCCACTGATACCAATGATGGGACACTATTCCTCCCACTGACACCAATGATGGTGCCCCATCATTAGTGTCAGTGTATGAGGAATAGTGCCCCATCATTAGTCAGTGGGAGGAATAGTGCCCCATCATTGGTGTCAGTGGGAGGAATAGTGTCCCATCATTGGTATCAGTGGGAGGAATAGTGTCCCATCATTAGTGTCAGTGGGAGGAATAGTGTCCCATCATTGGTGTCAGTGGGAGGAATAGTGCTCCATCATTGGTGTCAGTGGGAGGAATAGTGGCCCATCATTGGTATCAGTGGGAGGAATAGCACCCCATCATTGGTATCAGTGGGAGGAATAGCACCCCATCATTGGTGTCAGTGGGAGGAATAGCGCCCCATCATTGGTGTCAGTGGGAGGAATAGCGCCCCATCATTGGTGTCAGTGGCAGGAATTGCGCCCCATCATTGGTGTCAGTGGGAGGAATAGCGCCCCATCATTGGTGTCAGTGGGAGGAATAGCGCCCCATCATTGGTATCAGTGGGGAGAATAGTGCCCCATCGTTGGTATCAGTGGGAGGAATAGTGCCCCATCATTGGTGTCAGTGGGAGGAATAGTGCCCCATCATTGGTATCAGTGGGAGGAATAGTGCTCCATCATTGGTATCAGTGGGGAGAATAGTGCCCCATCATTGGTGTCAGTGGGGAGGAGGAATAGTGCCCCATCATTGGTGTCAGTGGGAGGAATAGTGCCCCATCATTGGTATCAGTGGGAGGAATAGTGCTCCATCATTGGTATCAGTGGGGAGAATAGTGCCCCATCATTGGTGTCAGTGGGGAGGAGGAATAGTGCCCCATCATTGGTATCAGTGGGGAGAACAGTGCCTCATCGTTGGTGTCAGTGGGGGAGGAACAGTGCCTCATGGTTGGTGTCAGTGGGGGAGGAACAGTGCCTCATGGTTGGTGTCAGTGGAGGAGGAATAGTGCCCCATCGCTAGTGTCAGTGGGGGAGAGGAGCAGCTGCTCCTTCTTCCAGTGCGGCCGCTCGATTTTCGCGGGGCCGCTCGGCTCCGCCTCCTCGCCGGTGATTGGTCGCCTGTGTGCCTTTCCAGTGCTGGCGCCCAATCACCGGTGAGGAGGCGGAGCCGAGCGGCCGCGTGACCATCGAGCGGCCGAACTGAAAGAAGGAGCAGCCGCGCTTCCTGGACCGGATCGTCATGGGACCGGAGCCAGGTAAGGTAAAGCAGCCCCTCTGTCCACCCCTGTGCTTAGTGTCCGCTGGAGGAGGAGGGGGGGGCGGTGCCGCGCCGCCCCTCGAAAAAGTGCCGCCCTGACACCGGCTCGCACCGGCGTATAAGACGACCCCCGAATTTTCAGAAGATTTTCAGGGGTTGAAAAGTCGTCTTATACGCCGGAAAATACGGTATGTTTACTTTATTATTATGTAACACATGCATTATTTATTATATTTATACCTATTATATACAAGCCAATTTTATTCGGTCATTGCATATTTTAGTTTTATATTTTATATTTTTGTCATTGCATATTTTATCTGTTATGATTTTATATTTGCATATAGTATGTCCACATTCATAGTGGTTTTATTTTTATGCTATTTTTTATGTTGTTTATAACTGACCAATGTATTATTCAGTTTTATATATTTATTTCCATCCTTTATTGACATCCTACAGTCAGGTCCATAAATATTGGGACATCGACACAATTCTAACATTTTTGGCTCTATACACCACCACAATGGATTTGAAATGAAACAAACAAGATGTGCTTTAACTGCAGACTGTCAGCTTTAATTTGAGGGTATTTACATCCAAATCAGGTGAACAGTGTTGGAATTACAACACTTTGCATATGTGCCTCCCACTTCTTAAGGGACCAAAAGTAATGGGACAGAATAATAATCATAAATCAAACTTTCACTTTTTAATACTTGGTTGCAAATCCTTTGCAGTCAATTACAGCCTGAAGTCTGGAACGCATAGACATCACCAGACGCTGGGTTTCATCCCTGGTGATGCTCTGCCAGGCCTCTACTGCAACTGTCTTCAGTTCCTGCTTGTTCTTGGGGCATTTTCCCTTCACTTTTGTCTTCAGCAAGTGAAATGCATGCTCAATCGGATTCAGGTCAGGTGATTGACTTGGCCATTGCATAACATTCCACTTCTTTCCCTTAAAAAACTCTTTGGTTGCCTTTGCAGTATGCTTTGGGTCATTGTCCATCTGCACTGTGAAATGGTGTCCAATGAGTTCTGAAGCATTTGGCTGAATATGAGCAGATAATATTGCCCGGAACACTTCAGAATTCATCCTGCTGCTTTTGTCAGCAGTCACATCATCAATAAATACAAGAGAACCAGTTCCATTGGCAGCCATACATGCCCATGCCATGACACTACCACCACCATGCTTCACTGATGAGGTGGTATGCTTAGGATCATGAGCAGTTCCTTTCCTTCTCCATACTCTTCTCTTCCCATCACTCTGGTACAAGTTGATCTTGGTCTCATCTGTCCATAGGATGTTGTTCCAGAACTGTGAAGGCTTTTTTAGATGTCGTTTGGCAAACTCTAATCTGGCCTTCCTGTTTTTGAGGCTCACCAATGGTTTACATCTTGTGGTGAACCCTCTGTATTCACTCTGGTGAACTCTTCTCTTGATTGTTGACTTTGACACACATATACCTACCTCCTGGAGAGTGTTCCTGATCTGGCCAACTGTTGTGAAGGGTGTTTTCTTCACCAGGGAAAGAATTCTTCGGTCATCCACCACAGTTGTTTTGCGTGGTCTTCCGGGTCTTTTGGTGTTGCTGAGCTCACTGGTGCGTTCCTTCTTTTTAAGAATGTTCCAAACAGTTGTTTTGGCCACGCCTAATGTTTTTGCTATCTCTCTGATGGGTTTGTTTTGTTTTTTCAGCCTAATGATGGCTTGCTTCACTGATGGTGACAGCACTTTGGATCTCATCTTGAGAGTTGACAGCAACAGATTCCAAATGCAAATAGCACACTTGAAATTAACTCTGGACCTTTTATCTGCTCATTGTAATTGGGATAATGAGGGAATAACACACACCTGGCCATGGAACAGCTAAGAAGCCAATTGTCCCATTACTTTTGGTCCCTTAAAAAGTGGGAGGCACATATGCAAACTGTTGTAATTCTTACACCGTTCACCTGATTTGGGTGTAAATACCCTCAAATTAAAGCTGACAGTCTGCAGTTAAATTACATCTTGTTCGTTTCATTTCAAATCCATTGTGGTGGTGTATAGAGCCAAAAATGTTAGAATTGTGTCGATGTCCCAATATTTATGGACCTGACTGTATATTTGATGTCACCATGGGGAATAATATTTACATTTCATTTTTGCCTCTACACATACAGTATTATATATGGCTATTACTTATAGCACCAGTTAAATGTGTATAGTGGGTGGTCTTTGCATATATCTTCATTATATGCTGGGCAACGTTAGTTTGTATTGCCCTATTGTTGTAAAATACATGGGACCCCATTAGATGGTTTTCTAAGCATTCATCCTGCTTCTGCTGTTCCTTTACAGATTTGCATTACAAGGTGACTTTTCAGCTTACACTCTGGTGTCTAATTACCACCAACAAAATGGCGCTGCGGTGCGCGCGCATCCACAGGGGATAATACAGTTCATTCTAGTCCCCGCGATCTATGGTAAAATGGCACCGACGCACTGCGCATGTGCCGATCGCCGACAAAATGGCGGCCACGATAATTGCGAGCGCCATTTTCAAACATAAATAGGAGCTACAGGACGCCTTACACTGCAAGCCCAGCACCCTATAATGATGCATAGCACGAAACGCGTCAAGGGGGCAGCAGTTACTGGACGTCTAGCCACCTGAATTTTATATGGTCAGTTTTTTTCCTTATATTACTTACTTATTTGCCTGTATACACCTATTTGATGAATAAATCGTCTACGGTAACACACTATGTGGTGTCCCTTATTGGGCTTTCTTCACTGAGAGCCTCCATCCGCAGAACCTGCTTTTTAAAAGGGACCCCTGATGGTGGTACGTTTGAAGGTCTTTTGAGCACCCTGCCCTAGACGTGACCAGAAGGTGTACAGGATCCTGGCCCTATTTGGAAGCATATGTACCTGAGTTATACCTGATGAGACAGGCTATCTCAAATGCGTGTACTTACGCACTTCTGGTGAATGCGCAATTCATTCATTTATCACTCGTCATCTGCCACTCCGGATCAGTTCCCCACGCACTTACATTAGGATCTCATTGGATCCCCACGATTTATTTATTTTTTTCTCCTCTATTCTCATTGATTTGTTCACTTACTCTGGTCACCTAATGGTGACATATGACTCTGCACATTTGTTATGCTATATTTTAGATCATATATTATGCTGCAACATTTGTTCTAGTGCTACACCTATTATTTATATAGCTATAGGTGTCTGCCAGAGCCTTAAAGTTTTGTCTAGGAGCTTAGACTCCACATGCAGTAAGGGTGAGCTAAGTGAACATTGAGCAGATTTCCCTCAGGCTCCCTGTTTTGCTGTGGATGCTTTTAAAAGATTACTTTCAGGAGATGTTGTGCTTAGTACTATTGTTCATAAATATGCAAAGGGGTTCTTTGGTTAAAGCATTGATCTGTAGTAATACTCTGCAAGAAGCTGTCGACAGGTTTTCCTGTTCATGAACTGCAGACCAGGATAAGTATATCAAGAAGATTTCAGGAAGAAAATGTTAAATTTACCAGTTTGGAATATGGGAGAGCGTGCATCTCATAGGGCGCCTGCTCTTTTTACTTCTACTCCTGAGACAAATCCTTTGACACTTGCAGACTTTGGCCTCCAGGGCAAAGACACAGAATCAGTTCTGTTACAAGTCCTGGTCTTTTACATAGTTAAATAGTTGGTAAGGTTGAATAAAGACACCAGTCCATCCAGTTCAACTTGTATGGGTGTGTTCATGTCAAAAACATTGCCTGTATCCCTGTATCCCTTTTGAGTCAGCAAAACTGGACTCTAGGGCTAATTTTCAATGGAGGGGCACTGCCACGTGTTCATGAGTTTTCCCATTTCACATTTTGGCTTTCCACGAATCTTCAAAAGCATTCTTGTTGTTAGAGGCTTGACCACATTTTCGTGAGGAAAGATCAGGCCAGTTCCAGAGAACAAAAAGATTTGTTGTTTTTACTCAAACCTTTGTTCTCATGGTTCCTAAGCCAAACAGGCAATGTTTGTTCTCTGCTGGATTTCAACAAGTTTTCTCCAGAAACTGAGTGGCCCAAGAACAGACCAGGGATCCTTGGGTGTTTGCAGTAGATGCCCTGATGATGCCTTGGGACCAGTCTCCCTGAGATATGCTTTTCCTCCTTTTATGGCTTCTTCCTCATCTGCTTTGCAGGATCTGGGTGAAAACAATGCCACTGGTCTTAATCGCACCAGCTTGGTCCAGGAGAATGCAGTATTCCGATATTGTGAACATGTCGATTGATGAACTTTGGTCTCTTTCAGCTCGATTAGATTTCCTTATTGCAAGGTCTGATCTTCCATACTTCTTTATGGTTGCCGTCTTGAATAACGTGGGTTTTGAAGCCAAAGTTTGGAAGGATAGGGGAGTGTCTGATTCAGTCATCCTCTCACTTTTTAGAACCAGCTTCTTCGAGGAAGATTTATCATAGTATTTTGGAGATCCTATGTAGCTTAGTGTGAAGCTAAGTGGTTTTCATCCTTGCAAGTATGTTATGGGCCATATTTTAACTTTTCTCCAGTCAAGGGTGCCTGACCCCTGCCCTTCTGACCAACTTGTGACAAAGGACTGGCCAACCTCACACTGTGCTGCCACTTACGTAACAATGCCATTCTCAGCTGCACCCTGCGCAATGATTTTCCAGTCTGCAGGACCACAACTAGGTGCCAGCAGCCTGAGATCAATGTCACTGGGTTAAGCAATAAACTCCTTAAGCTACCACTGCCACCTTTTGACTGAGAAGGCAGAAACTCATAATCTTAGCAATAACAAATATGAAAAATAAACATCTGCCATATACAGTAGCACTCTTCAAGAGACAGGGATTCTTTAGTTTACATCAAAAGCCTTAGGAATGTTTTAACACTTTTCAAAAGTTTAGGGTTTAAAAATGAAAAGGTCAAAAATGGTGCAAATAATATATTTACAGAACAAAAGGTGTTACAAATAAAAAAAGAGACAATAAAGCAAAAGAGAATTAAAAAGGAGTTGAAAATGAATAATATTTGCAGAGTCCTTGGTTTGATCAGTCCAATTGTTCAAGCAAAAAATGGCACAGTGGCTCTTTCCAGTCCAGTTAGGTGTTCCTTGTTTGAGGTTAAAATGAGAGAGATCAGAGTCCTGACATTTCCTTTTTCTGTCGTATCAAAGGGGTGTCACAGAGCCAATCTGACCAATTACCTGGTATTAGGGGTGGTGGCTGGGAGTTCACTATATTTATGACTGTATCATAGCTTTCCCTTACACACAGTTTTATACTAATATTAATATCTTCCACTATGTACATGTTGCAAACTGGAAGCTGGTAGATTATTGTTCAGCATTAGATTTCATGTCCAGGGATACCAAACACAGAGCATTTTGGATGGGTCACCCAGGAGGGAGGAGACTGCTTTCTCTTCTTTCATATGTGCTAACTTAGTCATGTATGACCTTGATTTGTTCAGTATGATATTCTCCATTCAAATATACACTACATTGCCAAAAGTATTGGAACGCCTGCATTTACACGCACATTAAACTTTAATTGCATCCCAGTCATAGTCCGTAGGGTTCAATATTGAGTTGGCCCACCCTTTGCAGGTAGAACAGCTTCTCGAAAGCTGTCTACAAGGTTTAGGAGTGTGTCTATGGGAATGTTTGACCATTGTTCCAGAAGCACATTTGTGAGGTCAGGCACTGATGTCAGTTGAGAAGGCCTGGCTCGCAGTCTCCGCTCTAATTAATCCCAAAGGTGTTCTATCGGGTTGAGGTCAGGACTCTGTGTAGGCCAGTCAAGTTCCTCCACCCCAAACTCGCTCATCCATGTCTTTATGGACCTTGCTTTGTGCATTGGTACGCAGTCATGTTGTAACAGAAAAGGGCCATCCCCAAACTGTTCCCACAAATTTCGGAGCATGAAATTGTCCAAAATGTCTTGGTATGCTGATGCCTTAAGAGTTCCTTCTACTGGAACTAAGGGGCCAAGCCAAACCCCTGAAAAACAACCCCACACCATAATCCCCCCTCCACCAAACTATACACTTGGCACAATAAAGTCAGGCAAGTACCGTTCTCCTGGCAACCACCAAACCCAGACACATCCATCGGATTGCCAGACAGAGAAGTGTGACTTGTCTGCTTTATACCACTGCATTCCACACTGTGCATTACACTTGCTGATGTAAGGCTTAGATGCAGCTGCTCGACCATGGAAATCCATTCCGTGAAGTTCTACACACTTTTGTGCTAATCTGAAGGCTGCATGAAGTTTGGAGGTCTTTAGCTATTGACTCAACAGACATTTGGCGACTTCTGCGCACTGTGCTCTTCAGCATGCACTGACCCCGCTCTGTCATTTTATGTGGCCTATCGCTTTGTGGCCGAGTTGCTGTTGTTCCCAGTGGCTTCTACTTTATTAGAATACCACTAATGTGGAATATTTAGTAGCAAGGAAATTTCACGCTTATTGCACAGGTGACAACCTATCACGATACCATGCTTGAATTCACTGAGCTCCTGAGAGCAACCTATTTTTTCAAAAATGTTTGTAGAAGCAGTCTGCATGCCTAGGTACTTGATGTTATACACCTGTGGCCACGGAGGTGATTGGAACACCTGAATCCAATGATTTGGAGGGGTGTCCCAATACTTTTTGCAATATAGTGTTTACTTAATATCGTGTCTTGGTCCTGTTGGATTTAATGAATTGTGTGTGGATTTTAAGTTGTGAATTGAGGTCTCAGAGGTTGCCCACACCTGGCTGCTTTCTGTGTAGACGTTTATGTCACGCTATGTGTTCCTAGTGCTTTAATAGCCCCACACATCATGTGTGACAGAATGGACAGATTTTGTCATTGTTTTACGATAGGTCAGAGGGAAATGTTAATCTGTAGAGTTTTTTTTATGGTCCATAGGCATCCTGCCAGTATTCGACTCGCTATTTACAGCTCTGACCAAGGCCTATGTGCTTGTGTCTGCTGTCCCTAAGCTGAGATAAGAGGCTCTTTTGAAGTTTGTTAAAAATAAGGTTATGAATTCCTTATATTGCAGGAGGAGGGAGGGGGTAAGATCACTGTGCTCAGTAACCGAAACCGACTTCACTAAGCTCCACCCCACGCGATACACCACCAACCATGTGGCTTCGTCAGGAATAGCCCTGATGAAGGCACGTGGCTGCTGGTGTAACGTGTGGGGCAGAGTTTAGTGACATCAGTTCTGGTTACGGATTTGTGGACCGGAAAGAGTTTACTCTATATCAATCTTGAATATCTCAATTATTGTGAATGCTTGTCTGCTTCTTGATTTTGTCCAATAAATGGTAGTATGCTATTGGAGCGTGTTTTTTTTTCTTTCTACATGTGAGAACTGAGTGGTGAAGAGATCCTGGTATGTTGCATTTCTTGGTATTGCCATTATCAGCTTTATGTTGCCATCTGAAGTCCATGAATTGAATTAATATGCTTGATTGACCTATACTAATATATAAGTCACTTGATGAGGTGGGCGGCCATCCTCAATTGTTGGTGGAGGTGCACATATTTGAGGTGGAGCACAGTAGTTTGGAGTTGTTAAATCTCATTCAAGCACAATATACAGTATTTAAGCACTTTAAAGAGTTGGAGTCGTCACAGTCAAAAAGGACTTTGCATGCAATACTTTGTATATATTTTTCACTTTGGACACTTTATACGTTATGGTTATATAAGATATGAGTTAGTGCAGCACTATTGTTTTCATTTGGTTGTATTGAGTGTGGGATCACTTTTAAGTGCTATTGCAGCAAGCTAATTGGGTTTATTAATGTATACACATTTGTCTGATAGCGCACACTGTTTTGTTTATTATAATATTGCCATTATATGCAGTGTTATATGGGAAACAATTACATGACACCATCCCGAGTGATGCCCCTGGTGGCACTGTCTCCTTCTCCTTATGAGCAGTGCTTTGGGATGTCCTGATCAGTAAGGAATAATGTGATGGCTCTGTGTCCCATGATATACAGGCAAGTACAAAAATCCAGTTTTGTTTAATTCACTTCTTGAAGTATATCGCTGCTTCCCCACTGAGAACTCCTTCTAGTGTGCAATTTGCAATTGTATTTTTGCCATCCAAGTGAATAACTTTACATTTCTCAATATTGAACCTCATCTGCCATGCAGCTGCCGAATTCCCTAGTTGGTCAAGGTCTTCCTGTAATTATGCTACATTATGTGACAGCGTTATTTTGCTGCATAATTAGTAACACCAGCAAACACTTATAATGAGCTCTTGATTCCAACCTTTATAGCATTAATAAACAAACTAAACAGCTTTGGTCATGAGACAGAACCCTGGGGCACACCACTCACAACTTTAGTCCAGTTAGAGAAATGAGTCATTTATCACTACTCTCTAGACCCATTCATGTAACCAGTTTCCTATCCATGTACATATAATTTCTCAAAACTCTAACAGAGCTTATTTTAGAGAGTAATTGTTTATGAAGTACAGTATCAAACGCCTTAGAAAAATTTAGATAGACTATGTCCACTGAATTTCCACTATCCATTTTCTCACTAAGGCTGGCATTACATTGTACAATTTTCTTGCACTTTTTTTGTACAATTTCCTTTAGATTAACCTTCAACTATGTAGTGTAAGGGCCTGCCTAGCTGGATACAGTTGAAAGTGTTGTTTAGGTTTGATCTCATATTATATGCCTTTCGGTAAATCTAAAGGAAAATTATTGTTATTGTTGCTTATGATACCTTTATTGTAGGCCAAAGCTATCTTAACTAAATTCCCCTGTTTATTTCAACATGTTTGTATTGAAGATTTTCAATAACAAAGTAATATAATAATAATGACGTTCAGTTCAATAAAAATTGCAGTCATACAATACAGTATTGGAATGGGTGTACCCCACCATTAGGCTGGGGACAACTTAGGAATAAGGCAATTGCATCAGAGGTAGATATGGATGTATACTGAACTTTTGGTGAGGTGTAGGAAATGGTAGAGGGGTGTTAAACAGGGGGGGGGGGGACAGGAAGAGGGTAGGGAGAGGAGGAGGAAATTGTAATGGGGTGGAGAGAGGAGTACCAGTCTAAAATGGATGGGTAGTTCAATTGTTTGTACGAAATCAGGCTTGTACTGAGCAATTGGAATGTCGTAACCAGCTAGTCCATTGGGAATTGAATTTGTATTGGGTGGAGTTGTTGAGGGCCGATCTTTTTTCCATTTCGCATGGGAAATTAAGATCTGTAATTAGTGATTTGAGAGAAGGGGCAGTACTGGTGTTCCATAATCTGGTTAGAGTGATTTTTGCTGTGAAAAGTCTGTGGACAATGATGGTGCGACAGGTATAGGGGAATTTTTCAATCCCAATGTGTAAAAGCGCGAGTGAAGTGTTTGGGGTGATCACTGTTTGGGTTATTTCAGAGAGTAGTTGGAAGACACTTTTCCAAAGCAGTTCATTGATTTGCATGACCATAATATGTGTAGTGTTGAGCCTATGTCTCCGCATTGCCACCAACAAGAGGCAGAGTGTTTTGGGTAATACATGGCAAGTTTGACCGGAGTTAGGTACCATTGGTGAAGGATTTTTAAATATGATTCCCAGTGCGAGCTGCAGCAGGATGATTTGTAAGTGGCATTAAATGCTGTGCTTCATGCGTGTGATGTAATTGTTTCTGAAAGAGTTTTTTCCCAGTTGGATAAAGAGGTAGATCTTAGAGCAAAATGCAGGTTCGTTATGTATTTGTAGAAAGTAGAGATGCCTTTACCTGGGTATTGCGGTTTTGTAAAGAAAAGGTAGGCAGTATTAGGGATTTTTGTGGTATGAGGTATACTCTTTGTTCGTATACAGTGGACAATTCTTAAGTAGGTGAAGTATTCCATGGAGGGCAAATTGAACGTAGATTGGAGATTTTGAAATGGCTGTAGGGCGTGGTCTTTATAGAGGTCTGTTATTTTGTGTATGTTTCGTTTTTCCCATTGGGATAGGCGTATTGAGGGTGTAATGGCGTGTAATATGTCAATGGGGGTGAGAATTCGTTTGGGGTCTGTGTATTCCATGGTCAGAAGATTGCGCCAGGCCTGAAGGGCGGCTTGGATACATGGATGTTTTAATTGGTTTGTGGCATTGGTGGAATTAGGAGTAAATTTTGGGTTTTAAGTGGATGGAAGGGTAAGGTTTCCATTGTAGACCAAATTTTTTCTCTGGTTGGGTTCCACCAAAAGTATATTTGGTCCAGAAGAGTAGCATTATAGTAGGATTTTAGATGTGGGAGGGCAGCGCCTCCTTTGGAAGATGGGCGTATTAAGAGATTGGTAGTGCATCTAGGTTTTTTAGAGTTCCATAAAAATCTGGAGAGAATCGATTGTAATTTGGAGAGGAAAGTGTTAGGAACTGGTATGGGGAGCGTGCAAAAGATGTACAGGATTTTTGGTAGGATGTACATTTTCAAGGTCGCAACTCAGCCTAATTTGGAAAGTTCTGAGGTACGTAGGGTGGCAATTTCTTGGGGTATAGTGTTGAGTAGTGTTTTGTGGTTTGAGGAGAATAGTTGGTCCGTTGTTGCAGTGAGTTTGATTCCCAAATAGGGGATGTTATTTTTTTCCCAGGAGAAGGGGATTTGTTTAGCAAGTAATGTTTGGTGTGGTGTGTGGAAATTTAAGATTGGAAATTTGGGTTCATTGAGTTTATAATAAGAAACCGTTGAGTATTGTTGAAGGTGCGTTCATATTGTTTTGAGGGATTTGGTTGGGTTGGTAATCATCAATATGATGTCATCTGCAAACAGACTAATTTTGTGTTCAGTGTTAAGGTGTTTGATGCCAGTAAATGCCGGGTCATCCCTGAGTTTAGAGGCTAAGGGTTCAATGAGCAATGCAAACATGATGGGGGATAGTGGGCAGCCTTGCCTAGTGCCATTGGTGATATCGAAGGGGTCTGATAACGTTCCGTCTGTTAATACTCTGGCTGAGGGGAGGGAATATAATGCTGTTAGCATCCATCTTGTAATTCCAAATTTCTGTAATGTCAATCGCATAAATAGCCAATGTATTCGATCAAATGCTTTTTCTGCATCTAAGGATAAGAGTATTGAGGGCTGTTTGGTGTGTTCTAAATGGTGGAGGAGAGATATACAGTCAGGTCCATAAATATTGGGACATCGACACAATTCTAACATTTTTGGCTCTATACACCACCACAATGTATTTGAAATGAAACAAACAAGATGTGCGTTAACTGCAGACTGTCAGCTTTAATTTGAGGGTATTTACATTCAAATCAGGTGAACGGTGTAGAAATTACAGCAGTTTGCATATGTGCCTCCCACTTGTTAAGGGACCAAAAGTAATGGGACAAATGGCTTCTCAGCTGTTACATGGCCAGGTGTGTGTTTTTCCCTCATTATCCCAATTACAATGAGCAGATAAAAGGTCCAGAGTTCATTTCAAGTGTGCTATTTGCATTTGGAATCTGTTGCTGTCAACTCTCAAGATGAGATCCAAAGAGCTGTCACTATCAGTGAAGCAAGCCATCATTAGGCTGAAAAAAACAAAACAAACCCATCAGAGAGATAGCAAAAACATTAGGCGTGGCCAAAACAACTGTTTGGAACATTCCTAAAAAGAAGGAACGCACCGGTGAGCTCAGCAACACCAAAAGACCTGGAAGACAACAGAAAACAACTGTGGTGGATGACCGAAGAATTCTTTCCCTGGTGAAGAAAACACCTTTCACAACAGTTGGCCAGATCAAGAACACTCTCCAGGAGGTAGGTGTATGTGTGTCAAAGTCAACAATCAAGAGAAGAGTTCACCAGAGTGAATACAGAGGGTTCACCACAAGATGTAAACCATTGGTGAGCCTCAAAAACAGGAAGGCCAGATTAGAGTTTGCCAAACGACATCTAAAAAAGCCTTCACAGTTCTGGAACAACATCCTATGGACAGATGAGACTAAGATCAACTTATACCAGAGTGATGGGAAGAGAAGAGTATGGAGAAGGAAAGGAACTGCTCATGATCCTAAGCATGCCACCTAATCAGTGAAGCGTGGTGGTGGTATTGTCATGGCGTGGGCATGTATGGCTGCCAATGGAACTGGTTCTCTTGTATTTATTGATGATGTGACTGCTGACAAAAGCAGCAGGATGAATTCTGAAGTGTTTCGGGCAATATTATCTGCTCATATTCAGCCAAATGCTTCACAACTCATTGGACGCCGCTTCACAGTGCAGATGGACAATGACCCAAAGCATACTGCAAAAGCAACCAAAGAGTTTTTTAAGGGAAAGAAGTGGAATGTTATGCAATGGCCAAGTCAATCACCAGACCTGAATCCGATTGAGCATGCATTTCACTAGCTGAAGACAAAACTGAAGGGAAAATGCCCCAAGAACAAGCAGGAACTGAAGACAGTTGCAGTAGAGGCCTGGCAGAGCATCACCAGGGATGAAACCCAGCGTCTGGTGATGTCTATGCATTCCAGACTTCAGGCTGTAATTGACTGCAAAGGATTTGCAACCAAGTATTAAAAAGTGAAAGTTTGATTTATGATGATTATTCTGTCCCATTACTTTTGGTTCCTTAACAAGTGGGAGGCACATATGCAAACTGTTGTAATTCCTACACCGTTCACCTGATTTGGATGTAAATACCCTCAAATTAAAGCTGACAGTCTGCAGTTAAAGCACATCTTGTTTGTTTCATTTCAAATCCATTGTGGTGGTGTGTAGAGCCAAAAATGTTAGAATTGTGTCTATGTCCCAATATTTATGGACATGACTTTAAGTCTTCTGGTGGCAGCGGGTGCTTGGCGGCCTGGTATGAATCCTACTTGGTCTGGGTGTATTAGGTTACGAAGATAAGGGAGTAATCTGCAAGCTATAATTTTTGCATAAAGTTTTATGTCTGTGTTGAGTAGGGAGATTGGTCTATAATTTTAGATGAGTTGCGGGTCTTTGCCAGGTTTTGGGATTGTTATTATTATTGATTGTAGCATGTCTTTGGGAAATATGCCAGTGGTGGCAGCATGGTTAAAGAGTTTGTATAGGTATGGTGCTAGATTAGGGGCAACATATTTGTAAAATTCATTTGTATAACCGTCGTTTCCTGGAGATTTGTTAAGAGGGAGTGTTTTGATGATATTTTCTATTTCTGTGATAGATATCGGAGTAGATATAGCGTCAAGTTGAGATGGGGAGAGTTGGGGGAGTTTGGTTGTGTGAAGAAATTGTTGTATGGATGTTAGTGTTGGTTGGATAGTGTCAGGATCGTTTTTAAGATTGTATAGTTGTTGGTAATAGGTCGCAAAGGCATTAGCTATTTCTTGTGGATTTGTGGTTAAGGTATGTGTAGTTGGCTGATGAACTGAGGATATTTTGGCTTTTAGGCGTCGCTGTTTAATCATTTTGGTTAATAGGGAGTTAGCTTTGTTGCTCATGGAGTAAAATTTAGCCTTCGTTTTTTGAAGGTTGAGATCGTATTTATAAAGTAGGAGGGATCTGAGTTTGTTTCTATCCGTGGTGAGGGAAGTAGAGGTTGAGGGGTTTGGGGATGTTTTGTTTAATTCTTCTTTTGTTTTAATTGACATGAGGAGTTTGTCTATTTGTTGGTTTCTTTGTTTAGAGATACGGGCGTTTAGTTGAATAGGAATACCTCTCATGTATGCCTTGTAAGTGGACCATAGTATACAGTTGCAAGAAAAAGTATGTGAACCCCTTGGGATTACGTGGAGTTTTGCATGAATTGGGCATAAAATGTGCTCTGAACGTCATCTAAGTCACAACAGAAGAAGAACAGTCTGCTGAACATAATACTACACAAACCTTAGATGTTGACATATGACGATGCCAACACAGTACAGAAAAGCAGACAGGATGCAGGTACAGGGGCTTTTGGGAAAACATACACCAAGGCCCTGATTGCAAGTCTGGCCATTCCTTATATGCACCTCCTGTAATCAGCCTCAGGTGTTTTGGCTGACTGCAGGAGTGAGCCTCTGGTTGCTGAGAGCACCCGCTGGCCAGTCCTGGTACTGCAACCCACAAGGCAGGTGAGTCCCACCACTATTGGCGCGTCCATTCCTGACAATCCCAGACTGTCAGCTAAAGACCTACAGAAATCTCTGGCACATGCTAACATTTTTGTTGACACATCTACAATAAGGAAAACATTAAACAAGAATGGAGTACATGGGAGGACACCACGGAGGAAGCTTTTGCTGTCCAAAAAGAATATTGCAGAACGTTTGAAGTTTGCAAAAGAGCACCTGGATGTTCCACAGCACTACTGGCAAAATATACTGTGGACAGATGAAACCAAGATTGAGTTGTTTGGGAAGAACACACAACACTATATGTGGAGAAAAAAAGGCACAGCACACCAATATCAAAACCTCATCCCCACTGTAAAACATGGCGGAGGGAGCATCATGGTTTGGGGCTGCTTTGCTGCCTCAGGGCCTGGACGGATTGTTGTCATTGATGGGAAAATGAATTCCAGAGTTTATCAAGACATTTTGCAGGAAAACGTACGACCATCTGTCCGCCAACTGAAGCTCCGCAGAGGATGGGTGATGCAACAGGACAATGACCCAAAGCATACAAGTAATTCAACAAAACAATGACGGCAACAGCACAGAATACGCCTTCTGGAGTGGCCCAGCCAGAGTCCTGACCTCAACCCGATTGAAATGCTGTGGCATGACCTTAAGAGAGCGATTCACACCAGACATCCCAAGAATATTGCTACACTGAAACAGTTTTGTGAAGAGGAGTGGTCCAAAATTACTCCAGATCATTGTGCAGGTCTGATCTGCAACTACAGGAAACGTTTGGTTGAGGTTATTGCTGCCAAAGGAGGGTCAACCAGTTATTAAGTCCAAAGGTTCACATACTTTTTCCTCCCTGCACTGTGAATGTTTACATGTTATGTACAATTAAACCATGGCAACATCTAAGGTTTGTGTAGTATTATGTTCAGCAGACTGTTCTTCTTCTGTTGTGACTTAGATGACGTTCAGAGCACATTTTATGCCCAATTCATGCAAAACTCCACGTAATCCCAAGGGGTTCACATACTTTTTCTTGCAACTGTATGTTTTCTGTGGTCAGGATTCTTCAGTATGGTTGAGTTCAATCTCCATATTTAAGGGATTGTAGAATGTTGATTGTGGTCTAGAGTGATGGAAATTGGAGCGTGGTCCAACCATGTTATGGTGCCGATCTTGGAGGAGGTGATATATTGTAGGGTCCACTTGTCTGTGATGGAAAATGTAAATTCTGGAGTAGGAGAGGTAGGCCATAGAATAATAGGTGTAATCTTTTTCTGTACTGTGTTGGCATCGCCATATGTCGTAGAGGTCATTGTGTAGAAAGAGATGAAAGGTATGTTTTAAAGGAGCGTTTACTGGAAGAAGAGTCCAGGAGTGGGTTGTTTATGATGTTGAAGTCTCCACCTAATTGTAGCCTGCCTTGTTTCTGGGTAGATATGATTGAGATTAGTTTGTTGTAGAATTGGAGCTGGTTGGTATTTGGACTGTAAATGTTGATCAGGGTATATAGGATTTAGTTGATCTTGCATATCAAAATATGATAGCAGCCTTGTGGATCTGCTAATTCCAAGATATATTGGAATTGGAGGGAGTCTCTTATGGCGGTGATGACGCCATTCTTTTTCTTGGAGTTGGTTGCCATATATATCGATGAGAAGTGGTGTAAGTTAAATTTGAGAATTTTGGTGGAGGCAAAGTGGGATTCTTGGAGGAATAGAACATCAGTTTGCAAAGAGCGAGCTTCTTTTTGCAGTAGCGATCTCTTGTAAGGAGAGTTAAGGCCCTGGACAATCAAAGATGATATGCTAATCATATTGCTGGATGTATATGGGTTGCGTGGAGTAGAAGAGATTGGTAAGTTGTGGAAAAAAAATGGATATTTCTTTGTCGTGGCTGTAAAGCTTCCATAGAGAAGAAGTAGTGAACTTGATATGTTGCCTGGTTTGAGGAGGTTATTTTCGCTTGTAATAGAGGTGTTTGAGGGAAAGAAGGTTGATTTGAGCGACTGGTGGTATGAGGTGAGTAGGGTGTTAAAAAGGACTTGTGGAAAATACAAGTAACATGTGTAGCAGATGTTGCTACTGTATAACAGGGGAACAGAAACATACATGACTCAAAAAAGAAGTCATATTGACGAAAAACTTGAAGCTTAGAAATGTTCAGTTAGGGGCCGTCTGTGATACCCAGTGTGTTGGGTAGTAAATGGTGTTAGGGATTATTGGTTCAGGACCATTCTGCATCCATTTGTTGTGGTCAGGTTGAAGTGGATTGGTGGGAGTCCACTGGTAGGATGTTCCATGTTTTCAGGAGTTCAATGCCTGCTTCTAGGGTTTTGACCGTGTAGAGCCTTCCTTGATGTTTAACGATGAGCTTCGTGAGGAAACCCCATTGGTAGCCGATTCCATGGTTCTGCAGCGCTTTAGTTATGGTAATAAGTTTCTTGCGGTTGAGAAGTTTTGGATAGATCTGCGAATAGTTTGATATTCGCCTGAGATGCTGGAATTGAGGTAGGATTTCTAGCAGCCATCATGGTTTTTTATTTCACGTGGTAGAAGTGCACACGCGCTAGGATATCTCTAGGTATTGCGGCCGGTAGGAACAATGGTTTTGATATCCTGTGTGCACGATCTATGGCAAGCTCCACTTCTGTTAGAGAAGGGATGAGGTGCTTCATGTATTGCTGGATGTAAGGGACTATGTCGCCTGTAGTGATAGATTCCGGTATTCCGTGGAATTTAATATTGTTGCGCCTGGAGTGGTCCTCTAGGTCAGCCAATTTTAGGTTAATTTGTTCTATGTCAGCTCCGTGGTCTGTGTGCGTCTATGAGGTAATTGTGTGCCGTGAACATTTCCCCCATTTTGTTCTCAATATGGTGGATGCATCGGTCCTGATTTTGTACCGCGGATGAGATTTGCAATATAGTTGCTGTCAGGTCATCATGTAGTGTTTGTCGCAGGGATAGTAGCATACTTTCAGTGAGATTTCAGTGATAGGATGGTCAGAAGCAGGAACGTTTTCAATTAAAGATGGAGTAGAATTAGCAGTAATTGTATGAGGATAGGAAGGTTGCAGGTCAGAAAGAGATTTTATGTCCAGTCTGGGTCTGGACTTAGCAGGACTGCTTGTAGAAGGAGACAGGGGCGGAGAGGACTCACTCGGGTCTCCTGGGTATAGTGGTGCCTTGAGCCTGTGGTCTGCACTGTGTCTCCCTCTGCTTGTGTGAGGAGACTGTCTGCTGAGGAGCCAGCGCCATCTTGGATGCAGGGGCTGAGAGCAGGGAAGAAGCTAATCAGCTTCCCTGGTTGCCCTGGTGATCTGTGGCATCGGGGCATGATCTAGAGGGTGGCAGGAGCCCCTGTAACCCCTTATGTATCTGGGGAGAGGCTTCGGTATCCCTATGTCTAGTGTGAGCTGCGGTTAGGCTGATGGCGGGACGGAGCTCTTACTCACGAGCTGTCATCCCGGAGCCCCTAAATTCCCCTGTTTAGATCAACCACCAGAGCCCCCTAAAATTTATATGTAAATGTTGATTTTGTGAGAGCTTATCTTGTATGGTAACCTCTGCGGTATCCCAACGTGACATCTGTCAGCCCTAATAACCAGCTGTTCTGGCACCCACTGCTGAATTATGGGAGGTATGTATGGGGTTTCAGTGCTCCAGTGTGTCCCACACATGGAACTCCCTCCTTTGCATTGATCATGTTACTTTGCCTAGACTGGGCAAGTTCATTTTTACTGCATGTCCTTTATATGAATTATAATATGCTTTACCTCTGAAAGCTTAAATATTCTATACATGAGTGCCAAAAAAAGAACATGTCATGGAGTATATATAGTGGAAAGTACATTTTGATCTATCTTACTCTTATCTCACTAAAGGTGTCAGACTATGTTTTTGTGCTGTTATATTTTGCCTGGAGCGCTTTTCTAAATTCTTACCTTTCATTTTTATGTGAAATTCACCTAGCTGACTTTCCAGCTCATTTTCCAGTACACACATATTCTGTTGGGAAAAAAAATAATTTCATAATTATTCATTCTATCTATTCATTCTATCTTTTTATTGTTTTGTGTGAACATATATACAAGCAATCAAATACAAAATCAGAAATCCCTTTGTAGTAAAGTGCAGGACACCATTTGAACATGATAAATATGGCCAACATAAAATGCCAAATGCTCTGAAATGTGTGTACAGCTACTATACTATTTCTGTTGGTGGTATAGACCTCCTTTACGTTATAACATCCATCAGTTAGATACCAGCTTCAATTCATTGTTCTAATAAAAAAAAAAAAAATCACAAAAGCAGAAAGGAATGTCAAAAATATGGACATACACATCAGAGCATAGTATACTGCATTACATTATTACATTACATTACATTGAGTTTATATATCGCCAAAGGGTTTGCTCAGCGCTGTACAATAGAGGGGGGGACAATACATGAAACATTACAGCAACTACAAACAGCACACGAGGGGTTATAGGGCCCTACTCTTTCGAGCTTACAGTCTAGGAGGGAGGGGGTAGAGGTACAGGAGGAAGTGGCTGTGGGGGATGGAGTGGTAGGAGGAATGAAGGAGAACGTTCAGTTAGGTGAGGGTGGGGTAGGCTTCCCTAAAGAGGTGGGTTTTCAGGGAGCGCCTGAAGGTGAGGAGGGAAGGTGACAGTCTGATGGATTGGGGTAGTGAGTTCCAGAGGATGGGGGAGGACCTGGAGAAGTCTTGCAGACGTGCGTGTGAGGAGGAGACCAGGGACTACTGCACAAAGGAAATCCAGGTGTAAGTGCATTGAGTTATCAAGCATGGTGTTAATGTACAAGCAAGACATATGTAATAAATACAGTGATTATGAAGGGGGTGCATAGCAACACAAATTATATTTAAGGTTGGGGAGGAGGGGCAGGAAAGATGGGGATTGGAAGGTGGAGCTGAAGTCAGACTGTCACAGACATCAACATATGAGATTAGGCATCGATCCTCAGTAAAAGTTATGGTTAAATTGTCCATAGGGAGTCATTAAATTTTCGAGAAATGTTGAGAGATCCATGGATTCCAATTTCTATTTTTTTAATTTTTGTTTTACTTTGTCATAAAAAAATTGCTACCAACTTTTCATTAAACAAAAACCACAACACTATTTGTGTGACCCAGCCATTCTCAACTGGAGTGCCGTGGCATCCTGGTAGAGAAAGGCATTTAGATGAGACCTAGCTCCTGCTACTCTGCTAAACTGTACATTGGCACTGCAGGAGCTCAGTCACGACAGTGAATGCGCTTGAGAATGTGAAAGCACTGGAAAGGGGAGGTGTCTTGAGTGCTGAGCTTTCCACCTCCCCTTACAGTGCAGTACCTGGAATCAGCAATGCAGGTACAGTAATGCTGTTTTTTTTAAATATTGTGTATGTATGTGTTTGTGTATGTATTTATATGCATGCGTATGTATATACATTACTTTTAATCTTGACCCCTCATCCTGTATGATCAGAACTTCTTTTTTAGGGCTCATTCATAATAGTAGCAAGGACTGCCATTCCTCTTAAAAGCGATCTATGCTCAGATAGCTTTTCAGGTGTATGACAGTTGGTGGTGATTTATTGTCTCCTCGCCTCCTCACTGTTTTAACCCCCTAAATGCAGCAGCACTATGCCGTAATCACATGCAATGCATGTAATGCAGTCCATTCATTTCAATTGGCTACCCTACTGTGAGGCAATTCCACTGAGACATTGTAAGGGAATTCATATGCATAGATATGTGCATAGCATCACATAGAAATTAGCATAGGCACATTGATAATAGAAATTAGCATAGGCTCGCACATGCACATACATGTGTGCATGCATGTGGGAGCATGCCCACAGTTTCTGGCACCAGACGGGCTATTTAAGGCATGCTCTTGTTCACTGTCATTGTTGACTGGTCTTTCAGCTGTTCCCTGTGTCCTGCTACTGCTCTGCTGTTTCTCTAGTTGCTGACCCGGCTTGTCTTTGACCTGAACTTGGGTCCTGCTTCTGCCTACCCAGCTGTCATCCGCATCAGCTCTGCTCGTCACAGTGCATTCCTGTCTCAAGTCTACTTTGAGCCCTGACAAGCCTCGCATCTGGAACTTACAGCCCAGGTGGAGTGCCCCTTTAACTTTGACTAATTCTCCATGCACTAATACAGTTCCTGACCTGATGTTCTGCCAGCCTGCCTGGGACTGCATTGCCTGCTGCAAGCACTCCTATCAGCATCTGCCGGCACTTGTGTTCCTTTTCCTCCGTACCCTCTGTTCCACCTTCAGCAGTACCTGGGCTGAAGATAAAAGAGGGATTTCACCTGCTGCAGCCAGAGGAGCAACAGGAGAGGAGGAGAGCATACCAGGTACAGTACATTGCGGTGTCCAGTGTGTGACAGTGTACAGTGCATGGCGTTGTACAGTGCATTACGGTGTCCAGTGCGTTACAGTGCATTGTGGTGTCCAGTGCGTTACAGAGTACAGTGCATTGTGGTGTACAGTGCATGGCAGTGCCAAGTGCGTTACAGTGTACAGTGCATTGCAGTGTCCAGTGCATGGTGGTGTCCAGTGCATTACAGTGCATTGCAGTGTCCAGTGCGTTACAGTGTACAGTGCATTGCGGTGTCCAATGCCTTACAGTGTACAGTGCATTGCGATGTCTAGTGCATTACAGTGTACAGTGCATTGCGGTGTTAAGTGTGTTACAGTGCATTGTGGTGTCCAGTGCGTTACAGTGCATTTTGTTGTCCAAAACGTTTGAGTACAGTGCATTGCAGTGTCTAGTGCATTACAGTGTACAGTGCAGTGTACCCCTTTGAATGTCCGATGGTGCGTAAATTCCTCATTTCACTTCCTCACTAGCTATCAGTTTCAGAGGCTCCGAAATTCCAAGATAGCACAATCACCATACCCCCCCCCCAACAACAGTTAACAATAGAACAGTAACTCAATAAAACAACGACTTTATTTATTGAAATATGTTCCAAAAAATATATATGCTGAAGCAAAGGAATGACCAACCCACTGGCAACCCCAGGTCCCCATGCTTGGGCATATATGTTGTTTGTTAACTGCGGATGAAAAATCTCATCAAGCAGCACTGCACACAGTGACAAGTATCCTGTGAGTCCACCCTTTTGCTGTCAGAATAAACAGATCAGAACATCAGCTGAATGACATTCCTGCAAAGAAAACAACAGTTAGCAATAAAACAGTAGTGTTAAAACAGTAACTCAATAAAATAACTTTTTTTTACTTTAATTTTTTTTTACGTTTTAAACTTTTTTTTTTTAAACTGTAAACTGCAGATGTTAGGGTCTCTTAAAATGCGATAGCCAGTTTCCTTACTACCTAACAACTTTCAAGACCCTGTGTAAATATGTGCCCTAGATTGTGCAGTGCTGTACCCTATACTAATACTCCACTAGTGTGTGGTAGCGACAGAAGCATTCCTTGTCATAGAGACCAGGTTGGCTAGGACAGGAGGGACAAAAAAAGCAGCAGGTCTCATGCCTAATTCTGTGTCTGCTACAGACAACTTTTTTGGGGTGACTTTTGGGTTAGGGTACCAGGACTGGCATCGGGAAAATGCTACAAATGCACACGGCTCACTGTATCTGGGTTGGGGGTTTGGGCTACAGCACCTTCTGAATACAAAAGGGCTGTGATGATCTCTTCCTGGAATTTTAGAAAGGATCCACTTCGTCCAATTGCTTTTTAAAACACAAAAGTGTTGTACAGAGGCAATTGAAATAAATAGACAGACACTTTTTTATACCACCGTCTGGCTTTACGGGAAACTAAGTATGGCTTCATCATCTGGTCATTGAAGTCCACTCCTCCCATGTTAAGGCTATAGTTGTGGACACAAAGGGGCTTCTCAACAATACTGGCTGCTGTGGAAATTTGGATGGTCGTGTCTGCATGAATGGAAGACAGGACGAAAACATCCCATTTGTCCTTCCACTTCACCACGAGCAATTCATCATTTTTAAAGCAGGCTTTCTCCTTTTTAAGATGGGTATTTACAAGCCATTGGGAGAAGCCCCGGCAATAAGATCGCGCGGTGCCACATGCGCCAATTCCAAGAACAATCTTGGAATTGGCACATGTGGCACAAATGTCTAAATAGTGGCATGCGTGTATAAAAATTGGCCACGTATAAAAGTGGTACCCCATATGGAAAAAGGATGACACTAAGTCCCAAATTATCTTGCCATTGCTCCCCATGTAGTCTGGGCATCGGGGGGGGGCTCCACGTGACTATCTTTTCCCTCATAAATGCGAAAATTACATGTATAGCCTGTTGCCTTCTCACAGGTCTTATACATTTTGCCCCCAAATCTGGCACACTTGTTATGGAGAAATTGTTTGAATGCAAGGTGACCAGAAAAAGTAATGAGGGATTCATCAACACATATGTTTTGCTGGGGAGTACACACATATGCAAATATTTGGCTAAGGCGAATTACCACGGGCCGAATTTTGTGCAGCCTATCATGTTCAGGGTCACCCCGAGGAAGACATGTATTGACGTTGATATGCATAAATCACATTATATTCTCATGTCTATGCCTGGCCATGGCAGCAGAGAACAAGTGCATATGATGAAGCAGGTCTGGGACCAGTACAAAGGCAACTCGTTAGTAATGCTCATATTGAGAGTTAAGCCCCAAAAAAACGTTAGATTCGGAAACCGTAATAGGTTTCCATGCAAATTTGTCTGGCAGGGTTAGAATTTGGGTTGGCGGCAATAAATTGTGTATATATAAATTGCTTTTGTCCACAAGCAATCCATATAGATCTTCTGTGAAAAAAAACAGCTCCAAAAAATCAAGGGGAGTAGTTAAAATTGCTGTTTCCACCTGAATTCCGGGTTGGACAGTGAATGGGGGAAGTACAGGTGCTGCAGAATTTGTGGGCTGCCAATAAGGATTTGCAAGCACGTCCGAAAGGACACTATGGGCTCTATGGGTCTGTGTTTGAATTCTTGGTGGCTGTGGGACACTACTTGTGCTAGCCACTGCAGCAGCTTGTACTGCACTTATGGGACTCGCCACGTCACCAAGTGATAGTACACAGCTGGTATTTAAAAGACCAAGATGTACTAGGCCGCTGGTGCTCGCCATATCACCAAAAGGTAGAGTGGCACTAGTACTGGCACTCTGCTGCACATGAGAATCATCATGCAATTCTAACACCTCAGCAACCTGGGAACAGGGTCAGGTACACATAAAGAAACAAAATGCCATCCAAATAAATACGGCAAACGTATCTTAACTATATCTCCGACTCACTTAAATAAAAGTGTGGATTGTAAATCTAAAATACTGGAACACAGGAAAAAAAAAAAAAAAAAAAAACACAACCTTAGTAGGGCCCTATACTCCATCGTCTGAACTATCTGTAAGGGTGCCGCTGCTCTCTATAGGTCTGAGTCTGATTCTGTCCGTCAGGCTTCCCCTTCACTCTCATCTGACATACTAAGAATCCTTTTTTTTTGCTAAACAAAAAAAGAATGAAAATTTTGAATAAAAAGGAATGTTTTTGTTAGTTTCTGTTATAAAATTTAGCAAATAAGTAATATTTCTCCTTCACCGATGTGCACTGATGAGGCTGCACTGATGGCCACTATAGGCTGCATTCATGAGACGGCGCTGATGGGTACTGATAGGTGGCACTGATAATCAGGACACTGATTATTGTAAATGTTCCCTGATAGAATTGCCAGTGATTGGCTATCCTCTCCTCATGCTGTGACAGTGCGTGAGGTAAGGACTGACGATAACTGGCAAGTCTGTTTGCAATGTGATCAGCTGTGATTGGACACAGAACAATCCGAAGGACACAGCAATCACAGAGCGTGTCAGATGCACATTCCAGAACTAGTCAACCCTGCTGTACCTGTTTTTCAGTTTTAGCACAGTTGGCAAGTGGTTAAACTCATCACTTGTATAATCAAGAACTCTCCTTCTCACCACATCACCAGCTGATACATAAAGAGAAAAAAACTCTAATTTCATAGTATTTATTAATAAAGTAAACCACCATAAGACACAATAAACCCACACTCGCCTAGAAATGTGCCCAGGACGGCACCAAAATAGCCAGCACTCTATCTTGTATATTTGTTGGAAGAGCCACTGCTCCTCTTTCACCTGGAGTCAGCGTGCTGCCCAAGTACTGGAAACTTCAAACCACAGCTCATGTCACTGGAACTGGAAGGGACGACAGGAAGTCCTGCCTCAATGCATTTTGCCTATATGGCATCCTCTGGAAGCTCTCCAGCTGCCATTTTCCTAAAGCCTTTTATACTTTATGCCAATTTTTGATTTCTGATTCTGGTTCTGAACTATATCATTGTAAAAAACTGTTTATGCTTGTGCACAGACTTCATGTTTTAACAACAGAAGCTACATTATCAGAAATTATATTCCTAAATATTTGACTGTATGAACCAATAAAATAATTAAAATAGAAAAATACATTAATAAAAAAACTATATAGTAATAGATAAAAACGGGTAAATTGTTTAAAAAGGGGAAATAAAAGAAAAAAAAATACTCCTAGTGCCAAAAATGAAAAGCTAATAAAAATATTTAATATTAATATATATGCATATGGGAAAAATCCCGGACATACTGAAAAACAGTAAACAGTAAAATTAGCCCCTCCATTGACAACTAGTGGTAGAACAACTAATAGCACATTACCTCTGTAGCAAATATGGATATCAACAAAAAAATTAGTTAGAATACAATTGAAATCTATGTCAATGTTGAGACCACATGCGTCTAAGGTTTCCAACTCATGGATCTGCCTGGTCTCATTCTGTGAAATGTTTCCTAAGGTCACGACCACTCCAGTGTTTCTGGACCATATCAATTCCATGGAAGCTCAGACACCCTGGATCTCTATGATGTACTAACCTGAAATAGTTCGAAACGCTGTTTTTTGTAGCCATTTCTAATTTTGTTAACATGTTCATTGATGTAATTGAGACGCTTTAAACTTGAATAAACTTAGCTACACAATGTTTTTTCAAAGTATATTGCATGACATACACCGTTTGCACTGATAGAAACCCAGCCTGTTCAGAAAGGTCACTTTTTAATTTTTTTTTTGTGGGGGGTTAGTACATTATGGGCTATCCTATTACAAAGTCCCAGAGCCCTCCTCTAAATAAACCATGGTCTTTGTGTGGAATCTCTTAAAAGTATAGGCCAATATTTTTTTACCCTTCTTTCCACATTGTTGAATCGTGTATTAAAACCAGTAATAATTGAGATTTCAAAATCCTGGGTAGGTTTTATGTTTCACTTCTAGCTGTCTATCCCTATTTATATTTCTAACTAGTTCCGGTTTAGTTTATAAGCCTGACCTTGAATAACCTTTCTCATATCTCTTTATTAGCATGTCAAATATATATGCAGAGGATGCAGAGCTGGGGGATCATAAATAATGCATAAAACAAACATAAATGAATAAAGTGCTGCAATGCTTAAAACCAGTGTCTCAATGTGCACAATTAATGTAGTATATAGCGTACTATGGTGCAAAATACAATAAAGTGCAACAGATATAGTCCAAACATAAGTCATTGTGTAGTGACTAATTGATAATGGTTGTGGGTGCCCAGTCCACAATATCCCAGTGGGTTGAATGTTGAGAGAATCGCAGAGATCTCTATAGTAAATTCAAAAGGTGGTGATATCCAAATCAATAATAAACTGCGCACTCACCAGATGCACAATCAATATACGCATGTAAGAAAAAATATAAAGTGCTGATTGCTATAAGTAAACAATATAATTATAAATCATAATACATATAATATAAAGAGTTCGATAAGAATCCTTGATAAATTGTAATGTTCAAAGAAATAGTCCTCCAAAGAAACAGTCCACAGAATAACTTCCAGCAAAAAGATAATTCCAAAGTGTTTCAATCAATTTCTCCTGCAATGTGGTTAGTCTGTTGGTAACAGCAGGAATTGGAGTTGTGATAGGGATATCAGGAATAAAAACTGGATGATAACCGGTGTTTAAGTAAAAGGGACTTTGAGAATTGTTGTAAGCAAACTCTGCAGTGGGAAGACAGTCCACCCAATCATCCTGAAGATAAGTGACAAAGCATCGAAAGATACTGCTCCATTGTTTGATTAGTTCTCTCAGTCTGACCATTAGACTGGGGATGAAAAGCAGAGGACAGATTGATTGTAACACCCAAGGCTGAGCAAAAGCTTTTCCAGAATTTCGAAGTAAACTGCACCACTCTGTCAGACACCACATCATCAGGGATTCCATGCAGTTTAGAGACTTCTCGAACTATCAGTTCTGCAGTCTGTTCAGCAATGGGCACCCCCTTAACTGGAACAAAATGGGCCATTTTTGTGAGACGGTCAACAACTACCAAAATGGTGGTCATTCCTTTTGAGGGAGGTAAATCCACCACAAAATCCATAGAAATAGACCCCCATGGTCTTGATGGAACCGGGAGTGGCTGAAGCAACCCCAAAGGAGAGGCTCGGGGGATTTTATTGTGTGCACAGGTCAAGCATGAGGCCACATAGCGTTTGACATCCTTCTTGTACCCCGGCCACCAAAAGGAACGTGATAACAGTTCTTCGGTCTTAGCAACTCCAAAATGCTCAGCAAGTTTGGAATCATGAACCAACTTGAGAACTTCCACCCGAACAAATTCAAGTACATAAAGATGATGTCCTTGAATCCAAAAGCCATTCCTGTACTCAAGGTTTATGTCCCTAGGAGGATTCCTGAGAAGTGGGTCATTCTCATACTCCTCTTTGAGAAGGCTCAAGAATGTCTTTGTACTTGTGGCCCCTAGGAAGTTCTTTTGTGTTAGGATGGAACATTCAGAGTTGCCCTCCAGGGGAGGCTCGGACAGCATCCTTGATAAGGCATCAGTTTTACCATTCCTCAATCCCAGTCGATTAGATATGATAAAATTGAATCTGGAAAAGAATAAAGATCAGTGTCCTTTAGAGATGAGCGAATTATTCAAAAATTCGATTTGGCTGATTCGCCGAATTTGCGGGAGAAATTCGATTCGATGCGAATTTATTCGCCGCAAATTTAACTTATTTAAAGGGTTTCTAGGCTTCAGAGAGCCTTTATATTAGTGCAGAACACTGTACCTTTAATTTAAATGCCCTTGGAGTCTGCTGGGGAAGAGAAATAATACTGTCAGTCAGTATGACATGCAGATGAGTGCCGTCGATCTTAGAATCACCGCACACTTCACTCATTTGGGCAGTCACGGGGCACGACGAAGAAGAAGAAGAAGAATGAAAAGAAGAATGAAAAGAAGAAGAAGAAGAATGAAAAGAAGAATTAAAAGAAGAATAAAAAGAAGAATTAAAAGAAGAATGAGAAGAATGAAAAGAAGAATGAAAAGAAGAAGAAGAAGAATGAAAAGAAGAATGAAAAGAAGAAGAAGAAGAATGAAAAGAAGAATGAAAAGAAGAAGAATGAAAAGAAGAAGAAGAAGAATGAAAAGAAGAAGAAGAAGAATGAAAAGAAGAATGAAAAGAAGAAGAAGAAGAAGAAGAATGAAAAGAAGAAGAAGAAGAATGAAAAGAAGAAGAAGAAGAATGAAAAGAAGAATGAAAAGAAGAAGAAGAAGAATGAAAAGAAGAAGAATGAAAAGAAGAAGAAGAATGAAAAGAAGAAAGAAAAGAAGAATGAGAAGAATGAAAAGAAGAAGAAGAAGAATGACAAGAAGAAGAAGAAGAATGAAAAGAAGAATGACAAGAAGAAGAAGAAGAAGAATGACAAGAAGAAGAAGAAGAATGAAAAGAAGAAGAAGAAGAATGAAAAGAAGAATGAAAAGAAGAATGAAAAGAAGAAGAAGAAGAATGAAAAGAAGAAGAATGAAAAGAAGAATGAAAAGAAGAAGAATGAAAAGAAGAAGAAGAAGAAGAAGAATGAAAAGAAGAAGAAGAAGAAGAAGAATGAAAAGAAGAAGAAGAAGAAGAAGAATGAAAAGAAGAAGAAGAAGAAGAATGAAAAGAAGAAGAAGAATGAAAAGAAGAAGAAGAAGAAGAATGAAAAGAAGAATGAAAAGAAGAAGAAGAAGAATGAAAAGAAGAATGAAAAGAAGAAGAAGAAGAATGAAAAGAAGAATGAAAAGAAGAAGAAGAATGAACAGAAGAAGAAGAAGAATGAAAAGAAGAATGAAAAGAAGAAGAATGAAAAGAAGAAGAAGAAGAAGAATGAAAAGAAGAAGAAGAAGAATGAAAAGAAGAAGAAGAAGAAGAATGAAAAGAAGAAGAAGAAGAAGAATGAAAAGAAGAAGAAGAATGAAAAGAAGAAGAAGAAGAAGAATGAAAAGAAGAAGAAGAAGAATGAAAAGAAGAATGAAAAGAAGAATGAAAAGAAGAATGAAAAGAAGAAGAAGAAGAATGAAAAGAAGAAGAAGAAGAATGAAAAGAAGAATGAAAAGAAGAAGAAGAAGAATGAAAAGAAGAAGAAGAATGAAAAGAAGAATGAAAAGAAGAAGAAGAATGAAATGAAGAATGAAAAGAAGAAGAAGAAGAATGAAAAGAAGAATGAAAAGAATTAAAAGAAGAATGAGAAGAATGAAAAGAAGAAGAAGAAGAATGAAAAGAAGAAGAAGAAGAATGAAAAGAAGAATGAAAAGAAGAAGAAGAAGAATGAAAAGAAGAAGAAGAAGAATGAAAAGAAGAATGAAAAGAAGAAGAATGAAAAGAAGAAGAATGAAAAGAAGAAGAAGAAGAATGAAAAGAAGAATGAGAAGAAGAATGAAAAGAAGAATTAAAAGAAGAATGAAAAGAAGAATTAAAAGAAGAATGAGAAGAATGAAAAGAAGAATGAAAAGAAGAAGAAGAAGAAGAATGAAAAGAAGAAGAAGAATGAAAAGAAGAAGAAGAAGAATGAAAAGAAGAATGAGAAGAAGAATGAAAAGAGGAAAGAAAAGAAGAATGAGGAGAATGAAAAGAAGAATGAAAAGAAGAAGAAGAAGAATGAAAAGAATAAGAAGAAGAATGAAAAGAATAAGAAGAAGAATGAAAAGAAGAATGACAAGAAGAAGAAGAAGAAGAATGACTAGAAGAAGAAGAAGAATGAAAAGAAGAATGAAAAGAAGAAGAAGAAGAATGAAAAGAAGAATGAAAAGAAGAAGAAGAAGAATGAAAAGAAGAATGAAAAGAAGAAGAAGAATGAAAAGAAGAAGAAGAAGAATGAAAAGAAGAAGAAGAAGAATGAAAAGAAGAATGAAAAGAAGAAGAAGCAGAATGAAAAGAAGAATGAAAAGAAGAAGAATGAAAAGAAGAAGAAGAAGAATGAAAAGAAGAATGAAAAGAAGAAGAAGAAGAATGAAAAGAAGAAGAAGAATGAAAAGAAGAATGAAAAGAAGAAGAATGAAAAGAAGAAGAAGAATGAAAAGAAGAAGAATGAAAAGAAGAATGAGAAGAATGAAAAGAAGAATGAAAAGAAGAATGAGAATGAAAAGAAGAAGAAGAAGAATGAAAAGAAGAATGAAAAGAAGAAGAATGAAAAGAAGAAGAAGAAGAATGAAAAGAAGAAGAAGAAGAATGAAAAGAAGAAGAAGAAGAATGAAAAGAAGAAGAAGAATGAAAAGAAGAATGAAAAGAAGAAGAAGAAGAATGAAAAGAAGAAGAAGAAGAATGAAAAGAAGAATGAAGAGAACAAGAAGAAGAAGAATGAAAAGAAGAAGAATGAAAAGAAGAAGAAGAAGAATGAAAAGAAGAAGAAGAAGAATGAAAAGAAGAAGAAGAAGAATGAAAAGAAGAATGAAAAGAAGAAGAAGAAGAATGAAAAGAAGAAGAAGAAGAATGAAAAGAAGAATGAAAAGAAGAAGAATGAAAAGAAGAAGAAGAATGAAAAGAAGAATGAAAAGAAGAAGAAGAAGAAGAATGAAAAGAAGAAGAAGAAGAATGAAAAGAAGAAGTATTCCAGTACAGCAAAAAGTGTATCTGCAGAGAGCTCCGCTATTTCTGACAGTTCTCTGACAGTTCCTTCACATTTACAGCGGTTGAAACATTGTATCTATTTATTTCCGAATAAAAACATCTGTATCCTAAATGGAAACAAATAGATACAATGTTTCAACCGCTGTAAATGAACTGTCAGAACTGTCAGAAATAGCGGAGCTCTCTGCAGTGACACTTTTGCCGGCTGATCGGGAAAAATTTGATTCGTGCACCCGAAGTTTGCTAAAATTCGGATTCGATGCGAATCGAATTTTTCCTGAAATGCGAAACGAATTCCACTTCGCCAGGTTCGATTCGCTCATCTCTAGTGTCCTTGTCTAGAAGACAATCTCTTGGCCGAACAAATAAATTCCAGATTTTTATGGTCAGTGAGAACAGTTACAGGATGATTAGCCCCTTCTAGCAGATGCCTCCATTCAGAAAAGGCTTCCTTAATTGCCAGTAGCTCTTTACTCCCAATGTTGTAATTTCTTTCGGCTGAAGACATCAAAACGGGAAAAATAGGCACAAGGATGAAGCTGCATCTTTTCATCACTTCGCTGAGACAGGATTGCTCCCACGGCAGAACTGGAAGCATCCACTTCCACTATAAAGGGTAGTTCAGGATATGGATGTACCAAAATTAGTGCAGAAGTGAAAAGAGTTTTCAGCTTTTCAAACGCAGCTTGTGCTTTAGAGGTCCACACGAAGGGTACCCCTTTCTTTGTAAGGTGTGTGATTGGAGCTATCACTCTAGAAAAGTTTCTTATAAATTTTCTGTAGAAGATGGCAAACCTGACAAAACGTTGAATCTCCTTAACATTTCCAGGTGCTGACCAATCTACCACTGCTTTGATTTTCTCGGGATCCATGCTCACTCCCTCTGGAGAAATGATATAGCCTAAGAACTGGATCTGGGTTTGTTCAAACTCACATTTCTCCAATTTAATGTAAAGTCTATTTTTCCTTAATCTTTAAAAAACTGTGCAAATATGTTTGCGGTGCTCCTCCCAATTATCGGAAAAGATAAGGATATCATCCAGATAGGCAATTACAAATTGGTCCAACAGATCACGAAAAACATCGATGATAAAATGTTGAAATGTTGCAGGGGCATTGCAAAGTCCAAACGGCATCACCAAGGATTCAAAATGCCCATACCTGGTTCTGAAGGCGGTTTTCCATTCGTCTCCCTGACGAATGCAGACAAGGTTATATACCCCTTGTAAATCAATTTTTGTAAAGATCTTGGCAGAACAAAGTCTTTCCAACATTTCCGAGATCAAGGGTAATAGATAGCGGTTTTTAATAGTGATTTTTATTCATGTCTCTGTAATCAATGCATGGATGCAAGGTGGAGTCTCTTTTCAACGAAGAACAGGGCTGCCCCCGCAGGAGAAGTGGAGTGTCTAATAAAGCCCTTCTCCAAATTCTCATCGATCCACACCCTGAGTACTTTTAATTCAGGTTCCGACAGATTGAAAAGGCGGCCAAAAGGTATTTCCGCCCCTGGGAGCAGCTCAATGGGGCAATCATATGGGCGATGAGGGGGTAATTTATCTGCATTTTTCTTGTTACAGACATACCAGAACTCATGGTAATGTGGGGGCAAATTGTCATATGACTGGATAGCCACTATATCACTTTGCGCTTCCTTGGTCAGTGACGGACTTGGTTGGCAAGGTTTTTTGCAATATTTTTCACAGTGGGGGGACATAAATCTATAGTCCGTGCTCCCCAGTTGATGGAAGGGTTGTGAGTGGAGAACCAAGGAATTCCCAGGATGATGGGAAACTTGGGTGACGTAATCAGCTGAAAGCTGATGGTCTCACAATGGTGAGCCTCAAACAACAGTTTCAGGGAACCTGTTTTATAGGTAACAGGTCCTGAAGATAAGGGTGACCCATCAACTGTCTCCATATCAATAGGGGTAAATGTATCTCTTGCTTGAATATTATTGTTGATGGCAAACTCTATATCCATAAAGTTCCCCCCAGCCCCGGAGACTAGCATAGCTGAGCAGGAGATTTCACAGCCCTCAGATACAAGTTTAATAGGGATAACAAAATGAGAGAGCAGTGAGTTCACTTTCTCTTCAGGAATCAGTGGGGAGACAGACTGGCTTCAGGTCCGGTTCAGAGACCAGTTGCTACAGCAGTGTAAGGCTTACCTGAAACCAGCAGGGTTGGTACACCAGCGGATCACCCTGGGAATGACGCAGGCTCACCTGAGGTGCGGGGTCTAAGTATTAACCGGTTTTCCCCAGAGCTCCTAATGGTGGAGATGGATTTGGCTGTGTGCTAATACCAGGTCGCAGATCTCAGGATCACCCCACCAGGGAATGAGCAAGCTGGAAACGAAAAGCGGATCAAACAGATTAGGGATCAAACAGAAGTGGAGTCAGTCACAAGCCAAGGGTCGGTCACAAATGGTAGTAGATAGGATGAGACAGAATCATAGTCAGTAGCAAGCCAAAGGTCGGTAACGAAGATGTAGACAGCAGCAGGAACAGTAAGCGGGATATTGACTGGGAAGGCACAATAATCTGGCAAGGAGGAAGTGTATGGACATGGCTTTTATAGGAAGTTCATGGGAGGAGCAAGAAGTTCAAGGTTCAAGACAAACAGGGCCAAGGCAGGATCATCCAAAGATTAGTCAAGGGAGCTGTCGAGCATTCCAGGTGGCTCAGTGAGAAGAAACATTGCCTCTCACCGCAGAAGACCCAGGTTCAATCCAAGGCTCTGACATCACCGATCTGTTTATTCTGCAACAGGGTGTGCTCTCAGAATATACATCAGTGCATGCAGCACTGCTGGATGAGATTTCTCATCTGCAGTTAAAATAAAGAACAGATATGCCTAAGCATGGGGGCCTGGGGTGGTCAGTGGGTCGATCGCTCCTTTGCTTTGGTATATTTTTCAATTTCTTCATCCACATCATCCTGGTATAATTTTTTTTTAGCCGGCGGTCAGATTCCATGTAAAAGCAATCTTAAAGGCTAGCTGGATTGCTTTTACAAGCAGTGGGAGCCCCCCCCAGCTGCCTTCCGCAGCTTTCTCAGGCTGTCCTGTCGCATCAGGAAACTTAAGAATGCAGCTGGCCTTTCTGCTGGCTGGCCATAAAGTTAACCAGAGACCAAAATGGCTCCGATCATCTGTATAGTCTAAAAAATGTAAGCTAGGAGCATTTTATCACTTTGGCTTCAGATATAAACAGTGCAATTTTAAGTTGGAAAAGTATCTGATCCCACCAATCTTGGTGTGATCAGATGATTAAGGGCAGAGGTCTAATAAACCTCAGATTTCTCGGAAAAGAGTACCTGTCCCTGTCTATTGCTATCACAGGGGATATTTAAAAAGTGATTAAAAAAATGAAAGGGAGAGTGTAAAAATGTAAAAAAATATAAATAAATGAAAAAATATTAAAAGCCCCCCCCTTACTTGCGCAAAGGCGTACACAAGCGTTGGTCCCATGTCAGTATGTAAACAGCGATTGCACCATGCATGTGAGGTATCACTGTGGATGTCAGATTGAGGGCAGTAATTCTAACACTAGACTTCCTGTGTAAATCTAAAGTGCAAACCTGTAAAGACTTCTAAAGTGTTTCCTATGGATATTAAAAATGTATGTAGTTTGTTGCCATTGCATGGGGCGTGCACAGTTTTAAAGCATATCATGTTTGGTATCAATTTACTTGGCATAGCATAATCTTTTATTTCTTACAAAAAAATTGGCCAATAAATGTATTGTGTTTTTGTGTATTGAAATTCAAAAATGTATTTTTTTAAAAAAGCATTTGCGTTTGAAAAATCGCTGCGCAAGTATTGTGTGACAATATTGTGTTTTTGTGTATTGAAATTCAAAAATGTATTTTTTTAAAAAAGCATTTGCGTTTGAAAAATCGCTGCGCAAGTATTGTGTGACATAAAAAGTTGCAACACCCACCATTCTCTAGGACCTCTGCAATAAATAAATAAAATAAATAAAATAAAATAAATAAAATAAAATAAGATATATAAATATATATATATATATATATATATATATATATATATATATAGTTTCCTTACAGACCCTGACCGGGTCACTCAATTGTCTTATCACTTGGATGAATATTTTATGATTAATGAAACCGGAGATATTCCTCCTACCACACTTTGGGCAGCACACAAGACTGTCATACGGGGTCACCTGATTGAGATGGCCATGACCAGGAAGAGGCGTAAATTGGCTGATATCACTATGCTTACATGAGACTTGGACAGGTTATACCCTCTTTATAGCCCAAATTACTCCCCAGATCTGCTCCAACAAATCAATAAGAGAATTGCACTTGACAGCATTCTTTCAGAGCAAACAGAAAAGTCCTTATGGTGGTCTCAGGATTGCTTCTTATTACATAGCATAACTCATAAATTATAAGCTTAGGAATGACTGTGGTAATATTCTGCCCCTTCCTAATGAGATACTGCAGATTTTTGCCAAATTCTATCAGGACCTCGTCACCTGCCTCCACTCAACATTGTTCCACCTCCAGGACCTGGTTGGATGACCTCCCTCTCCCAAAACATTCAGATGAGCAGGTACAGGAGTTGAATGCCCTGTACTCTAAAGAGTTAATCTATACCATCATTGCCTTCCCTGAAACTTTCTAAAGCACCAAGTCCAGGCGGATACTCAGTCTCTTATTATAAAAAAATCTCCTGGTTCCAAAACTATACAATTATATCCGCCCACACATTAAATTACCAGACTGCAATCCAAAGTACTTTACCCTTGGCCATGGAACAAGGCATTGCTGCCCCCTTTCACCCGTTATTTGCTCTGGCAATTGAACCCCTACCTTGTTATATTGCTCTGAATCTTAACATCAAAGGTTATGATGACTGCCTGATCCTCTGGTCTCCTTGCCAAATCTGCTATCCACTCTACATACCTTTCAGGATCTGTTAGATTAAGGGGTAACATTTTTTAAATGTTCTGCACTTTTTATCACTCTCCTGCAGCCCATGATTGCTGGTATCTATTCTAAATTTAACTTCTCTTGGTGCGGGGAAACACTCCCTTATCTTGGCATCTATTTGGCCCCATCTCTTCGTAAGATGTATAATTCTCTCGTATCAAACAGTTGTTAAAAATATGGGCACCTTGCCATATCTCATTCCTGGGTAGTGTTCAGAAAGTGAACATGTCTATTCTCCCTAAACTGTTATTCTATTTCCGAGCTCTGCCAGTCTGTCTCTCACCAAACAATTGAAGTGATACAAAAGGAAGTGAATATTTTTATTTGGCAAGGGAAAAAAAACATGCTTCGCTACTAGTATATAGACCCCAAGCCCAGGGCAGTTTGGACTTACTCAACCTTTAGTTGTACTATCAGCTAGAGTCCAATTGGCTCAATGGCATGCCTCCCCTGCCCAAATACCTTGGCTTTGTTTTGAAGGCACCTCCATAGCCCAACATTGCCACCTCTTTTTCACTAGCTATAGATGATTGATGTTGGATGGGTTGTGGCCTGTATGTAAGGTTTTTTCCCACGGTTTTTTTTCCTTTTTCTTTAATATATATATATATATATATACAGTATATATATTATATATATATATTTGTTTTGGGGTTGAAAGTAACAAAAAATGTCAGACAAGGCTTGGCCTTCAAGTGGTTAGAAGAGTGGTGGGTGGTGTGTAGCTTCAAATGTTGGGAAAAAAAAAATTACAGGATAGCACAAAACCCCCAAATTGTTTTTGTAAAGTAGATATCCCAAAATATTTGCTGAGGGGCATGTTGAGTCCATGGAAGATTTTATTTTTTACCACACTTTTTTTTTTACACACAAAGTTGTCACTTAAATGATATATTGCTCACAGATGCCATGAGTATATGTGGAAGTACACCCCAAAATATATTCTGCTACTTCTGCAGAGTATGGGGATACAGGACCCCAAAATCTAATAAGCACCTTCAGGCTTTTAAAGGACTTTATTTCCTCATTACACTTCCTGACTATCTATTACAGTCTCAGAGGCCCTGAAATACAAGAATAGTATAAGCCCTCCACCCTCACTAATGACCCATTTTTGGAAAGTAGACACACCAAGGTATTTGCTAAGAGGCATGGTGAGTATTTTGCAGATATTGTTTGCCACAAGGTTTTCCCAAAAGATGTGGCAAACAAGGAGTTCTGCAAAACACTTAACATACCTCTTGTTAAATTCCCTGGTGTGTCTACTTTCCAAAAAGGAGTAATTTTTTTTGGGGGGTGCTATCCTGGCATTTCAGAGTCTCTGAAACTGTGATAGGTACTGAGGAAGTGAAATGAGAAAATTACGCACCTTCAAGCGTTCAAAAGGGTCAATGGATTTCGGCTCCGATATGCAGCTAGGCTCCCAAAAAGTCTCACATGTGGTATCCCCATACTCAGGAGAAGTAGCAGAATGAGTTTTGGGATGCAATTCCACATTTATCCATGGCATGTGTGAGTAATATATAAAATTTAAGTGACAACTTTGTGTAAATAAAATTTAATTTTTTGTAATTTTTCAAAAACTTGTGGGAAAAAAATTACATCTTCCATGGACTCAACATGCCTCTCAGCTAATATCTTAGAGAGTCTACTTTCTGAAAAGGGGTCATTTGGCAGTGGTTTGTACTGCCCTGCCATTTTAGCACCTCAAGAAATGTGATAGGCAGTCAGAGTAAAAGCTGTGTAAGAACTGTCACCCTGTCTCTCCACAGAGACTAACCAGCATTACGCAGGAGACAGGGTGACCGCCCCTTACCTATATAAGAACTGTCAGGCTGTCTCCTGCATAACACTGGTTAGCTTCTGTCGGGTGCGGAATTTTTTTTCTTTTTTCGGGTCGCCCCTGCAACAAAGCACCCCCCCCATGTTTAGGGCATGTGGCCTGGTATGGTTCAGGAGGGGGGGTGCTCTCTCATCCCCCCCCCCTTTTCTGATCTGCCGGGCTGCATGCTCGGATAAGGGTCTGGTATGGATTTTAGGGGGAACTCCACGCCATTGTTTTTTAAAATGTTGGCGTGGAGTTCCCCCTTAATATCCATACCAGACCTGAAGGGCTAGGTATGGATGGGAGGGGGAACCCATGCAGTTTTTTTAATTATCTATTTAATTCACAGAAATTATTAAAATTCAGCTGTCAGTGGAAAACCCCGCTGACAGCTGAAACATTACTTCTGTCCCTCAGAGAGCTGCGCTATTATATTTGACATTAAAAAGTAGAGAGGTTGCACCATTGTATCTATTTGTATCCATTTCGGATATAGATGTTTTTATTCGGATACAAATAGATACAATGTTGCAACCTCTATACTTTTTAATGTCAAATATAATAGTGCCCCAAAGCACCCACCCATGTTGAGGGCATGTGGCCTGGTATGGTTCAGGCGGGGGGGGTGGCGCTTGCTCGCCCCCCCCCTTTCCTGACCTGCCAGACTGCATGCTCGGATAAGGATCTGGTATGGATTTTGGGGGGGACCCCATGCAGTTTTTTTTTTTTAATTTTGGCATGGAGTTACCCCTTTATATCCATGTCAGACCTGAAGGGCTTGGTATAGATGGGAGGGGGGACCCCATGCCGTTTTTTTTTTATTATGATGCTGGTTTTTAAATGTAATTCTCCCTTTTTTTTTTCTTCACTATAGCTCAGAAATTCACCTGTCACTTACCCCAGCTAAAAGAGAAAGTTTCCTTGGAATTTATATCCCTAAAAGGAAATGTTTACTTTGAGTTTATTAAAAGATACAAAGTTTTCTGTAACTTCGGGGAAAGTGACTTCTAAGCTTGTGAACTATAGTGAAGAAAAAAAAAGGCTGGCATTTGCATTTGCAAATTAGCGCCGACGTACACTTTGTATTGCAAAAAAAATGTATTAACAATAGTGTAAACCGAGGCATTATTTTCAATGGATTTTCATCCGTAAACCAAAAATTACGTTAACCGAGGCGTTGGTAAACTGAGGTACGCCTGTACTAGTATTGCAATCCTTTGTATTCGGATACATAGAACCAACATACATGTGAATTGGCAACATAGCACAACATTTGTGTCACATTTGAGATATCTGGCTAGTTACACTGACCTTGCCCAGGGATTTAGGGTTGATTCACACCACAGAAATACAGGCAGGATTAGTGTTCCACAGCTCTGTGGATTAGTGGTTAGCACTGCTGCCTCACAACGCTAGGGTTGTTGGTTTGAATCCCAACCATGGCAATAAATTTGCATGATCTACGTGTGACTACCCTAACATATATGTGCTAGAATGTGAATTAGAATGAGGCCTTGTCTGTTCAAACACCTTTAAAGTTGCGCCTTATGTAAATGTCAAACGATGGGATGAGATAAGGGCCTGGACTAATGATTGATTGAATAATACTGGTTTGCACTCCACCCCCTTTTGGGAAAGTTTGTCAAACCATGAGAAGAGTGAACGAGAGAGAGAAAAGGATTAAAAAAAAAAATAAAATAATGGCAAGAAGTCCCCCCCCCAAATCCATAACAGACCCTTATCCGAGCAGATATCGCATGCCTTCAAAGATTTATTTCCTTTGTTGAATTGCCTGCTTGGTTCACACTAGATGCAATTTAAAATTGTGCTTTTTGTTGGCAATTTCACTGTATTTTCTGTAGATTTACCAATGAGTTATTGTGTTCATTTGTGTTTTGCATTGCGATTTCTATTGTAGTCTATGTGAAATCGCTACAAAATGCTGAAAAAGTTAGACAAGAACTACTTTTGAAATTGTGCTGCAGCAAATCGCTTACATTAAGACACTCACATCCACATTCATTAGATCTGATATCGGGTCCAATTTGAATTCCCAAATCGCACCTAAAATCGTGCATTCTGGATGCGACTTGGCATGCGATTTGCATGTCCAGCGACTTGCAATTCGCGTGCCAAATTGCACCCGATGTGACTGGGGGCTAACACCACAGTCACATCTAATCCGATTTGGAAATTGGGCAACTTACAGTAAAGTCACACGATTTCAAAATCAGATTGGATGTGAATGGAGCCTATAGTGGACAATAGGGTGCAACTTGGCATACGATTTGCAAGTCGCCTAGCATGCAAATCGCATGCCAAATTGCACCCGATGTGACTGGGGGCCACCCCGGTCACATCACAGCGGATTTTGAAGTGGTGCGACTTACACTATGGTCACATCATGTGACTTACAGTGAAGTCACATGATTTCAAAATCGGGGGACATGCTGATTTAAAGTGCGATTTGCAAGACATCTGACAGATCTCTCTGCAAATCGCATGAAAAGTAGTGTATTCATTACTTTAGAAACTGTTGCGGCTCCAATCAAGTTTGAACCACACCAATATGAACGCTCTAATAGCGGTCACATTGAGTGCGACTTGGCATGTGATTTGTATGACATGCGACTTGCAAATCGTATGCCAAGTCGCACCCTATTGTCTGCTTTTAGAGCAGTCACATGGGTGCGTTTCCGACACGGATTTCTAAAGTAGTATGTGTACTACTTTTGCGGCGATTTGCATAGATATCTGTGTCAGATGTCTTGCAAAAATCGGCATCTTCACTGAACATTGCACAATTTCTAAATCTGCTTTGATGTGACTGGGGTGTAAGGTCTTTTTATGTTTGATTTCCTGAGTGTTTTTCCGATTTATGGGAAATGCCGCATACTAGCAAAAGTGAATTGACATTTTCAGTATTGCATGCGAGATGTGGTCATGTGACTGCCTTAACTCATGTGATAATCTGGAGTGAATTTTGCCCATAGGGCCAAGAAATATTGCCAATATGATTCCCTTTCACATCCCTGTTTGAAGTGTACCTGTGCAGCATACAACAGAACATTACTGTGGCTCTCTTTCTGACTCTGATTTGTGGGGCCTGTATACCAAGGGTTAAAGCTGGTGGGAAGAGAATTAATCAAGTGCAAACACTTTCTCTGACCAAATGAATGACAGTGGTGGGTGTGGCCTGTGGTGGTTTGGCAAGGAAGAGATATTGTGGTGAATTGCCCCAGGCCACACTCACACTGTTTTGATGTGGGCTGTAAATGTTTTGCATTTTTTTCCTTCTAAGGTGTGTTTGTGTGTTATTGTTCAATGATTGTGTGTTTATTATTAGAGATGAGCGAATTATTCAAAAATTCGATTCGGCTGATTCGCCGAATTTGCGGGAGAAATTCGATTCGATGCGAATTTATTCGCCGCGAATTTAACTTATTTAAAGGGGTTCTAGGCTTCAGAGAGCCTTTATATTAGTGCAGAACACTGTACCTTTAATTTAAATGCCCTTGGAGTCTGCTGGGGAAGAGAAATAATACTGTCAGTCAGTATGACATGCAGATGAGTGCCGTCGATCTTAGAATCACCGCACACTTCACTCATTTGGGCAGTCACGGGGCACGACGAAGAAGAAGAAGAAGAAGAATGAAAAGAAGAATGAAAAGAAGAATGAAAAGAAGAAGAAGAATGAAAAGAAGAAGAATGAAAAGAAGAATGAAAAGAAGAAGAAGAAGAATGAAAAGAAGAAGAAGAAGAATGAAAAGAAGAATGAAAAGAAGAATGAAAAGAAGAATGAGAAGAATGAAAAGAAGAATGAGAAGAATGAAAAGAAGAAGAAGAAGAATGAAAAGAAGAAGAAGAAGAATGAAAAGAAGAAGAATGAAAAGAAGAAGAAGATGAATGAAAAGAAGAAGAAGAATGAAAAGAAGAAGGAGAAGAAGAATGAAAAGAAGAAGAAGAAGAATGAAAAGAAGAATGAGAAGAAGAATGAAAAGAAGAATTAAAAGAAGAATGAGAAGAATGAAAAGAAGAATGAAAAGAAGAAGAAGAAGAATGAAAAGAAGAATGAAAAGAAGAAGAAGAAGAATGAAAAGAAGAATGAGAAGAATGAAAAGAAGAATGAAAAGAAGAAGAAGAAGAATGAAAAGAAGAATGAAAAGAAGAAGAAGAATGAAAAGAAGAAGAAGAAGAATGAAAAGAAGAATGAAAAGAAGAAGAAGAAGAATGAAAAGAAGAAGAAGAAGAATGAAAAGAAGAAGAAGAAGAATGAAAAGAAGAATGAAAAGAAGAAGAAGAAGAATGAAAAGAAGAAGAAGAATGAAAAGAAGAAGAAGAAGAATGAAAAGAAGAAGAAGAAGAATGAAAAGAAGAATTAAAAGAATAATGAGAAGAATGAAAAGAAGAAGAAGAAGAAGAATGAAAAGAAGAAGAAGAAGAATGAAAAGAAGAATGAAAAGAAGAAGAATGAAAAGAAGAAGAAGAAGAATGAAAAGAAGAATGAAAAGAAGAAGAAGAAGAATGAAAAGAAGAAGAAGAAGAATGAAAAGAAGAAGAAGAAGAATGAAAAGAAGAATGAAAAGAAGAAGAAGAATGAAAAGAAGAAGAAGAATGAAAAGAAGAATGAAAAGAAGAAGAATGAAAGGAAGAAGAAGAAGAAGAATGAAAAGAAGAAGAATGAAAAGAAGAATGAGAAGAAGAATGAAAAGAAGAATGAGAAGAATGAAAAGATGTGAGAAGAATGAAAAGAAGAATGAAAAGAAGAAGAAGAATGAAAAGAAGAAGAAGAAGAATGAAAAGAAGAATGAAAAGAAGAAGAAGAAGAATGAAAAGAAGAAGAAGAAGAATGAAAATAAGAATGAGAAGAAGAATGAAAAGAAGAATTAAAAGAAGAATGAGAAGAATGAAAAGAAGAATGAAAAAAAGAAGAAGAAGAATGAAAAGAAGAATTAAAAGAAGAAGAAGAATGAATGAAAAGAAGAATAAAAAGAAGAATGAGAAGAATGAAAAGAAGAATGAAAAGAAGAAGAAGAAGAATGAAAAGAAGAAGAAGAAGAATGAAAAGAAGAATGAAAAGAAGAAGAAGAAGAAGAATGAAAAGAAGAATGAAAAGAAGAAGAAGAAGAATGAAAAGAAGAAGAAGAAGAATGAAAAGAAGAATGAGAAGAAGAATGAAAAGAAGAATTAAAAGAAGAATGAGAAGAATGAAAAGAAGAATGAAAAGAAGAAGAAGAAGAATGAAAAGAAGAAGAAGAATGAAAAGAAGAAGAATGAAAAGAAGAAGAAGAAGAATGAAAAGAAGGATGAAAAGAAGAAGAAGAAGAATGAAAAGAAGAAGAAGAAGAATGAAAAGAAGAATGAAAAGAAGAAGAAGAAGAATGAAAAGAAGAAGAAGAAGAATGAAAAGAAGAAGAAGAAGAATGAAAAGAAGAATGAAAAGAAGAAGAAGAAGAAGAATGAAAAGAAGAAGAAGAATGAAATGAAGAAGAATTCCAGTACAGCAAAAAGTGTATCTGCAGAGAGCTCCGCTATTTCTGACAGTTCTCTGACAGTTCTGACAGTTCATTTACAGCGGTTGAAACATTGTATCTATTTATTTCCGAATAAAAACATCTGTATCCTAAATGGAAACAAATAGATACAATGTTTCAACCGCTGTAAATGAACTGTCAGAACTGTCAGAGAACTGTCAGAAATAGCGGAGCTCTCTGCAGTGACACTTTTGCCGGCTGATCGGGGAAAATTCGATTCGTGCATCCGAAGTTGGCTAAAATTCGGATTCGATGCGAATCGAATTTTTACTAATATTCAAAACTAATTCCACTTCGCCAAGTTCGATTCGCTCATCTCTATTTATTATCTTTGCATTGTAATCCTAACACATGCCAATTGCTCTGCTCTTCCAAGTTTGCTTTATTTAGACTGAAATGCAGTTTTCAGACAAACCTGATGAGAAATGTATGTGTGGGGGATTTGGGGGGGCGAGAGGTGTTTTATTTTGGCACGCATGTATTTTTATATTGATATTTTGATCTGCAGCCTGTTTTGTGGATAAGCCTAAGTGATTCATATTAACTGTTTCCTGCTGTAACCTGTGAAAGCACAGTTCATTAGAAGTATAATCTTTTAGATTGTAAGCTCTTATGAGCAGGAACGTTCTATTTTAGTAACAAACCTGCTTTTTTTTTTTTTTTCACCAAGAAATTGAATGTACCTACTTATTGTTGCTGTCCATATAAATGTGGAATGTGTATTTGATCAATAAACATTTGTACTATGTATTTTTGGAGGGGATTATTTCATGTTCTAGTTGAATGTAATAGCACCTCTAACACTTATTTTTGCTAGCTATATAATATGCCCAAATCTTCCTTGTTAGTTTGGACATACTTGCATATGTGCACTCTAACAAACCAAAAGCCCCCTATTGCACCACAAGACCATATTATGTACCAATCAATAGGTCGTGTTCAATGTGCAGCTAGCTATTTTTTCTACAATCCTCTTAATAGTAATAAATTAGGCCCTCAATTTATGTTGACTTTGGGCCTTTACCGGCAAATATATACTCACCAATGTCATACACAGTAGAGCTGCAAACATATTTGTGAATGTCATACAGAATGGAGCCGCATGGAAAATTGCTATGGTGCACAAATAAAATGCCAAGACGGCTGTTGGAAGAGGCGCTAGAGCAGCTCTCATACCGGAAATGCGTCATGACTTTTGCGGAAGGATGTTTGCACGCACCCGGAAGTGGTAGTGGAGAGTTTAGTGGTAATTTGCAAGTCTATTTTTGAGCTTTGTGAATTGTTCTTTTGTGGAATTTCAGACCACATCTGGACATGGCGAGATCGCTGTTCTCCACCAAGGAGCTGATGCTCATTTGCTGGGGAAACATTACTAATAATTGTTGTATTTTCAGTTTAAAACATGTCCAATTCCTAGATCCATTGAGGTACATAGCAGAGGTTCAAGGTTCTTCCTAACTATACAGGTGGCACAGACAAGCATACACCCAGGGCCACTGTTAGATATCACAGGGCCCTGTACAGCATACCTGACAGCCCCCCACCGCCAGAGAAAATATCCAAATTATATTTATGGTAAAAATACACTAAACATTAATGGACATAATCCCAACCACATTCCTGTGAAATCTAAATGATAAAACTGTACTGAGTTCATAAATAAAGCTGTGTGTAATTGAGGTCTTGGGGCTCATTCACATGGGTGCTGGGGCCTGTAGAGTGGGAAACAGTGGTTTGATTTGTGGCTATCGCCGTTTGCAGGCAACCTATGTTACACTATGGAAATGCTGCAGGTCATAATTTGACAAGCATATGGGTGCAGGTGTACAGCCCTGAACACCGACAGTGAGCATTCAGGGCCACTTCCCCACGTCTTCACACCTGTCAGATTAAAACCTGTGTTCATACAGCTGTTGTGTCCCCATAGTGTAACAGGTGGCTCTAGCCACATGAACAACCCACTCATTCATGCTGTACAGGCCAGAGGACCTGTGTGAATGGCGCATTTTTTACTGTTTTTTTCCCTTAGCTCATTAATTTCAATGGGTTGCCTAACATGTGGGAACATGCAAAAATACTGCAGGCATATTATTTTCAAAGTGTGTTGCACCTAACCGCACAGTAGTGTGGTGCCATGCGTTTTGCTGGCTGTGAATGGGTCTGTTTTTAATAGACGTGCGTATGTGCAATTACGTTTTCATCATGGTACCTGCGCACATCTGCAAAGGCCAATGCATTTCTTTGCTGTGCTGGAAAATGTGTGTTCTTGCATGCGTTTCTGCACCACCAATGGTGTGAACAAGTCCTAAGGGCCAGTTCACACTATAGAAACAGTCTAGATGTGTTCCTGATGTGTTTTTGCATGCCATTTTGGCATGCATGTTTAGTGTGTTCCAGTACATTTGACATGTTGCATTGCATTTTTGTATCCCTTCCAGTTAGTTTTTTCTACTCTCTTTTTATTCAATTTAATTAGGGACATGTGCGTTTTAGTACATTCAAGGGCATTTCAATGCGTTCCAGTACAGTTCTGTGCATAAAGGATGCAGCGTGGTCAACTTTGTTTACAGCACCTGCAATGCACTGAAAATGCAAGCGCTGATGAGAACTATGACATTGACAACCATATAACCTTCTTTGTGATGCTGAAAAAGCAACTGAAACACATGTAGTGTGAACTGGATCTAAAGATTAGAGGTTAGGGAAAGGGACTGACCAGGAATTGTGAAATCAGTCAGGCTAGTGATGAGACACAATCAGCAATCGTATAATAATGTGAAATCTGAGCTGCAGCTGATAGAAAATGAGACACATTCACTTGATCAGTAAATAAATAGTTAAAGAGTGGGGCGGTGATCCATAGATTTGCATATGGGACAGGTGATGGGGTGGGGGAGGGGGTCAAGTTGTATAAGGAGACAGGTTTAAAAGAAGATAAAAAAAAGTTACAATGAAAAATACACAGCATGAAACTTGCACATTTCCAACTTGTCAGAAGAACAGGATGCAGGTAAGATTCAGCCCCTTTCCAATTTGTAGTCATTAGGCAAAATCTTAATTGATGGATCAATATTACTGTCACTGACAACCCAGAAAATTGATCTCCATTTTTTTTAACATTCATAAATATCAAGGAGCTTATAAACTAAGGGCAGAAACACCACCATGTATTAGGCCCAATTAACCTAACTGGATGTTTTTGCAGAAACACATCCATACAGGGAAAGCATGCAAACTGTGATGCAGCCATGACTGGGATTAGAACCCATGACCCAAGTGTTGTAAGTTCTGAGTTCTAACCACTAAGTCACTGCGGGAGACAGAGTTTGAGCTCCAATGTAGAATAGTTCTATTGTTTAAAAATTATAAAGCAGGTGTACTACAATATTAAGCACCTTTCTGGCTCCTGTGGCCGAGCTAATTCCTCCTCAGGACCATTTTGGCACCCACCCTAATGGATGGATGGAGCTGGATGACTAACCCATAGCTGCCAGCATACCGCACATGGGTGCTGTGGCCTGTAGAGTGCAAAACAGTGGTTTGCTTTTGTGGCTATTGCCGTTTGCAGGTAACCTATGTTACACTATGGAAATGCTGCAGGTTATAATTTGATAAGCATATGGGTGCAGGTGTACAGCCCTGAACACAGACAGTGAGCATTCAGGGCCACTTCCCCACACCTTCACACCTGTCAGATTAAAACCTGTGTTCATACAGCTGCTGTGTCCCCATAGTATAACAGGTGGCTCTAGCCACATGAACAACCCCCTCATTTATGTTGTACAGGCCAGAGGACCTGTGTGAATGGGGCATTTTTTACTTTTTTTCATCAGCTCATTCATTTCAATGGGCTGCCCAACGTGTGGGAACATGCAAAAATACTGCATGCATATTATTTTCAAAGTGTGTTGCTCCTAACCGCACAGTAGTGTGGTGCCATGCGTTTTGCTGGCTGTGAATTCATCTGTGTTTACTAGACGTGTGGAGGTGTAATTAAGTTTTCATCATGGGACCTGCACACATCTACAGAGGGCATTGCATTGCTTTGCTGTTCTGGAAAACAATATGCTCCTGCATGCGTTTCTGCACCAAAAATGGTGTGAACAAGTCCTAAGGGCCAGTTGAAACTATAGAAACAGTCTAGATGTGTTCCAGATGCGTTTTTGCATGCACTTTTTTGATGCATGTTTAGTGTGTTCCAGAGCATTTTGGAAGCGTTTTTGATGTGTGCCACTGCATTTTGGATGCGTTTTTGGTGTGTTCCACTGCATTTTTTTATGCATTCCAGTTAATTTTTTTTCCCCCCTCTTTTTCTTAAATTTAATTAGGGACATGTGCATTTTAGTGCATTCCAGGGCGTTTTACCACGTTCCAGTACAGTTCTACATATAAACAATATAGCCTGTTCAACTTTTTTGGCAGCACCTGCAACGCACTGGAACTGCAAGCAGTGATGTGAACTATGACATTGACAACCATATAACCTTTCTGTGCATTTTGGATGCAAAAAAATCAACTGAAAAACACATGTAGTGTGAACTGGCCCTAAAAGTTATAAGGCAACGGGACTGACCAAATTGAATTCAATCAGACTAGTGGTGAGATACAATCAGGAATCATAATACACCCTGTTCCAAATTATTATGCAAATTCTATTCAAGTGTCACAAAAATTAAATATTTTGTTTTTCAGTTTAACTCATGGATGGCATTGTGTCTCAGGGCTCTTTTGATCACTGAAAACAATCTCGGACAACTGTGATAATTAGATTGGCAGGTGAGCCCAATTTAAGGAAAAACTACTAAAGGACAGTGTTGCACATTATTAAGCAGAGCATCATTCTCAAGCAATATGGGGAAGAAATAAGGATCTCTCTGCTGCCGAAAAGAGCGAAATAGTTCAATGCCTTGGACGAGGTATGAAAACATTAGATATTTCACGAAAACTTAAGCGTGATCATCGCACTATTAAGAGATGTGTGGCTGATTCAGAGCACAGACGGGTTCGTGCAGATACAGGCACATTGAGGAAAATTTCTACCAGATCCATGCATCGGATCAAGAGAGCAGCTGCTAAAATACCATTACATAGCAGCAAACAGATATTTGAAGCTGCTGGTGCCTCTGGAGTTCCACGGTCATCAAGGTGTAGAGTCCTCCAGAGTCTTGCAACTGTGCATAAACCTATTCGGCCACCACTAACCAATGCTCACAAGCAGAAACAGCTGCATTGGGCAGAAAAATACATGAAGACTAATTTTCAAACAGTCCTGTTCACTGATGAGTGCCGTGCGACCCTGGATGGTCCAGATGGATGGAGTAGTGGATGGTTGGTGGACGGCCACCCTGTTCCAACAAGGCTGCGACGTCAGCAAGGCAGTGGTGGAGTCATGTTTTGGGCCGGAATCATGGGAACAGAGCTGGTCGGCCCCTTTAGGGTCCCTGAAGGTGTAAAGATGACCTCTGCAAAGTATGTGGAGTTAATGACTGACCACTTTCTTCTCTGGTACAGAAGGAAGAACTATGCTTTCCATAATTATTATTATTCAGTATTTATAAAGCGCCGATAGGTTGCTCAGCACTGTACATTACAAAGGGGGACAAAACAATACAATGCAAAACATGAGGGGATTGAGGGCCCTGCTCTTTCGAGCTTACAAATCTTTATGCATGACAATGGACCATCTCATTCTGCAAAGAATACCTCTGCATCAATGGCTGCTATGGGGATAAAAGGAGAGAAAGTCATGGTGTGGCCTCCATCCTCCCCTGACCTCAATCCTATTGAGAACTTTTGGCGCATCCTCAAGCAAAAGATCTATGAGGGTGGGAGGCAGTTTACATCGAAACAGCAGCTCTGGTAGGCTATTCTGACATCTTGCAAACAAATTCAAGCAGAAACTGTCCAAAAGCTCACAAGTTCAATGGATGCAAGACTTGTGAAGCTACTATCAAATAAGGGGTCCTATGTTAAAATGGAACGTGACCTGTTAAAATGTTTAAAAAGTTAAAATGCTGTTAAAAGTTTGATTGAAATAGCTTTTTATGTCAGTAAATATGCTGCAAACACAACAAATGACAATTTTCTGCTCTTTACAACCAATAAAGTGTTTTGAAACTTACTGTGCTTAATAATTTGGAACAGTGCATTGTAAGCTTTTAGGTTTAAAAAAATACTGTTATCATTAGGTTTGTTCAATAAAATTTGAATTGTACTCTTAATAGTTGATACCATGAAAATTATGCTGACTGTTATTTACATCAATTATTTAGGTAAATGAGAAAAATATAATTTGCATAATAACAGGGTGTAATGCGAGATCTGAGCTGGAGGTGATAGGAAATGAGACATTAACTTCTTCAGTAAATAGCTAAATAAAAAGAGTGGGGCGGTGATACATAGATTTGCAGATGGAACAGGTGATGACAGGGGTGGGGGAGGGGGTCAAGTATAATGAGGAGAGGGGTTTAAGGGCTCGTTCACACTTGACTATATTTCTTACTCTTGCCAAATGGCCCTATAGCGTTTGACAGGTGTTTGGGAAGCGTTTTTAACACTCCTCAAATGCTCCCCAAACTGCCTATGTGTGGTTTTGAGGCATATGATAAGCATTTGCCAAGCGTTAAAACTGCAACACAAATGCTTGTAATTAAGTTAAATGGTATTAACACTCCGAAAAATGCCTTGCAACCAAACCGCAAACGTCAGCCAGGCATTTGAGGAGCGGCACCATAGCCTTAGTGCAGCGCTATAAATGCATATTATCAATCATAAACGCATGTAAAATCAAAAAAGTGCAAATAAGTGCAATAATGATGTAAACTGGTAAATGGTGCTAAAAAAGTTCATATAATCATTCCTGAATAATGGAATGTCCTTTGTGTGAGAGTACCAACTCAGAGAGTGCCTATGAATGGCACGTGTGGTTTATCCGTGACGGACAGTAGTGCATGGACTCGTGAAAGGTAATCCACCCTTGGGACGGGTGTACACTCACCAGAACAAAAGTATTAATGCGCATGGGTTATACACATCACACATCTGGGGGTGCAGCGGTATGCTGGCAGCTATGGGTTAGTCATAAAGCTCCATTCATTCATCCGGGTGAGTGCCAAAATGGTCATGGGGAGGAATTAGCTCAGCCACAGGAGCCAGAAAGGTGCTTAATAGTGTAGTACTTCATTATAATGGTCACGAGTAACAATTTAAAAAATCCACATGGAGTAATAAAAATAGCAAAGTGAGTACCAAGATGTCGGATGCTCCTCAATGGCGGCGGCGTGGCATCAGCAATAGGGATCCACCCAATGCATTTTGTGTACCAACAGGTCCTATTGGTGTGCCCCTGAGGACATGTTAGTACTCTATTCTATGAATACAGAATCAACCCCTTCAGTGCTAAGTTTCAAGAAGTTCAGTGAATAGAATAGAAACAATATTTTTCTGATTGTTTGGAGTGGAATAGATCTGCACAAGAAGAAAGTGAAACTAAGTGTGAGGAGGAAGGGGCTGACAGTCTTAAATTTCTTAAAATATATATATTTTGTTTAGCCAAATTAGTTAACAAACATGGATGTTTGTTTAAGCAAATAACATATGCTGTAATGTTTTTGTTTCAGTTGAATAAATCTATTTAAATTGTTATTAAGGTAATGATTATTTTTCTCCTTCCTAAGTACAAAAGAAAAGTTGTCCAAATATGAATGAATGATTAACCTATTAAACTGGGGATAAAAAAAACTAATATGAAAAGTTGTTATTCTAAAAATCTTCATCTACTTGCATATTGAAGTTATACCAGCAAGAATTAGTCTTTATGTAGAAAACTATGATTTAAATCAAGCCTTAATGACTAGTGATTTAAATCAAACTGATTTAAATCACGATTTAAATCAAATCCACCCTGGCTAATATGCAAATAAATTAAGGAATAGTGCAATGCAACAAACCATTAAAATAGAATAAATAGAATAGAAGATACCATAAAGCATCACAAATCACATGGATTACCATAACTAACCTGTTCACATAATGCTCCGTTACGTGTCACACTATATAATGCAATGTAGATTGTCATTTCACACTCTTCTATAGTGGCTAATAGCCATAGCTAAAAGTATGTGTGTATATATAATTGCATGGATTTATAAAAGAATATGGATGGGCCAGTGCACTGTAATAAATCATGGCATACATGTATACAAAAATGGTGCAACACAGAGTACCAGCGCCACATAAAAGTAAAATGGTATGTAGATCTTACAAATATAGACACCCCTGCAACAGAGACGTGTAGGACTCATCTCACTGAACAGGAATAGTAGTGCACTGAGTATTGTTAGAAACACTATACCCTGATGTGTGTAATGTATATCCAACTTTACTCACATGTGGAGGTGGAGCTATAGGTATAACAGATGCAGAAAGGCTTGGATGGATGATTAAACAGCCTGGAATATATCTGTGTCTTGGATAGATGATTGAACAACCTGAAATGAATCTGTGGCTTGCATGGATGATTGAACAGCCTTCGCATAATTAGAATGAGTGGGATGAGTCGTATTAGCAGAGGTGCAGAGGCTGTTGGCGGTCAGCTGACAATGGTCAGCCGACAGCTATTATGGTATTTTCTGGTCCGCCGTGTGTCCCATGAGGACCGGAATGCGGAAGTGCCCTTCGTGGCCCACCGCAATCGAGAGCGCATGCGCAGTGAGGCGAGAAGGGAAGCGTGCATCACCACCTGTCGCCACCAGACCATGCATGTGCAAACGGGATGGGAACAAGCCCAGGGCACAGGACACAGCAGCAGACAAGCAGCAAGCTCGGGGAAGAAAAAAAAAAAAAGGGGGGGGGACAAACAATGGACTAGATCAGGGGTGGGCAAACTTTTTGACTTGAGGGCCGCAATGGGTTCATATATTGGACCCGGGGGCCGGACCAAGAGTAGATGAATGATGTGTATGTGTCATCCATAGTAAGTATAGTAATATTCCCCCATAGTAAGCATAGTAATTAATACCCCATATAGTAATTCATCCCCCATAGTAATTCATCCCCCATATAGTAATTCATCCCCCATAGTAATTCATCCCCCATATAGTAATTCATCCCCCATAGTAATTCACCCCCCATATAGTAATTCATCCCCCATAGTAATTCATCCCCCATAGTAATTCATCCCCCATATAGTAATTCATCCCCCATAGTAATTCATCCCCATACAGTAATTCATCCCCCCATAGTAATTCATCCCCCATAGTAATTCATCCCCCATATAGTAATTCATCCCCCATAGTAATTCATCCCCCCTATAGTAATTCATCCCCCATATAGTAATTCATCCCCCCTATAGTAATTCATCCCCCATATAGTAATTCATCCGCCATAGTAATTCATCCCCCATATAGTAATTCATCCCCCATAGTAATTCATCCCCCATATAGTAATACATCCCCCATAGAGTAAGTCATCCCCCCTATAGTAATTCATCCCCCCTATAATAATTCATCCCCCATATAGTAATTCATCCCCCATAGTAATTCATCCCCCATATAGTAATTCATCCCCCCTATATTAATTCATCCCCCATATTAAGTCCCCAAGTCCCCCCTGTGTCAATTCACTTACCTTTGCTCCGCGCGTTCCTCTCACCGTTTTCCCGCGACGTTCCGGTGTAGCATGAAAATCTGTCTCCTATGAGGATCTGTCCCCCCTCGACGTATCTGCGCATGTGCCAGTTTCAGGCATTAGCAGCCGATCGGCGATCTCCGGCACATGCGCAGCAACGTCGAGGGGGACAGATCCTCATAGGAGACAGATTTTCATGCTACACCCGGTCTTCAGGGCAGACTGTGAGAGGAGCCTAGCGGGAGCCTAGCTCCGCGGGCCGGATTAAAAGGTCCGCCGGGCCGTATACGGCCCGTGGGCCGTAGTTTGCCCATTGCTGGACTAGATAGTATACTAATTTTAAGAAACCAAACTCTGATCCAGTAAGAGGAACATTAGATGGAAATCTAATGAAAAATGGACAATTGTGAAGGCTACACCTATGGGGCAGTACTAGACAATAATGTAAAAAGTGTCCATACACAAAAGAGGACTGTATGTACACTTAATCTAAAATAAAGTGAACACAAGGGGGTTACCCACAAACTATTGTACTGAGGTATTAGTACTAAAAAATACAAAATTATAAAATCATTGGATTAAATTTATTGGATGTATTGTAAATTACTGTCATGAAAGAAAACGTGAAAGTATATGATAGTATGATAATGATGAAATACAATGTGTGAATATATGCAGGGCATAAATATTACACATATATGGCTCTCTAGAAAAAGAAGGTTTATGGACAATGAAATATTTCAAAATATATAAAGTGTGTGTACTAGTTGGAGGAATATTGTTAATATTGGGATACATATTGCACAGACGGAAAGGAAACTGGATGTTTGTGGGTGTAGGTGGAATAATGTTCACCGCAAATAAGAGGAATGATAGATGCAAATGGGAAGAAAAATAATAAATATATATATATATTTTATAGTGAAGGAAATAAGTATTTGATCCCCTGGTGATTTTGAATGTTTTCCCACACAAAGAAATGATCAGCAAAAAAAATAAATAAATTAAAAAAAAAATCGAATGGTAGGTGTACTGTAACACAGACAGACATGCATTTCTTTTGAATTCTCTGTTGCTATTCTAACAAATTATGCACAGGTTTGCATGTTCATGAGGGAAATAAGTATTTGATCCCCTTCACAAAACATGACTTAGTACTTGGTGGCAAATCCCTTGTTGGCTATCACAGAGGTCAGATGTTTCCTGTAGCTGGCCACCAGGTTTAAAAACACCTCAGTAGGGATTTTGGTCCACTCCTCTTGGCAGATCTTCTCCGAGTCATTAAGCTTTGGTGGCTGACGTTTGGCAACTCGAACTTTCAGCTCCCTCTATAGATTTTCAATCGGAATAAGGTCTGGAGACTGGCTAGGCCACTCCAGGACCTTAATTATTATTATACAGGATTTATATAGCGCCAACGGTTTACAATATAAAGGGAGACAATACATCAACAATACAGTTCAATACAAGAGGGATAGGAGGGCCCTGCAACTTGGAGCTTACAATCTAGGAGGGGGGTTAGTGGTACAAAAAGGTAATAACTGTGGGGGATGGGCTGGTAGGAAGAGTAGAAGATTCCATTATTAGCTGAGGGCAGGATAGGCTTCCCTGAAGAGATAGGTTTTCAGAGATCGCCTAAAAGTGAGCAGAGTAGGCGATAGTCTGATAAATAGGGGTAGGGAGTTCCAGAGAATGGGGGAAGCTCTGGAGAAGTCCTGGAGACGAGCATGGGAGGAGGAGACAAGGGAACTAGAGAGTAGGAGTTCTTGTGAGGAGCGGAGAGTACGGTTTGGGTGATTTGGAGACAAGATTGCTGATGTAATTTGGGGCAGAGTTATAAATGGCTTTATATGTTATTGTTAATGGTTTGAATTTAATCCATTGGGCAATGGGAAGCCAGTGGAGAGTTTGGCAGAGAGGGGTGGCTGATACAGAACGGTTAGTAAGGTGGATGAGTCTGGCAGCAGCATTCATGATAGACTGAAGAGGGGATAGCCTGTGATGAGGTAGGTCAAGGAGGAGGGAGTTACAATAGTCAAGGCGAGATATAACAAGGGAGTGAATAAGTTGCTTAGCGGTTTCCGAGGTTAAGAACGACTGTATCTTGGAGATGTTGGAGGTGAAGTCTACAAGATTTGGACAGTGATTGAATTTGGGGCTGAAAGGACAGATGGGAGTCTAGGGTTACACCTAGCACCCTGGCGCGAGGGGAGGGACTGATGATTGTATTATTGATTTTGATGGAGGAGTTAGGGGAGGGGGCACGGGCTGGAGGGAATACTAAGAGCTCAGTTTTGGAAAGATTGAGTTTGAGGAAGTGGAGTGACATCCATGCCGATATGTCGCTTAGTAGGTTAGTAATGCGAGAGGAGACTGAAGGGGTGAGGTGAGGGGTAGAATGATAGATTTGTGTGTCATCAGCATAGAGATGGTACTTAAAGCCATGGGAGTTTATCAAGTGACCAAGTGAAGAGGTGTAGATGGAGAAGAGTAGGGGCCCAAGGACGGAACCTTGAGGGACCCCTACAGAAAGAGGGAGTGAAGAGGAGCCAGAGTTATAAGGAACGCTGAAGGAGCGCTGCGATAGGTAGGAGGAGAACCAGGAGAGAGCAGAGTCTCGCAGGCCAAGAGAGTGGAGTTGTTTGAGGAGGAGGGGATGGTCAACCGTATCAAAAGCCGCAGAGAGGTCAAGTAGTAAGAGTATGGATGTACTCTTAATGTGCTTCTTCTTGAGCCACTCCTTTGTTGCCTTGGTCGTGCATTTTGGGTCATTGTCATGCTGGAACACCCATCCACAAACCATTTTCAATGCCCTGGCTGAGGGAAGAAGGTTCTCACCCAAGATTTGAGGGTACATTGCCCCGTCCATCGTCCCTTTGACGCGGTGCAGTTGTCCTGTCCCCTTAGCAGAAAAACGCCCCCAAAGCAGAGTGTTTCCACCACCGTGTTTGACTGTTGGGATGGTGTTCTTGGGGTCATAGGCAGCATTTTTTTTTCTTCTCCCCATCATTTCCATCTATCATTCCCCTTGAACATTATTCCACCTACACCCACCTACGTCTAGTTTCCTTTCCATCTGTGCAATACAGTCAGGTCCATAAATATTGGGACATCGACACAATTCTAACATTTTGGCTCTATACACCACAATGGATTTGAAATGAAGCGAACAAGATGTGCTTTAACTGCAGACTGTCAGCTTTAATTTGAGGGCATTTACATCCAAATTAGGTGAACGGTGTAGGAATTACAACAGTTTGCATATGTGCCTCCCACTTGTTAAGGGACCAAAAGTAATGGGACAGAATAATCATAAATCAAACTTTCACTTTTTAATACTTGGCTGCAAATCCTTTGCAGTCAATTAGAGCCTGAAGTCTGGAATGCATAGACATCACCATACGCTGGGTTTCATCCCTGGTGATGCTCTGCCAGGCCTCTACTGCAACTGTCTTCAGTTCCTGCTTGTTCTTGGGGCATTTTCCCTTCAGTTTTGTCTTCAGCAAGTGAAATGCATGCTCAATCGGATTCAGGTCAGGTGATTGACTTGGCCATTGCATAACACTTCTTTCACTTAAAAAACTCTTTGGTTGCTTTTGCAGTATGCTTTGGGTCATTGTCCATCTGCACTGTGAAGCGGCGTCCAATGAGTTCTGAAGCATTTTGCTGAATATGAGCAGATAATATTGCCCGAAACACTCCAAAATTCATCCTACTGCTTTTGTCAGCAGTCACATCATCAATAAATACAAGAGAACCAGTTCCATTGGCAGCCATACATGCCCACACCATGACACTACCACCCCCATGCTTCACTGATGAAGTGGTATGTTTAGGATTATGAGCAGTTCCTTTCCTTCTACATACTCTTCTCTTCCCATCATTCTGGTACAAGTTGATCTTGGTCTCATCTGTCCATAGGATGTTGTTCCAGAACTGTGAAGGCTTTTTTAGATGTCGTTTGGCAAACTCTAATCTGGCCTTCCTGTTTTTGAGGCTCACCAATGGTTTACATCTTGTGGTGAACCCTCTGTATTCACTCTGGTGAAGTCTTCTCTTGATTGTTGACTTTGACACACATACACCTACCTCCTGGAGAGTGTTCTTGATCTGGCCAACTGTTGTGAAGGGTGTTTTCTTCACCAGGGAAAGAATTCTTCGGTCATCCACCACAGTTGTTTTCCGTGGTCTTCCGAGTCTTTTGGTGTTGCTGAGCTCTCCGGTGCGTTCCTTCTTTTTAAGGATGTTCAAAACAGTTGTTTTAGCCAGGCCTAATGTTTTTGCTCTCTGATGGGTTTGTTTTGTTTTTTCAGCCTAATGATGGCTTGCTTCACTGATAGTGACAGCTCTTTGGATCTCATCTTGAGAGTTGACAGCAACAGATTCCAAATGCTAATAGCACACTTGAAATGAACTCTGGACCTTTTATCTGCTCATTGTAATTGGGATAATGAGGGAATAACACACACCTGGCCATGGAACAGCTGAGAAGCCAATTGTCACATTACTTTTGGTCCCTTAACAAGTGGGAGGCACATATGCAAACTGTTGTAATTCCTACACCGTTCACCTGATTTGTATGTAAATACCCTCAAATTAAAGCTGACAGTCTGCAGTTAAAGCACATCTTGTTCGTTTCATTTCAAACCCATTGTGGTGGTGTATAGAGCCACAAATGTTAGAATTGTGGCGATGTCCCAATATTTATGGACCTGACTGTATGTAGCCCAATATTAACAATATTCTTCCTCCAACTAGTACACACACTTTATATATTTTGAAATATTCCATTATCCATAAACCTTTTTCATATATGTCTAATATCTATGCCATGCATATATTCACATATTGTATTTCATCATGATCATACTATCACAAACTTTTTCTTTCATGACACTAATTTACAATACATCCAATAACTTTATAATCCAATGATATTATAATTTTGTATTGTTTAGTTCTAATGCCTCAGTACAACAGTCTGTGGATCAGAGTTTGGTTTCTTAAGATTAGTATACTATCTAGACCATTGTTTGTATCCGCCTCCCTTTTTTTCCCCCACCTAGCTTCTTGTCTGCTGTGATGCTGTGTCCTGTGCCCCGGGCTTGTTCCTGTCCTGTGCGGTCGGGCGGCGACAGGTGGTGACGCACGCCTCCCTTCTCTTCCCAATGTGCATGCACACTCGACATCGGCGGGCCACGCAGGGCCCCATAATAGCTGTCAGCTGACCATTGTCAGCTGACCGCCAGCAGCCTCTGCACCTCTGCTAGTACAACCTCTCATCCAACTCGTTCTAATTATGCTAAGTGGTTACACTCACAGCCTAGCATCAGGGCTCACTCCCCCCTCCTGGGGAGGAGTTGATCACACATGCTGCTTTTCCCCCTCACACATGCTGGAGTTGGTTCCAGTGAGCCTTTTGTACTGAGCACCCACAGATTAACCACTTGCTCTCTAGAGGATTTACCCCCTTAATGAACAGGCCTCTTTTTGCTACTCGGCGCGGCACTAATTCAACTGATAATTGCGTGGTCATGCAATGCTGTACCCAAACGAAATGTATGTCCTTTTTTCACACAAATAGAGCTTTCTTTTGGTGGTATTTGATCACCTGTGCGCTTTTTATTTTTGGCACTATGAACAAAAATATTTGAGAAAATCTTTTTTAAAAAAAAAAAAAACCCCACACTCATTTGTCATAAAAAAATAACCAAAAAAAAACCCGAACATGTCATAAATTTAGGCCAAAATGTATTCTGCTACATGTTTCTGGTTAAAAAAATCCCAATAAGTGTATATTGATTGCTTTGTGTGAAAGTTATAGTGTCTACAAACTATGGTACAGATAATGGAATTTACACAGCTTTTCCTTTGACTGCTCACCACATTTCTTGAGGTGCTAAAATACCAGGATAGTACAAACACCCCAAAAATGACCCCTTTTCGGAAAGTATACACGCTAAGCTATCTGCTGAAAGGCATATTGTGTCCATGGAAGACTTATTTTTCTTCCACAAGTTTCTGAAAAAGTATCCTCAAAATTGTATGTTCGTGCAAATAAAAAAAGTATCATGGACAGTACTCAGTTTTTTGTACACAAAATTGTCATTTAAATGATATATTTCTCACACCATGGGCATATGTGGAATTACACCCTAAAGTACATTCTGCTACTTCTATGGGGAGTATGGGGATACCACGTGTGAGACTTTTTGGGAGCCTAGCCACATTCAGGAGCCTGAAATCCAATGACCACTTTGAAAGCCTGAAGGTGCGTAACTTCCTCATTTCACTTCCTCACTACCTATCACAGTTTCGAAGGCCCTGAAATGCCAGGATAGTACCAACCCTCCCCCCCCAAATGATCCCTTTTTGGAAAGTAGACACCCCAAGGAATTCAAAAAGAGGCATAGTGAGTATTTTGCAGATCTCATTTTTTCTCACAAAGTTTTGCAATATAAAGAAAAAAGAAAAAATATGGTTTTGGTTTTTTTTCTTCATTTTCCAAAAACTTGTGGCAACAACGAAATCTGCAAAATACTCACCATGCTTCTTATCAAATTCCTTGGGGTGTCTACTTTCCAAAAAGTGGTCATTTGGGGGGGGGGGGGTTTGGTGCTATCCTGGCATTTTAGGGCCTCCGAAACTGATAGGTAGTCAGGAAGTGTAATGAGGAAATAAAGCCCTTTAAAAGCCTGAAGGTGCTTATTGGATTTTGGGGTCCTTTACTTGGCTAGACTGCCAAAATGTCTCACATGTGGTACCCCCATACTCAGGAGAAGTAGCAGAATGTATTTTGGGGAGTAATTCCACATATACCCATGGCATGTGTGAGCAATGAATCATTTAAGTGAATTTTGTGTAAAAAAAAACAAAATAAACCCAAACATTTTTTGTTTGTCATTTTCCAAAAACTTGTGGTAAAAAAATAAATTTTTCTATTGCCTCTCAGCAAATAGTATGGGGCGTCTACTTTTCAAAAAGGGGTCGTTTTGGGGGTGGGGGCATTCGAAGTTTATATCACACATCATTCACTCTTCTAACCACCTTAAGACCAAGCCTTTTCTGACATTTTTTGCTAGGAAATTAATTTAAATCCCAAATATATATTTTTTTTAAAGCAAACACCCTAGTGCAGTGGTGGGCAACCTTTTTTTTCAACTGAGCCAAATCTCGCCAAAACCACGATTGAAATTTATTTTGAGAGCCACATTTTTAAAACTGAAAATACATCCCCCATAGTAATTCATTCCCCATATAGTAATTCATCCCCCCTATAGTAATTCATTCCCCATATAGTAATTCATCCCCCATAGTAATTCATCCCCCATATAGTAATTTATCCCCCATATAGTAATTCATCCCCCCTATAGTAATTCATTCCCCATATAGTAATTCATTCCCCATATAGTAATTCATCCCCCATATAGTAATTCATCCCCCATAGTAATTCATCCCCCATATAGTAATTCATCCCCCATATAGTAATTCATCCCCCCTACAGTAATTCATCCCCCCTATAGTAATTCATTCCCCATATTGTGTCAATTCACTTACCTTTGCTCCACGCGTTCCTCTCGCCGTGTTCCCGCGCCATTCCGGTCTTCAGGGCGGACTGTGAGAGGAGAGGAGTTCATCACGCTGCCCCGACTACATCCTGACAGCCAATGTTTGCCACGCTCCGCGGGATTAAAAGGTTCGCCGGGCCGTATGCGGCCCGTGGGCCGTAGTTTGCCCATTGCTGGGCTAGCTGCAGAGTCCTGACTTTTGGGGCGGCCGCCCCAGAGGAGGGAGGGGAGCGGGTGCCCGGCACACAGAAGAGCCGCATTAAAATGTGTAAAGAGCCGCATGTGGCTCGCGAGCCGAGGCTTGCCGACCACTGCCCTAGTGAATAAAATGGTGGGTGCTGCAATTTTTTCTGTCACATAGTACTCATGCACCGATTTTTCAAACGCAATTTAACACACACACTTTTTACTTTTAATGCATAAAAACACAATATATTGGCCAATTATTTGGTAAAATATAAAAGATGATGGTATGCTGAGTAAATAGATATCAAACATGACATGCAATGGCAACAAACTGCATACATTTTTAATATCCATAGGCAACATTTTAAAAGCTACCATTTTAGATTTACAGAAGAGGTCTAGTGTTAGTGTTAGAATTTCTGCCCTTGATTGGACATTTGTGGCGATACCTCACATGCATGGTGCAACTGCTGTTTCCATACTGTCACAGGATCAAGGCTCACGAATGCAGGTGCGGGGGTGAGGGTACTTTTTTTCCTTTTTTAAGTTTTGATTTTAAGTCATTTTGATTTTAATTATTTTTACACTGTCTCTATTTTTTTTATCACTTTTAATGCCATCACAGGGAATGCAAATATCCCCTATAACTTCAATGGGCATTGCCATATATTCTCTTTTCAGAAATCTGGGTTCTATCAGACGCTAGATAATGTAAGGGCAGTGGAGATATCTAATCAAACCAACATCGGTGTGATCAGATGCTTTCCCAATTTACCAATGGCGCTGTTTATATCCTGCAAAACTGAAGTGATGAAATGCTCGTAGCTTCTGGCACCATTCTGGTCTCCAATCAGCTCTATGGTCAGCTGGCAGAAACACCGGCTGCATTCTCAGGTTCCCCCGATTGGCACAGGACTGCCCAAGAAGGCCGTGGAAGGCAGCGGGGGAAGGGGGCATTGTCTCCCGCTGCTTGTAAAAGCAATCCTACAGCTAATTAGCCACTAGGATTGCTTTTACATGAAAGCTGATCGCCAGCTGAAAAAAATACCAGAATGATGCCTGCAGCTGTAGGCATCATCCTGGTATAACCATTCAAAGTCCAGTGATGTACCAGTACGTCACTGGTCCTTGTTGAGTATATGTGCTATGTTCTTTTTTTGAATGCAGCCTTTGGACTGAAAAAAAAAAAAAAAAAGAAATCTCTGCCAAAAAGTGTTTGGTATGCCCACCATTAAAATATACCGCCCTGCATCCACCCACTTCTAATGGTGGGCAAAAATTAGGTCACACTTTGCCACATGCGCCCATTCCAAGATTGTACAAATGTCTAAATAGTGGCACGCTTGAATAAAAATTGTCCACCTATAAGTGGTACCCCATATGGAAAAAGGATGACACCGAGTCCCAAGCTATCTTGCAACTGCTCCCCATGTAGTCTGGGCAGCCAGGGGGCTCCACGTGACTATCTTTTCCCTCGTAAATCTGAAACTTATAAGTATAGTCTGTTGCCCTCTCACAGGTCTTTTACATCTTGACCCCATATCTGGCACGCTTGCTGGGGAGAAATTGTTTGAATGCAAGGCAGCCAGAAAAATTAATGAGGGACTCAGATTTTTTGCTGGGGAGTATTTATGAGTGATTTATGAGGGGCTGAATTTTGTGTAGCGGGTCAAATTCAGGGTCACCTCAAGGACGCCAGAGTGTATGGTCGTTGAAATGCATAAAACACATTATACTCATATCTATGCCTGGCCATGGCAGCAGAGAACACGGCATATGATGAATCAGGTCTGTGGACCAATACAACCGCAATTCATTTTTTTTAGTAATGCCCATGTTGAGGGTTAGGCCCCCCCAAAAAAAAATAAATTCTAAAACCATAATGGGTTTCCATGCGAATGGTCTGGCAAGGTTTGAATTTTGGTTGGCGGCGATACGTTGTTGTGCATATAAAATGCTTTGATCCACAATCAATGCATACAGATTGTCTGTGAAGCTCCAAAAAAATCAAGGAGAGTAGTTAAATTTGCTATTTCCACCTGAATTCCAGGTTGGGCAGTGAATGGGGGGGGGGGAGAAGTATGGGTGCTGCAGAATTTATGGGTTGCCAATCGGAAGGATACTAGGAGCTCTATGGGCCTGTGTGCGAATTCTTGGTGGTTGCGGGACAATACTTGTGCTCGCCACCTCACCAGCTTGTACTGCACTTATGGGACTCGCCACATCGCCAATTCATACTGCAGTGCTGGTATTATTATTATACAGGATTTATATAGCACCAACAGTTTGCTCAGGGCCTTACAATATAACGGGAGACAATACAGCAACAATACAGTTCAATACAAGAGGGTTAGGAGGGCCTGATCCTGGGAGCTTACAATCAAAGAGGTATGTGAAAGATCAGGATGTACTAGACCGCTGGTGCTCGCCAGTTCACCAAAAGGTAGCGTGGCACTAGTACTGGCACTCTGCTGCATATGAGAGTCATCAAAATTTACCGGCAAGTGCTAACAGAGATCAGGCCTGATTCTGCCAACACTGCGGTTTTGTGTGCAATGTATCAAGTGACAGTGACATACTGGCACTGCACTTGCAGGAGGAGAAGGGCGGGGGGGGTAAGCATAGGGGCTAAACGCAGGTGCTGGCTTGTGCCAAGGCTGATCCCACTAACGCTGCATTTTTGGGGACGGACGCTATACTAATGTGAACGCTGGTATAGTGCTGATCTGATCAAAAATATTGATCCGTTCAGACACTATACTAGCAATGGAGGTTTATTGTGTATGAGCATCTTCCTGGCAATCAAGGGGTTAAATGTGATTACTGGTGTACTGATGTGCAATCTGATGCCATCTGGGGAGCGGTGTGAAAACCACGGGAGCACCTGTGCCGCCCTGTAGCAGTATTTCCGCTATAGGGCGGTCAGGAAGCAGTTACAGAAGCGGTTTGTGTTACGGCACTGTGTTACTTTAACTGAGAATCACGCTGCACCAAAATTAAATGTACATCTTTTTTCCCCACGAATTTGGCTTTTTGGTGGTTTTTGAGGCTGTGCGTTTATTTTATTGCGCTATAAAAAAAAAAATAAAAAGCCTGACAATTTTGAAAAAAAACCAAACAATATTTTGGACTTATAAAACATATCCAGTAAAAAAATGTAAAAATCAAATTGCGTCATAAATTTCGGCCAAAATGTATTCTGCGACATGTCTTTGCTAAAAAAAAAAAAAAATCCCAATACGTGTAAATCAATTGGTTTACGTGAAAGTTAAAGTGTTTACAAATGGTGGTATATAGAGATGAGCGAAGTATTCAAAAATTCGATTCGGCTGATTCGGCGAATTCGAGGAATAAATTTGATTCGAGGCGAATATATTCGCGGCGAATTTAACTTTAAAAAGGGTGTTTCTAGGCTTCGGAGAGCCTTTATATTAGTGCAGAACACTGTACCTTTAATTTAAATGCCCTTGGAGTCTGCTGGGGAAGAGAAATAATACTGTCAGTCAGTATGACATGCAGATGAGTGCCGTCGATCTTAGAATCACCGCACACTTCACTCATTTGGGCAGTCACGGGGCCAAAACCAGAGTGTGGAGCCACAGTGTGGCGGTGGAGGCAGCAGCAATGGGAGGCCATACAGCACCCTATGACAAAATGGAACCCACTAGCAGTGTGAGGAGACCTGAAAGTGGCACATGGCAGAGTGTGGCGATGGAGACAGCAGCAATGGGAGGCCGTACAGGGACCCATGAGACACTCTGGACCTGGCAGCAGCATGAGGAGGCGGTACAGGGGCCCATGACAGATTACGGGCCTGGCAGCAGCATGAGGAGTCGGTACGGGGGCCCATGGCAGATTACGGGCCTGGCAGCAGCAATGGGAGGCCCGTAATCTGCCAGCACCCTATGACAAAATGGAACCCACCAGCATGGTGAGGAGACCTGAAAGTGGCACATGGCAGAGTGTGGCGATGGAGACAGCAGCAATGGGAGGCCGTACAGGGACCCATGAGACACTCTGGACCTGGCAGCAGCATGAGGAGGCGGTACAGGGGCCCATGACAGATTACGGGCCTGGCAGCAGCATGAGGAGTCGGTACGGGGGCCCATGGCAGATTACGGGCCTGGCAGCAGCAATGGGAGGCCCGTAATCTGCCAGCACCCTATGACAAAATGGAACCCACCAGCAGTGTGAGGAGACCTGAAAGTGGCACATGGCAGAGTGTGGCGATGGAGACAGCAGCAATGGGAGGCCGTACAGGGACCCATGAGACACTCTGAACCTGGCAGCAGCATGAGGAGGCGGTACAGGGGCCCATGACAGATTACGGGCCTGGCAGCAGCATGAGGAGTCGGTACGGGGGCCCATGGCAGATTACGGGCCTGGCAGCAGCAATGGGAGGCCCGTAATCTGCCAGCACCCTATGACAAAATGGAACCCACCAGCAGTGTGAGGAGACCTGAAAGTGGCACATGGCAGAGTGTGGCGATGGAGACAGCAGCAATGGGAGGCCGTACAGGGACCCATGACAGATCACGGGCCTGGCAGCAGCATGAGGAGGCGGTACAGGGGCCCATGACAGATTACGGGCCTGGCAGCAGCAATGGGAGGCCCGTAATCTGCCAGCACCCTATGACAAAATGGAACCCACCAGCAGTGTGAGGAGACCTGAAAGTGGCACATGGCAGAGTGTGGCGATGGAGACAGCAGCAATGGGAGGCCGTACAGGGACCCATGACAGATTACGGGCCTGGCAGCAGCATGAGGAGGCGGTACAGGGGCCCATGACAGATTACGGGCCTGGCAGCAGAAATGGGAGGCCCGTAATCTGCCAGCACCCTATGACAAAATGGAACCCACCAGCAGTGTGAGGAGACCTGAAAGTGGCACATGGCAGAGTGTGGCGATGGAGACAGCAGCAATGGGAGGCCGTACAGGGACCCATGACAGATTACGGGCCTGGCAGCAGCATGAGAAGGAGGTACAGGGGCCCATGACAGATTACGGGCCTGGCAGCAGCAATGGGAGGCACGTAATCTGCCAGCACCCTATGACAAAATGGAACCCACCAGCAGTGTGAGGAGACCTGAAAGTGGCACATGGCAGAGTGTGGCGATGGAGACAGCAGCAATGGGAGGCCGTACAGGGACCCATGACAGATTACGGGCCTGGCAGCAGCATGAGGAGGCGGTACATGGGCCCATGACAGATTACGGGCCTGGCAGCAGCAATGGGGGGCCCGTAATCTGCCAGCACCCTATGACAAATGGAACCCACCAGCAGTGTGAGGAGACCTGAAAGTAGCACATGGCAGAGTGTGGCGATGGAGACAGCAGCAATGGGAGGCCGTACAGGGACCCATGAGACACTCTGGACCTGGCAGCAGCATGAGGAGGCGGTACAGGGGCCCATGGCAGATTACGGGCCTGGCAGCAGCATGAGGAGGCGGTACAGGGGCCCATGACAGATTACGGGCCTGGCAGCAGCAATGGGAGGCCCGTAATCTGCCAGCACCCTATGACAAAATGGAACCCACCAGCAGTGTGAGGAGACCTGAAAGTGGCACATGGCAGACTGTGGCGATGGAGACAGCAGCAATGGGAGGCCGTACAGGGACCCATGACAGATTACGGGCCTGGCAGCAGCATGAGGAGGCGGTACAGGGGCCAATGGCAGATTACGGGCCTGGCAGCAGCAATGGGAGGCCCGTAATCTGCCAGCACCCTATGACAAAATGGAACCCACCAGCAGTGTGAGGAGACCTGAAAGTGGCACATGGCAGAGTGTGGCGATGGAGACAGCAGCAATGGGAGGCCGTACAGGGACCCATGACAGATTACGGGCCTGGCAGCAGCATGAGGAGGCGGTACAGGGGCCCATGGCAGATTACGGGCCTGGCAGCAGCAATGGGAGGCCCGTAATCTGCCAGCACCCTATGACAAAATGGAACCCACCAGCAGTGTGAGGAGACCTGAAAGTGGCACATGGCAGAGTGTGGCGATGGAGACAGCAGCAATGGGAGGCCGTACAGGGACCCATGAGAGACTCTGGACCTGGCAGCAGCATGAGGAGGCGGTACGGGGGCCCATGGCAGATTATGGGCCTGGCAGCAGCAATGGGAGGCCAGTAATCTGCCAGCACCCTATGACAAAATGGAACCCACCAGCAGTGTGAGGAGACCTGAAAGTGGCACATGGCAGAGTGTGGCGATGGAGACAGCAGCAATGGGAGGCCGTACAGGGACCCATGACAGATTACGGGCCTGGCAGCAGCATGAGGAGGCGGTACAGGGGCCCATGGCAGATTACGGGCCTGGCAGCAGCAATGGGAGGCCCGTAATCTGCCAGCACCCTATGACAAAATGGAACCCACCAGCAGTGTGAGGAGACCTGAAAGTGGCACATGGCAGAGTGTGGCGATGGAGACATGGGCCCCCTGGCCACGCTTGACTTTCTGGCCACATAGTCGACATACGGCTACGTTTACTTCCTCAGGCGGCTTGACGAAAAATTGCCACACCGCCGAGTAGGAAACTTTGCCCCCGCTACTCCTCACTGGCTGACTGCTGTTTCCTCCGTGCACACCGGCACAACTACTGGCCGTGGTGGTAGGCTGCAGTGGAGCTGGTGCTCTACTCCGTGGCCGTTTGCCTCCACTGACACTGCTGCGACCCTGCTGCCTCCTGGGCAACCCACCGACTGTTTTGCTCGCTGCCAAGCTGGCACCCTCTTCTCCTGATGATGCGGAAGCAATAGCCTGATGACGACGAGGCTGCCAAGTGCGATCAGCCTCATCCTCATCAATTAGGGTCTCCGCCTCATTACTAGACCCCTCGGCTGCGTGTGGGTCAGGAGACAGACCTGTCTCTAGACCGGCTACCGAGCCACTCTCCTCGCCAGTACTTCTTCGCCTGGCTGCTGAAGAGGCGGATGTCTCCCCCCGTTCCTGACCGCCCTCTGTTAGCTCTTCCTCACTGTACAGTGGGGCTGAGCCCACAGCATGCGATACTTCGCTTGGTGAGGGAACACCAAAGGACAGGGGCAGGTCGAGGACACGTGATTTCAGTGGGCTTGCTCCCGGGCCATGCCAACTAACGGTTGTGTCTGACGTACCCACCGACCGTTGGCTGTAGGTGTCAGAGGTGACCTGGGAAGAGGAAGACGACCGAGCCAACCAATCGATGACGGCAGGGTTGTCGGTGGAGACACGACCGCTGGATGACACCGGGAGCACTGGCCTCTGGCTGCGACTAGTGCTGCCTCGACCCCTTCCTCTGCTGCCACGTCTGCTCGCTCCTGAAACATTGCCTCCTCTGCCACTCCTCTGCGTGTTGTCTGACATACTCTTTAATTCAACGATTCTGTGTCCCTGAGTAACGATTCTGTGTCCCTGAGTAACAATTCTGTGTCCCTGAGTAACGATTCTGTGTCCCTCAGTAACAATTCTGTGTCTGTCCCTGAGTAACAATTCTGTGTCCCTGAGTAACAGTTATGTGTCCCTGAGTAACAGTTCTGTGTCCCTGAGTAAAAATTCTGTGTCCCTGAGTAACAATTCTGTGTCCCTCAGTAACAATTCTGTGTCTGTCCCTGAGTAACAATTCTGTGTCCCTCAGTAACAATTCTGTGTCCCTCAGTAACAATTCTGTGTCCCTCAGTAACAATTCTGTGTCTGTCCCTGAGTAACAATTCTGTGTCCCTGAGTAACAGTTCTGTGTCCCTGAGTAACAATTCTGTGTCCCTGAGTAACAATTCTGTGTCCCTGAGTAACAATTCTGTGTCCCTCAGTAACAATTCTGTGTCTGTCCCTGAGTAACAATTCTGTGTCCCTCAGTAACAATTCTGTGTCCCTCAGTAACAATTCTGTGTCCCTGAGTAACAGTTCTGTGTCCCTGAGTAACAATTCTGTGTCCCTGAGTAACAGTTCTGTGTCCCTGAGTAACAATTATGTGTCCCTGAGTAACAATTCTGTGTCCCTGAGTAACAATTCTGTGTCCCTCAGTAACAATTCTGTGTCCCTCAGTAACAATTCTGTGTCTGTCCCTGAGTAACAATTCTGTGTCCCTCAGTAACAATTCTGTGTCCCTCTGTAACAATTCTGTGTCTGTCCCTGAGTAACAATTCTGTGTCCCTGAGTAACAGTTCTGTGTCCCTGAGTAACAGTTCTGTGTCCCTGAGTAACAATTCTGTGTCCCTGAGTAACAGTTCTGTGTCCCTGAGTAACAATTCTGTGTCCCTGAGTAACAGTTCTGTGTCCCTCAGTAACAATTCTGTGTCCCTCAGTAACAATTCTGTGTCTGTCCCTGAGTAACAATTCTCTGTCCCTCAGTAACAATTCTGTGTCCCTCAGTAACAATTCTGTGTCCCTCAGTAACAATTATGTGTCTGTCCCTGAGTAACAATTCTGTGTCCTTGAGTAACAGTTCTGTGTCCCTGAGTAACAATTCTGTGTCCCTGAGTAACAGTTCTGTGTCCCTGAGTAACAGTTCTGTGTCCCTGAGTAACAATTCTGTGTCCCTGAGTAACAATTCTGTGTCCCTGAGTAACAATTCTGTGTCCCTCAGTAACAATTCTGTGTCCCTCAGTAACAATTCTGTGTCTGTCCCTGAGTAACAATTCTGTGTCCCTCAGTAACAGTTCTGTGTCCCTCAGTAACAATTCTGTGTCTGTCCCTCAGTAACAATTCTGTGTCCCTGAGTAACAGTTCTGTGTCCCTGAGTAACAATTCTGTGTCTGTCCCTGAGTAACAGTTCTGTGTCCCTGAGTAATAATTCTGTGTCCCTCAGTAACAATTCTGTGTCCCTCAGTAACAATTCTGTGTCCCTCAGTAACAATTCTGTGTCCCTCAGTAACAATTCTGTGTCTGTCCCTGAGTAACAATTCTGTGTCCCTGAGTAACAGTTCTGTGTCCCTGAGTAACAATTCTGTGTCCCTGAGTAACAGTTCTGTGTCCCTGAGTAACAATTCTGTGTCCCTGAGTAACAATTCTGTGTCCCTCAGTAACAATTCTGTGTACCTCAGTAACAATTCTGTGTCCCTCAGTAACAATTCTGTGTCTGTCCCTGAGTAACAATTCTGTGTCACTGAGTAACAGTCCTGTGTCCCTGAGTAACAATTCTGTGTCCCTGAGTAACAGTTCTGTGTCCCTGAGTAACAATTCTGTGTCCCTGAGTAACAATTCTGTGTCCCTCAGTAACAATTCTGTGTCCCTCAGTAATAATTCTGTGTCTGTCCCTGAGTAACAATTCTGTGTCCCTGAGTAACAGTTCTGTGTCCCTGAGTAACAATTCTGTGTCCCTCAGTAACAATTCTGTGTCCCTCTGTAACAATTCTGTGTCTGTCCCTGAGTAACAATTCTGTGTCCCTGAGTAACAGTTCTGTGTCCCTGAGTAACAATTCTGTGTCCCTAAGTAACAGTTCTGTGTCCCTGAGTAACAATTCTGTGTCCCTGAGTAACAATTCTGTGTCCCTCAGTAACAATTCTGTGTCCCTCACTAACAATTCTGTGTCTGTCCCTGAGTAACAATTCTCTGTCCCTCAGTAACAATTCTGTGTCCCTCAGTAACAATTCTGTGTCCCTCAGTAACAATTATGTGTCTGTCCCTGAGTAACAATTCTGTGTCCTTGAGTAACAGTTCTGTGTCCCTGAGTAACAATTCTGTGTCCCTCAGTAACAATTCTGTGTCCCTGAGTAACAGTTCTGTGTCCCTGAGTAACAATTCTGTGTCCCTGAGTAACAGTTCTGTGTCCCTGAGTAATAATTCTGTGTCCCTGAGTAACAATTCTGTGTCCCTCAGTAACAATTCTGTGTCCCTCAGTAACAATTCTGTGTCCCTCAGTAACAATTCTGTGTCTGTCCCTGAGTAACAATTCTGTGTCCCTGAGTAACAGTTCTGTGTCCCTGAGTAACAATTCTGTGTCCCTGAGTAACAGTTCTGTGTCCCTGAGTAACAATTCTGTGTCCCTGAGTAATAATTCTGTGTCCCTCAGTAACAATTCTGTGTCCCTCAGTAACAATTCTGTGTCCCTCAGTAACAATTCTGTGTCCCTCAGTAACAATTCTGTCTGTCCCTGAGTAACAATTCTGTGTCCCTGAGTAACAGTTCTGTGTCCCTGAGTAACAATTCTGTGTCCCTGAGTAACAATTCTGTGTCCCTGAGTAACAATTCTGTGTCCCTCAGTAACAATTCTGTGTCCCTGAGTAACAATTCTGTGTCCCTCAGTAACAATTCTGTGTCTGTCCCTGAGTAACAATTCTGTGTCACTGAGTAACAGTCCTGTGTCCCTGAGTAACAATTCTGTGTCCCTGAGTAACAGTTCTGTGTCCCTGAGTAACAATTCTGTGTCCCTGAGTAACAATTCTGTGTCCCTGAGTAACAATTCTGTGTCCCTCAGTAACAATTCTGTGTCCCTCAGTAATAATTCTGTGTCTGTCCCTGAGTAACAATTCTGTGTCCCTGAGTAACAGTTCTGTGTCCCTGAGTAACAACCCTGAGTAACAGTTCTGTGTCCCTGAGTAACAATTCTGTGTCCCTCAGTAACAATTCTGTGTCCCTCTGTAACAATTCTGTGTCTGTCCCTGAGTAACAATTCTGTGTCCCTGAGTAACAGTTCTGTGTCCCTGAGTAACAATTCTGTGTCCCTGAGTAACAGTTCTGTGTCCCTGAGTAACAATTCTGTGTCCCTCAGTAACAATTCTGTGTCCCTCAGTAACAATTCTGTGTCCCTCAGTAACAATTCTGTGTCTGTCCCTGAGTAACAATTCTGTGTCCCTCAGTAACAATTCTGTGTCCCTCAGTAACAATTCTGTGTCCCTCAGTAACAATTATGTGTCTGTCCCTGAGTAACAATTCTGTGTCCTTGAGTAACAGTTCTGTGTCCCTGAGTAACAGTTCTGTGTCCCTGAGTAACAGTTCTGTGTCCCAGAGTAACAATTCTGTGTCCCTGAGAAAAAATTCTGTGTCCCTGAGTAACAATTCTGTGTCCCTCAGTAACAATTCTGTGTCCCTCAGTAACAATTCTGTGTCTGTCCCTGAGTAACAATTCTGTGTCCCTCAGTAACAGTTCTGTGTCCCTCAGTAACAATTCTGTGTCTGTCCCTCAGTAACAATTCTGTGTCCCTGAGTAACAGTTCTGTGTCCCTGAGTAACAATTCTGTGTCCCTGAGTAACAGTTCTGTGTCCCTGAGTAATAATTCTGTGTCCCTCAGTAACAATTCTGTGTCCCTCAGTAACAATTCTGTGTCCCTCAGTAACAATTCTGTGTCTGTCCCTGAGTAACAATTCTGTGTCCCTGAGTAACAGTTCTGTGTCCCTGAGTAACAATTCTGTGTCCCTGAGTAACAGTTCTGTGTCCCTGAGTAACAATTCTGTGTCCCTGAGTAACAATTCTGTGTCCCTCAGTAACAATTCTGTGTCCCTCAGTAACAATTCTGTGTCCCTCAGTAACAATTCTGTGTCTGTCCCTGAGTAACAATTCTGTGTCACTGAGTAACAGTCCTGTGTCCCTGAGTAACAATTCTGTGTCTCTGAGTAACAGTTCTGTGTCCCTGAGTAACAATTCTGTGTCCCTGAGTAACAATTCTGTGTCCCTGAGTAACAATTCTGTGTCCCTCAGTAACAATTCTGTGTCCCTCAGTAATAATTCTGTGTCTGTCCCTGAGTAACAATTCTGTGTCCCTGAGTAACAGTTCTGTGTCCCTGAGTAACAGTTCTGTGTCCCTGAGTAACAATTCTGTGTCCCTCAGTAACAATTCTGTGTCCCTCAGTAACAATTCTGTGTCCCTCAGTAACAATTCTGTGTCTGTCCCTCAGTAACAATTCTGTGTCCCTGAGTAACAGTTCTGTGTCCCTGAGTAACAATTCTGTGTCCCTGAGTAACAGTTCTGTGTCCCCGAGTAACAATTCTGTGTCCCTGAGTAACAATTCTGTGTCCCTCAGTAACAATTCTGTGTCCCTCAGTAACAATTCTGTGTCCCTCAGTAACAATTCTGTGTCTGTTCTTGAGTAACAATTCTGTGTCCCTCAGTAACAATTCTGTGTCCCTCAGTAACAATTCTGTGTCTGTCCCTGAGTAACAATTCTGTGTCCCTCAGTAACAGTTCTGTGTCCCTCAGTAACAATTCTGTGTCTGTCCCTCAGTAACAATTCTGTGTCCCTGAGTAACAGTTCTGTGTCCCTGAGTAACAATTCTGTGTCCCTGAGTAACAGTTCTGTGTCCCTGAGTAATAATTCTGTGTCCCTCAGTAACAATTCTGTGTCCCTCAGTAACAATTCTGTGTCCCTCAGTAACAATTCTGTGTCAGTCCCTGAGTAACAATTCTGTGTCCCTGAGTAACAATTCTGTGTCCCTCAGTAACAATTCTGTGTCCCTCAGTAACAATTCTGTGTCTGTCCCTGAGTAACAATTCTGTGTCCCTGAGTAACAATTCTGTGTCCCTCAGTAACAATTCTGTGTCCCTCAGTAACAATTCTGTGTCCCTCAGTAACAATTCTGTGTCTGTCCCTGAGTAACAATTCTGTGTCACTGAGTAACAGTCCTGTGTCCCTGAGTAACAATTCTGTTTCCCTGAGTAACAGTTCTGTGTCCCTGAGTAACAATTCTGTGTCCCTGAGTAACAATTCTGTGTCCCTGAGTAACAATTCTGTGTCCCTCAGTAACAATTCTGTGTCCCTCAGTAATAATTCTGTGTCTGTCCCTGAGTAACAATTCTGTGTCCCTGAGTAACAGTTCTGTGTCCCTGAGTAACAGTTCTGTGTCCCTGAGTAACAATTCTGTGTCCCTCAGTAACAATTCTGTGTCCCTCAGTAACAATTCTGTGTCCCTCAGTAACAATTCTGTGTCTGTCCCTGAGTAACAATTCTGTGTCCCTGAGTAACAGTTCTGTGTCCCTGAGTAACAATTCTGTGTCCCTGAGTAACAGTTCTGTGTCCCCGAGTAACAATTCTGTGTCCCTGAGTAACAATTCTGTGTCCCTCAGTAACAATTCTGTGTCCCTCAGTAACAATTCTGTGTCCCTCAGTAACAATTCTGTGTCTGTTCCTGAGTAACAATTCTGTGTCCCTGAGTAACAATTCTGTGTCCCTGAGTAACAGTTCTGTGTCCCTGAGTAACAATTCTGTGTCCCTGAGTAACAATTCTGTGTCCCTCAGTAACAATTCTGTGTCCCTCAGTAACAATTCTGTGTCTGTCCCTGAGTAACAATTCTGTGTCCCTCAGTAACAATTCTGTGTCCCTCAGTAACAATTCTGTGTCTGTCCCTGAGTAACAATTCTGTGTCCCTGAGTAACAGTTCTGTGTCCCTCAGTAACAATTCTGTGTCTGTCCTTGAGTAACAATTCTGTGTCCCTCAGTAACAATTCTGTGTCTGTCCCTGAGTAACAGTTCTGTGTCCCTGAGTAACAGTTCTGTGTCCCTGAGCAACAGTTCTGTGTCCCTGAGTATCAATTCTGTGTCCCTCAGTAACAATTCTGTGTCCCTCAGTAACAATTCTGTGTCCCTCAGTAACAATTCTGTGTCTGTCCCTGAGTAACAGTTCTGTGTCCCTGAGTAACAATTCTGTGTCCCTAAGTAACGATTCTGTGTCCCTAAAGTATCTGTGGCCCTAACTCTGTCCCTAATACAGAGAGGTCTGTCTCTCTTGAATGACCGGAGGCAAATGGAGAATTGTAAGATGGCCGCAATTTATAGCTCCACCATTACACAGTGCTGGCTGGCTGGCTGCTGATTGGCTAATGCGATCACATGTCATGAATGAATGCATAATGGGTCAGTGCGCCTTGTCTGCGTGCCTTCCCAGAGATCCCCGCTCCGTCGCTACACACATGTCGCCGCCATTTTTGGAAAAATTTCGATTCGCGCATCCGAAGTCTGCTAATTTTCGGATTCGAATTTTTCCTAATATTCGAAACGAATTCCACTTTGCCAAGTTCGATTCGCTCATCTCTAGTTGTATATATACCGATTTTTTTTTTTATACTAATAGTGGTGATCAGCTATTAACGACTTATGGCCAGACTTATGGCCAGACTGCGGCAGACATTCTGACACTGAGGGGAACTGACTTGGGGTCACTGACATCCCCAGTGACACCAATACAGTTATCAGTGCAAAAAAAAACAACCAAAAAAAAAAAACACTGACACTGTACTAATGGCACTGGGGAGGAAGGGGTTAACTTCTGGAGACAAAGGGTTAACTGTGTGAGGGGAGTGTTTTACTAGGGGGCGGGGGTGTATAGCTCTGTATTACACACTGTCCCGGAAGGCTGTGATCAGCGATCCTGAAACAGTGAGCTGAAAGCTGACAGGGAGGAGAGCTCCATTGAAAATAATGCAGCCTTCCTCTCTGTCAGTGATTGCTGGCAATCGCTGGCCAGGACCCGGTGATTGACACCTGCGGCCGTGATCTGTGCCATTGTAGCAGTATATTTACTGCAGGCGGTCCCCTAGTGGTTAATATTTAAATCTACATATCCTGATGTATAGTTTCCCCCAAATATACAAATGTTTCTACCACCTTTATCTGAGAAGCAATTGGTCTTTGAGAGGGTCAACCAGCAGGAGAACCAACTTATTCCAATTTATATTGAAGCCTGAATAAGATCCAAAAGTATTAAAAACAGCCATCAGGCTTTCTATAGATGTACATGTATCACCCAAAAATAATGTATTGTCTGCATACAATGCTAATTTCTCCACCATCTCGCCTTTCAGAAATCCCACTATTCAAGAATCACTCCGAATATCTAGTCAGCGACCCTAATGCCAAAGCAAAATAGGGGAGACAGCAGCATCCCTGCCTAGTACCTCTCCTTACTCTCCTAGATTACATTTCTCCAAAACCTGCCATAGATAATCCCACTCCATGCTATCAAATGCCTTGACAACATCTAAAGACGAAATGTCTGTTACCAACATTACTAGGTGTGATCTGAAGATTAAGATACAGTCTACGTATATTTACTGCTGTCGACCTATCAGGGATAAGTTCTGATCGATCTAGATGCACAAGCTTTGTTACAACATTAGACAGGTGGGTAGCCAGCACCTTAGCTAGAATTTTAAGATTTTTAAGTAGGTTTTTTGGCTATACTTCTCTTGTGGAAGTCCACTGTCGGCTGACATCACTCAGCCAGTCCAGGCTGGGAAAAGATCTTGCCTTCAAAGTCAGGATGCATGCTAGAGTCTGGAGTGGCACCTGGCTCAGCCTCTCAGCAAAGCGATAAGAGCCTGAGCCAGCCGCTCTCTCCCCCTCCACAACCCAGAGCTCCAGTGAGCACTGGGGGGGCTAAGCAGAGAGCTGTTTAGAGCAGAGAGAACTCAGCGATCAAATGATCACCGACATCTCACTCTTAGATCTGGCTGGAGACAGATGCAGAACCGGACCACTGCTGCATCCACCTAGGAAAGAATATGGAAAAAACCCTATTCTTTTAAAGATATTAGCAAAAAAAAAAAAATGGGTGGGGGGGGCATCCTAGGTTTGGGCATGTTGGGGTTCTTCCAATCAAGTGGGTTCGTAAATTAAGTGGCAGTTATGCTCTTGCTCATCTGGACATCTCTTCTCTCCATTCACAGGTAAACCTGCCTTTATGTTACTGCTGCTTCACATCCATCTGTAGCCCTGTTCACATTATTGTGTTGTTTATTTTGTCTTTATGTTTCTTACCTAAATTACGACTGATCTTAATTTTTACAACCCTGCCCTCTTGGACTTCTTGCAATTTTTTTTTTTTTTTATAAATGTTTATTCATTTATCAATTCAAATCCAAATCACGTTCACATTTCAATTAAAAAGACATACAAATAATATCTTCCTATTAGCATGATTTATTATTTAAATCCCCCACCTCCGCCCTCCTTCCCCCTCCCCCCTTCCTCAGCCTCCCATCCCCCCTCCCTCTCCCACTCTGCGTTCTCTCTTCTCCTTTCCACCATACATTTCTATTATTCTAAGACCATTTCAAGGGGTATTATAGCCTCATATTTCACTTTTTCTCAATACTCTTCCCATTTTTTCCACTTTATATTATACATCTCCATCTTGTCTATATGCATGTAATACAGTTTTTCTATCCCACAAATCTGATTCATTCTGCCCATCCAATCCTCCTCTGTTGGCACTTTTTTTTCCAAAACCTAGGTATCAAGCTCTTCGCTGCACTCAAAAAATGCCATATCCCTGAGACTTTATATTTTTACTGGAAGCTCTGTGATATGGAGAAGACATAACTCTGGGTCTAATCCAATATTAATTTTAGTGATTTTCCTTACTATATGAACTATTTTCCGCCAAAACACCTGTATTCTTGGACACTCCCACCATATATGATACCACGTACCCACCTCTCCACAACCTCTCCAACATAACCGTGAAATCTCTTCATTCAATTTATGTTCTACATTAGGTGTAATGTGCCATCTCACCAAACACTTATAATTTATTTCCACCTCCCGCATACTAATATTTTTGTGAATTAATCTAAGCATTTTCCTTTGCTCCTCCTCATCTATTTCTCTTCCCATATCTCTTTCCCATTTCTCTATATATATTAATTTTGTGTCAGTGTCTAATTCAGTTAATATCTTGTGTATTTTTGCAATTCCGTGTCTCCCATCTCCCCGTGCTTCCAACAATCTCTCCAATGGATTCCACTCTTTTCTTATTCTCATAGGCTTTGGGAGACTCAAAGAAATGTTTCAGTTGGTAATATCGTAATCTGTCCATTCTATTGAAAACTTCCCCCTTTTTTTCCCTCCAACTCTATATGATCCTAATTCCTCTCTAACCATTATATCTCTCAATTGCGCCTCTTGTTTTATAATCCATTTCCCTGCGATGTTTTCCTGCCCCGGTGTAAAATATTCTGTGTTCCTTAGTGGCATTAACTGTGAATTAAAAACCCATCCCTTTTGTCTGTGTAACATTTCCCACACTCTTAAAACGTTGAAAGTATACATACTTGTGCTATCCTCTAGTCCCCTATATTGTGCAGGCACCCATACAATCTCACTCAAAATTTGTTCCACTCAATGTATTTTCGATTTTGACCCAGCTTTTCTCTGGATTATGAGTCCAATCAAAAATTCTTGCAATTATCACCGCTTTATAGTATCTCTTAAAGTCTGGTACACCCAATCCCCCTATTTCTTTGCTTCTAATCAACATTTCATCGCGTATTCTAGGCTTTTTTTATTCCTCCATATGTATCTTATTTTTTTAAGTTCTTTAAAATATGCCTCTGGAAGTTTGATTGGAATCATTTGAAATTTATATAATACTTTGGGCACAATTACCATTTTTATCAAGTTTATGCGTCCTATCCAAGATGGGTTTCCACCTCCTACTCTTTTCAGCTCCTCCTTAAGCTCGTTTAATAGTTAAATATAAATTAGCTTTATACAGATTCTTAGTTGAGGCTGATAGTTTTATCCCTAGATATTTTAATTCTTTATCTCTCCAAACAAATGGGAATTCACCTTGTATTTCTTCTTTTTAACTATTTTTAAGGTTTATATTTAAGATTTCGGTTTTTGTCGGATTAATTTTCAAATTTGATAATTCCCCATATTCTTTCAGTATCTTCATTAAATTTGTAAGTGACATTCTAGCATTTCCAACATATAACATCAAATCATCCGCATAAGCCTCCACCTTATGTTCTCTATCTCCTATCCATATTCCTTTTAGATCTGTGTTCTTCCTAATCGTAGACAGCAAAGGCTCCAATGATAAAACATATAACATTGGGGATAATGGACATCCCTGTCTTGTACCATTTGACATCTCGAAAAGCTCTGATCTTCCTCCATTGACCATGATAGCAGCAGTAGACCCTCTATATAACCCTCCGATCCACTCTCATTCTGTCTCCTATCCCCAACACTTCCAAGGTGTCCATCATGAAACCCCAACTCACTCTATCAAATGATTTCTCGGCGTCAATTGACATCAGTATCATTGGGGTTTTCCCTTTTTTACCTTCCTGTATGAGCAACAGCGATCTCAAACCGTTGTCTCTACCCTCTCTCCCTGGGACAAACACCACCTGATCCCCATTTATCCACTCCGGCATCAAATCCTTCAGTCTATTTGCCAAACCTTTGCATACAATTTAGTATCTACATTCAACAGCGCTATTGGTCTATATCTTCCTTATGAGTTAAAACTATATTAGCCTGTAAGGATTCTTCCCTTATTTCCATCTCATTTCCCAGAGCGTTCATATATATCTTCAACTTGGGCACTAGTAGCTCTTTATATTTTTTTATAATATTTTACTGTATATCCATCTGGACCCGGACTTTTCCCCACCGCAGTACCTTTTAATACTTTTTTTTAAATTTCCTCTAATGTAATTTCTGCTTCTAAGGAGTTCTTTTAAATATGTCCTTTTTTCTCCATTTACTGTTTCAGGTTTTATTTAATATATCTTGGGGTGTCATATTATATAACTCATTATAGTAATCCTTAAATACTCTAGCGATGTCTTTAGTTGAGTGCACTAGTTCACCCTTTGGGATTTCTTATTTTTTCTATACAATTCCTGTTTCTTTCCTTAAAGTTCTCATTAAGTACTTTCCTGGCCTATCTCCCCATCTATACCTTTCACTTATTACTTTATTAAAGACTCTTCATTTTTCCTCCTCCATTACATTCTCTAGTTCTTCTTTCTTCTTTATTATTTTCTGCATTGTCTCCTTAGACATTTTTTTATGAGCCTGTTCAAGATCATACATTTCATTTAACAGTCTATTAATCTTTTCCCTCCTCTTTTTTGCTCCTATTGCAATGAGTAGTCCTCTATTGTTGGCTTTGTGGGCCTCCCATACTGTTGCAACCGACACATCCTCTGTTTCGTTCTCCTAAAAAAAACATTTAATTTTCCTCTCGATCTTTTGATCGATCTCTTCATCCATAAGGACTGCCTCATTCATCTGCCAGATATAACCTCCTCTCTTCTCTACCCCATCTTGATTTCATTGCAACAGGGGCATGATCCGACAGAGTACTTCCTCCAATTTTTACTTCTACTACAGACTCTATAAATCGATGTTCTACCAATATATAATCCAATCTAGAATAAGTCTCATGTACATGTGAAAAAAAAAAAAAAAGTATAGTCTATCTTTCATATTCCTGATTCTCCATATATCCACTAATTGACACTCATGCATCAGTTTCTTTAATAGTCTCAAGGACCTGCTCTCCTCCCTCCTCACACAGGAAGTAGTATCCATCCGTGGGTCCATACAGACATTAAAGTCTCCAGCTATTATCATGCATCCGCTTTTGAAGTCCATCAATCTCTTCAATACTCCCCTCAAGAATATCTCCGGTTTCTTATTTGGGCAATATATACTAGCTATTGTACACAATTCCCTGCAATTTACCCCTCAACAACAAAAACCTTCCCTCCGGATACGTTATTCTCTTCTCCACCTCAAACCTTATACTCTTCGCAAAACCTATAGCAACCCCTTTTGCTCTTTTATTTGGTGAATCTGCATAATACCATGTCAGGAAATATCTAGTCTTCAGCCTGATCTTTGATTCAATCTCTAAGTGTCTCCTGTAAAAATACCACCGAGGATGTTCTATGTTGTAATTCTTTAAACAACCTAAATCTCTTCCCAGGACAACACAACCCCTTTACATTATAGGTTATAAACTGGACTTCTTCCATTTTACCCTACTCCTTTCTCCTATCCTTCCTCTTCCTTTCTTCTCTTATCCTGCAGAGTGTTGCTACCCCCCTACTCTTTCCCCTACCCATATCCCTCCACCCCTCTCCCAATGCCCCCTCCGCCCCCCCTCCCCCCCACTCCACCCTCCCTCCTTCCATTCCCACACCCCTCCCTTCTAGGCCTACTATTTGCCTTCCAATCATTTGTGGTCCTAATGCCACGTTTGATTTTTGACCCTGGGGTTGAGCTCTGACTATGAACGGCTCACCTTCCCTCCATTTCCCCCTAACTTGCTGCCATTCATCTTTTCCCATAGCACATATCCCTCCTTCCTCCTCCCAACCTGGAATCTCTATTCTCTGGATACTGAGTTTATCAAAAAAGTCTCAGTTCCTCAGGAAATCTTAGATATGCAGTGACTCCATTCTTCCATCCAATTAAACACATCGATCTACTCCTTCTATATTGTATGTTCTGTTTTTTCATCTGTTCTAGTAGTGGTTTCAATGATCTCTTTCTCCACAATGTCTCAGCTGTCAGGTCTGCAAAAACTTGTATATTTTTTCCTCCATATTTAATACTGGTTCTTCCTTTTAACTTCTTCCATACCTTTGTCTCCATATTTATAGAATTGTACAACTACATCTCTCGGTCTCTCTTCCACCCGATCTCGTTGGAACCTTCCTATCCTGTATACATTGTCCAATTCAAGTGTCTCAGTACTGGGTTTATCCATAATGGAGTTTAAAATTTTACATATTGTCCCTCTTAGATCTTCTCCTTGTGTAGGCTCCGGGACTCCTTTTATCCTAAGATTATTTTTTCTATGCATGTTACCTTGTATCTCCAACTTATACAGCAGCTTTTTAGTTTTCCTAATCTCCATTATCTGATTTTTTAATTCTGGGATAGCTTGAGCATGTTTTTTAATTTTTTCTTCCGTTTCTTCTACTCTGGATAATAAATGTCCCAAATCATTTCCGGCGTCTCCCCGACTCCTTAGGATGCCAGCCGGCTTTTTTCCCTTCTCTTCTTCCTCCACAGGGTCCCGCTCCTGATTATCCCTGCTCATGGCCTATCAGTGAGAGAGCCGGCGCCTCCCTCCAGCTGGGGACGCCAGCCGGCTTCTCTTCCTACCAGTACTCCCTTGCGGGTGATCACGTGACCGCCTCACGTCCCCTGGACTCCCAGCAGCCCGCTGCCTTGGACGGGAAGCTCCAGCTGTCCCACTGCCGCGGTCCCCAGAAGCTCTGTCCTCCCCACTTCTCCGGCGGGATCCCCCCACTCACAGGTAGGGCTTAACTGGGATTTTCAGCAGCATTTTACAGGGAACATTGAAGGTGGCTGCCTTGCGGAGAGTGCTCACATCGCTCTCTTCCTTGCTGCCATGATCAGGTCCCTTCCCCTCTCCAACCATAAGCCTTTCAGTCTTCTTGCAATTTGATTGTAGTGTGAAAAGGTTTCTCTGTTAGCTATCTGGCCACGTTCTAATTTTCTTATATTTTGGTCTTATTCTCTAACGGGAGCATAAGCTGGTAGAAATAGAGGTGATCCAACTGACCCAAAAATTGGAGAGCGGAATGGCTCTATAGGCTTGTTTAATATTAGAATAAACCTTCTCGAACATATTACCCCCTCTAGTAGCCCACTTCACAAACTGCTAGAGTCCTGGAAGCATGGACTTCAAATTTGCTTGATTGAAAACCACCTGCCACAACAACAAGGACCCCATCAGGATAACCACGCTGGTATTTTCCTAACACCTTTGATAGCTTATCCAGAGAAAATTGCAATATTTGCATCAGGTGGAAAACACACTGCAATAATAATCACCAATGTAATAAATTGGACTACACTTAAGTGACATCAATTCTTATACTGGGCAGCAGTAAACATCTAAACTCCTATTTATACACCAATCGTTTAAAACAAATACTTCCCCCCATTCCATTTTTGTATCATAATGTAATGTACGGCCTGGAAGTTGCAAAACAGAATCAGATACATCAGAATTGAGTTTAAGTCTCAGTTGTTATTATTATTATAATACAGGATTTATATAGCGCCAATAGTTTGTTCAGCGCTGTACATTATAATGGGAGACAGTACACGAGGGTTTCAAGGGCCCTGCTCCTTGGAGCTTACAATCTAGGAGGGAGGGGATAGTGGTACAGGAGCAAATAGCTGTGGGGGATGGAGTGGTAGGAAGAGTGGAGGAGTTCAGTAATTAGCTGAGGGCGGGGAAGGCTTCCCTGAAGAGATAGGTCTTCAGGGTGCGCCTAAATGTGAGGAGATTAGGTGATAGTCTGATGGATTGGGGTAGGGAGTTCTAGAGGACGGGGGAAGCCCTGGAGAAGTCCTGGAGATGGCCATGGGAAGAGGAGACCAGGGAACTAGCGAGTAGGAGGTCTTGTGAGGAGTGGAAAGTACATTTTGGGTGGTATTTGGATACCAGATTGGCGATGTAGTTTGGGGCAGTATTATGAACAGCTTTATACGTCAATGTTAGCATTTTGAATTTTATCCGTTGGGCAATCAGAAGCCAGTGGAGGGATTGGCAGAGGGGGGTGGTGGATATGGAGCGGTTTGTAAGGTGGATGAGTCTGGCCGAAGCATTCAAGATAGACTGAAGCGGGGATAGTCTGCAGTGAGGTAAGCCGATGAGGAGGGAGTTACAGTAGTCAAGGCATGAAATAATAAGGGAGTGAATGAGTTGCTTAGTGGTTTCCGGGGTTTGGAACGGATGTATTTTGGAGATGTTGCGGAGGTGAAGTCTATATGAGTTTGTCAGCGATTGGACCTGGGGCTGGAAGGACAGATTGGAGTCAAGGATGACACCTAGTACTCTGGCTTGAGGGGTGGGACTGATGGTGGTATTGTTGGTCTTGATGGAGAAGTCTAGGGGGGGTGCGGGCTGGGGGGAAAGCTAGTTTTGGAAAGATTTAGTTTGAGGAAGTGGAGTGACATCCAATCCGATATGTTGCTCAGTAGGCTTGTGATACGGGCGGAGACTGAAGGGGTGAGGTGAGGGGTAGAGAGATAGATTTGCGTGTCATCGGCATAGAGATGGTAGTTGAAGCCTTGAGAGTGTATCAATTGGCCAAGGGAGGAGGTGCAGATGGAGAAGAGAAGGGGCCCAAGGACAGAACCTTGAGGGACCCCAACAGAGAGGGGGAGTAGAGTGGAGGTGGCACCGTTATAGGTAACACTGAAGGAGTGCTGTGATAGATAGGAAGAGAGCCAGGAGAATGCGGAGTTCTGAGGCCAAGAGAGTGTAGAGGAGGGGGAGAGTTGAAGAGGAGGGGGTGGTCAACCGTGTCGAAAGCCGCAGAGAGGTCGAGGAGTAGGAGCACTGAATAGTGGCCATTAGCTTTGGTGGTTAGCAGGTCGTTGGGGAGTTTGAGTAGGGCAGTTTCGGTGGAGTGTAGGGGGCGGAAGCCAGACTGTAGGGGATCAAGGAGGTTGTTGTCTGTGGAGGTGGGAACTCAGGCGATTATAGACTAAACGCTCTAGGAGTTTGGATATAAATGGCAGCAGGGAGATGGGTCTAAGGTTGTTCAGGTCGGTGGGATCCAGGGAGGGTTTTTTAAGTATGGGAGTGATGTGTGCGTGCTTCAGAGGGGAGGGGAATGAGCCAGTAGAGATGGAGAGATTAAAGATGTGAGTGAGGGAGCGTAGGATGGAGGAGGGTGATCATAGGAGTTGTGAAGGGACAGGGTCAAGGGGGCAGGGCAGGTGGTGAGGGGCAGGTGGTGAGGCGGGCTTCAGAGAAGACCTTAGTGACCTCTTCAGTGGTAGCGAGGTCGAAGGAGTGGAGTGTTGAGGGGGTTTTAGTGTGAGGAATGCTAGGTGGGGTGGGAGTCTGGGCAGTGGCGAGGTCAAAGGAGTGGAGTGTTGAGGGGGTTTTTGTATGAGGGATGCTAGGTGGGGTGGAAGTCTGAGCAGTGGTGATGTCCCTACAAATTGCGTCGATTTTGTTTTTGAAGTGGGCGGTGAGTGAGGTACTGGGTGGAGGTGGGGGCGGAGAGAGTAGAGAGTTAAAAGTAGAGAACAGCAGGCAAGGACTGGAGGAGAAGGTATTAATGAGGGTAACAAAGTTAGCTTGCTTGGCAGCGTGAAGGGAGGAAGTGTAGATTAGGAAGGCAGATTTATATCATGTGAACGCTTGTTGGCATCTGGTTTTGCACCATAGTCGCTGCAGCGCTCGACTGCACCGTTTGAGATTTTTGGTATGGTCAGTCTGCCAGGGTTGTAATGCTTCATGTTGTTGGGGGTACTAGCGAGTCTAGAGCGGCTGATAGCGAGTTGTTATAAAAAGTCAGGGCAGGACAGGGGAAGGATACTGTCGTAAAGAGTTAGAACTACCACACTACAATTGGATGGAAGGATACATGGATAATGGATGAATGAGTGGATGGATAAATGAAATAGTGTGTGGATGCCTCCCACCCCACTCCACTAAAGCACCAGGTCCTCAATGAATGATGAATAACCAGATGGTATATGATGTGTAAATACCTCCCGTCACTAACCCATTCCACTCCTCATCAACACCAGCTCCTGATGAATAGATGGATACTGGAAGGATGGATAGATACTAGATGGATGGATATATAGACAATAGATGATGAATGAATGATATATGGATAACCTTCTCACCAACACCAGCTGACAATGGGGGATGAAGGATGGATACTGCCTGTCACTCTCTATCTTTCCTCCTTCACCACTCTCAATTCCACATCAGCGCCAGTGGCTCAGCAGCTCAGAGGCTTGGCTTCCCAGGGGCTGCAACTCAACAGCTTGACAGCTCGGTTATCAACAGCTTCAGCACCACAACAGCTCAGCTGTTCACCAGATTGACAGCTTCCCAGCTGCTCAGCAGCTTCAAACTGATGGAATTTCTCAGCAGCTAAACACAGCCCGTTAGCAGTTTCAGATTTTCCACGTCAGCAAACCTGCTCCATGCTCTCTCTTCCTCCCCATTCCTGAGTACACCTCCCAGCGAACTGACATCTCCACCATGGCTTCCTGGCCCCACCACACATGCTTCGCTTGGAGCTCCTCCACACCTCAGCCACTGTGAATGCATGTGGGACATTCAGTGTGAGAAATCAGACCTAATGTTTTTAAAATATGAATCTTATCCAAACAGTCAAACAGAAAATGTTTGCTGTTATGTAACATTCAGACTGAATGTCAGCTCATTCCTACTATCTGTTCCTTCCAAGTCCTCCTGTTCTCTAGCTCCCTCATCACCTCCTCCCATGCACACATCCAAGACTTCTCCAGACCCAAACCTGTACAACTAAATCCTACTCTCTGTCTCTAATCTATCCATAAAAACTAATTTCAGGAAAGCCTATCCCACCCCTCTAGCTAACAAATCAATTTTACTTACTCAAACAACTCTTTTCCACAATTACTACCTTTTGTACCACTTGCCCTTCCCTGTAGACTGTAAGCTCTCATGAATAGGGCCCATATAACACTCTTTTCTTGCATTGTATTGTAAATGTACATCTATTTATTTTGTAAAGTGCAGCGCAAACCCCATGATCCTATGCCAAAAATGCAGGTACACAGTCCCTAGTTTAGTTATTCCACAAAAGGGGTTTTAAAAAAAAAAACAAAAAAAAAAACTTTATTCTGGTATAGGGCGAGAGTCCACATTTATTGTAACCATGTGAGAAGACCTTTACATTTACATTATTGGTGGGCCATAAGAGTATCATTGGGCCACAACCCTGGATCCATATGACCACCATACATTTTTTTACAGATCAGCCATTTATTAATTAAAATGCCACTCTGCAGTAAGTAAGCAATTGTCATGTTACTCACCTCTGTATATTCCTTATACCCTTTTCCAGCTTCTGACATGCTTTCACGGGCTTCTTTGCTACTTGTAGAGGCTGTATAAGCCCTTACCATGTTATGTGCTCCATCCCTCAATCGACATTGGATACAGTAGGCTTCATAAAGCTCATCTAGCTGAAAATTTTTTGAAAAGACATCACATCAGCTGGTATTATCCAAAAAGGAACAATTTGCAGTTCAATGCTAGTCTGTATTTCTATTGTCAGAATAGGCAAATGCAAAAATGGCACGTTCAGAGGGTATCATAATACTAAAATGTACACTGTAGTACCAATTGCATGAAATAGCAATTTTATTAGCAAATAAAGAGTTTCTCTGCATACTTTTATACAGGATAGAATACATTCTCTGCATTAAGGTAAAAAAACAAAAAAACAAACAAACAAAAAAACCCTTCTGCATGCAGCTCCTCCCTCCCATCATATTGAGCCCGATCTCAATCCAGTGATGAGCATGAGAGCAGAGGCACTCTCCGCTCTCTCCCTCCTCATTGGCTCAGAGACAGCAGCACCACTGGCTCCTGCTGCTATCAATCACAGCCAGTGAGGAGGGAGCAAGACACTCTGTGTGTCTACTGATAACAAACTGTCTAACATACTAATAACAAACTGTCATACAAACATACTAATAACAAACTGTCATACTTACCTGCTCTGTGCAATCATTTTGCACAGAGAGCCCTGATCCTCCCCTTCTGAGGTCCCCCACTAGCGTTCCTGGCTGCTCTTCCCCAGCACGTTTGCATGATTGCTCCTGAGCCCCGCTTTTTGTCAGTAGACAAAGAGCGGGGCTCAGGAGCAATCATGCAAACGTGCTGGGGAAGAGCAGCCAGGAACGCTAGTGGGGGACCTCAGAAGGGGAGGATCAGGGCTCTCTGTGCAAAATGATTGCACAGAGCAGGTAAGTATGACAGTTTGTTATTTTAATAAAACAAAAAAGCACAAAAAAACAAAAACAAAAAGCATATATAATCACTATACAGGATACAGTATTTACTCTACACAGATGAATCGCTAATCATGAAATCTAACGACACAGATAGCAAAAAATATCTGCCTGTTAGTCTATAATTAATTTTTTCCACGTCATTCCTTCTATGTATGCAAAACAGTAACAGTCCATCTATACTGGAGTCTTTTCATAAGTTGTTGAAGCCAAGGCACATGTCCTATACAGCACAGACTATCCTTTGGTGATACATTTTGTTGCTCATAGGAAATGTATCCGCTATTACAATTTCTCTTTGCTTGTTAACCATTTTGATTGTATTTAATAAACTTTTGAGATTCCATGCACATTAGCATTTTTTTAATGCTCAAAAAACGCTGGATAAAAACCACTAGTATTAACATTTTTCTACTAGTGTTTAGAAGTATTTAGGAGCATTAGCATTTTTATAGTACATTGAACTGCATCTCCCTCTGCTTTTGATTAACTCCCAAATTCCCACAATGCTTTGCCAGATATTTTCTGGGGCTATTTTAGACAAAGAGAATAAAGAGAATTATGAGAGTATAGCAGGAACAGTCATGCCTCTCTCTTCAACAAGTAGCATAAATTGAAAAAAATTTAGGAATTATTGCTCCTGATGTTGTTACAGAGGCAGTTATGGTGGAGACAATTACAAAAGAAGACTTATTGATGTTGATACTGGAAAAATCCATTGATGTCGCACAAGTTTTCATCAGTGATGTATGGAAAACTGCGGCAAATTCTCTCATTTTACCCAGATATCCCTTGGCACATTTGATGATCTTCTGGATCACATAAGACCAAGGCTCACATGTATGGACACACTTACGAATAAGACTCCTTGTCACACTCCGGTATTACATTTCCTAACAATTGTCAGCAATTTCTTTCATTATTTGAGTGGTTTTGTACAGGGATGGTAGCAGAAAATTAGGGGGGTTGTTTGTGAAAAAAAATAGAAAGCTTTGTAGGGAGCGGAAGGTTCCACCTTGATGTCAGCACAGTGGCAAAGGTGACCAGGCAGACATGCATTGTACTCTGGGAGGAGTTATACCATGTTGTAATGCCAGAGCCAGATGAAAACATGTGGGAATAGGTGGCTGTGGAATTCTGGGGAAAAAACTGTTTCTGAACTGTATTGCAACCCTGTACAGCAAGCGCGTGAGGGTCAAAATGCCTCCCTGTTCTAGTTCTTTATATTATAATTACAAGACTTTTTTTCAATAGTGCTGCTGGGGTTGGCAGATTCACACCTTAGAGTCCTGGTGGTCGACGTTGGAGCCTATGGAAGCCATGGTGAATGCACAAATTTTTCGTGAGTCCAGTTTTGGTTATCATCAACTGCATCAGAGAAGTTTGAGGACTCCATCAAGAAGGCCTCTCCCAGGCACAACTGAGCCTAGTCTTCCATGAGTAATACTGGTGGATGAGGCTTATGGACTCACTGGAAACTTGCTGAGACCATAGGGTGGGCATGGACTTAGCCACAAGCAGAAAGTATTTAGTTATCATCTTTGCCTTGCTCGTCAAGCAGTGGAATGTGCATTTAGAATATGCACAGCCATTTGGCGAGTTCTGCTGTTGTGCATGCAACTAAACGTGGAAAATGCAGTAAAAGTGGTGCTAACATGTTGCGTGATTCATAATTTTTAATTTACAAGGAGAGAGCATACTACTGGGAACCTGTCCCAAGAAACGCAGTGCAGGGTGTTCGCACTTTTGACTTAAGATCGACTGCAGAGATCATGAACAATCAAAACCTCTTTGCGGACTTTGTTTCATCTGAAGGTCAAGCTCCTTATCAGGGCAGACATGTAGTTTAGTTGCATTTAACAAGCCATTTCAATTTTTATGTACCTTGTTAACTGTTCAGTTTATAGGATTGTTACTTTAAAAAAATTTTATAATTTACTTCTGTGTGTTTTCTTACATTGTTCTTTATGTGTTTGCATGATGATACTTTGCTAGGCGCATATCAGTTCTTTGTAACACACAAAACAGGGCATCACAAAGGACTGAACTATACCCAAGAAAGTACTAATCTGTGCTTTCCCAGTTGAATAGTTTCTGAAGGCAATGCTTCTCTCCATAACAAGCACAAAGCTGTGCGCTACAAAGAGCAGAATTTTGCCCTTACAAACTACTGAACAGTGTGTGTCTCAATAAGCTGGCTGACCTTACTCATGGCTGTCACATGTGCTTCTGGTCAAACTCACACACAGAGGACTGGGTTGGGTCTCCAGGCACACACAATGGGTGGGCTGAGTCACTTGATGCTTCTTGTACATACAAGAATAAAATTCATCTTTTTTTTTCAGTTAATGGGTGGACTGAGTCTCCAGATAATTCCTGTATGCACACAAACTCCTGGAATGTGACTCATGACTTTTTTTTTTCCGTTCCTTTAGGAAAAAACAAAACTCAAAAGGAGCGTTTGAGCATTTAGCAATTTTTCTGCTAGAAAATTGCTGCAAAAAAAGAAAACTATGAAATTTATTTTTTTTCTGTTCCTAGACGTTGAAGCTCAAAAAACACTAATAGCCTAAAGTATTGTACATGGACACATAGAATAACACAATTTAGCATCTAGTACCAATTAAGCTTCTAGGAGCTTGAAAAAACACTAGTGTGTGTATGGAGCCTGAAAGAGCATTTTACCCAATACTGAACAAGATCCAGGTTCTGTAGTGTTCCCCACCTACAGGAAAATAGATTTACATTGGAAATTGGTTCTCAAGCTTGCACCTCTAACAAAAAGAAATTAACAATATACAATATGTCTCAAACGCAAACAGAACAAAACAGATCTGTGCGGCAGCCAGCTTGGAGACAGCCTAAATCCTCCAAAAGCAGCAGAAATTGTAGCTTTTCTAGTTGATACTGTTTGACTTCAAACAGTATCAACTAGAAAAGCTACAATTTCTGGGGAAATTGTGTGAAGTGTTCTTGCCTCTACCAGTAGTCTACAACTGGAGTGGGCGGAATAACTGGGTCGAGTGGCTAGTCACTCTGCTGCCTGCTCACACACCTGGGTTCCTATGGCAACTCACTCTACAGCAAGGGCAGAGAAGAACGGTTAAAAACAAACTGCTCCAACTTGGTCACTTCACTGGCGGTTGCCATCTTCAAACGGTTGTAGTTTAAAAATTATAAATCCTACACCGAAGAGCTTCATATTGTGAGAATCACAAGACCCACATATTGATGCATAGTATGTCTCTGAAATATTACAAATGAAGGCACAGTTGCAGTTTAGAAATTGCCCTTCAAATTTGAGAAGGCTAGAGTGCAGTTTTAATGAATGTCAATGGGCGGTGTGAGTTGCAAACAAGTGGTCATATTGTGAAAACTATCAGGACTATGGCTTAGCCGTGGACATTGTTAGTGACAGCAGGGATAGCTGAACGTTTTGATATAAGATTTGTGTAGGTGGGCTTGAAAATGAGGGAGTGATGGCAGTTTAGAAATCATGTCCTGATTTTTCAGCTCACACTCTAGCTTTTGTCAGCTCCCACTCTAGTTTTGAACATTCCACCATTCATTCCTATGGGACCAATTTCACCACAAAAATGCCGATATTTCATGAACCATTCGGCCAAACGTTCCACAAAGTAATAGCACACCAATTGGGAACAATGAGCACGTTTCGGTATATTACTGTCCATGTAGTGTAAAAACTGGGAGGAGTTAGGGTGGTAAATTTGGCTATAATAATAAGAATATATATGTGAGATAACAAGTGGTCTTGCCATGCAAGAACAATTAATAATTCCTGCAGTGCTCACACACAAATCCATAGTGCAATGAACATAAGAGAACTATTCGCACTCCAGGGTGAGTTTTGATCCATTTAACAATGCCCCGAGACGTGCAGTCATAGTAAATGATCACTCTCACACTTTTCTCCTGCATTCCCTTATCATCCATTTAAGTGGAGCCTCCAGGGGCTGTTCTCCTTTAGTTTCCAGCTCTACATCGTGACACTTTTGGTTACTGTGCCACATCACTTCCAATGTCTTCCACAGCAGGTGGAATCCGGTATCAGCCCATATCAGCCACTCCATCGCTGGGGGACAAAAATGCACTGTGTTCCAGCACTGCCAGAACTGAGAGTTGAACTTTTTTTATTTGTACTTTGTATTTTTTTGTTATTTCTACTCCACCATAGACCACTGAGAGTACACAGGAGTGATGTAGGCATTATTGCACAAATACTTTGATTTTATTTTTCTTGTAATAAATGGTTTAAGACTATATACTGCTTTCTTTATTGCCTGTCACAGAGCCCAATGAGAGACTGAGCAAATAATGGTAAATTCTATTGTGGATGTGTGCTTTTACACTGAACAAGGTAAAAATAAAACAAGAGACTGCCGGTTGCTGCTTCTGATCTGTAATTGTGTTGCCTTAAAGTGGTAATAAACTCTTCTTTAATAATTTTACCTACAGGAGTGACATCATCGCGATTAGGCCAGTCAGCAGGCTAGAGCTCGCAAACCCGGAAGGAATACTGGGTAAAGATGGAAGCCCTGGGTAGCTGTGACAGCACTCCGCTGGAGGGCTTCATTTCAAGGTAAGTCCTTCATAATGTGCTAGTATGCAATACATACTAGCACATTATACCTTTATCTTGCAGGGTTTTTTTCTTTTTTTTGGATGCGGTTTACTATTGCTTTAATGTTGCCAATGCAGTTCAAGCATGTGTGTGCCTGATGGCAGAGTAATAAACAGAGCAAAGAAGAGGAGCACTAAATAACTAATGACAGCATCCATGTATAGGTACAGGCTCTGCCCCCTGCCCAATCATAAGACTGGTTAGACTATATATGAGTCAGCTCCACAAGGCAGCATAAATGTAACTATACTCAATTCAATGCGAAGCCCAGGTATGCTGTCATGCTTATGCATCAGGAAAGGAAAATTACCAACAGGTAAGTATACAAATTTCCGTTTTCCTGACACCAGGCCTGGAAGCCACTGCCAACTCTGATGTTGGACACTTTGTCCTCCATTGGCACAGGTTACCGACCTTGGACTAAGAGGTCATTGAGGTAAGTACCCCAACAAAGTGAAAAGATCTCAAATGTGACAAGTAGTAGAGTGGATATAAAACGTCTACACACCCCTGTTAAAATGTCAGGTTTCTGTGATGTAACAAAATGAGACAATTATTATTATTATTATACAGTATTTATTTAGCGCCAACAGTTTGCTCAGCGCTGTACATTACAATGGGAGACAGTACACGAGACAGTACAGTAACAATACAATTCAATACACGAAGGGTTCGAGGGCCCTGCTCCTTGGAGCTTACAATCTAGGAGTGAGGGGATAGTGGTAAAGGAGGAAATAGCTGTGGGGGATGGAGTGGTAGGAACAGTGGAGGAGATCGGCAATTAGCAGAGGGCGGGGTAGGCTTCCCTGAAGAGATGGGTTTTCAGGGTACGCCTAAAGCAGAGGAGAGTAGGTGATAGTCTGATGGATTGGGGTAGGGAGTTCCAGAGGATGGGGGAAGCCCTGGAGAAGTCCTGGAGACGGGCATGGGAGGAGGAGACCAGGGAACTAGAGAGTAGGAGGTCTTCTGAGGAGCAGAGAGTACGTTTTGGGTGGTATTTGGATATTAGGTCAGTGATGTAGTTTGGGGCAGTGTTATGAACAGCTTTGTACGTCAATGTTAGCATTTTGAATTTTATCCGTTGGGCAATCGGAAGCCAGTGGAGGGATTGGCAGAGGGGGGTGGCGGATACGGAGCGGTTAGTAAGGTGGATGAGTCTGGCCACAGTATTCAGGATAGACTGGAGTGGGGATAGCCTGTGGTGAGGTAAGCCGGTGAGGAGGGAGTTACAGTAGTCAAGTCATGATATGATAAGGGAGTGAATGAGTTGCTTAGTAGTTTCCGGGGTTAGGAAGGAACATATTTTCGAGATGTTGCGGAGGTGAAGTCTACATGAGTTTGTCAGCGATTGGACCTTGGGCTGGAAAGACAGATTGGAGTCTAGGATGACACCTAGTACTCTGGCTTGCGGGGTTGGACTGATGGTGGCATTGTTGGTCGTGATGGAGAAGTCGGGGGGGGGGGGCGGATTGGGGGGAAAACTCAGTTTTGGAAAGGTTTAATTTGAGGAAGTGGAGTGACATCCAATCCAATATGTCGTTCAGTGGGCTAGTGATTTGGGCGGAGACTGAAGGGGTGAGGCGAGGGGTAGAGAGATAGATTTGCATGTCATCGGCATAGAGATGGTAGTTGAATACATGAGAGTGTATCAGTTGGCCAAGGGAGGAGGTGTAGATGGAGCTGAGAAGGGGCCCGAGGACAGAACCTTGAGGGACGCCAACAGAGAGGGGAAGTGAGGGGGAGGTGGCAGCGTTATAGGTAACACTGAAGGAGCGCTGTGATAGATAGGAAGAGAGCCAGGAGAGAGCGGAGTCTCTGAGGCCAAGAGAGCACTGAATAGTGGCCATTAACTTTGGCGGTTAGCAGGTCGTTGGGGAGTTTAAGTAGGTTTGTTTCGGTGGAGTGTAGGGGACGGAAGCCAGACTGTAGGGGATCAAGGAGGTTGTTGTCGGTGAAGTGGGAACTCAGACGATTATAGACTAAGCACTCAAGGAGTTTGGCTGTAAATGGCAGCAGGGAGGTGGGTCTAAGGTTGTTCAGGTCTGTGGGATCCAGGGAGGGTTTTTTAAGTATGGGAGTGATGTGTGCGTGCTTCAGAGGGGAGGGGAATGAGTCAGTAGAGAGGGAGAGATTAAAGATGTGAGTGAGGGAGTGTAGGATGGAGGAGGAGGGTGATCGTAGGAGTTGTGAGGGGACAGGGTCAAGGGGGCAAGTGGTGAGGCGGGCTTCAGAGAAGACCTTAGTGACCTCTTCAGTGGTAGCAAGGTCGAAGGAGTGGAGTGTTGATGGGGTTTTAGTGTGAGGAATGTTAGGTGGGGTGGAGGTCTGGACAGTGGCAAGGTCGAAGAAGAGGGGTGTTGAGGGGGTTTTAGTGTGAGGGATGCTAGGTGGGGTGGAAGTCTGAGCAGTGGCGATGTCCCTACGAATTGCGTCGATCTTGTTTTTGAAGTGGTTGGCAATCTCGTGGGTGGTGAGTGAGGTACTGGGTGGAGGTAGGGGCGGAGAGAGTAGAGAGTTAAAAGTAGAGAAGAACCAGCGAGGACTGGAGGAGAGGGTATTGATGAGGGTCACAAAGTAGGCTTGCTTGGCAGCGTGGAGGGAGGAAGTGTAGGTGAGGAAGGCAGATTTATATCATGTGAACGCTTGTTGGGATCTGGTCTTGCGCCATAGTCGCTCCAGCGCACAACTGCGTCATTTGAGATTTTTGGTATGGTCAGTCTGCCAGGGTTAAAACGGTCAGGGTCTAATGCTTCGTGTGGTTAGAGGCGCTAACGAGTCTAGAGCGGCTGACAGCAAATTGTTATAAACAGTAGTGGCCAGGTCAGGGCAGGACAGGGGAAGGATACTGTTGTAAAGTTGGTCAGCTGCAGAGTGGAAGGGGGCAGGGTTCAAGTTCCGGAGGTTTCGGCTGGTGATAGTTTGACATTTGGAGGGGTAGGTGTTTGAGGATGAAGAGACGGAGAAGGTAATAAGGTTGTGGTCAGAGAGAGGACAAGGGGTGTTTGTGAGGTTGTGGGGAGTGCAGAGATGAGAGAAAACAAGGTCCAGGGTGTTCCCATCGGAGTGGGTGGTGGACTGTTTACACTGTGCGACTGCAAAAGAAGAGGTTAAGTGGAGAAGTTGGGATGAAGCCGGGTTATTGATGTTGATAGGGATGTTGAAGTCTCCAAGGATGATGGTGGGTAGCTCGGAGGAGAGAAAGAAGGATAGCCAGGCGGAAAAGTCATCGAGGAAGCGGGACACGGGTCCAGGAGGCTGATAGATTACAGCAATCCTCAGAGGGATTGAAGAGAATAGTCAGATGCAGTGGTCCTCAAAGGAGGAGAAGGATAGAGAGGGGGGGTTTGGGAGGACTTGGAAGGTGCTCAACGGTGACAGGAGCATACCAACCCCACCACCTTTTCGACCGCTGGGTCTGGGTGAGTGGGTCCAGATGAGACCTCCATAGGAGAGTGCCGCAGGGGAGGTAGAGTCAGTGGCATGAATCCAGGTTTCAGTGATTGCTAGGAGGTTGAGGGAGTGGGAGACAAAGAGGTTGTGGATGGTGGTAAGTTTGTTGCAAACCGATCGGGCGTTCAAGAGTGCACACGAAAATGGGGGGTGGTTTTGGGGAGCAGAGGGACAGGTATTAGATTGAGGGGGTTGCAGCAGTCCGTGGAAGAAGGAGGGTGCCTTGTGGGTGAGCAAGGCGGTTAGGAGAAGAAGGGTGAGAAAGGTGGTATGGGAGTGGGATGTACAAGACCGCGTAAGTCTGCCAGTGGAGGTGTTCTGGTCAGTGGGAGAGTGGGGTATCAGGAGGAGGTGGTGAGAGCCGTAGAAGGGAGAAGGAAGCAGTGAGGGCACAATGTACAGTTGTTTGGGAGGAGCAGAGGGATATAGAAAAGAGATTTTGGGAACGGAGGAGAGAAGTATGAGGAGGAGGAGGAGTAAAAGAGGCATTTTAGGAAGGTAAACGGAGTGGCGGACAAGTGTGGTGGAAAGTTTCTCAGGGTGCTTGGTTGCAGATAGTTTAGCGTGCAGTGGTGTATCTCGTTGCTGTATCTTCCTGTAGCTAGAGTTCTCGTGCTTAGGATAAGGATGGGTAGAGTTCAGATCGATAAGTTGTGGCCAAGGGTAGTCAAGCTACAAGTTCCACTTTGTGTAAGTCCTAGATTGAGGGGTGAGGTTTGGCTTGAGGAGATGAGGGGTGGAGGTCAGCAGTGGAAGTGTTTCCCAGGTGGTGGAGATGAGGTGTAGAAAAGGTTGTGAGGGGTGGGCATCAGCTGTGGGAGTTGGGTGTAGTAGGGGCTGGGGGATCACAGAATCAGCAGTCGGGCCTTCTCCTGTACTCACGGGGGTCGTCAGATGGGTTTCAGGTCCGGGCAGGGTTGCGTCGTGGTAGGCGATGGTAGGCCTCACCAGGCCGAGATCATCTGCTGGGCTCAGTAGTGTAGAAATAAGCTCGCTTTGGGTCACTGTTTTGGGTGTGTATGGGAATGTGTGGGTGGAGCTCCTTTAGGCCAGTTGCAGGCTCCCTTCAGGTGTCGGGGGGTGTGTGCCATGGTAGGCCACAGCAGGCCCTGCCAGGCCAGATGGTGTGGTAGTGAGGTAGGCCTCGGCGTAGGTGGTGCGGGTCCCTTGCTCCTTCGCGGTAGGGTCGGGGAGACCACCGGTGCCCTCCCCCTGTCTTCAACTACCTGGGTGGTAGGGTTGTGAGGTGGGGGGCTGAGTAGTGTCGTTGGCCAAAGATAAATAATTTCAAAACTTTTTTCACCTTTAATGTAACCTATAAACTGTACAACTCAGTTGAACAACAAACTGAAATCTTTTAGGTGGAGGGAAGTTAAAATAAAAAATGAAAATAATATGATTGCATAAGTGTGCACACCCTTAAACTAATACTTTGTTGAAACACCATTTTTAATTTTATTACACCACTCAGTCTTTTTGGGTATGAGTCTATCAGCATGGCACATCTTGACTTGGCAATATTTGCCCACTCTTCCTTGCAAAAACACTCCACATCTGTCAGATGCGAGGGCTGTACATAAAAGTACAGCCCTCTTCAGATCACCCCACAGATTTTCGATCAGATTTAGGTCTGGGCTCTGGCTGGGTCATTCCAAAACGTCAGTCTTCTTCTGGTGAAGACATTCCTTTGTTGATTTGAATATATGCTTTGGGTCGTTGGCATGCTGAAAGTTCCTCTTCATGTTCAGCTTTCTAGCATAAGCCTGAAGGTTTTGTGCCAATATTATCTGGTATTTGCAACTGTTCATAATTCCCTCTACCTTGACTAAGGCCCCAGTTCCAGCTGAAGAAAAACAGCCCCAAAGAATCATGCTGCCACCACCATGCTTCACTGTGGGTATGGCATTCTTTTGGTGATGTGCAGTGTTGTTTTTGCGCCAAACATATCTTTTGAAATTATGGACACAAAGTTCAACAGACCATAACATGGTTTCCCACATGCTTTTGGGAGACTTCAGATGTGTTTTTGCAAAATTTAGCTGGGTTTGGATGTTTTTCTTCATAACAAAAAGGCTTCCATCTTGCCACTCTAACCCATAGCCCAGACATATGAAGAATATGGGAGATTGTTGTCACATGTACCACACAGCCAGTACTTGCCAGATATTCCTGTGATGGATGTGATGGCTTTAATCCTGCCTCAACGCTTTTTGCCGCACTGACTACCTCAGAAAGTTCCAATTTCCTAAGGTCATTGGTATATTCTCATTGGTAAAACAGCAGAAAAATGGGATAGAGAAAAGAAAAATAAATCATATATCAATCAAATTAACACTCATATATATCATATCTCATACAGAAGGGCATAAAGGAATGTCAGCAAAAATGAGGGGGTATGTGTGTCTAAGAGTGCGCCCTTGGCTTGTGGTCCGGATCCAACAAGCCCCAGGATTAATGCTATAAATAAATGCAGATAGACAAAAAATAAATAGACTGCATATAAAGCAATATGCTTCAAATGTATAACTCCAAAAATTTACCTAAAGAAAATGGGTTACTCTTACCCTGTATAGTAGTTCAAAGGTGGGAGGAAAGATGGATACATGCTTTGTAATGGCGGAAGGTTGAAGAGGTGCATGGATACAGATGATATCCCTTGGGAAAAAGCTCTTGGGATGGAATTACAATAAGTAGAAATAAACAGAAAAGCCAAGCAGGGATCGACTTCAAGTCCTAGACATAAAATATACATGTATCCCCCAGATTGAAGTTGGGCGTACCTCATCAAGTAAGCTCTGCTCTTCAAGTAAACCCAGGTTCCCTTCCTAGGTTACATCTCCAACTGACCTCAGCTTTGGTCTGAAAGCTTGGGGTTCACCAATTTCTGTCGCCAGTTCATTCCTAATTATTCCTCTCTGGTGAACCAAATCATTTCTTTGACGCGGAAGGGTGCCTCCTGAGGCAGCCAAGGCTTTCCACAAACTCAAAATGTAATTTCTCTCTGCATCTATTCTCATACATCTTGACATTTTCTAGCCTTTCTTCTTAGGAGTTAGATGCTTCAACTTTGGGACTAGGGGCCGTTGTTCTCCAAATGCATGATGGTAAGCGCCATTCTTGTGCTTTCTTCTCTAAAAAGTTTTTGAATGCAAAAAGAAATTACATAATCAGGAATTGGGAACTTCTGACTATCAAGCTGGCACTGCAAGAATGGTGACACCTATTGGAGGGATCTCCACATCGTATCCTGATTTATCCCGATTATAAGAACCTGCAGTATCTGCAATCCACTTGACGTCTGAATCCCAGACAAGAACAATGGGCTCTCTTCTTTGCCAGGTGTAACTTTCCAGCCTTCTAAAAATGCCCACGCTGATGCCTTGTCCCAGATCATTTGACATTGCCAATTCTGAGTGTCATGTTGAATCAGAACATATTGTTCCTGTCAATTGTATCCTGGCCTCCATCCCTCTTTAGTCTGCACGTATTCCTTCCGGAAAGACCTTTGTGGTGCTCTCCCTTCGCTCCAAGATTCTCAAATGGGCACATGACTCTCAATTCGCAGGACATCCTGGTGTGCAATGTACCTGTACTTTCCTGCAGCATTATTATTGGTGGTCCTCACTTCGGAAGGATGTTGAAGAATATGTTCAGGCTTTCTCCATTTGTTTGCAGTGTAAGTCCTCCACATCTGCTCCAGCAGGTCTCCTTTTACCTCTATCTGTTTTAGATGTACCTTGGTGTAGCATCTTCATGGACTTTCTCTGAACTACCCCCCTCAACTTGCTCCACTGTTATCTGGGTGGTTGTGGACAGGTTTTCTAAAATGTATCACTTAACTTCACATCCAGGACTACCTTCTGCTGTCATTTAGCTTCCATCTTCAGGAAATATTTTGTCCCCATGGTCTGCCCTCACACTTCTCTGATAAAGAAGTTCAATTTACAGCATGCTTCTGGAGGGCTCTGGCCATATCCTTTGGAATCAAGTCAGACTTCTCCTCAGCCTTTCAACCGCAGTCTAATGGGCAAACTGAAAGGGTCAACCAGAATGTTAATGGGTACCTTCTTGCCTTCATTTCTTCCCATCAGGATGATTGGGTAGACCTTTGACCCTTGGAAGAGTTTGCCCTCAATAACCACGCTAATGCCAGCCCTGGTGAGTCTCCCTTTTTACATGGTGTACGGTCGCAATCCTTCTGTAACATTTACTGTTCCCCATCTCTTCTGTGGTGCCTGTGGCTGCAGAGACGCAATGACCTTTCAATTCTATCTGGGCAGATGTTTCCAAGAATTTACATCTGGTAGCTTCCAAGTAAAAAGTAGCTGCAGATCGTCATCGACACGTGAGTCCCAAATTTCTTCCTGGCGACAAGACTTGCCTGTCTACCTGGAATATCTGTTTCCAAGTACCTCTATGAAATGTGTTCCTCGTTTCACTGATCCCTTTACCATTCTCTGTTAGGTTAACCTTGTTGCTTTCAAGCTCTGATTCCTTCACATCTAAGGATCCCTAATATTTTCAAAGTTTCTCTCCTGTGACTGTACATCTCAGTAGGTTTTCCCATGCTCTTCTTCATCCTTCTCTAACAGTCATTACCTGTGATCAGTATGAAATCAAGCAAATCTTGGATTCCAAATTTTCAAGGGAAAGGGAAGAGGCTTTTGTATCTGACTAGAAGGGATATGGACCTGAGGAAAGGTGTTGGTTCCTTCTACTGATGTTTCTGTCCCTTGTTTGGTGAAAGTTTCCTCTCAAGCCTGGCCCTAAACATGTGGGGAGACTCCATAAGAGCAGGGTACTGTCACAAGTTAGCCTGCAGTTTCATGCTTGTGTATTCTTACCTCCTTTCTGCAGTGTTTTTTCTACCCCGATTCCCTTCACATGTGTAGTTTGGTTGTGCTCACCTATGGACATCACCTGCTATTCTGTGGGCTTTTATTTCCTTCCCTTCCATCATTTCCTGGCCTGCCTCCTAGTTTTCTTGGCTATATAAAATGTGCTCAGTGTAGCCCACATTGCCTGAGCAACTTCACATTTCTCTGAGCTCCCATTCATTTGTTACTTTTGTATTCTGTGCCTGACTACCCGTATACTGAACCCGGCTTTGTTCACTGTCTGTGCTTGTTTGCTACCCATCCTGACCTCAGCTTGTCTCTTGGATTTCCTGTTGTCTCTGGCTGTTTGCACTCTGCACATGCAAGTGGTCCCTGCATCCTCAGCTGGGCGTACCCAGGGGAACGTAGTTTGGTTCCAGCTTGCTGCAAGTACATCCCCACCATTAGGAGATCTGGTGAAAAAGCAAGTTTGGCTTAGATTCCTCACTCTGGGGAACCCAATTTAGTGATCTAGAAGGATCACTACCAGTGATGCTGGACAATAGTAATATAAGTCCTCAACTAATCCGTAGACGGCATGGCGCCTTGCTTCAAATTTTTTAAAAAAAGGCTGCCAGCTGAGGCGCCAATACTGAGGAAATATATTGTAATAAAGGCTAGAAAAACCAATTGAGGCCAGGGGATTTTGAGGTATGGATAGATTTAATGGCCCGGGCCACCTCCAGTTTGTCAACTTGAGGGTTTCGTGGGCAGCCCTGGAAAAATGGGGGAGATAAAGATCTTGGAATAAATGGTCTGCTTGGCCAGCAGAGATGGGGTTTGGTTTGCTGTGTAATGAGGACAGAAAATCTGCAAAAAGGGAGGTAATTTTGGTGGGGTCAGAAGTGAGGTCCCCATTGCGGAAGCGTAGATGTATCAGTTTGTGGGAGCACCCCACTGCATTCAGTTTCTTGGCCAACATTATGCCTGGTTTGTTTGCACAAGTGTAAAATTTGTGTTTGATCCATCTGAGCTCCTTCTCAGCTTTTCCAGAAGCAAGGAAGTCATATTCTGCAGCAAGCGTATCGCATGCTTTCTGGTGGAGGCTGAAGGGTGGGACTTCCATGTTTCATCAGCTGAGGCCAACAGTGGGGTGTGTTCTTTTTCGTCTCTGTTCTCTTGACCATTTCCTAAAGGAGGCAGGTTTGATCAGGTGGCCCTAAAGGGTGGCCTTGTGGGCCTCCCAGAAGGTAATTGCAGAAGACACGGAGCCAATATTGTCCAAGATGAATGCTGGAGTGGATATCAAGGCATGTGTTTTGAGCCCTGAGGAGACACTTGTTAAGCCTCCATTGCAAAGATGGGTGAGTTATTAGTCTTGAAATAGCAATAAAAAAAATAAGAGAGTCATGATCTGACCATAGAGAGGCTGGAATGGATATATTGTTCACTAATGGTATGGATTGTATAGGTACAAAAACAGAACTGCAGAAACTGTTATGAGGATTGGAGTAAAAGGTGAAGTCCCAGCAGATGGAGTTGAGTTCCTTCCAATCATTCACCAGGCCATAGGTTTGAAGGAGCATCCATACTTGGGCTTCCATATTGGAGTCTTGTGAAGGGAAACTCCTGGAGTGTATCGTCTGTCCATGAATGAGTCCAAAGCAACATTTGAATCCCTCACAAGCATCATAGCTCCTTTGCTGCGAAACCACCTTGAGAAGGTGGGTAAAAACCTATTTTGCGATCATTTAGGTGCATAGGGTTATATCATGACTTTTAGGATACCTTGGTGTATTAGATATCTCCTGGTGGAATCAGCAATTTACATGGTGCTAGAAAATAACACGTTATGACAGAATGCTATCAGAGTTACTCCCTCCTAATGTTTCTCAGGAGCTAAGGCTAAGAGGAAAGTGAGGTAATGCAGGTGGAGGGGGGGGGGGGGTGAAGAGGTATTTTGGGGAAGTGAAGGAAGAAATCCCGTTCTCTTGTAGGCACACAATGTCAATTTGACTGGATTTGAGATGTTGGAAAACTTTCAACCTCTTAACAGGAGAGTTGAACCCGTGTATATTTTGTGAATACATATTTAAAAAGGGGCTGTTAGCCTTGGTGAGGAAAACAAATTAAGCCTAAGTAGCAGGGGCCAGGAGCCAGTGCGGCCAGGACATAAAAGCACAGCCATAGAGGAAGGGTACTGAGCCTGTGGGACCGACGGAGGTTAGGGGGGGAGGGGAGAAGAGGGAAAGAGAGAAAAAGAAAAAAACCCAGAAGAGTGAGGAGAGAGGAGATTAGGTGTGAGGCACATACCACTCCAGGAGTGGACCACATTCAAATGGTAAGATGCATAAGGCAGGGGAGCTCTACCGCCTGACACATGGTGGTTCCAGGTAAGCAAGACCTGAACCTACCAAGGAGGGAAAAGGGAAAACAGAGCTACTATGGGGACTACAATACACAGTAACCCCCATGGTAACCTGCCAAGGGTGGCCTGGTCCCAAAAGATCAAAAGGTTTAAGTAGGAGGAGGGAACAGGGTATCAACAGATTCCCACAAAATATGTTTGGCATAAAAAAAGAGTAATTGAAACAAACGTGGTAAAGAACAGGAGCAAGATGACATCAGTTATCATCATTTGGGAAACAGGAAATGGGTCCTCCTGGGACCTTGGCAATCTGAGCCGTATAGCAAAAAAATGTGTTATTTCCCGTCGGCAGACATGTGAGGGTCCAGCGTAAGGGACAAACCAGAATTCGTCCCCCCCAGCCTTAGGTGGGGGATGGGGGGGAGGGGCGATGCCTAGGATTGCGCGAAATATAATGACAGCTCCCCCTCAAAAAAAAAACACTATCTTACTATGCCTCAGATATGAATCACTCATTGTGTCAATTCAGGAAAGAAAGGGGCTGGTAAATGTGACATATTTACTGGACCATTCCCCCACTCTCCATCCTGAAGGATCCTATTATGTGCTTGTAGCTGTTGGTGGAAAGGAGAGGAAAGAAGCCAGCAGCAAAATTCATGCACCCTGGATGCGACTTGGCATGCGACTTGCAAATCGTAGTCCAAGTCGCACCCTATTGTCTGCTATTAGAGCAGTCACATGGGTGCGATTCCGACACTGATTTCTAAAGTAGTACATGTACTACTTTTGTGGCAATTTGCATAGATATCTGTGTCAGATGTCTTGCAAATCGCAAGGAAATCGGTATCTTCACTGTACATCGCACAATTTCTAAATCGGCTTTGATGTGACCGGGGTGTAAGGCCTTTTTATGTTTGATTTCCTGAGTGTTTTCCAATTTATGGGAAATGCCGCATACTAGCAAAAGTGAATTGACATTTCCAGTACTGCATGCGAGATGTGGTCATGTGACTGCCTTAACTCATGCGATAATCTGGAGTGAATTGTGCCCATAGGGCCAAGAAATATTGCCAATAGGGTTCCCTTTTACATCCCTGTTCAATTTTCTGTTGTATGCTGCACAGGTACACTTCACTGTGGCTTTCTTTTTGACTCTGATTTGTGGGGCCTGTATACCAAGGGTTAATGCAGGTGGGAAGAGAATTAATCAGGTTCAAACACTTTCTCTGACCAAATGAATGACAGTGGTGGGTGTGGCCTACCTTATATAAAGAGATGCAGCAGTGGCTGATTTTTTCTTGTACAGGCCACATTATTTTCTGCAAGTCCTTGTCTGCATTGGTTTGGGAGAGGAAGAGATTGTGGTGAATTGCCCCAGGCCACACTCACGCTGTGTTTTGATGTGGGCTGTAAATGTTTTGCATGTTCTTCCTTCTAAAGTGTGTTTGTGTGTTATTGTACAATGATTGTGTGTTTACTATCTTTGCATTGTAATCCTAACACATGTCATTTGCTCTGCTCTTCCAAGTTTGCTTTATTTAGACTGAAATGCAGTTTTCAGACAAACCTGATGAGAAATGTATGTGTGGGGGATTTGGGGAGGTGTTTTTATTTTGGCGCATATGTATTTTTATATTGATATTTTGATCTGCAGCTTGTTTTGTGGATAAGCCTAAGTGATTCATATTAACTGTTTGATTCCTGCTGTAACCTGTGAAAGCACAGTTCTTTAAAAGTATAGTCTTTTAGATTGTAAGCTCTTATGAGCAGGACCGTTCTATTTTAGCAACATCAATCCTGCTTTTTTTTTTTTCACCAAGATATTGAATGTACCTACTTGTTGCTGTCCAAATAAATGTGGAATGTGTATTTGATCAATAAACATTTGGACTATGTATTTTTTGGGGGGATTATTTCATGTTCTAGTTTAATGTAGCACAGTGGCTAAATAGTTAGCACTTCCCCCTGGCAGTACTAGGGTTGTTGGTTCAAATCTCAACCATGGCACCTCCTGCCTGGAGTTTGCATGTTATCCCTGTTCCTGTGTTTCCTCTGGGTACACTGGTTTCCTTGCACACTCTAAAGATATGCTGGTAGGTTAATTGGATCCTGTCAAAATTGGCCCTAGTATATGTATGAATGTAAGTTAAGGACCTTAGATAGTACACCCCTTGAGGGTTAGGGACTGATGTGAATTTACCACATATTAATGTAAAGCGCTGCGTAAATTGACAGCGCTATGTAAGTATCTAAAATTAATAAATGTACTAGCACCCCCAACACTTATTTTTGCTAGCTATATAATATGCCCAAATCTTTGTTGTTAGAGTACACATATGTAAGTATGTCCAAACTAACAAACCAAAAGCCCCCTATTGCACCACAAGGCCATGTTATGTACCAATGAATGGGTCGTGTTCAATGTGCAGCTAGCTATTCTTTTTCTATAATCCTCTTAACAGTAATAAATTGGGCCCCCCAATTTATGTTGACTTTGGGCCTTTACCGGCAAATATATATATGCCAATGTCATATACACAGTATAGCTGCAAGCATACATTCACCAATGCCAAATCCACAATAGAACTGCAAACATATATTTGCGAATGTCATATACACAATGGAGTCGCATGTAAAATTGCTATGGTGCACAAATAAACGCCAGGACGGCTGTTGGAGGAGGCGCTAGAGCAGCGGAAATATGTCATGACGTTTGCGAAAGGATGTTTGCACACACCCGGAAGTGGTAGTGGGGAGTGTTAGTGGATGGGAGTGTAGTTAGGAGAGTTTAGTGGTAAATTGCAAGTCTATTTTTTAGTTTTGTGAATTGTTCTTTTGTGGAATTCCAGACCACATTTGGACATGGCGAGATCGCTGTTCTCCACCAAGGAGCTGATCCTCATTTGCTGGGGAAACATTGCTAATAATTGTTGTAGTTTCAGTTGAAAACATGTCCACTTCCTAGATCCATTGAGGTACATAGCAAAGGTTCTTCCTAACTATACAGGTGGCACAGACACAAGCATACACCCAGGGCCACTGTTAGATATTATGGGGCCCGCTACACCATACCTGACAGCCCCCCACCACCAGAGAAAATATCCAAATTATATTTATGGTAAAAATACACTAAAAACATTATTAATGGACATAATCCCAACCATATTCCTGTGAAATCTAAATGATAAAACTGTACTGAGTTCATAAATAAAGCTGTGTGTGTAATTCAGGTCTTGGGGCTCATTCACATGGGTGCTGTGGCCTGTAGAGTGGGAATCAGTGGTTTGTTTTTGTGGCTATCGCCGTTTGCAGGCAACCTATGTTACACTATGGAAATGCTGCAGGTCATAATTTGACAAGCATATGGGTGCAGGTGTACAGCCCTGAACACAGACAGTGAGCATTCAGAGCCACTTCCCCACGCCTTCACACCTGTCAGATTAAAACCTGTGTTCATACAGCTGCTGTGTCCCCATAGTGTAACAGGTGACTCTAGCCACATGAACGACCCACTCAATTCATGCTGTACAGGCCAGAGGACCTGTGTGAATGGGACATTTTTTACTGTTTTTTTCCTCAGCTCATTCATTTCAATGGGCTGCCTAACGTGTGGGAACATGCAAAAATACTGCAGGCATATTATTTTAAGTGTGTTGCACCTAACCGCACAGTAGTGTGGTGCCTTGCGTTTTGGTGGCTGTGAATGGGTCTGTTTTTAATAGACGTGTGTAGGTGCAATTACGTTTTCATCATGGTACCTGCGCACATCTGCAAAGGGCATTGCATTTCTTTGCTGTGCTGGAAAATGTGTGAACATTTGCATGCGTTTCTGCACCACCAATGGTGTGAACAAGTCCTAAGGGCCAGTTAACACTATAGAAACAGTCTAGATGTGTTTCTGATGCGTTTTTGCATGCCCTTTTGGCATGCATGTTTAGTGTGTTCCAGTACATTTTGGATGCGTTTTGGACACGTTGCATTGCATTTTTGTATCCCTTCCAGTTAGTTTTTTCTACTTTCTTTTGATTCAATTTAATTAGGGATATGTGCGTTTTAGTACATTCAAGGGCGTTTCAATGCGTTCCAGTACAGTTCTGTGCATAAACAATGCAATGTGGTCAACTTTTTTTACAGCACCTGCAATGCACTAAAAATGCAAATGCTGATGTGAATTATGACATTGACAACCATATACCCTTCTTTATGATGCTGAAAAAGCAACTGAAACACATGTAGTGTGAACTGGCCCTAAATATTATTAGAAGTAAGGGAACGAGACTGACCAGAAATTGTGAATTCAATCAGACTAGTGGTGAGTTACAATCAGCAATCGTATAATAATGTGAGATCTGAGCTGTAGATGATAGAAAATAAGTAACATTCACTTGATCAGTAAATAAATAGTTAAAAAGAGTGTGAAGGGATTAGCCCTTAAGTTTGATGTCCCGCCATCTTGTCTCTCTGAGCCAAAGCTCCTCCATCTTAGAATCAGTATCCATCTTAAGACTTAAGTCAGTATTTTAAAAGGATTGATTTTTTGTCTTAAACTGTATTCTTGTCAGGAGTTAAAGTTCCTCTTTTTCCTTCAGGTGTAACTTCCCCTTTTTCCTTTAGCTAGCACAAGACTGAAAGTCTGCGGTTGGATATATCCTGTTGCAAGATTATTAATAATTCTAGCCAATGTTAAATAGGGAAATTGTCTGCTTTCTATACTGAACAAAAGTTCATGTTTGACGCACTTAGTAATAATTTACATATATGCCAAATGATTGGGCATGACTGACGTATGTAATATTCTGATTGGTTTACGCATATCTGACAATTGATTGGTTCTTCTATTTCCATGTATTGTTTTAAGTTTCATATATAAGTTTAAACACGGAAGAATAAATTCAGTTCCTTCTGAGATACCACCTTGTGTCTGTGTGCATTTCCTGTGTCTCAGAGGGGGCTCCAGGCCTGAGGACAGACACTGATCAAGGCCAGGGACTGACGGGGGTCAGTGGCTAGAGAGGAACGAGAAGACAATTCCTTTCAATTGGGGGCTCGTGTCCGGGATGAGATAATCACCCTTTCGGTAAGTAAGATTTTTTGTCATTCTGCCAAATACTCTCTTGCCGGTAAGGCTCTGATAAAAATTTCATGCCCTATGGTAGCACTGGACCTCGCGTCATAAGACGCCAGTGGCCAGGCGCAGAGTGCTGTGGGAAGCACAAGGTCTTTTGGAAAAGACCAAAGCAGTTTTGGGAACTGCAAAGTCTCTTATGAGAAGGGACTGAAAAGAGTTTCTTTCAGAAGAAACCAGAAAAAGTCCGGGGTTGATCAGTTCTGTCCTGCAACTCTTTGCTTTTCTTCCTATCGCATAGAAGTATAAGATAATTTGTTTGTGTGACACAAGTGTCCAGGTGGTAAGTGTATGGACCAGCGGTTACTGAAGGTATTGTCAATTTCAGTGTAAGACGCCCCACCCCTTCAGCTAAACCTTATTGGTTGATGACCTGGAGAAGGTGATAGCATAGTGACACTGAGTTGGGTGCCTATGTGAATGTCTTGTTCAAATTGTGTTGTAGGCTTATTGTTAGAAAAAGTGGGAGTTAGTCAGAGTCAGGATATTATTAGAAGTATTGTATATCCAGGTTATAATCTCCACTTTTGGTCAACCACTAGAGAAAGACCCAATAAATATCTCAAGTCCAGACATTTTTATAAAGTAAATTGTCATTTGGAAGTTGACCCCTGTTTTTTGGGACAGCCTATAGGACAGATTTGTAACACAGACCTTTGTAAGTGTAAAAAATGGGAAGTGGTCGAAGTAAGGATAAACTCCCCCCCCCCAAATGTTGGTGAGATATGTAAAGATTATGTAGCCCGTATCTGTGGGACAGATTACTATCTAGTTAACCCCTGGATGGATAAATTAGCAGACTGGAGTGAATTCATGGGAAGTGTTGACCCGTTCCCCCGTGATGGGAGTAATGATACTTTTCATATGGATATGATTAGGGGTCTCTGTCTGGGGGATAAACAGGCTTTTCCATGGTATGAGGGAGATCCTGCGTGGGATCAGAAATATTTGGCCAGAGGAGGACAAAATTGGTTAGAATTTGCCCCTCTCTGGTTTCATAGACAAACTGGGAAACAAAATAAAGCCAAAGCTAGAAATGTAGATGCCACTAAAAGACATGCATTAGAGTCAGAAATAGACAGACCCACACACCCTCTCATGCCATTCCCTCCCCCATATGTCCCACCTGTCCCACAGCCCACAAAACTTTATCCATCTCTTACTGAAGAAGATATTGATTTTTTAGCCGGACATTATGCAGTCCAGCACCCCACTGCACCTTCAGCACCAACACTTCCACAGACCCCTCAAATACCTAGTGCTGTTCACATTTCTACCACACAGCCTAGTACAGTTCAAACTCCCGTGCACTCCCAGGGTGTGGTTCAAATTCCTACCACACAGGGAGCGACAGGGGGAATAGCTGTTTCTTCAACTACTGAAGCAGATGACTCACTTGTTGATGAATCCGCTAGTTCAGGCTCTCTGCTGTTCAGAGCAGCTAATAGTCTAGGTATAGTGGACATGCTAAGTCCATCACACACACGCCATAATACCCAATATGGTATTGATTCCAATACACAACAGATGCCCTTCATGACAATAGGAGACAATCTATTAAAGAAACCCATTGAGATAGAAGACATAAATAGGATTGTCAAACATTGTCCAAGACCCACTGTTTCTTCAACGGCTACTGTGAGCTATTTGAAGAAAGCATGTAAAGGTAGAAATTACACACAAGAGGATATGCGCCTTATCCTCGATGGAATATTGGGACAAACTTCCCCTTGGAATTGGGGTAATGTTGGGACCATATCCATCTTAGAAGCAGGCGACATTACTGCCACAAATTATAAATTAAACACAGAAGATGGTAGGGACAATATGTGGAGAGAGGTCTCAGAAGAAATGGAACGAGCTTTCCAATCTAGATCCTCCCTCCCTACCGCAGTAGCCTGCAAGCAAAAGTCAGGAGAAACTGTGTTAGATTTTTGGAAAAGATTTGATGAGACATGGACACAAGAGGCAGGACTGACATTGCAAGACACCATGCATAGTCTACTGATTCAGACTTTCCTGTCCAATCTAAAACCCAGTGTCATGTTAACTGTAAAACAGATGATTTCTGAATAGCCCACTTGTACCAGAGAACAATTTCAATTGAAATTGACTGAGAAAGATGCTGCCGGATGTCTAGAGATACCCAAGGCGGTGGCCACTCATTTTCAGGAAGATCCTTTTCCCCACACAAACCCGCCGTACAAGAGAAGGGGTGGTTTCAATAACCGAGGCAGAGGCAGGTTTAGGGGAAGAGGGAGGAATAATAGGGGACGGGACACGGGTTGTTTCAACTGTGGGGCTGAGGATCATTGGAGAAATCAATGTCCATATGAAACTCAGGACCACGCCCAGCATAGCCCCTCCCCAGGCCAACCACAAAGGGACCTCCCACAGCAGAATGTGAGGTTTCCTATCTCTTGGCAGACACAATCACAAAATAAATGAAGGTGCCCAGAAGGTGGTATCCCAGCATTCCCGCTTGTCTCTCATTCTTATAAGGAAAAACCCCTTGTATCCTTACATATACAGGGCAAATTAATCCCATTTTTGTTGGACTCCGGGGCCACTCGTTCGAGTCTGAGTGAGGATTATTATAAGGGAGAGGTAATGAATGCTGAACCTTCCATGGGAATAAATGGGATACTGACCAAGACTTATAAAACACCGCCTCTTCCAATTTTTGACCCCATACAGGGAATCACTCTGCTAGATCACTCATTCAGAATCATACCCAATTGTCCAGTCAATTTGTTAGGGAGAGACCTCATGGGAGAGTTGAACATCAACTTGAAATCCACAGTGCCTGATGTACCAACACTCATTTCCTCTATCCCAGCTGATGCTGAGTTTTTCAGAGTGATTGATCTGACAAATGCATTTTTTTCAATCCCTGTTGCCAAGGAGACACGCCCAATTTTTGTGTTTCATTACAGGAGAAAGACCCTTGCTTGGTGTAAGTTACCGCAAGGGTATGTAGATTCGCCTGTGGTCTACTCTGTCATCCTCCAGGCTACCTTAAAGCCATGGACTCCTCGCCATGGTTCAGTTTTGGTTCAATATGCAGATGATTTGCTTCTCTGTAGTGTTAATCGGGCAGCCAGCCAGGGGGATAGTGTAGATCTCATGAACTGGTTATGTGAATGTGGTCATAAAGTGTCTAAGAAAAAGCTACAATGGTGTCAGAAAACTGTTGAATACCTTGGTTTTGTTCTCACAAAAGATGAAAGGAAAGTCAGCCACAAAAGAGCTGCGGCTCTTATGGGTCTGCCCCGCCCATTGACCAAGAAAGACATGCTCACCTTTCTTGGTATGATTGGTTACTGCCGCCAATGGATACCTGACTGTTCCTACTATGACAACATTTTGAGACAAGCCACAGGTTCAGAAATGTCAGATCTTGTGAAATGGTCAGATGATATGTGCAATGCTTTTGTGTATCTGAAAAATGCTATGGTAATAGCCCCTGGTCTTGGTCTGCCCGCATATGATCAAATGTTTCATCTGTATGCTAGGGAAAATTGTAAAACTATGGCAGGGGTCCTGGCCCAGGAGCATGGAGGAAAACTCCGCCCTGTTGCTTTTTTCTCAAAAATGGTTCCAGTACAGGTCCAAGGCATGCCTGCGTGTCTCAGGGCACTAGCATCATGCGCTATGGTGGTCCAAATGGCTACGTCACTCACTCTGGGACATGAGACCACCTTACATAGCACCCACAATGTGTCTATTCTACTCAAGAATATACATACCCAACACATGTCAGCCCAGAGACTTAGTGGATATGAGGTTATACTGTTGTCAAACCCTAAGTTGAGAATAAAATATACCTCTCCCACTTCAGGTCCAGCTCCAATTTTGAATGCCTTATTAGGCTTAAAGGGAGAGCAGGATGAAGTTGTTCCACAGCATGATTGCCTGGAATTGATTCATCAGGACACCTCCCCAAGTCCAGGATATGTCTTCTGTGGCTCTTCCAGAGGCACAGAATGTTTTTGTAGATGGCTCTTGCTCGAGACCCACTGACACTGTTTACCATGCAGGATATGCAGTGGTGCAGTTGCCAGATAAAGTACTTGAAGCAAAACCCATCCCATACCAGTCAGCTTAGGCCGCTGAACTGATAGCCCTTACAAGAGCATGTCAGCTTTTTGAGGGACAGGATGTAAATATTTACACAGATTCCAGATATGCGTTTGGCGTGTGCCACGATTTTGGAATAATTTGGGAAAAGAGAGGATTCATTGCAGCAGATGGAAAATCCATCTCACATTCATCTCTGGTGAAGGCTTTACTCAAAGCCATACAACTGCCAAGATCCCTTGCTATCCTACACTGTAGGGCACACACAAATGAACAAACTGATATTGCAAAGGGAAATGCTCTAGCTGACAAAGTAGCAAAAGAGGTGGCCCTTACCCAGCCTGCCATGATCCAGATGCCAATGCTCACCCCTGAAATGCCACTGTTGGATCAAACATTGCAGGATTTACAGACATATGCTACCTCAGAAGATATTAAGCAGTGGAATGCAGCTGGTGTGACCAAAGATCCACAAACTGGACTTTGTGTCACAGAGGGGAGACCATGCATTCCAAAGGCCAGTGCACCTCTGTTCATCTCTCAGTATCATGGAGTAGGTCACAGGGGATGGCAGGTTACATGTGAACTGCTGGATAATGACTTTTTCATTCCTGGCCTTCCCCCTTTGGTAAAATCATATGTGTCTAGATGCATTACATACATAAGGAATAACCCAAACAATCCTCACAAGGCAAGACATGAACACCTGACATACCCATCAACACCTTTTACCCACCTACAAGTAGACTTTACACACATGCCAAAGGTAGGAAAAAGACAAGAATATCTTTTGGTAATTGTGGACATGTTTAGCCGCTGGGTAACCACAAAAGAAGATGCCCAAACTGTAGTGAGGATCCTCACACGGGAAATTATTCCCAGGTGGGGATGTCCACTCCAGATTAATTCTGACAACAGCCCAGCATTTGTGGCCAAGATATGTCAGGATTTGGTGAAAACACTCAAAATTGAGTGGAAGTTTCACATTCCTTACCACCCTCAGAGCTCAGGTATAGTGGAAAGGATGAATAGGACCATCAAGGATAAAATTAGGAAAGCTACTGGAGGTACCTATGCAAACTGGAAGAAAATACTGCCTGCAGTCTTGGCAGAGGTAAGGATGACTCCTTCTAAAAAGACAGGTTACTCCCCCTTTGAGGTTCTAAAGGGTAGGCCCTTTCCCACTCCCTGGGCCAGACAGCCACTCATGGTAGAAAGAGGGGATTTGGAATTGATTCAGGAGGAATATGTGAGAAAACTTATTGAAACTTTGGACAAGGTTGAAAGAAATGTTGCTCGCACCTTTCCTCTTTCTTCACAGGAACCAACTCACTCTTTCCAAGTCGGGGACCGTGTGGTGATACAAGCCCTCCATAGGAATCGGAAGCAAGAGTATCCCTTTGGACCCCCCACTTCTGTGATCGCTGTCACCAGGACCGCTGTCCTGACTGAGGATTCCAAGGCCTGGATCCATGCCAGCCGTGTAAAAAGGGTGAACCAAGCCCCTAAGAAGCAAGACAAAGACACAGATACAGAAGAAGAAAAAGGAAGTGAAGCCGGTGTAAAAGTCTTTGAAGAAGATGACCTTTCTGATGCTCTCACAGAACTCTGGGCAGACATTTTGCTTCCTCATACTAGCAACCCTGACTGTGTTCCTCCCAGTATGGACAATAACTAACTGTATTTATCACCCAGATGATTATGGAGTGATTAAGAGTATATGTAATACCTCCATCCAAGCTAGTGACCCAGATAATGCAGAACCAGTGCACACACAAAACCATAGTACACAACATTTTAGTGTCAGAAAGAAACGAGGTCTAACCCGCATTAAGAGAAGGATGAGAAGAATGTCAATACAAGATAAGGGATGGGGGTTACAGGAAACACCAGTCTTGACTACTGAGGATGTAAATCAGACCATAGTGTTTACTCTGACTAAAAAACAGGTGTTTGACCCGACTAAAGTTACTTATGATATTGTACCTTATAATGTGTACATGTGTGGGAGGAATAAGCCCTGTGGTTATTGGGAGAATATATGGTGGACAACAGACCCTCATAAATGGGAGACCAAATCAGCTAGAATTCCCTTAGAGGACATAGGCACCTATCAAAGAATCTCTATAGCAAAAGGCCAAGGGAATATCATTTTCACAATAAGGAACCCACAGGTCAGAGATAGTGGGGAATATAGGTTGGGAATAACTGTGTCAGGAACAGACCCCTGGGCCAACCTCATATTACAGGTAAAACCCTCCCCAAGAGTCCATGTCAATACCATAGACAATTCATTCCCCAAAGTTAGGGATCGACTGGATAATGAGGTGACAGGAGTAGTGATGCAATCAGAAGACAGATTAAGCATTGAAACTGGTTACTCTGACAAAAATGAATGGATTGAATGGGTGAGATGGTGTCAAGGTCCTACCTTTTCCCAGAGGTTATGTTACTCCATGTGCTAGCATCCATCTTGGATTTCTGCTGAGCATGATGGGAATCTTTTATGCCTTCAGGTCTCTGAGGTCCATCCCCCAGAGGGGTGTGGCTGAGTACATATAAGCCTGGGATCTGCACATGCTCTTTGCACTTGTGTCTTGTGTCTTTGTCTTGCTACAGCTCTGTGTATACGCTCGTGACTCTTCTGGTATTCTGACTCGGCTTGTGACTAAGACCATTCTCTGTGTTTCCCTTTGATCTGACCTTCCGTTGCTGAACCCGGCCCGTGACCTGTGATTCTCTGTCTACTGTTCTGTACTGTTTTGTCCCGTTGTTATTGACCCGGCTTGCCTGACTACGCTATTGTCATTCTCACCAGCTACACGCCATTGGCGGTGGCCATTACCGCAGCTGGGGTGTCTCGGGGGCCGCGACCTGGTCCCTGGTTGCGTCAAGTCCATCCCCACCATCAGGGGCCCTGGTGAAGGGCAGCCTGGGACTTAGACTCCGCGCCCTGAGGGACTTCAGTCTGTTGGTGGTGGTTGTCGTCAGCCAGTGCGTTACCCTGCCACTAGGCCTACCTGTCCGTTCCACAGCCCTGCCCTGACATTACACAAGTGCCATGAATCCTGACGGTGCAGGTACGCCTTCACTTCCAATGTTGGTCGCCAGACTGGATCAACAGGATCTCCTGTTGGATCAGTTCGCTCAGGCGTTGCAAACTCTGCTGGCACGCACCGCGCACCTTACTCCTGGTGTTATTAGGCCGGTGGTCGCTCCCGCTGCTGTTCCGCTTGCTGTGCCTACCGCCGCGGCTGATGCGGCACCCGCAGTGTCCAGAGGTATGACCGGTTCAGCCCCTCTTCCACAGCGCTTTGGGGGTGAGCCGAGTCAGTGTCGTGGGTTCCTTAACCAGGTGGGGATTTACTTTGAATTAATCCCCTACGCTTTTCCGACTGAGAGGTCAAAGGTGGGTTTCCTCATCTCACTACTCTCAGACAAGGCCTTGGCCTGGGCGAATCCCTTATGGGAGAGGAATGACCCAGTGATTCACGAGTTTTCCGGTTTTGTCGATGCCTTCCGTAGGGTATTCGATGTACCGGCTCGCTCCGCCTCGGCTGCCAAGCTGCTCATGTCTATGCATCAGGGTTCACGGACCGTGGCCGAGTACGCCATAGAGTTTCGTACCCTGGCAGCAGAGGTGGGTTGGAACAATGAGGCTCTGGTGGCTGCGTTTTCTCAGGGTCTTTCTGATGCATTGAAGGACGAGATAGCAGCCAAGGAATTGCCTGTGGAGCTGGAAGCACTAATTTCCTTCCTGATCCTGATTGATACCAGGCTCAGGGAGAGGCCTTCACTCAAGGAACGCCTGCGGAGGCCTTCCAATCGACTGGCACCTGCGTTTTCTATCCCACCCATTCCTCCCTCTCCTCCCACGCCTCCTGGGGATAGATTGTCTGGTGGTGAGCCCATGCAGCTGGGGTTTGCTCGCCTTTCCGAGGGAGAGCGGGCCGCTCGGCGTCGGGAGGGTCGCTGCCTGTACTGTGGTCTTGGTGGGCACTTACGGCAGTCCTGTCCGGTCCGTCCGGGAAACGCTCGCACCTGAGATCCTGTCGGGGACAGATCTTGGGTGGAGTCTCCTCGTCCCCGGCGTTCCGCAGAGATAAGCCACTGATCACCGTTGTCCTCTCTTGGGCGGAGGGCTCGGTGACGGCCCAGGCGTTGGTAGATTCTGGGGCCGGCGGGTTGTTTATGGACAGCTCGTTTGCTGCCCAGCACTCCATTCCCCTGCAGGCTCGAGTTACCCCATTGGTTCTCGAGGCGATAGATGGCAGGCCCCTGCAACCACCGCAAGTTACCCACGAGACTATGCCAGTTGAAGTAGCTATTGGGGCTGTTCACAGGGAGTTGGCCTGTTTCCAGGTGATTTCTTCTCCGCACTATTCGGTGGTTTTGGGGTATCCCTGGCTCCAGATGCACAATCCAACCTTCAATTGGCAAACTGCCGAGATTCTCTCGTGGTCTCCACAGTGTGGGGCCGGGTGCATCCGTGGGCCGGTTAAGGTGTTGTGTGCCTCCTCAGACTCTGCGTTGCCCACTGATTATGGGGAGTACCAGGACGTGTTTGATAAGGTACGCGCTGGTGCCTTACCTGCTCATCGTCCTTACGACTGCGCCATATCCTTGCAACCCGGTGCCACTCCTCCGCGTGGCAGGGTGTATCCTCTCTCGGTTGCGGAGAATAAGGCCATGGAGGAGTACGTTGCGGATGCACTTTCCCGGGGGCACATTCGTAAGTCTACTTCCCCAGCAGGAGCGGGCTTTTTCTTTGTAAAGAAGAAGGGTGGTGAATTGAGGCCTTGCATCGATTATAGGGGTCTCAATCGAATCACCACTAAGAATGCATACCCGATTCCCTTGATTACTGAGTTGTTCGACCGCCTTAAGGGGGCAACAGTCTTTACCAAACTTGACCTTAGGGCGGCGTACAACCTCGTACGGATCAAACAGGGGGATGAGTGGAAGACCGCGTTTAACACCAGAACCGGGCACTACGAATACCTGGTGATGCCCTTCGGGTTGTGTAACGCGCCCGCAGTGTTTCAGGAATTCATAAATGATGTCCTTCGTGACTTGTTGCAGCAGTGCGTGGTAGTTTACTTGGATGACATCCTGGTTTACTCTGCCTCCATGGAGTCCCATATCCAGGATGTCAAGCAGGTGCTGCAACGATTACGTGAGAACGAACTTTTTTGTAAACTTGAGAAGTGCGAATTCCATCGATCCCAAGTTGCCTTTATAGGCTACATCATTTCTGCGGAGGGATTCTCCATGGACCCTCAGAAGGTTTCGGCAGTTCTGCAGTGGCCTCGTCCCAATGGTCTTCGGCCCATTCAGCGCTTTTTGGGTTTTGCCAACTACTATCGGAAGTTCATCAGGAACTTCTCCACGCTGGCAAAACCTCTCTCAGACCTAACCAAGAAGGGCAGCAATCCTCACGAGTGGCCATCCGAGGCCATCGTAGCTTTTGAGGCTCTGAAATCCGCCTTCACTTCGGCTCCGATACTGTCTCATCCCAATCCTGGATTGCCCTTCGTCCTTGAGGTTGATGCATCCGAGACGGGAGTAGGCGCTCTCCTGTCTCAACGTCGGTCGCCCGATGGACCCCTACTTCCCTGTGGGTTCTACTCCAGGAAGCTTTCCTCTGCAGAGTGCAACTACCAGATTGGAGATAGGGAGTTGTTGGCAATCATTCTGGCTCTCAAGGAATGGAGGCACCTGCTCGAGGGCTCCGCAGTTCCGGTCCTCATTCTTACCGATCATAAGAACCTGACTTACCTTTCGGAGGCCAAAAGATTGACACCCCGTCAGGCCAGATGGGCCTTGTTCTTGTCGCGGTTCAACTATGTGGTCTCCTATTTGCCTGGTTCCAAGAATGTCAGGGCTGATGCATTATCGCGGCAATACTCTGAGTTGTCCAGGGAGGACTCTGAGCCAACCTCGGTCATACCTCCAGATCATATCCTGGCTGCCATTCGTACCAGTCTGACTTCTCCCCTTGGGGAGCAGATTTTGGCGGCTCAAACTGACGCTCCTCCCGAGAGACCGGAGGGTAGATGTTTTGTACCCGAGGGGTTGCGCACCCGTCTGCTGCGTACCTACCATAACTCCAAAACTGCCGGGCATCCGGGGAGAAACCAGTTGTCTTGGGTCGTCTCTCGGTTGTTCTGGTGGCCAACTCTCCGTGCCGACATCGCCTCTTATGTAGCGGCATGTTCGATCTGTGCCCAGAATAAATCTCCACGGCATCTTCCAATGGGTCTTCTGCAACCCATTCCCAATGGGGAGCGTCCTTGGTCACACCTGGGCATGGACTTTATTGTAGACCTCCCTGTGTCTCGGGGCCATACGGTCATCCTCATGGTCGTCGATCGTTTTTCCAAAATGTGCCATTGTATTCCACTCAGGAAATTACCAACAGCGCAAGAACTGGCCACGGTCTTTTCCAGGGAGATTTTTCGCCTGCATGGGTTGCCCAAGGTGATTGTCTCGGACCGCGGGAGTCAGTTCGTGTCCAGATTCTGGCGCGCCTTCTGCTCCCAGTTGGGCATTAGTCTCTCCTTTTCTTCAGCCTACCACCCGCAGTCCAATGGGGCTGCGGAGCGTTCCAATCAGGCCTTAGAACAATTCCTTCGGTGTTATATCTCGGACCATCAGGACGATTGGGTCGATCTCCTGCCTTGGGCAGAGTTTGCCAGGAACTCAGCGGTCAACTCCTCCTCCGGGATGTCCCCCTTCATGGCCAACTATGGGTACCAACCCGCGGTATTACCTGAGAGGTTCTCACCACAGGACATTCCGGCTGTGGAGAACCATCTTGCTGCCCTACGTTCTTCATGGGGGCAGATCCAGAGGGCTTTGAGGGACTCGGCTCAGCGTCAGAAGTTCCAGGCTGATCGCAGACGGTTGCCCGCTCCTTCTTACCAGGTCGGCGATCGGGTGTGGTTGTCTACTCGTAACCTCAATCTTCGGGTGCCCACACCCAAACTAGCTCCCCGTTTTGTCGGTCCTTTTCGCATTCTCCGCAAGGTGAATCCGGTGGCCTATGCCCTTGCCCTTCCACCTGGGATGCGGATCTCCAATATCTTTCATGTATCACTGTTGAAACCTCTGATCTGCAATCGCTTTACTACCTCTCTGCCTCGGCCCCGTCCCATTCGGGTTGACGGTCATGAGGAGTATGAGGTGAGCCGGATCCTGGACTCTCGATTGGTGCGCGGCCGATTACAGTTCCTGGTTCATTGGCGTGGTTATGGTCCCGAGGAGCGTTCCTGGGTTCCTTCCGAGGATGTCCATGCTCCTGCCCTCCTCCGCGCGTTTCATACCCGCTTTCCTCAGAAACCTTTTGTTGAGCCGCGGAGGGGGAGGGGCCCTTGAGGAGGAGGTACTGTCAAGGTCCTACCTTTTCCCAGAGGTTATGTTACTCCATGTGCTAGCATCCATCTTGGATTTCTGCTGAGCATGATGGGAATCTTTTATGCCTTCAGGTCTCTGAGGTCCATCCCCCAGAGGGGTGTGGCTGAGTACATATAAGCCTGGGATCTGCACATGCTCTTTGCACTTGTGTCTTGTGTCTTTGTCTTGCTACAGCTCTGTGTATACGCTCGTGACTCTTCTGGTATTCTGACTCGGCTTGTGACTAAGACCATTCTCTGTGTTTCCCTTTGATCTGACCTTCCGTTGCTGAACCCGGCCCGTGACCTGTGATTCTCTGTCTACTGTTCTGTACTGTTTTGTCCCGTTGTTATTGACCCGGCTTGCCTGACTACGCTATTGTCATTCTCACCAGCTACACGCCATTGGCGGTGGCCATTACCGCAGCTGGGGTGTCTCGGGGGCCGCGACCTGGTCCCTGGTTGCGTCAAGTCCATCCCCACCATCAGGGGCCCTGGTGAAGGGCAGCCTGGGACTTAGACTCCGCGCCCTGAGGGACTTCAGTCTGTTGGTGGTGGTTGTCGTCAGCCAGTGCGTTACCCTGCCACTAGGCCTACCTGTCCGTTCCACAGCCCTGCCCTGACAGATGGACCACTAAGAGTAAGGGACAGGGAGACTGTGTTTCATGTGCCAATCCCCGCCCCCTACTTGCCACCTTTATTAGAAGAAGAAACTAATATGTCCTGCCTAATTAGAATGTATAAAGATAACATCACTGAGAAGGAATGTTCTGATTTTGTTAAGAAGTTCCCTGTTACCGGATTACGAAATTTACCTTTGGCCTCTAAACCGGTACCAGGAAATTTCACCTGCTTTGAACATGATGATGCTAAGGGTAAAGATTTAGGTACATTCCCACCTAATTACTGTATTAAGACCATCCGCACCTCCGCAGAAGGCTACCGGAAGGAATGGTTTCAGGACCACCGGCAGCAACTGTCAGATGTGTGGTGGCTGTGTGGAGATATGAGACTCAGAGCCAGACTCCCCAGCAGATGGAAGGGAAGCTGCGCTCTGACCCATCTTCTCATGCCTTTCTTTATGATCAAAGTAGAAGATGGGATAAGAAGCTTGCCCATCTTGGAAAAATCCAGATCTAGAAGGTATAAAAGAAGTGCACCCCGTGGTTCCTTTGACAATAGAGTTTACATAGATGCTATAGGTGTACCAAGAGGAGTCCCTGATGAATTTAAAGCTCAGGACCAGATTTCTGCAGGGTTTGCCTCTATTGCTATATGGGTACAGCCTAACAAAAATGTGGATTGGATTAATTACATTTATTATAATCAACAAAGGTTTGTTAACTATACTAGAGATGCTCTAAAGGGGGTCTCTGCCAAACTTGATGCAACATCCCTTACTGCTTGGCAAAACCGCATTGCTCTTGATATGTTATTAGCTGAGAAAGGAGGGTTATGTAAAATGTTTGGTTCCTACTGCTGTACTTTTATCCCCAATAACACCGCTCCTGATGGAAGCATTACTAGAGCCCTTCAAGGCCTCCAAATGTTGTCTGAAGAATTGGCTGAAAACTCAGGAGTAGAAAATCCACTAGCTGGTTTATTTGAAAATTGGTTTGGTAAATGGGGAACCCTGATGAAAACTATGCTAATTTCTATAGTAATGGCTGCTGCAGTATTAACTCTGTGTGGTTGCTGTTGTATCCCCTGCATCCGAGGTTTAATGCAGAAACTTATTGACGCCACCATTACTAGAACCATGTGGAATCAGTATCTTGATAAAGGACCTACTAAGGGCCCCAGGTACCAACCTGTAAAAAAGGTGTAAGGTCACGTGCGTGACCTAAGAGGGGGTTTGAAGGGATTAGCCCTTAAGTTTGATGTCCCGCCATCTTGTCTCTCTGAGCCAAAGCTCCTCCATCTTAGAATCAGTATCCATCTTAAGACTTAAGTCAGTATTTTAAAAGGATTGATTTTTTGTCTTAAACTGTATTCTTGTCAGGAGTTAAAGTTCCTCTTTTTCCTTCAGGTGTAACTTCCCCTTTTTCCTTTAGCTAGCACAAGACTGAAAGTCTGCGGTTGGATATATCCTGTTGCAAGATTATTAATAATTCTACCCAATGTTAAATAGGGAAATTGTCTGCTTTCTATACTGAACAAAAGTTCATGTTTGACGCACTTAGTAATAATTTACATATATGCCAAATGAAATATTCTGATTGGTTTACGCATATCTGACAATTGATTGGTTCTTCTATTTCCATGTATTGTTTTAAGTTTCATATATAAGTTTAAACATGGAAGAATAAATTCAGTTCCTTCTGAGATACCACCTTGTGTCTGTGTGCATTTCCTGTGTCTCAGAGGGGGCTCCAGGCCTGAGGACAGACACTGATCAAGGCCAGGGACTGACGGGGGTCAGTGGCTAGAGAGGAACGAGAAGACAATTCCTTTCAGAGTGGGGCAGTGATCCATAGATTTGCATATGGGACAGGTGATGATGGGGTGGGGGAGGGGGTCAAGTTGTATAAGGAGACAGGTTTAAAAGAAGATAAAAAAAGTTACAATGAAAAATACACAGCATGAAACTTGCACATTTCCAACTTGTCAGAAGAACAGGACGCAGGTAAGAGTCACCCCCTTTCCACTTTCTAGTCATTAGGCAAAATCTTAATTGATTGATCAATATTACTGTCACTGACACAACCCAGAAAATTTATCTTCATTTTTTTTAACATTCATAAATGTCAAGGAGTTTATAATCTAAGGGCAGAAACTCAGCCATATACTAGGCCCAATTAACCTAACAGCATGTCTTTGGAGTGTTGATAGAAACACACCCATACAAACTGAGATGCAGCCATGACTGGGCTTAGAACCCATGACTCAAGTGTTGTAAGTTCTGAGTTCTAACCACTAATCCACTGTGGGAGACAGAGTTTGAGCTCCAATGTAGAATAGTTACATTGTTTAAAAATGATAAAGAGAGCGTTGGTCAAATTATATAGACTACTAAAATGGTATTACACAAGATAAATATAAATCTAGGTATAGATATGAAGGTAGCAGCTAGCACTCAGGGTATTGGCAACAGTCCCAGAATAGAAATATGTTAAAGTAATAGTGCAGCACTATAAATGCATGTTATCAATCATAAACGCATGTAAAATCCAAAAAGTGCAATAATTTATTTCAGGTACTTATATAGCGCTGTCAATTTACACAGTGCTTTACACATTATTGTACATTCACATCAGTCCCTAACTCTCAAGGGGTGTACAATCTAAGGTCCCTAACTCACATTTATACTTACACATACTAGGGCCAATTTGGACAGGAATCAATTCACCTACCAGCATGTCTTTGGAGTGTGGGAGGAAACTGGAGTACTCAAAGGAAACCCAAGCAAGCACAGGGAGAACATGCAAACTCCATGCAGGAGATGAGGTGTTATGGTCAGGGATCAAACCCATACCCCATTTACTGGAAGGCAGACGTGCTAACCATTAAGTCACTGTGCCATCTGTTATTAGCGATGTAAACTGGTAAATGGTGCTAAAAAAAAGTTCATATAATCATTCCTGAATAATGGAATGTCCTTCATGTTTACCTTTCATGAGTTCATGCACTACTGTCCGTCACGGATAAACCGCACGTGCCATTCATAGGCACTCTCTGAGTTGGTACTCTCACACGAAGGACATTCCATTATTCAGGAATGATTATCTGAACTTATTTTAGCACCATTTACCATTTTACATCATTATTGCAATTATTTGCACTTTTTGGATTTTAGATGAGTTAATTATTGATTACATGCATTTATAGCACTGCACTATGACTTTAACATAGAATAGTTACATGATTAAAGAGAAGGAAGCTATATCATTATATTGGGAACTTAGAACTAGACATTCAAAATTATTTGAGATATAAGTGTAAAAATGTTTAACATTTGAAAATAGAATGTATGACATTCATTAGTAAATGCATTAGTTGTCTGATCATTTTGGAGAAACAGCAAAAAAAAATAATTATAATATAGGTGTACTTTTTATTTTACATTCTAAGTATTCTCATATGCAAACAGAAAAATGCCAACCGGACAAAGCCCGCGCTTGTGCACCACCTAGCGAACATATCCGGTATTGCACCTTAAAATGTGCCAGCCGCGATTCCACATTTACTAATAGGAAAGTAAACGCTTTTCAATGAGATTGCTAAACGCCTCTCAGAAGACTGACAGGTCTTAATTGATTTAATTGAGTCTGCCTGAAAGTTCAGAGTCTGCTGGTAGACTCAATTCTTAGTAAATCAGGTCCATTGAGTCTTTAGTGAAAGCAAAGATAGAAGTTATAACTAGAGATGAGCGAATCGAACTTGGCGAAGTGGAATTCGTTTCGAATATCAGGAAAATTTCGATTCGCGACGAATCCGAAAATTAGCAGACTTCGGATGCGCGAATCGAAATTTTTCCAAAAATGGCGGCGACATGTGTGGCGACGGAGCGGGGATCTCTGGGAAGGCGCGCAGACAAGGCGAAGGCGCACTAACCCATAATGCATTCATTCATGACATGTGATCGCATTAGCCAATCAGCAGCCAGCCAGCCAGCACTGTGTAATGGTCGAGCTATAAATAGCGGCCATCTTACAATTCTCCATTTGCCTCCAGTCATTCAAGAGAGGCAGACCTGACTGTATTGAGGGAGAGAGTTAGGGACACAGAAACGTTACTTAGGGCCACAGAAACATTACTTAGGGCAACAGAAACATTACTTAGGGCCACAGAATCGTTACTTAGGGCCACAGAAACGTTACTTAGGGCCACAGAAACGTTACTTAGGGCCACAGAAACGTTACTTAGGGACACAGAAACGTTACTTAGGGCCACAGAAACATTACTTAGGGCCACAGAAACGTTACTTAGGGCCACAGAATCGTTACTTAGGGCCACAGAAACGTTACTTAGGGACACAGAAACTTTACTTAGGGCCACAGAAACGTTACTTAGGGCCACAGAATCGTTACTTAGGGACACAGAAACGTTACTTAGGGACACAGAATTGTTACTCAAGGAAAGACACATAATTGTTACTGAGGGATACAGAATTGTTACTGAGGGACACAGAATTGTTACTGAGGGACACAGAATTGTTACTCAGGGACAGACACAGAATTGTTACTCAGGGACAGACACAGAATTGTTACTGAGGGACACAGAATTGTTACTGAGGGACACAGAATTGTTACTCAGGGACAGACACAGAATTGTTACTCAGGGACAGACACAGAATTGTTACTCAGGGACAGACACAGAATTGTTACTGAGGGAAAGACACAGAATTGTTACTCAGGGACACAGAATTGTTACTCAGGGACAGACACAGAATTGTTACTGAGGGACACAGAATTGTTACTGAGGGACACAGAATTGTTACTGAGGGACACAGAATTGTTACTCAGGGACAGACACAGAATTGTTACTGAGGGACACAGAATTGTTACTGAGGGACACAGAATTGTTACTGAGGGACACAGAATTGTTACTCAGGGACAGACACAGAATTCTTACTCAGGGACAGGCACAGAATTGTTACTGAGGGACACAGAATTGTTACTGAGGGACACAGAATTGTTACTGAGGGACACAGAATTGTTACTCAGGGACAGACACAGAATTGTTACTCAGGGACAGACACAGAATTGTTACTCAGGGACAGACACAGAATTGTTACTGAGGGACACAGAACTGTTACTCAGGGACAGACACAGAACTGTTACTCAGGGACAGACACAGAATTGTTACTCAGGGACAGACACAGAATTGTTACTCAGGGACAGACACAGAATTGTTACTCAGGGACAGACACAGAATTGTTACTGAGGGACACAGAATTGTTACTGAGGGACACAGAATTGTTACTGAGGGACACAGAATTGTTACTCAGGGACAGACACAGAATTGTTACTCAGGGACAGACACAGAATTGTTACTGAGGGACACAGAATTGTTACTGAGGGACACAGAATTGTTACTGAGGGACACAGAATTGTTACTGAGGGACACAGAATTGTTACTCAGGGACAGACACAGAATTGTTACTGAGGGACACAGAATTGTTACTGAGGGACACAGAATTGTTACTCAGGGACAGACACAGAGTTGTTACTCAGGGACAGACACAGAATTGTTACTGAGGAACACAGAATTGTTACTGAGGGACACAGAATTGTTACTGAGGGACACAGAATTGTTACTCAGGGACAGACACAGAATTGTTACTCAGGGACAGACACAGAATTGTTACTGAGGGACAGACACAGAATTGTTACTCAGGGACACAGAATTGTTACTGAGGGACACAGAATTGTTACTGAGGGACAGACACAGAATTGTTACTGAGGGACACAGAATTGTTACTCAGGGACAGACACAGAATTGTTACACAGGGACAGACACAGAATTGTTACTGAGGGACACAGAATTGTTACTGAGGGACACAGAATTGTTACTGAGGGACACAGAATTGTTACTCAGGGACAGACACAGAATTGTTACTGAGGGACACAGAATTGTTACTGAGGGACACAGAATTGTTACTGAGGGACACAGAATTGTTACTCAGGGACAGACACAGAATTGTTACTCAGGGACAGACACAGAATTGTTACTGAGTGACAGACACAGAATTGTTACTGAGGGACACAGAATTGTTACTCAGGGACAGACACATAATTGTTACTCAGGGACAAACACAGAATTGTTATTCAGGGACAGACACAGAATTGTTACTCAGGGAAAGACACAGAATTGTTACTGAGGGACACAGAATTGTTACTGAGTGACAGACACAGAATTGTTACTCAGGGACAGACACAGAATTGTTACTGAGGGACACAGAATTGTTACTGAGGGACACAGAATTGTTACTGAGGGACACAGAATTGTTACTCAGGGACAGACACAGAATTGTTACTCAGGGACAGACAAAGAATTGTTACTCAGGGACAGACACAGAATTGTTACTGAGGGACACAGAATTGTTACTCAGGGACAGACACAGAACTGTTACTCAGGGAAAGACACAGAATTGTTACTCAGGGACAGACACAGAATTGTTACTGAGGGACACAGAATTGTTACTGAGGGACACAGAATTGTTACTGAGGGACAGACACAGAATTGTTACTCAGGGACAGACACAGAATTGTTACTGAGGGACACAAAATTGTTACTGAGGGACACAGAATTGTTACTGAGGGACACAGAATTGTTACTCAGGGACAGACACAGAATTGTTACTCAGGGACAGACACAGAATTGTTACTGAGGGACACAGAATTGTTACTGAGGGACACAGAATTGTTACTGAGGGACACAGAATTGTTACTCAGGGACAGACACAGAATTGTTACTCAGGGACAGACACAGAATTGTTACTGAGGGACACAGAATTGTTACTGAGGGACACAGAATTGTTACTCAGGGACAGACACAGAATTGTTACTCAGGGACAGACACAGAATTGTTACTCAGGGACAGACACAGAATTGTTACTGAGGGACACAGAATTGTTACTCAGGGACAGACACAGAATTGTTACTCAGGGACAGACACAGAATTGTTACTGAGGGACACAGAATTGTTACTGAGGGACACAGAATTGTTACTCAGGGACAGACACAGAATTGTTACTCAGGGACAGACACAGAATTGTTACTCAGGGACAGACACAGAATTGTTACTGAGGGACACAGAATTGTTACTCAGGGACAGACACAGAACTGTTACTCAGGGACAGACACAGAATTGTTACTCAGGGACAGACACAGAATTGTTACTCAGGGACAGACACAGAATTGTTACTCAGGGACAGACACAGAATTGTTACTGAGGGACACAGAATTGTTACTGAGGGACACAGAATTGTTACTGAGGGACAGACACAGAATTGTTACTCAGGGACAGACACAGAATTGTTACTGAGGGACACAGAATTGTTACTGAGGGACACAGAATTGTTACTGAGGGACACAGAATTGTTACTCAGGGACAGACACAGAATTGTTACTCAGGGACAGACACAGAATTGTTACTGAGGGACACAGAATTGTTACTGAGGGACACAGAATTGTTACTGAGGGACACAGAATTGTTACTGAGGGACACAGAATTGTTACTCAGGGACAGACACAGAATTGTTACTGAGGGACACAGAATTGTTACTGAGGGACACAGAATTGTTACTGAGGGACACAGAAATGTTACTCAGGGACAGACACAGAGTTGTTACTCAGGGACAGACACAGAATTGTTACTGAGGAACACAGAATTGTTACTGAGGGACACAGAATTGTTACTGAGGGACACAGAATTGTTACTCAGGGACAGACACAGAATTGTTACTCAGGGACACAGAATTGTTACTCAGGGACAGACACAGAATTGTTACTCAGGGACACAGAATTGTTACTCAGGGACACAGAATCGTTGAATTAAAGAGTATGTCAGACAACATGCAGAGGAGTGGCAGAGGAGGCAATGTTTTAGGAGCGAGCAGACGTGGCAGCAGAGGAAGGGGTCGAGGCAGCACTAGTCGCAGCCAGAGGCCAGTGCTCCCGGTGTCATCCAGCGGTTGTGTCTCCACCGACAACCCTGCCGTCATCGATTGGTTGGCTCGGTCGTCTTCCTCTTCCCAGGTCACCTCTGACACCTACAGCCAACGGTCGGTGGGTACGTCAGACACAACCGTTAGTTGGCATGGCCCGGGAGCAAGCCCACTGAAATCACGTGTCCTCGACCTGCCCCTGTCCTTTGGTGTTCCCTCACCAAGCGAAGTATCGCATGCTGTAGGCTCAGCCCCACTGTACAGTGAGGAAGAGCTAACAGAGGGCGGTCCTGGAACGGGGGGAGACATCCGCCTCTTCAGCAGCCAGGCGAAGAAGTACTGGCGAGGAGAGTGGCTCGGTAGCCGGTCTAGAGACAGGTCTGTCTCCTGACCCACACGCAGCCGAGGGGGCTAGTAGTGAGGCGGAGACCCTAATTGATGATGATGAGGCTGATCACACTTGGCAGCCTCGTCGTCATCAGGCTATTGCTTCCGCATCATCAGGAGAAGAGGGTGTCAGCTTGGCAGCGAGCAAAACAGTCGGTGGGTTGCCCAGGAGGCAGCAGGGTCGCAGCAGTGTCAGTGGAGCCAAACGGCCACGGAGTAGAGCACCATCTCCACTGCAGCCTACCACCACGGCCAGTAGTGGTGCCGGTGTGCACGGAGGAAGTAGCAGTCAGCCAGTGAGGAGTATCGGGGGCAAAGTTTCCTACTCAGCGGTGTGGCAATTTTTCGTCAAGCCGCCTGAGGAAGTAAACGTAGCCGTATGTCGACTATGTGGCCAGAAAGTCAAGCGTGGCCAGGGGGCCCATGTTGGGACTACAGCGTTGCGTCAGCATATGCAGCGTCGCCATTTGGTGGCCTGGGAAAACCGTGATAAAGATACGGCGGTTCTGCCTGCCCCAGCCCCCGCTCCATCACCCGCTCCGTTACTTGCTCCGTCACCCGACGTCAATCGCCCTCTATCAGCCAGTCAAGGCTCCAACACCTCTGCTGAGGGGAGTTGTCGCTCGTTGGCATCTTCCGCTCATTCAGATGCTCCTTCTCCTGCTACTCCTCTTCACGGATTCCGTCAGCAGTCTTTCTTGGAATCCGTTTCCAAGAGACAACAGTTTGCGAGCATGCACACGACGGTGCAAAAGCTGAACGTCCTCCTGTCCAAGTTGCTGGTGCTGCAGTCCCTCCCTTTCCAAGTGGTGGACTCAGCACCTTTCCGAGAAATGATGGCTTGTGCCGCACCGCGGTGGAGAGTGCCAAGCCGTCATTTCTTTGCCAAAAAGGCAGTGCCAGCCCTGCATTCACATGTAGAAGAGATGGTGGGCCAGTCTTTGAGCATGTCGGTCTCTGCCAAAGTGCACGGCAGCGCCGACGTGTGGAGCTGTAACTACGGTCAGGGACAGTACATGTCATTTACGGCCCACTAAGTGAACATGGTGCCGGCACAGCCGCACCAGCAACTTGGACAGGTCACGTCGCTTTTGCCTCCACGTTTGCACATCCTTGGTCCACAAAAGATGTCCGTCTCTACCACCTCTTCTTCCGCCGTGTCCTCAGCCGCCATCCCCGTGCCAAGTCCCATTACCCGACCGGCATATCACATGTGCAGGGCGCAACGGTGTCACGCTGTGCTGCACCTGGTATGCCTTGGCGAACGTAGTCACACAGGGGAGGAACTTCTGAGTGTAATGAACAGAGAAATCGACAGATGGCTGTCTCCGCGCAAACTGAAAATCGGAACCATGTTGACCGACAACGGAAAGAACATGGTGTCTGCTCTGCGTCAAGGAAGGTTGTGCCATGCGCCATGCATGGCTCACGTGTTCAATCTGGTTGTCAAGCGGTTCCTAAAATCCACCATCCCACTGCAAGACATCCTTAAAATGTCACGTAAACTTTGCATGCATTTCAGCCATTCCTACACCGCAAAGCACACCCTCCTTGAGCTGCAGCGGCAGAACGGAATTCCACAGCATCGCTTGATCTGCGACGTTGCAACAAGGTGGAATTCAACCCTACACATGTTAGACCGCCTTTACGAACAGCGAAAGGCCATCACCGATTTCCTGATGTTACAAGCGGATAAAGGTACTCCCCTGTGTAACTTAGATGTCAGCCATTGGCAGCTCATGTGTGACACCTGCCGCTTGCTCAGGCCCTTTGAGGAGGCCACGCTATTCGTGAGTCGGCAGGACTATGGGATGAACGACGTCATTCCTCTGTTGCACGTCCTGGAACAAATGCTGTTAACAATGGCTGGTCAGGGTGCGGTAGGCGTGGCGCACAGGTCTCAACGCCACATGACCCCTGTGGGGGCAGGACAGGAAGAAGAGGAGGAGGTAGAGGAGGACATTTGTGCTCAGGAATTATTGAGTGAAATGGGTGGTTTTTCCACTCAGCGGACAGGAGTGGAGGAGCAGGAGCATCTGGTAGAGGAGGAGGAGGAGGAGACAGAGGACCCAGACGCACCGTGGCAGTATGCTATGGAGATGGAGGCAGGGAGTCCCTCGCATTCCTTGGCACAAATGGCCCATAGCATGCTCGGTTGCTTGCGTAGCGACAGCCGAATAATAACCATCAGACAGAGGGATGACTTTTGGCTGTCCACCTTGTTGGACCCTCGCTACCGTTCAAAAATGGTGGCCTTTTTCACACCTGCTGAGAGGGAGGCCAAAATAACGTACTATAAAAACCACCTATGTAGTCAGTTGGTCTCTGCCTTTCTGCGCCAACGTCCATCCTCAGACACTGTGGGCCCTGTGCGCTCGCGTTCCGCTGCCATGGCAGCAGGGGAGGGGTGGGGTGGTAGGAGCAGTGGCAGCTCCACCAGCAGCGGCTGCCTCAGTCTGCAGTCGATGATGAGTAGCTTTCTTCACCAGCACAGTGAGGAAACTACTAACCAGCCGCAGCAGCAGCAGCATCAGGTGGACCTGGAGCAGAACCTCAAACAACAGGCTTGGGCCTACTTGGACAGCACCCTGCCAACCGAGGTAGACCCTTGACTACTGGGCAACGAAACTTGACCTTTGGCCCCAACTAGCTGAATTTGCCCTTGAAAGGCTGTCATGCCCGGCCAGTAGCGTGGCATCGGAGCGCGTGTTTAGTGCGGCAGGAGGTATTGTAACTCCGCGGAGGACACGACTGTCCACCCAAAGTGTGGAGAGACTCACGTTTGTGAAAATGAATCAGGCATGGATTAGTCTGGATTTCAAATCACCAGTTCCTGACACAACTGACTAAATCCGCCATGAATCATGCCCCAAACATGTGCCACTTTCAGGTCTCCTCACACTGCTGGTGTGTTCCATTTTTTGTCATAGGGTGCTGGCAGATTACGGGCCTCCCATTGCTGCTGCCAGGCCCGTAATCTGCCATGGGCCCCCGTACCGCCTCCTCATGCTGCTGCCAGGTCCAGAGTCTCTCATGGGTCCCTGTACGGCCTCCCATTGCTGCTGTCTCCATCGCCACACTCTGCCATGTGCCACTTTCAGGTCTCCTCACACTGCTGGAGTGTTCCATTTTTTGTCATAGGGTGCTGGCAGATTACGGGCCTCCCATTGCTGCTGCCAGGCCTGTAATCTGCCATGGGTCCCTGTACCGCCTCCTAATGCTGCTGCCAGGTCCACAGTGTCTCATGGGTCCCTGTACGGCCTCCCATTGCTGCTGTCTCCATCGCCACACTCTGCCATGTGCCACTTTCAGGTCTCCTCGCACTGCTGGTGTGTTCCATTTTTTGTCATAGGGTGCTGGCAGATTACGGGCCTCCCATTGCTGCTGCCAGGCCTGTAATCTGCCTTGGGCCCCTGTACCGCCTCTTCATGCTGCTGCCAGGTCCAGAGTGTCTCATGGGTCCCTGTACGGCCTCCCATTGCTGCTGTCTCCATCGCCACACTCTGCCATGTGCCACTTTCAGGTCTCCTCACACTGCTGGTGTGTTCCATTTTTTGTCATAGGGTGCTGGCAGATTACGGGCCTCCCATTGCTGCTGCCAGGCCCGTAATCTGCCATGGGCCCCTGTACCACCTCCTCATGCTGCTGCCAGGTCCAGAGTCTCTCATGGGTTCCTGTACGGCCTCCCATTGCTTCTGTCTCCATCGCCACACTCTGCCATGTGCCACTTTCAGGTCTCCTCACACTGCTGGTGTGTTCCATTTTTTGTCATAGGGTGCTGGCAGATTACGGGCCTCCCATTGCTGCTGCCAGGCCCGTAATCTGCCATGGGCCCCCGTACCGCCTCTTCATGCTGCTGCCAGGTCCAGAGTGTCTCATGGGTCCCTGTACGGCCTCCCATTGCTGCTGTCTCCATCGCCACACTCTGCCATGTGCCACTTTCAGGTCTCCTCACACTGCTGGTGTGTTCCATTTTTTGTCATAGGGTGCTGGCAGATTACGGGCCTCCCATTGCTGCTGCCAGGCCCGTAATCTGCCATGGGCCCCCGTACCGCCTCCTCATGCTGCTGCCAGGTCCAGAGTCTCTCATGGGTTCCTGTACGGCCTCCCATTGCTGCTGTCTCCATCGCCACACTCTGCCATGTGCCACTTTCAGGTCTCCTCACACTGCTGGTGTGTTCCATTTTTTGTCATAGGGTGCTGGCAGATTACGGGCCTCCCATTGCTGCTGCGAGGCCCGTAATCTGCCATGGGCCCCCGTACCGCCTCTTCATGCTGCTGCCAGGTCCAGAGTGTCTCATGGGTCCCTGTACGGCCTCCCATTGCTGCTGTCTCTATCGCCACACTCTGCCATGTGCCACTTTCAGGTCTCCTCACACTGCTGGTGTGTTCCATTTTTTGTCATAGGGTGCTGGCAGATTACGGGCCTCCCATTGCTGCTGCCAGGCCCGTACTCTGCCATGGGCCCCCGTACCGCCTCCTCATGCTGCTGCCAGGTCCAGAGTCTCTCATGGGTCCCTGTACGGCCTCCCATTGCTGCTGTCTCCATCGCCACACTCTGCCATGTTCCACTTTCAGGTCTCCTCACACTGCTGGTGTGTTCCATTTTTTGTCATAGGGTGCTGGCAGATTACGGGCCTCCCATTGCTGCTGCCAGGCCCGTAATCTGCCATGGGCCCCTGTACCGCCTCCTCATGCTGCTGCCAGGTCCAGAGTGTCTCATGGGTCCCTGTACGGCCTCCCATTGCTGCTGTCTCCATCGCCACACTCTGCCATGTGCCACTTTCAGGTCTCCTCACACTGCTGGTGTGTTCCATTTTTTGTCATAGGGTGCTGGCAGATTACGGGCCTCCCATTGCTGCTGCCAGGCCCGTAATCTGCCATGGGCCCCTGTACCGCCTCCTCATGCTGCTGCCAGGTCCAGAGTGTCTCATGGGTCCCTGTACGGCCTCCCATTGCTGCTGTCTCCATCGCCACACTCTGTCATGTGCCACTTTCAGGTCTCCTCACACTGCTGGTGTGTTCCATTTTTTGTCATAGGGTGCTGGCAGATTACGGGCCTCTCACTGCTGCTGCCAGGCCCGTAATCTGCCATGGGCCCCAGTACCGCCTCCTCATGCTGCTGCCAGGTCCAGAGTCTCTCATGGGTCCCTGTACGGCCTCCCATTGCTGCTGTCTCCATCGCCACACTCTGCCATGTGCCACTTTCAGGTCTCCTCACACTGCTGGTGTGTTCCATTTTTTGTCATAGGGTGCTGGCAGATTACGGGCCTCCCATTGCTGCTGCCAGGCTCGTAATCTGCCATGGGCCCCCGTACCGCCTCCTCATGCTGCTGCCAGGTCCAGAGTCTCTCATGGGTTCCTGTACGGCCTCCCATTGCTGCTGTCTCCATCGCCACACTCTGCCATGTGCCACTTTCAGGTCTCCTCACACTGCTGGTGTGTTCCATTTTTTGTCATAGGGTGCTGGCAGATTACGGGCCTCCCATTGCTGCTGCCAGGCCCGTAATCTGCCATGGGCCCCCGTACCGCCTCTTCATGCTGCTGCCAGGTCCAGAGTGTCTCATGGGTCCCTGTACGGCCTCCCATTGCTGCTGTCTCTATCGCCACACTCTGCCATGTGCCACTTTCAGGTCTCCTCACACTGCTGGTGTGTTCCATTTTTTGTCATAGGGTGCTGGCAGATTACGGGCCTCCCATTGCTGCTGCCAGGCCCGTAATCTGCCATGGGCCCCCGTACCGCCTCCTCATGCTGCTGCCAGGTCCAGAGTCTCTCATGGGTCCCTGTACGGCCTCCCATTGCTGCTGTCTCCATCGCCACACTCTGCCATGTTCCACTTTCAGGTCTCCTCACACTGCTGGTGTGTTCCATTTTTTGTCATAGGGTGCTGGCAGATTACGGGCCTCCCATTGCTGCTGCCAGGCCCGTAATCTGCCATGGGCCCCTGTACCGCCTCCTCATGCTGCTGCCAGGTCCACAGTGTCTCATGGGTCCCTGTACGACCTCCCATTGCTGCTGTCTCCATCGCCACACTCTGCCATGTGCCACTTTCAGGTCTCCTCACACTGCTGGTGTGTTCCATTTTTTGTCATAGGGTGCTGGCAGATTACGGGCCTCCCACTGCTGCTGCCAGGCCCGTAATCTGCCATGGGCCCCAGTACCGCCTCCTCATGCTGCTGCCATGTCCAGAGTGTCTCATGGGTCCCTGTACGGCCTCCCATTGCTGCTGTCTCCATCGCCACACTCTGCCATGTGCCACTTTCAGGTATCCTCACACTGCTGGTGTGTTCCATTTTTTGTCATAGGGTGCTGGCAGATTACGGGCCTCCCATTGCTGCTGCCAGGCCCATAATCTGCCATGGGCCCCAGTACCGTCTCCTCATGCTGCTGCCAGGTCCACAGTGTCTCATGGGTCCCTGTACGGCCTCCCATTGCTGCTGTCTCCATCGCCACACTCTGCCATGTGCCACTTTCAGGTCTCCTCACACTGCTGGTGTGTTCCATTTTTTGTCATAGGGTGCTGGCAGATTACGGGCCTTCCATTGCTGCTGCCAGGCCCGTAATCTGCCATGGGCCCCTGTACCGCCTCCTCATGCTGCTGCCAGGTCCAGAGTGTCTCATGGGTCCCTGTACGGCCTCCCATTGCTGCTCTCTCCATCGCCACACTCTGTCATGTGCCACTTTCAGGTCTCCTCACACTGCTGGTGTGTTCCATCTTTTGTCATAGGGTGCTGGCAGATTACGGGCCTCCCATTGCTGCTGCCAGGCCCGTAATCTGCCATGGGCCCCTGTACCGCCTCCTCATGCTGCTGCCAGGTCCAGAGTGTCTCATGGGTCTCTGTACGGCCTCCCATTGCTGCTGCCTCCATCGCCACACTCTGTCATGTGCCACTTTCAGGTCTCCTCACACTGCTGGTGTGTTCCATTTTTTGTCATAGGGTGCTGGCAGATTACGGGCCTCCCATTGCTGCTGCCAGGCCCGTAATCTGCCATGGGCCCCTATACCGCCTCCTCATGCTGCTGCCAGGTCCAGAGTCTCTCATGGGTCCCTGTACGGCCTCCCATTGCTGCTGTCTCCATCGCCATCCTCTGCCATGTGCCACTTTCAGGTCTCCTCACACTGCTGGTGTGTTCCATTTTTGTCATAGGGTGCTGGCAGATTACGGGCCTCCCATTGCTGCTGCCAGGCCCGTAATCTGCCATGGGCCCCTGTACCGCCTCCTCATGCTGCTGCCAGGTCCAGAGTGTCTCATGGGTCCCTGTACGGCCTCCCATTGCTGCTGTCTCCATCGCCACACTCTGTCATGTGCCACTTTCAGGTCTCCTCACACTGCTGGTGTGTTCCATTTTTTGTCATAGGGTGCTGGCAGATTACGGGCCTCCCACTACTGCTGCCAGGCCCGTAATCTGCCATGGGCCCCAGTACCGCCTCCTCATGCTGCTGCCAGGTCCAGAGTCTCTCATGGGTCCCTGTACGGCCTCCCATTGCTGCTGTCTCCATCGCCACACTCTGCCATGTGCCACTTTCAGGTCTCCTCACACTGCTGGTGTGTTCCATTTTTTGTCATAGGGTGCTGGCAGATTACGGGCCTCCCATTGCTGCTGCCAGGCCTGTAATCTGCCATGGGCCCCTGTACCACCTCTTCATGCTGCTGCCAGGTCCAGAGTGTCTCATGGGTCCCTGTACGGCCTCCCATTGCTGCTGTCTCCATCGCCACACTCTGCCATGTGCCACTTTCAGGTCTCCTCACACTGCTGGTGTGTTCCATTTTTTGTCATAGGGTGCTGGCAGATTACGGGCCTCCCATTGCTGCTGCCAGGCCCGTAATCTGCCATGGGCCCCCGTACCGACTCCTCATGCTGTGACGTTGCAACAAGGTGGAATTCAACCCTACATATGTTAGACCGCCTTTACGAACAGCGAAAGGCCATCACAGATTCCTGATGTTACAAGCGGATAAAGGTACTCCCCTGTGTAATTTAGATGTCAGCCATTGGCAGCTCATGCGTGACACCTGCCGCTTGCTCAGGCCCTTTGAGGAGGCCACGCTATTCGTGAGTCGGCAGGACTATGGGATGAACGACGTCATTCCTCTGTTGCACGTCCTGGAACAAATGCTGTTAACAATGGCTGGTCAGGGTGCGGTAGACGTGGCGCACAGATCTCAACGCCACATGACCCCTGTGGGGGCAGGACAGGAAGAAGAGGAGGAGGTAGAAGAGGACATTGGTGCTCAGGAATTATTGAGTGAAATGGGTGGTTTTTCCACCCAGCGGACAGGAGTGGAGGAGCAGGAGCATCTGGTAGAGGAGGAGGAGGAGGAGACAGAGGACCCAGACGCACCGTGGCAGTATGCTGTGGAGATGGAGGCAGGGAGTCCTTCGCATTCCTTGGCACAAATGGCCCATAGCATGCTCGGTTGCTTGCGTAGCGACAGCCGAATAATAACCATCAGACAGAGGGATGACTTTTGGCTGTCCACCTTGTTGGACCCTCGCTACCGTTCAAAAATGATGGCCTTTTTCACACCTGCTGAGAGGGAGGCCAAAATAACGTACTATAAAAACCACCTATGTAGTCAGTTGGTCTCTGCCTTTCTGCGCCAACGTCCATCCTCAGACACTGTGGGCCCTGTGCGCTCGCGTTCCGCTGCCATGGCAGCAGGGGAGGGGTGGGGTGGTAGGAGCAGTGGCAGCTCCACCAGCAGCGGCTGCCTCAGTCTGCAGTCGATGATGAGTAGCTTTCTTCACCAGCACAGTGAGGAAACTACTAACCAGCCGCAGCAGCAGCAGCATCAGGTGGACCTGGAGCAGGACCTCAAACAACAGGCTTGGGCCTACTTGGACAGCACCCTGCCAACCGAGGTAGACAATCCCCTTGACTACTGGGCAACGAAACTTGACCTTTGGCCCCAACTAGCTGAATTTGCCCTTGAAAGGCTGTCATGCCCGGCCAGTAGCGTGGCATCGGAGCGCGTGTTTAGTGCGGCAGGAGGTATTGTAACTCCGCGGAGGACACGACTGTCCACCCAAAGTGTGGAGAGACTCACGTTTGTGAAAATGAATCAGGCGTGGATTAGTCTGGATTTCAAACCACCAGTTCCTGACACAACTGACTAAATCCGCCATGAATCATGCCCCAAACATGTGCCACTTTCAGGTCTCCTCACACTGCTGGTGTGTTCCATTTTTTGTCATAGGGTGCTGGCAGATTACGGGCCTCCCATTGCTGCTGCCAGGCCCATAATCTGCCATGGTCCCCCGTACCGCCTCCTCATGCTGCTGCCAGTTCCAGAGTCTCTCATGGGTCCCTGTACGGCCTCCCATTGCTGCTGTCTCCATCGCCACACTCTGCCATGTGCCACTTTCAGGTCTCCTCACACTGCTGGTGTGTTCCATTTTGTCATAGGGTGCTGGCAGATTACGGGCCTCCCATTGCTGCTGCCAGGCCCGTAATCTGCCATGGGCCCCTGTACCACCTCCTAATGCTGCTGCCAGGTCCAGAGTGTGTCATGGGTCCCTGTACGGCCTCCCATTGCTGCTGTCTCCATCGCCACACTCTGCCATGTGCCACTTTCAGGTCTCCTCACACTGCTGGTGGGTTCCATTTTTGTCATAGGGTGCTCTATGGCCTCCCATTGCTGCTGCCTCCACCGCCATACTGTGGCTCCACACTCTGGTTTTGGCCCCGTGACTGCCCAAATGAGTGAAGTGTGCGGTGATTCTAAGATCGACGGCACTCATCTGCATGTCATACTGACTGACAGTATTATTTCTCTTCCCCAGCAGACTCCAAGGGCATTTAAATTAAAGGTACAGTGTTCTGCACTAATATGAAGGCTCTCTGAAGCCTAGAAACACCCTTTTTTAAGTTAAATTCGCAGCGAATATATTCGCATCGAATCAAATTTATTCCTCGAATTCGCCGAATCAGCCGAATCGAATTTTTGAATACTTCGCTCATCTCTAGTTATAACATTATCAGATCATGCACCTGTCACAATGAGGTTGATATGGGGAAAAGAACATAAAAAGATAAACACGTGGAGATTAAATGAGACACTTCTTCAGATTCATGAGACAGAGGAGATAATTAAAAGAGAAATAGAACAATATTTTGAAAGAAATGAGGCTGAGGTGGTGTCCGTAGCAACTGTGTGGGAAGCCCATAAGGCCTATATTAGAGGAATCTTAATAGCGATTGGGGTGAAAAAAAAAAGGAAAGGAATGAAAGCATGAACACACTTATAGAATTGTTTAAAGTAGAACAGGTACATAAAAAGAAAATTACAAAACAGACCAAGCAGAAGGTTACGGAAAAACGAGAAGAACTAAATAATTTAATGGAAGAGGAAAAGAGGAGAGTATTTAATAAGATGATTAGTGAGAGATATCGGTGGGGAGATAGACCTGGAAAGTATTTGATGAGAGCTCAAAGAAAAAAGAAAGGTAAGAACTATATAGAGAAAATAAGAAATAATACAGGAGAATTAAAATATTCTACCAAAAATATAGCAGAAGTGTTTAAAGAGTATTATAGTAAATTATATAATATTAATCCTCAACAGTCCATAAGAGAAGAGGAAGAAAGAAGTAAAAAAAGACAGACATACCTAAAAGAATCGGGGTTACCAAAATTGAGAAAAGAGCAGTTAATTTCTCTGGAGAGACCAATGTCAGAAGAAGAAATCCAAAGGGCATTGAAGAGCACTAAGGCAGGGAAAAGTCCGGGACCGGATGGGTACACCATGATATATTACAAAAAATTAAAAGATCAATTGATACCTAAATTGAGTGTATATATGAACACACTGGGAGGGGGAGATGGAGATAAGAGAGGAATCCCTACAGGCTCATATAACAATAATACCAAAAGAAGGGAAAGATAGTAAACAGTGTTCTAGTTATTGTCCAATATCCTTATTAAATATAGACACTAAATTATATGCAAAAGTGCTAGCAGATAGGTTAAAATACTTAATGCCAGAGTGAATTCATATGGCTCAGGTGGGGTTTGTCCCTGGGAGAGAGGGTAGGGACAATGGATTAAGATCGTTGTTGCTTATACAAAAAGTAAAAGAGAAAAATCTCCTATTTTGTTAATGTCGATAGATGCTGAGAAAGCATTTGACAGATTAGATTGGATTTATATATTAGATACATTGAACGTTTTGGGGGTAGGCCCTAGAATGAGAAAATAGATAGAGAAATTGTATAGTAAACCAACGGTGACAATAAAGGTTAATGGGGAAATATCAGAGAATTTTAAGATGTATAATTGGACCCGGCAGGGATGTCCACTGTCACCTTTGTTGTTTGTCCTGTCCTTAGAATCCCTTTTGGCAAAAATAAGGAAAAACATAGATGTTAGGGGAATTTGTGTAGGAGAGACAGAGCATAATGTAGTGGCATATGCTGATGATTTGCTGTTCTATGTAGGTACCCAAGGATAACATTACCCAAAGATTATGGGGAGCTGTCTATTTTAAAAATCAATCCAACTAAAACGGAAATATTGAATATAAATCTACCAAGGAGAGAGAGAGAGGCTTTACAAAAGGAATTTTCTTTCTCGTGGAAGGAAAAAGAACTAAAATATTTAGGAATAAAGTTAACAGTATCCCTAAAGAATTTATATAAGACTAATTATATTCCATTTTTAAATGAAATCAAAGAAGAAATAAAAAAATTTGGGATGGGTGGTATATCTTGGCTAGGAAGAATAAATTTAATTAAAATGGTAATTGTTCTAAAAATTTTATATAAATTCCAGATGATTCCAATAAAGCTGCCAGAACAGTATTTTAAGATAATGAAAAAAATTATGACAAAGTTTATATGGAGGAATAGAAAACCTAGAATAAGTTATGAAGTTCTAACTAGAGATAAAGAAAATGGGGGATTAGGTGTTCCTGATTTTAAAAGATATTATAACTCAGTATTAATAGCACAAATTTTTGATTGGATACACAATGCACAGGGGAAAAGTTGGATAAATATTGAAAACATATTAAGTAAAGCACATTTGAGTAAGATAATATGGTTACCACCTCACTGTCGTAGAATGATGGATAGTACAAGCATACTCACAAGAATGGTTATGAGAGTTTGGGATACAATGCACAAACAGATGGGGTGGGAATTTAACTCAATGTTAATGCCTATCGTAAACACAGATTTCTTCCCGCCGGGGAATGAAAAGATTGCAGGGAGATGAATAAAAAAAGGAGATGCACAATTCAGAGATCTAATGAACGGTGAGGAAATATGCCCCTTAGGTGAAATGAAGAAGAAGAAGGAGTTGTTTATTAAAGTGGATGAGTGGCGTTATTTACAAATGAAACAATTTATAGAAAAACTCCAGAGGCCCTTAAGGAAGAAAGAAAAGTGGAATTCATTTGAACTTTTGTTTAGTACACGGGGGGACGGGAAACACGGAACTTCAAAAATATATAAAATTCTTACTAAATTAATAACAAGCACAGCACCGGCATATATGGGGAAATGGGAAAGAGAATTAGGAGTTAAGATAGAAGAAGATAAACAAAAAAAGATTTATACGTTAACACACGGTAATGTACGTATGAAAGATGTAGAGATGAACTATAAATGTTTGGAGATGTGGTATATGACACCAAATATAGTACACAAACAAAATAGAGATAAATCACCTTTATGTTGGAGGGGATGTGGGGAACAGGGTACGGTAGGTCACATTTGGTGGGAGTGTTATAAAATCCAAGAATATTGGGAAGAAATAATCCAGTAGATACAAGAAATAACAGGGATAAAAATATTAAAGGACCCAGGGGTATGTCTTTTACATGCAACAGAGTTAACAGTTGAAAAATACAGACACTCTGGCCCTGATTTACTATTGAGCCTAGGCGCATTGTTCACATTGAAATTTGCTTCCCTTTAAACAATATCTGCCATTTCAAAAAAAAATTTAAATGTGTTAAAAAGTTTTTTTTAAGCAAGTCGACACAGTGAAAAACTAGACGCTCGTGCAGCTTATTTGGCCGATATAAATGCGCATGTGCAGAACACATTTTAGACATCCCCTGTGGGCACTTGCTTTTTAGTCACTGTTCAATAGTAAATCTCTGGCTGGATTCCTCTGACAGCCGTCACTCGGTCGCGTCTACTGTGTTTAACAAACAGCACTAGGCATATCTTTATGTATTCTAATTTGATTTCCTTAGTTCTAGTGATTCTATTTTTGTTTCTTATCCTTTATAATTATTTCTGTAATGATTTTACTTATTTCGAAGGTCCAGATAATATTTATTTTGACAGCTGAATGTAAAAATAAAGGTCCGCAATAAAAAAAAAAAAAAAAAACGCTTGGGGTCCCTCCTCTCATCCATACCAAGCCCTTCAGGTCTGGTATGGATATTAAGGGGTATCTGCACGCCGAAATTAAAAAAAAAAAACAGCGTGGAGTCCCCCCCAATATCCATACCAGACCCTTATCCGAGCATACAGCCCGGCAGGTCAGGAGAGGGGGAAGGACGAGCGAGTGCCCCCCCTCCTGAACCATACCAGGCCACATGCCCTTAACATGGGGGGGTGCTTTGGGGCAGGGGGGCCCCCCCCCCCCACAGCACCTTGTCCCAATGTTGATGGGGACAAGGGCCTCTTCCCCACAACCCTGGCCGGTGGTTGTGGGGGTCTGCAGGCGGGGGGCTTATCAGAATCCTGGAAGCCCCCTTTAACAAAGGGGCCCCCAGATCCCGCCCCCCCATGTGAATGAGTCTGCGGTACATGGTACCGCTACTAATTCACAAAAAAAGCAAAAGTGTAGTGTAAAAAACACAGTACACGGTCTTTGACAAGTCCTTTAATAAAACAATGTCCCCCGAAGTAGATCCAACGTCAATCACGAGGACCCGAAAAAAGAAAAAAAAAAAAAAGCTCCGCTCTAGACAGAGGCTAGCTGCCTTATGCAATGAGTCGCTCTCTGACAGTTCTTATATAGGTAAGGGGCGAGGCCAGTCGGGGACATCATCCGAGTGACCCCGCCCCATGTCACATGCTTGCTGTCCCCGGCTGGTCCCGCCCCTTACCTATATAAGAACTGTCAGACTGTCTCCTGCATAAAGCTGGTTAGCCTCAGTGGAGAGACAGGGTGACAGTTCTTAAACAGGTAAGGGGCGGGGCCCCCCTACCCCAAAGCACCCCCCCATGTTGAGGGTGTGTTGCCTGGTATGGTTCAGGAGGGGGGGGCGCTCGCTCGCCCCCCCCTTTCCTGACCTGCCAGGCTGCATGCTCGGATAAGGGTCTGGTATGGATTTTAGGGGGAACCCCACGCTGTTTTTTTTTTTAAATTTCGGCATGGGGTTACCCCTTAATATCCATACCAGACCCGAAGGGCTTGGTATGGATGGGAGGGGGGACCCCACGCAGTTTTTTTTATTATTAATAGTAATTACTTCTGTCCCTGCAGAGAGCTGCGCTATTATATTTGACATTAAAAAGTATAGAGGTTACAACATTGTATCTATTTGTATCCATTTCGGATATAGATGTTTTATTCGGATAGAAATAGATACAATGTTGCAACCTCTATACTTTTTAATGTCAAATATAATAGCGCAGCTCTCTGCAGGGACAGAAGTAATTACTTTGCTATTATGTTTGCCAGCCATAGACGGGCGAAAATCGGCCGATTTTATTTCCGTTGGTGGTAACGTCAGCCGATCGAACAACTGATTTTTCAGCCTAAAAAAAAATCAGCTGATTTTCGGGCCATTAGTTGGTTAATTGGTCGGCCGTTTTTTGGGATTTTGGCACATTTTTTTATCTGTAAATTTGGAAAAAAATCGTCCGATTTTGCCGATCATTGCCGCGGAAATTGGCCGATTTCAAAATGTGCAAAAATTCTGAAAAATGGCCGACCAATTATCCTACTAACGGAAGAGGCCCAACATGGGGACAAGGTGCTTTCGGGGGGGGCCCCCTGTACCAAAGCACCCATGTTGAGGGCTTATGGCTTGGTATGGTTCAGGAGGGGGGGGGCGCTCGCTCGCCCCCCCCTTCCTGACCTGCCGGGCTGCATGCTCGGATAAGGGTCTGGTATGGATTTTGGGGGGAACCCCACGCTGTTTGTTATTTAATTTTGGCGTGGAGTTACCCCTTAATATCCATACCAGAGCCGAAGGGCTTGGTGTGGATGGGAGGGGGGACCCCACGCTGTTTTTTGTTTACATTTTGTGTGGAGTTACCCCTTAAGATACATACCAGACCCGAAGGGCTTGGTGTGGATGGGAGGGGGGACCCCATGCTGTTTTTTATTTATTATGGTGCTGGTTTTTAAATCTAATTCTCCCTTTTTTTCTTCACCATAGCTCAGAAATTCACCTGTCACTTCCCGAAGCTAAAAGAGAAAGTTTTCTTAGAATTTATATCCCTAAAGGAAACAATGTTTACTTTGAGTTTATTAAAAGATACAAAGTTTTCTGTAACTTCGGGGAAAGTGACTTCTAAGCTTGTGAACTATAGTGAAGAAAAAAAAAAGGCTGGCATTTGCATTTGAAAATCAGCACCGACATACACTTTGTGTTGCAAAAAAAAATTATTAACAATTGTGTAAACCGAGGCATTATTTTCCATGGATTTTCATTCGTAAACCGAAAATTCCATTAACTGAGGCGTTGGTAAACCGAGGTATGCCTGTATTAGTATTGCAATCCTTTGTATTGGGATACATTGAACCAACATACCTCAAAATTGGCAACATAACACAACATTTGTGTCACATTGGAGATATCTGGCTAGTTACACTGACCTTGCCCAGGGACCTAGGATTGATTCACACCACAGAAATACAGGCAGGACTAATGTTCAACAGCTCCATGGATTAGTGGTTAGCACTACTGTCTCACAATGCTAGGGTTGTCGGTTTGTATCCCAACCATGGCAATGAATTTGGATGATCTCCGTGTGACTATCCTAACATACATGTGCTGGTGGCAGCGTCTTTGCTTTCTGTCTAAATGATCCCTAGAATGTGAATTAGAATGAGGCCTTGTCTGTTCAAACACCTTTAAAGTTGTACCTTATGTGAATGTCCAACGATGAGATTAGATAAGGGCCTGGACTAATGATTGATTTGATAATGCTGGTTTGCACTCCACCCCCTTTTCGGAAAGTTTGTCAAACCATAAGAAGAGTGAGTGAGAGAAAAGGATTAAAAAAAAATTAATAAAATAATGGCATGGAGTCCCCCCCCCCCCAAATCCATAACAGACCCTTATCCGAGCATGCAGATACCGCATGCCTTCAAAGATTTATTTCCTTTGTTGAATTGCATGCTTGGTTCACACTAGATGCAATTTAAAATTGTGCTTTTTGTTGGCAATTTCACCATATTTTCTGTAGATTTACCAATGAGTTATTGAATTTTCAGTTTTGTTTTGCACTGCGGTTTCTATTGTAGTCTTTATATGAAATCGCTACAAAATGCTGAAAAGGTAGACAAGAACAACGTTTGAAATTGTGCTGCAGCAAATCGCTTACGTTAAGACACTCACATCCACATTCATTAGATCTGATATCAGGTACAATTTCAATTCCCAAATTGCACCTGAAATCGTGCACCCTGGATGCGACTTGGCATATGATTTGTCTGCTATTAGAGCTGTCACATGGGTGCGTTTCCGACAATGATTTCTAAAGTAGTACATGTACTACTTTTGTGGTGATTTGCATAGATATCTGTGTCAGATGTCTTGCAAATCGCAAGGAAATCGGCATCTTCACTGTACGTTGCACAATTTTTAAAACGGCTTTGATGTGACTGGGGTGTAAGGCCTTTTTATGTTTGATTTCCTCAGTGTTTTTCCGATTTATGGGAAATGCCGCATACTAGTAAAAGTGAATTGACATTTTCAGTATTGCATGAGAGATGTGGTCATGTGACTGCCTTAACTCATGCGATAATCTGGAGTGAATTGTGCCCATAGGGCCAAGAATATTGCCAATAGGGTTCCCTTTTACATCCCTGTTCAATGTTCTGTTGTATGCTGCACAGGAACACTTCACTGTGGCTTTCTTTCTGACTGTGATTTGTGGGGTCTGTATACCAAGGGTTAACACAGGTGGGAAGAGAATTAATCAGGTGCAAACACTTTCTCTGACCAAATGAATGACAGTGGTGGGTGTGGCCTACCTTATATAAAGAGATGCAGTAGTTGCTGATTTTTTCCTTGTACAGGCCACATTATTTCTGCAAGTCCTTGTCTGTGGTGGTTTGGGGAGGAAGAGATATTGTGGTGAATTGCCCTAGGCTGTTACGGATCCGCCAGGTGGTACCTCTGGCAGCCCACTAGGCGGAATCACCCGGAGCGTGGAGTCTAAGTCCCGGTCTGCGTTTTCACCAGGGCCCCTGATGGTGTTGATGGACTTGGAGCAGAACCAGGACCAGGTCACGAGCTCCGAGCAATACCACCAGTGGCAGAGGGAGCCTCCGGGGATGAGAGTAAGACAGGATAGAGCCAGATGTGAGGAGGCCGGCAGGACCAGGCAGGACAAACCGGCGGTGGTCACCGTGGGAATTGGCGAGGTACAGAGACGGCAGGCAGAGAGTAGTCAGGTCACACGCAGGGTCAGTTACCGGAGTCAGTCCGCAGAATGGTCAAACAAGCCGGGGGTCGGGATAGGAGAAGGCAGCGTAGTCAGGGGAAATCCAGGTCAAACACAGGAGAAGGCAGCGTAGTCAGGTAATCCGGGTCAGGGCTGGAGCAGGCAGAAGGTCAAACAATCCGGGTCTTTAATCACAGGGTACAGGAACTACAGGTAAAAGAGCAGACCTTGCGGCGATTTGTGACAGTGCAGGGCATCTTTAAATATCGCGCCCTGCACTGTCATTGGCCGCCCAGGACGCTCCCCGGACTGTCATTGGCCGCCCGAGGCGCGCCCGCGGCTCCTACTGCGCATGCGCGGCCTCTGGTCAGCCGTGGCCCGCCGGGACCTTGTGCCTGTGTCCCGGCGTGAGCCGCCGCTAGTGTGCATGCGCTGGGGATGGAGCCGCGGCGGTCCCTGACATTGCCCCCCCTACGGGCACCCTCCGGGAGCCCCACTGATCTCTCCACCGCGGGTGGCTACGAAAGAACTCCCGGATGAGCCTGGGAGCGTGAACATTCTGGATGGGTTCCCATGAGTTCTCCTCAGGACCAAAACCCTTCCACTTTATCAAAAACTGCGTCTGGCCTCCCCTCCTTCGGCAACTGAGAATCGTTTCTACCTCATACTCTTCTTGCTCACCTATGGTGACTGCCTCAGGGGGTCTGGATTCCCGATCCGGGAAGGGGTCCGCTGCGGCCGGTTTCAGAAGAGACACATGAAACACCGGGTGAATCCTGAAAGTCTCCGGCAGCTCGAGTTCGTAAGCCACTTCGTTGATGACTCGCTTGATTTGGAACGGGCCAACAAATTTCGGTCCCAATTTCCTTGATGGACACTGCATCTTCAAGTTGGCAGTCGCCAGCCAAACCCGATCTCCAGGTTGAAGCGTCAGTTCCCCCCTTCTCCTCCTGTCAAATGCCTTCTTGCTGTCCTCCTGGGCTTTCGCCATGGCCTCTTGAACTGTTTTGTTATTGGTCAAAAGGAAATTTAGGTTGTCTTGAGATGCAGGTACTGAGCTTTCTGGCATGAGATCGGGAAGAAATGTTGGATGGTAACCATAATTGGTGAAGAATGGGGATTGCCCCGTAGCGGAGTGGTTTGAGTTGTTGTAGGCAAACTCCGCTGACGGTAACAGCGTCAGCCAGTCGTCCTGCAGGTAGGACGTGTAGCATCTGAGGTATTGCTCCAATACTTGGTTGGTCCTCTCTGTTTGCCCATTGGTCTGGGGATGGTAAGTGGACAAGAGTGACAACTTGATTCCCAATGCTTCGCACAAGGCCTTCCAAAACCTTGAAGTGAACTGAGCTCCCCGATCTGATACTATATCCTCGGGGACTCCATGTAGTCTTACTATTTCCTTGATAAATATTCGTGCAGTTTCCGGCGCTGATGATGTCCTTTCCAGGGGTACAAAATGGGCCATCTTAGAGAAGCGATCGACAATCACAAATATGGCCGTGTGGCCTTGAGATGGTGGGAGTTCGACAATGAAGTCCATGGCTATCATTTGCCAGGCCCTCTTTGGAATTGGCAACGGGCGCAACAATCCCCAGGCCTTGCTTCTGGAGGGTTTATTCCTCTGGCAGGTAGCACAAGTCTGAAGGTAGCGCTCGCAGTCTTTGACCATGTTTGGCCACCAGAATGAGCGCTGCAGAAGTTCCAGGGTGTTCGTAATTCCGAAATGGCCCGCCATCGGATGGTCGTGGCAGTGGCCCAGGACCACGGTTTGGACTTCTTCGGGTACTACGATCCGACCCTCCTTCCACAATAACCCTTCGTGGTTCAGGAGAGGCGTCCCAGGCGACGCTGGTAGTCCCACGGAAGCGTCAAGAAGTTTGGAGCGTAGTTCCATCTGTAGGACGAGGAAGTTTCCGGATGGTAAGATCGTGTCAGGTTTTGGTGTATCGTCGGGGTCCTCAAACATGCGGGACAGTGCGTCCGGCTTTGTGTTCTTAGAGCCAGGTCGATAAGTGATGTGGAAGATAAACCGGGAAAAGAAAAGAGCCCATCTCGCCTGGTGTGGCTTCAGCCGTCTGGCCGTCCTCAAATACTCCAGGTTTTTATGATCGGTATATATCAGGATGGGGTGTGTAGCTCCTTCCAGCAGGTATTGCCATTCTTCCAGGGCGGTCTTTATGGCCAGGAGTTCCCGATCTCTGATGTCGTAGTTACGCTCGGCAGGTGTCAATTTCCTGGAGAAGAACGCTACAGGATGTAGTAGCTCCTTGGTGCCGTTCCTTTGGGACAGGACCGCTCCCACCACGTTTTCTGAGGTGTCTACTTCCAACATGTATGGGAGAGAAGAATCGGGGTGACTGAGAATCGGAGCAGAGGTAAAAAGTCTCTTGAGTATTTCAAAAGCGGTTTGTGCATCGGTAGACCACTTAAAGCGGATCCCCTGTTTAGTCAGTTGCGTGATTGGGGAGACCAGATCGGAGAAGTTCTTGATAAACTTTCTATAAAAGTTCGCAAACCCGATAAAACGCTGAACGCCCTTCTTATCGGTGGGTATCGGCCAATCCAGGATTGCCGTGACTTTCCGGGGGTCCATCGCGACCCCCGCGGGGGAGAGAACCAGTCCCAGGAACGTGATCTTATGCTGTTCAAAACAGCATTTGTCTGCTTTGGCGTGTAGCCTGTGTTGGCGTAAACGTTCCAACACCCGCATCACGTGATTTCGATGAGCCTCCAATGAGGGAGAGAAGATTAGGATGTCGTCCAGATAGAAAACCATGAAGATATCAAGGAAATCACGAAACACATCGTTTATAAAATGTTGGAAGGTGGCCGGAGCGTTACAGAGCCCGAACGGCATGACCAGGTACTCAAAGTGTCCGAATCGCGTACGGAAAGCCGTCTTCCATTCATCACCTTCCCTGATACGAACTAGATTGTAGGCCCCCCGTAAGTCTAGCTTAGTGAAAACCATAGCGGACCTTAACCTCTGGAGGAGCTCGGGAACCAGGGGTAACGGGTAGCGGTTTTTCACCGTGATCCTATTCAGGTCGCGGTAGTCTATACAGGGCCGCAGTGTCTTGTTCTTCTTCTCTACAAAGAATAGCCCAGCACCGGCTGGGGACGTGGAAGGGCGAATAAACCCCTTCCGAAGATTTTCGTCTATATATTCCCTCAGAACTCCTGACTCAACCCCTTCCGAAGATTTTCGTCTATATATTCCCTCAGAACTCCTGACTCAAGCTCCGATAAAGGGAAAATACGGCCGAACAAAATTTCAGATCCGGGTAGGAGGTCTATGGGACAGTCATAAGACCGGTGTGGGGGAAGTGTGTCTGCCCGTCGCTTACTGAACATGTCCAGAAAGTCGTGATAGGCCGGGGGAATAACCTGGGACAGATCCGTATCACCATCCATGCATAGGAGCAATTGGGGGGCCACGGACCCAGAGACGTGGCAGCGTTTCAGACAATATGAGGACCGAAACTGAACGGTTCCCTTTTCCCAGTCAATCTGGGGATTATGGGCTCACAGCCAAGGAAGCCCCAGAATGACTGGGAAAAGGAGGGACGCGATGGCATCCAGACGGAGGAATTCCTGGTGATGATCAGCCATCGAGGTGAAAATAGGGGGTGTCTCCTGATCCACCACTCCCGATTTTAAGCTAGATCCATCTGCCAGGAAGATGTTCAACCCCCTTTCCTTGGTCTGGAGAGGATCCCTTGCTGGTGAGCAAACGTGAGATCGATAAAGCAGCTACATGCCCCCGAATCTATGATAGCTGTCACCATCAAGGTTCTTCCGGGGAGCTGTAAAGACACAGGTATTGCCAGATAACTTGACTGATCACCCCTTTCAGCAGATAATGGAAAAAAACTAGAAGTGGACTTACACTTTTTTGCAGGACAGGAGCGCACCTGGTGGCCAGCTTCTCTGCAGTACAGACAGAGGTTCTGTGATCGTCTTCTCTGGCGTTCTTCAGTTGACAATGTGGACCGAGCCAGTCCCAATTGCATGGGTTCGGAGGTGTCCCCAGGTTCCGAGCTCCAGGTAGTGCTTCCTGTGGGCGGGAATAATCCCCTCGATGGTAACCAAGCCGCCCTTTGACCCTGGTTGCTCCGCTCAAGCCGGCGTTCTCTCAGTCTGCGGTCAATTTGAATGGCCAGCTCGATTAGCTTCTCTAGGGAGTCAGGTAGGATTACCCGTGCTAACTCATCTTTGAGTGACTCAGATAGCCCGATGCGGAATTGGTGACATAATGCCGCATCGTTCCATCGGGTGTCCCCCATACAGCGCCTGAATTCAGACGTGTACTCCTCGGCTGCCCGGTGACCCTGCCGCAGAGAGTACAGGGTAGACTCTGCGGAAGCAGCTCGCTGAGGGTCGTCATATAGAATAGCTATGGCTCTAAAAAATTCAGTCACGGAATCAAGATGGGGGTCGTGATTCTCCATCAGACGATGAGCCCAATCCTGGGGCTCATCCTGAAGGAGAGAGACTATAAACCCCACCTTGACGGTCTCGGTGGTGAACGTGCAGGGCTGCAAGTCAAAAAACAAGATGCACGCATTCCGGAAGGCCCTGAAGCGGCTTCGGTCTCCACGGAAGCGTTCTGGTAAGGGAACACGGGGTGCGGCCCCTGCTCCGGGAGCTGGGGTAGCAGGTGATTCCACCAGGAGAAGCTGCGGGACTCGGGCTCTGTGCCGGGGATGTAAGGGTGACTAAGGTCTCCATGCGGTCCTCAAGGTGGGTGCAACGAGTATGAAACGTCTAGACCGCTTGGGTTAGGGTTGCCAGATGCTGGCAGATATCCTTCAGGGAGGCCGGGCCTCTTCCTGACTCTGACATGGCCGCAAGGTACTGTTACGGATCTGCCAGGTGGTACCTCTGGCAGCCCACTAGGCGGAATCACCCGGAGCGCGGAGTCTAAGTCACAGAGACGGCAGGCAGAGAGTGGTCAGGTCACACGCAGGGTCAGTTACTGGAGTCAGTCCGCAGAATGGTCAAACAAGCCGGGGGTCGGGATAGGAGAAGGCAGCATAGTCAGGGGCAATCCGGGTCAAACACAGGAGAAGGCAGCGTAGTCAGGTAATCCGGGTCAGGGCTGGAGCAGGCAGAAGGTCAAACAATCCGGGTCTTTAATCACAGGGTACAGGAACTACAGGTAACAGAGCAGACCTTGCGGCGATGTGTGACAGTGCAGGGCATCTTTAAATATCACGCCCTGCACTGCCATTGGCCGCCCAGGAAGTGCCCCCGGGCTGTCATTGGCCACCCGAGGCGCGCCCGCGGCTCCTACTGTGCATGCGCGGCCTCCTGTCAGCCGCGGCCTGCCAGGACCTGGTGCCTGTGTCCCGGCGTGAGCCGCCGCTAGTGCGCATGCGCCGGGGACGGAGCCGCGGCGGTCCCTGACATAGGCCACACTCATGCTGTGTTTTGATGTGGGCTGTAAATGTTTTGCATGTTCTTCCTTCTAAGGTGTGTTTGTGTGTTATTGTACAATGATTGTGTGTTTATTATCTTTGCATTGTAATCCTAACACATGTCCATTGCTCTGCTCTTCCAAGTTTGCTTTATTTGGAATGAAATGCAGTTTTCAGACCAACATGATGAGAAATGTATGTGTGGGGATTTGGGGAGGTGGGAGGTGTTATATTGGCATGTATGCATTTTTATATCGATATTTTGATCTGCAGCTTGTTTTGTGGATAAGCCTAAGTGATTTATATTAACTGTTTTTTTCCTGCTGTAACCTGTGAAAGCACAGTTCATTAGAAGTATAGTCTTTAAGATTGTAAGCTCTTATGAGCAGGACCGTTCTATTTTAGCAACATCAATCCAATCAATTTTTTTTTTTTCCCACCAAGATATTGAATGTAGCTACTTGTTGCTGTCCAAATAAATGTGGCATGTGTATTTGATCAATAAACATTTGGACTATGTATTTTGTGGGGGGATTATTTCATGTTCTAGTTGAATGTAGCACAGTGGTTAAATGGTTAGCACTTCCACCTGGCAGTACTAGGGTTGTTCATTCAAATCCCAACCATGGCACCTCCTGCCTGGAGTTTGCATGTTCTCCCTGTGCCTGTGTTTCCTCTAGGTACTCTGGTTTCCACCCACACTCTAAAGACATGCTGGAAGGTTAATTGGATACTGTCAAAATTGGCCCTAGTATATGTATGAATGTAAGTTAGGGACCTTAGATAGTACGCCCCTTGAGGGTTAGGGACTGATGTGAATTTACCATATATATATGTAAAGCGTTGCATAAATTGACAGCGCTATGTAAGTATCTGAAATGAATAAATGTACTAGTACCCCTAACACTTACTTTTGCTAGCTATATAATATGCCGAAATCTTTCTTGTTAGAGTGCACATATGCAAGTATGTCCAAATTAACAAACCAAAAGCCCCCTATTGCACTACAAGACCATGTTATGTACCAATGAATAGGACGTGTTCAATGTGCAGCTAGCTATTCTTTTTCTTCAATCCTCCTAACAGTAATAAATTAGGCCCCCCAGTTTATGTTGACTTTGGGCCTTTACCGGCAAATATATATATGCCAATGCCAAATCCACAATAGAACTGCAAACATATATTTGCGAATGTCATATACATAATGGGGCCGCATGCAAAATTGCTATGGTGCACAAATAAACGTCAAAACGGCTGTTGGAGGAGGCGCTAGAGCAGCTCTCATACCGGAAATGCGTCATGACTTTTGCGGAAGAATGTTTGCACGCACCCGGAAGTGGTAGTGGAGAGTTTAGTGGTAATTTGCAAGTCTATTTTTGAGCTTTGTGAATTGTTCTTTTGTGGAATTCCAGACCACATCTGGACATGGCGAGATTGCTGTTCTCCACCAAGGAACTGATCCTCATTTGCTGGGGAAACATTATTAATAATTGTTGTGTTTTCAGTTGAAAACATGCCCAATTCCTAGATCCATTGAGGGACATAGCAGAGGTTCAAGGTTCTTCCTAACTATACAGGTGGCACAGACACAAGCATACACCCAGGGCCACTGTTAGATATCACGGGGCCCTGTACAGCATACCTGACAGCCCCCCACCGCTGTCCAAATTATATTTATGGTAAAAATACACTAAAAACATTATTAATAGACATAATCCCAACCACATTCCTGTGAAATCTAAATGATAAAACTGTACTGAGTTCATAAATAAAGCTGTGTGTGTAATTGAGCTGTAATTGAGGTCTTGGGGCTCATTCACATGGGTGCTGGGGCCTGTAGAGTGGGAAACAGTGGTTTGTTTTTGTGGCTATCGCTGTTTGCAGGCAACCTATGTTACACTATGGAAATGCTGCAGGTCATAATTTGACAAGCATATGGGTGCAGGTGTACAGCCCTGAACACCGACAGTGAGCATTCAGGGCCACTTCCCCACGCCTTCACACCTGTCAGATTAAAACCTGTGTTCATACAGCTGCTGTGTCCCCATAGTGTAACAGGTGGCTCTAGCCACATGAACAACCCACTCATTCATGCTGTACAGGCCAGAGGACCTGTGTGAATGACGCATTTTTTACTGTTTTTTTCCTCAGCTCATTAATTTCAATGGGCTGCCTAACGTGTGGGAACATGCAAAAATACTGCAGGCATATTATTTTCAAAGTGTGTTGCACCTAACCGCACAGTAGTGTGGTGCCATGCGTTTTGCTGGCTGTGACTGGGTCTGTTTTTAATAGACGTGTGTATGTGCAATTACGTTTTCATCATGGTACCTGCGCACATCTGCAAAGGCCATTGCATTTCTTTGCTGTGCTGGAAAATGTGTGTTCTTGCATGCGTTTCTGCACCACCAATGGTGTGAACAAGGCCTAAGGGCCAGTTCACACTATAGAAACAGTCTAGATGTGTTCCTGATGCGTTTTTGCATGCCATTTTGGCATGCATGTTTAGTGTGTTCCAGTACATTTTGGATGCGTTTTGGACACGTTGTATTGCATTTTTGTATATCTTCCAGTTAGTTTTTTCTACTTTCTTTTGATTCAATTTAATTAGGGACATGTGCGTTTTAGTACATTCAAGGGCGTATCAATGCGTTCCAGTACAGTTCTGTGCATAAATGATGCAGCGTGGTCAACTTTGTTTACAGCACCTGCAATGCACTGAAAATGCAAGCGCTGATGTGAACTATGACATTGACAACCATATAACCTTTGTGATGCTGAAAAAGCAACTGAAACACATGTAGTGTGAACTGGCCCTAAAGATTATTAGAGGTAAGGGAAAGGGACTGACCAGGAATTGTGAAATCAATCAGGCTAGTGGTGAGACACAATCAGCAATCGTATAATAATGTGAGATCTGAGCTGCAGCTGATAGAAAATGAGACACATTCACTTGATCAGTAAATAAATAGTTAAAAAGAGTGGGGCAGTGATCCATAGATTTGCATATGGGACAGGTGATGATGGGGTGGGGGAGGGGGTTAAGTTGTATAAGGAGACAGGTTTAAAAGAAGATAAAAAAAGTTACAATGAAAAATACACAGCATGAAACTTGCACATTTCCAACTTGTCAGAAGAACAGGATGCAGGTAAGATTCAGCCCCTTTCCACTTTGTAGTCATTAGGCAAAATCTTAATTGATGGATCAATATTACTGTCACTGACACAACCCAGAAAATTGATCTCCATTTTTTTAACATTCATAAATGTCAAGGAGCTTATAAACTAAGGGCAGAAACACCACCATGTACTAGGCCCAATTAACCTAACTGGATGTTTTTGCAGAAACACATTCATACAGGGAAAGCATGCAAACTGTGATGCAGCCATGACTGGGATTAGAACCCATGACCCAAGTGTTGTAAGTTCTGAGTTCTAACCACTAAGCCACGGTGGGAGACAACGTTTGAGCTCCAATGCAGAATAGTTATATTGTTTAAAAATGATAAAGCAGGTGTACTACACTATTAAGCACCTTTCTGGCTCCTGTGGCTGAGCTAATTCCTCCTCAGGACCATTTTGGCACCCACCCTAATGGATGGATGGATGGAGCTGGATGACTAACCCATAGCTGCCAGCATACCGCTGCACCCCCAGATGTGTGATGTGTATAACTCATGCGCATTAATACCTTAACATAGAATAGTTACATGATTAAAGAGAAGGAAGCTATATCATTATATTGGAAACTTAGAACTAGACATTCCAAATTATTTAAGATATAAGTGTGAAAATGTTTAACATTTAAAAATAGAATGTATGACATTCATTAATAAATGCATTAGTTGTCTGATCATTTTGGAGAAACAGCAAAAAAAAACCAACAAAAAAACAAAATATAGGTGCACTTTTTATTTTACATTCTAAGTATTCTCTTATGCAAACAGAAAAACGCCAAAGCCCGCGGTTTTGCGCCATCTAGTGAACATATCCGGTATTGCACCTAAAAATGTGCCAGACGTGATTCCACATTTACTAAGAGGAAAGAGTCTACAAGTAGACGCTTTTCAATGAGTTTGCTAGACGCCTTTCAGAAGACTGACGGGTCTAGACTGTTTGAATTGAGTCTGCCTGAATGTTCAGAGTCTACTGGTAGACTCTATTCTTAGTAAATCAGGGCCAAAGTGACAATGGGGAGAGGAAATCCTCATTGTCTTATCTCTCATAAAGTATATGAATGCAGCAAAAAGTTTAATTCCTAAATTCTGGATGGAAAAGGGAGTACCAAATGTAATGGATTGGATTAAGAGAGTAGATCAGATATATAGAATATATAGAATATTAGATGAAGATAAAATGGAAGGTTTTTCTGAGAGGTGTAAAATGTTGGAGGAGTTTAAGAAGGTTAAACTAATTGAAAGTATATAGAAAACTCTAGGACTTCAAAAGAAGAGGATTGGTGCTGAGTGGAGGGGAGGGGGAGGGAAGGGGAAGGAGGGGAGTGTATGGATTTGGAGGGGGGGGGGAGTTTTGTATTTGAATTTTTGTATTTTTGTATTGTAGGTGAAAATATTTGAATAAGTGACAGTGAATTTTTATATTGGAATGGAATAGATGAATTGAAAAATTTAATAAAATATTAATAAAAAATAAAAAAAAATAAGCTCAAGGTTGAAGCTGCATATTTTATCCTCTGCAGAGGAAGGATAGCTCCTATGGCATCCACTTCCACAATAAAAGGTAGTCTAGGATCGGGATGTACCAATATTGGTGTGAAGTGAAAGGAGTCTTACTATCAGGTTTTAACAGTTCCTTATGAATTTTCTGTAGAAGTTAGCAAATCCAACAAATTGTGTTTGCTGATCGTTCCTAGGAACAGTTTAATTCACCACTGCTTTGTTCTTCTCTGGATGTATACTCACTCCTCCTGGAGAAATAATATATCCCAAGAACTGGATCTGGGTTTGTTCAAACTCACATTTCTTCAGTTTGATGTAAAGTCGACTAAGCCTTAATCCAGTGGTTCTCAACCTTTCTAATGCCGCGACCCCTTAATACAGTTCCTCATGTTGTGGTGACCCCCAACCATAAAATTATTTTCGTTGCTACTTCATAACTGTAATTTTGCAGTGGGAGGACTAGCGCCCCATCACTGATGTCAGTGGGATGAATAGTGTCCCATCGTTGGTATCAATGGGAGGAATAGTGTCCCATCATTGGTGTCAGTGGGAGGAATAGTGTCCCATCATTGGTGTCAGTGGGAGGAATAGTGCCCCATCATTGTTGTCAGTGGGAGGAATAGTGTCCCATCATTGGTATCAGTGGGAGGAATAGTGTCCCATCATTGGTGTCAGGGGGAGGAATAGTGTCCCATCATTGGTGTCAGTGGGAGGAATAGTGCCCCATCATTGGTGTCAGTGGGAGGAATAGTGTTCCATCATTGGTGTCAGTGGGAGGAATAGTGCCCAATCATTGGCGTCAGTGGGAGGAATAGTGCCCAATCATTGGCGTCAGTGGGAGGAATAGTGTCCCATCATTGGTGTCAGTGGGAGGAATAGTGCCCCATCATTGGCGTCAGTGGGAGGAATAGTGTCCCATCATTGGTATCAGTGGGAGGAATAGTGTCCCATCATTGGTGTCAGTGGGAGGAATAGTGTCCCATCATTGGTGTCAGTGGGAGGAATAGTGCCCCATCATTGGTATCAGTGGGAGAAATGGTGCCCCATCATTGGTATCAGTGGGAGGAATAGTGCCCCATCATTGGTGTCAGTGGGAGGAATAGTGCCCCATTGTGGGTGTCAGTGGGAGGAATAGTGCCCCATTGTGGGTGTCAGTGGGAGGAATAGTGCCCCATCGTTGGTGTCAGTGGGGGGAGGAATAGTGCCCCATCGTTGGTGTCAGTGGGGGGAGGAATAGTGCCCCATCGTTGGTGTCAGTGGGGGGAGGAATAGTGCCCCATCGTTGGTGTCAGTGGGGGGAGGAATAGTGCCCCATCGTTGGTGTCAGTGGGGGGAGGAATAGTGCCCCATCGTTGGTGTCAGTGGGGGGAGGAATAGTGCCCCATCGTTGGTGTCAGTGGGGGGGAGGAATAGTGCCCCATCATTGGTGTCAGTGGGGGGAGGAATAGTGCCCCATTGTGGGTGTCAGTGGGAGGAATAGTGCCCCATCGTTGGTGTCAGTGGGGGGAGGAATAGTGCCCCATCGTTGGTGTCAGTGGGGGGAGGAATAGTGCCCCATCGTTGGTGTCAGTGGAGGGAGGAATAGTGCCCCATCGTTGGTGTCAGTGGGGGGAGGAATAGTGCCCCATCGTTGGTGACAGTGGGGGGAGGAATAGTGCCCCATCGTTGGTGTCAGTGGGGGGAGGAATAGTGCCCCATCGTTGGTGTCAGTGGGGGGGAGGAATAGTGCCCCATCATTGGTGTCAGTGGGGGGAGGAATAGTGCCCCATCGTTGGTGTCAGTGGGGGGAGGAATAGTGCCCCATCGTTGGTGTCAGTGGGGGGAGGAATAGTGCCCCATCGTTGGTGTCAGTGAGGGGGAGGCATAGTGCCCCATCATTGGTGTCAGTGGGGGGAGGAATAGTGCCCCATCGTTGGTGTCAGTGGGGGGAGGAATTGTGCCCCATCGTTGGTGTCAGTGGGGGGTGGAATAGTGCCCTATCGTTGGTGTCAGTGGGGGGAGGAATAGTGCCCCATCGTTGGTGTCAGTGGGGGGAGGAATAGTGCCCTATCGTTGGTGTCAGTGGGGGGAGGAATAGTGCCCCATCGTTGGTATTAGTGACACAAATGATGGGGCACTATCCCTCCCACTGACACCAATGATACTTACCTTGCTGACTCCTGCTCCAGCCTGGGCTCGCTCTCTCCCTCTCCCATCTACAGCCTGCATACCTGGCTGCAGCAGCAAAATTTGCACTTACCTGTCAGCTGTCTTCCTTCTCTGGCCTCTCTCTTCACTCGTTCCTGCAGCTCCCTCGATCTTCTTCGATCTCCGAGCGCTGCCGCTCGGCTCCTCCTCTCCAAGCTCCACCTTCTCGCCGGTGATTGGCCGCCTGTGTGCCTCTCCTGAGCTACAGTTCCGGTGGCCAATCAGCGGCGAGGAGGCGGTGACAGGGGCAGCATATCATCCCGCCCACACATCGCCGGAGACAGGAGCGGCGTCTCGGTTCCTAAGACCATCGGAAATATGTGTTTTCTGATGGTCTTAGGCGACCCCTGGGAAATGGTCGTTCGACCCCCAAAGGGGTCGCTACCCCCAGGTTGAGAACCGCTGCCTTAATCTTTCAAAGACAGTGCATACATGCTTGCGAAGCTCCTCCAGGTTATCAGAAAAGATGAGACTATCATCCAGATATGCAATCACAATTTGGTCCAACAGATCTCAAAAAACATCATTGAAAAAGTGTTGAAAAGTTGTTGGAGCATTGGAAATGCCAAAAGGCATAACCAAGGACTCAAAATGCCCCTCTCTGGTTCTAAAGGTAGTTTTCCATTTGTCTTTTTGACAAATGCAATATGGCCCCCCTAAGTCTAGTTTTGTATGAACTTTGGCAGAATGGAGTTTTTACAACATTTCAGAGAATAAGGCAAGTGGATAACGGTTTTTAATACTGATTTTATTAAAGTCCCTGTAATCAATGTGTAACACTACCCCCTTACTATTTTCCTGTTCCCTGGCACTCTTGACCCCACCCTAAAAGCCCAACCCCTACTGATTCCATCTTATACTGAGTGAGTGTTGTTTTGTTTATGATGGAATTGAATGTGAACACTGTAAAGCAACATAGAGTAATAGGTGTACAAATAATAACAGTTATCACTCTTAGTAATTTTTAAGCAAAAGTCAATACACACAGCTACAATCTCAATCAGTTTTAGATGTCCTGCAATTCAGAACTTGACCCACAATACCTCAGCACTGAGATGTCTCCATCCCCAGTGAGCAGAAAAAACTACCAGAGTAAGGCTAGCTCACTTTTGACTCAGAATCTGCAAGGGCAGCTAGATGGTCTGCTAGACTGTGCAAAGGCACAGGCAGGTTGGAAAACATGAAGCAGGGAGAGGGGGCAGAGAGCAGAACTCTAGCTTCTAGCCCATGGAAACCAAATCTCTTAATCAGGCATCTGATTCTGACCAGGTATCCACAAAGGCTAGCAGATGTCCCTCTATTTTGGAAAGTGGGGCATCCCTTCATGCTGACATTGGGAGAAGAGTCCCAGGGCTTGTGATTAAACTGGGCCATTGCTTTGGCTATGATCTTGGAATTTGAAGCATGTGAGTAATGACAGGAACATTATTGAAGGATTATTCCCAGCTTGAGGTTTAGACTTCTTCAGCTGGGGCAAATTAGTACTTTTACCCCCCAGTAACATATTTTATGAGGATATCCAAGGTGTCATGAAAGAGATGTCCACCCTCAAAAGGCAAATGCTTTTTACATTGCTATTCCACACTCCACCATTTCAACCAAAGTGTTTTCTGTATATTCACTAATACGATACTAATTCAGGAAAGAACATGGATGATATCAACTATCAGATCAATACAACAGTGTAGGGCTGTTCGCAAGAGCTTTAAGCACTCTAAATATAGGATTAGTATGAATAGAAACTGGATCCTTTTAACATGACAGGTTGCAATGCAGGGTCTGCTAGGGAAAAGTTTGAGTTATTACTGATAACTAATTTTCCAGGAATCCTCCAGAACGGTCACATGAGAGATAGGCTCATCCTGCAACAGGAAACACAAGCACAGACAAGTTTAAATGGCTGCCACCTCAGTTATTCCAAGATTAAATCGGACAGCAAAAAATACAGACTTTATAAAAATAAATTACAAGTTTTAAGACAGGGCGGGAATCCACCGTCCTGGAGGATTCCTGAGAAAGGAGTTATCAGGTAATAACTCAAGCTTTCCCAAGTCATCCTCCAGGACAGTCACATGAGACCCCAATAATGCATACCTAGGGTGGGACTAGTGCTTGGAGAACTTTTTGCCCAAAGGCTAGATCTTGGGCATAGGCCAGATTGATCCTATAGTGCCTCGCAAAGGTAGAGTTGCTGGTCCAAATGGCTGCTTTATAGATTTGCTCAACAGAGGCCCCAGACCTTTCAACCCATCAGGTGGTGACTGCTTAAGTGGCGTGAGCCTTAATGTCTGCAGAGCATACTGTATTGTATGAGTTGTATGCCATAGTAATGATCATGTTAATCCACCTGGCTATAGAATTCTTTGAGGCCAGTTTTCCTTTGTGAACCTTTCTGAACAGGACAGAGTGCAAGAGATGCTCTGAATGATTTAGTGGCTACCAAATACACTATATTGCCAAAAGTATTGGGACGCCTGCCTTTAGATGCACATGAACTTTAATGGCATCCCAGTCTTAGTTTGTAGGGGTCAATATTGAGTTGGCCCACCCATTTCAGCTATAAAAGCTTCAGCTCTTCTGGGAAGGCTGTCCACAAGGTTTAGGAGTGTGTCTATGGGAATGTTTGACCATTCTTCCAGAAGCGCATTTGTGAGGTCAGGCACTGATGTTGGACGAAAAGGCCTGGCTCCGATCTAATTCATCCCAAAGGCGTTTCCTTCTGGGTTGAGGTCAGGACTCTGTGCAGGTCAATCAAGTTCCACCACCCCAAACTTGCTCATTCATGTCTTTATAAACCTTTCTTTGTGCACTGGTGCACAGTCATGTTGGAATAGGAAAGGGCCATCCCCAAACTGTTCCCACAAAGTTGGGAGCATGAAATTGTCCAAAATGTCTTGGTATGTGTCAAGGTCCTACCTTTCCTCAGGGCTTGTGCTGCTCCATGTGCTGGCATCCATCTTAGGTGTCTGCAAAGCATTGTGGGATCCTTTATGCTTTCAGCCCCCTGCGGCTCCTCCCCCAGGAGGTGGCGGCTTATCACATATAAGTCTGCTGTTTGTAGCTGTCCATTGCATTCGTGTCCTGTCTGTTGCACAGCATCAACCTCCTGTTTAGTTTCTCATTGCTTTCCTGAATACCAACTCGCCTTTGGCAACACTCCTTCCTGGCTTCTGACCCCGGCTCTGGTGACCATCCTTCCTGGCTTCTGACCCCGGATCTGGCTACCATCCTTCCTGGCTTCTGACCCCGGCTCTGGCGATCATCCTTCCTGGCTTCTGACCCTGGCTCTGGCGACCATCCTTCCTGGCTACTGCTCTACCAAGTCATGTGCTGTTGCTGTTGGACTTGCATAGACTCTGTCTTGTTTTTGTATAATAAACCTACCTTTAATTTCACCTCCTTGTGTGTCTGGCTCCTCGCTCCCTGACAGTATGCTAATGCATTAAGAGTTCCCTTCACTGGAACTACGAGGCCAAGCCAACCCCACACCATAATCCCTCATCCACCAAACTTTACACCTGGCACAATGCAGTCAGGCAAGTACCGTTCTCCTGGCAACCGCCAACCCAGACACGTCCATCGGATTGCCAGACAGAGAAGCACGATTCATCACTCCAAAGAACACATCTCTGCTACTCTAAAGTCCAGTGGTGGCGTGCTTTATACCACTGCATCTGACGCTTTGCATTGCACTTGGTGATGTAGGGCTTGGATGTAGCTGCTCGGCCATGGAAACCCATTACAAGAAGCTCTCTACACACAGTTGTTGTGCTAATCTAAATGCTTCACAAAGTTTGAAGGTCTTTAGCTATTGAATCTGCAGACAGTTGGCAACTTCTGTGCACTGTGCACTTCAGCATGTGCTGACCCCACTCTGTCATTTTATGTGGCCTGCCACTTCCTGGCTGAGTTGCTGTTCTTCCCAGTTGTATCTCCTGATATCTAAAAAGACAAATTCTTTTTCTTCTTGATTGCCAGGGTATTAACAGAAGGAAGGAAGGTGTTTCGTGAGTTCCGTGAAAAGTTAATGCCGCCTTTGGTAAAAATAGGGGAGCCTGTCTGCAAAAACTGTTAGAAAAGGCTCTTTGATGGATCGCGCCTGTAACTCACTAAGCTTTTCTAGCTGATTTGATGGCTACTAAGAACGCCACTTTGTATTGAGGTGGCACACTCTTGTTCCTTCCTTTATTGCAAACTTCAAGTATTTTTGATGAGCAGGATAGATTAGCACATGTAGATAGGCATCCTTTATCTCTAGTGATATTAGGAATGCTGCCTGTGGCAGGATGGACCTTACTGTGAAGAGGCTTTCCATCTTGAATTTTCTGTAAGTTACCACGCTGTTCAGAGGCTTTAAATTCAAGATTAGTCAGTATTTACCTAATGGTTTTATTCTCAAAAAACCGTGCGTTGGCGTCATTGAGTTTTCGTAGTAGTGGGCGTGTTGAGGAAGAAGACACTAGGTTTTCCTTTGCCCTTATTGAAGACCCATTTGCATTGGTCTTACTTCTTTTTTCTTTCTGGTTGTTGTTCCCTCCTATAGCAAAGAAAAAATCTTTTTGTCTTGTCTGTAGATTTTTTTCACAGGGAACTCTTTTTTCCGATGCGCTCCCCAATTCTTACAGCCAAAGCATCTGCTATGTATGCGACCGCCTTATACACCAACAGCAAGGAGTCAAGGGCTTCTTCTGTGCCCGGGATTTTTTCAGGATGGGAGCTGCTCCAACCAGAACACAACATTTAGCTATGTAAGTGTTAGCTATGTTTGGTGCGAAAGCCGTTGCCCCTGAATCATAAGTACATCTTAATGTAGTATCAATCTTTTTATCTATACTGTCCTTCAAACACCCTGTCTTCAAAAGTGAGATCTGACTTTTTTGAAACTTTAGCCAGTGAAGCGTCCAGCCTGGGGCATTGGCATGCACGCTCCTTTGCTTCGAATGGAAATCTTCTCTTTAACACTTTAGGGAAAAAGAGATCTCCGTCCGGGTCTTTCCCTTCCTTTTCTATAATACCTCTAATAGAATGGTGGATTGGAAATGTTCTTCTTCTGACAACATGCAGACCTCTATAGAGTCTGTCCTGTACAGAATCACCTGGTGTGGTTTCTTGAATTTGATCTGTAGCGTAAATCGCTTTTAGCAGTTTTCTGTAGGAAATAAGTGTCTAGAAACCTTCTGCACTTCTCCTGTTTCTGATTCCTCTGAAATAGAGCTATCAGGGAATAATAGTTCCCCCTCTTCCTCTTCTTCCAAATCGGAACCTGTGTAAGTTTGGACAACTGGAACCAGAGTGGTCTTTGGGGGTTTTCTGTTTTCTGTAATGAGGTTGAAGGTTGTTCCCCATTTTATGTCATTAATGGCTGTTTGTAGTCACATTAAAGTGGATGTCATTTCTTTTTTGAAGTCCAAGAAATCTTTAAAGAACAGCCGAGTTTCTTCAGTTTTCTTGAGGCATTTGTGACAGAGGAGCTTATCGCTATCTGCAGGAATCTTGATTCCACAAGTACAGCAGTATTTCTTTTTCTTAGATTTCTCTAAAGGATCAGAAACCTTAGGAGATTTGGGCTGTCAAGAAAAAGAAAAAGAAACAAACAAGAGAGGGTAAGGATCCAGCCTATGCTGGCCCCCCTCCCCCTACATACAGTACTAAGGGGCCAGAAAGAAGCACCGCCATCGCTGCGATCAAAGGTGTGTATGTACCATAAGAAATAGCCTTTAAAGACTACCCCTAGAAGCCAAGTGACCACCACAATAATAATAAGCCCCCCATTTTTGTTCCCTCCATAGCCAGACCTACCAGTAGAGAGCTGGGGCCGGGTTCCGCAGTAATAGCTGTGGAGACTTGGTCCTCTGCCATTTGACCATCCTTGAGGGTGTCAAGGTCCTACCTTTTCCCAGAGGTTATGCTGCTCCATGTGCTGGCATCCATCTTGGGTTTCTGCAAAGCATGGTGGGAGCCTTTTATGCTTTCAGGCCTCTGCGGTCCATCCCCCAGAGGGGTGTGGTTGAGAACATTTAAGCCTGCTGTCTGTACGTGCTCTTTACATTCGTGTCCTGTCTGATAGTGTTGTTGCAGCTCTTATTCTACTCTCGTGGCTCTCCTGGAAACTGACTCGGCTTTGTCTAGACTATTCTCAGCCTTATCCCTTTATCTGACCTCTCGTTACTGAACCCGGCTTGTGACCTGTGTATTCTTGTCTACCGTTCCATGGACCCTCAGAAGGTTGCGGCGGTTCTGCAGTGGCCTCGTCCCAATGGTCTTCGGCCCATTCAGCTCTTTTTGGCTTTCGCCAACTGTTATCAGAAGTTCATCAGGAACTTCTCCACGCTGGCATAACCTCTCTCAGACCTAACCAAGAAGGGCAGTAATCCTCACGAATGGCCATCCGAGGCCATCGTAGCTTTTGAGGCTCTGAAATCTGCCTTCGCTTCGGCTCCGATACTATCTTATCCCAATCTTGGGTTGCCCTTCGTCCTCGAGGTTGATGCATCTGAGACGGGAGTAGGCATTCTCCTGTCTCAGTGTTGGTCGCCCGATGGACTCCTACTTCCCTGTGGGTTCTACTCCAGGAAGCTTTCCTCTGCAGAATGCAACTGCCAGATTGGAGATAGGGAGTTGTTGGCCATCATTCAGACTCTCAAGGAATGGAGGCACCTGCTCGAGGGCTCCGCGGTTCCGGTCCTCATTCTTACCGATCACAAGAACCTGACGTATCTCTCGGAGGCCAAGAGATTGACGCCCCGTCAGGCCAGATAGGCCTCGTTCTTGTCACGTTTCAACTATGTGGTTTCCTATTTGCCTGGCTCCAAGAATGTCAGGGCTCATGCATTGTCGCGGCAATACTCTGAGTTGTCCAGGGAGGACTCTGAGCTAACCTCGGTCATACCTCCGGATTAGATCCTGGCTGCCATTCGCACCAGTCTGACTTCTCCCCTTGGGGAGCAGATTTTGGCGGCTCAAACTGACGCTCCTCCCGAGAGACCGGATGGTAGATGTTTCGTACCTAAGGGATTGCGCACCCGCCTGCTGCGTACCTACCATAACTCCAAGACTGCCGGTCATCCAGGGAGGAACCAGTTGTCCTGGGTCGTCTCTCGTTTATTCTGGTGGCCAACTCTCCATTCCGACATCGCCTCTTATGTAGAGGCATGTGCAGTCTGTGCCCAGAATAAATCTCCACGGCATCTTCCATTGGGCCTTCTGCAACCCACTCCCAATGGGGAGCGTCCCTGGTCACACCTGGGCATGGATTTTATTGTAGACCTCCCTGTGTCTCGGGGCTATACGGTCATCCTCATGGTCATTGATCGTTTTTCCAAAATGTGCCATTGTGTTCCGCTCAAGAAATTACCAACTGCGCAAGAACTGGCCACGGTTTTTGCCAGGGAGATTTTTCACCTGCATGGGTTGCCCAGGGTGATTGTCTCGGACCGTGGAAGTCAGTTTGTGTCCAGGTTCTGGTGCGCCTTCTGCTCCCAGTTGGGTATCAAGCTCTCCTTCTCTTAAGCCTACCACCCACAGTCCAATGGGGCTGTGGAGCGTCCCAACCAGGCCCTGGAACAATTCCTTTGCTGCTATATCTCGGACCATCAGGACGATTGGGCCGATCTCCTGCCTTGGGCGGAGTTTGCGAGGAACTCGGCTGTCAACTCCTCCTCCGGGATGTCTCCCTTCATGGCCAACTATGGGTTCCAACCTGCGGTATTACCTGAGAGGTTCTCACCACAGGACATTCCAGCTGTGGATAACCATCTTGCTGCCCTGCATTCTTCATGGGGGCAGATCCAGAAATCCTTGAAGGACTCAGCACAGCGCCAGAAGTTCCAGGCTGATCGCAGATGGCTGCCCGCTCCTTCATACCAGGTCGGAGTTTAGGTGTGGTTGTCTACTCGCAACCTCAATCTTCGGGTGCCTGCACCCAAACTGGCCCCCCGTTTTTTTGGCCCTTTTTGCATCCTCCGCAAAGTGAATCCGATTGCCTATGCCCTTGCCCTTCCTCCTGGGATGCGGATCTTTAATGTCTTCCATGTATCCCTGTTGAAGCCTCTGGTCTGCAATTGCTTCACCACCTCTCCGCCTCGGCCCCGTCCCATCCGGGTTGACAGTCATGAGGAGTATGAGGTGAGCCGGATCCTGGACTCTCGATTGGTGTGCGGTCGGGTGCAGTTTCTGGTTCATTGGCGTGGTTATGGTCCCGAGGAGCATTCCTGGGTTCCTTCCGTGGATGTTCATGCTCCTGCCCTCCTCCGCGCTTTTCATGCCCGCTTTTTTCAGAAGCCTTTTGTTGAGCCGCGGAGAGGGAGGGGCCCTTGAGTAGAGGTACTGTCAAGGTCCTACCTTTTCCCAGAGGTTATGCTGCTCCATGTGCTGGCATCCATCTTGGGTTTCTGCAAAGCATGGTGGGAGCCTTTTATGCTTTCAGGCCTCTGCGGTCCATCCTCCAGAGGGATGTGGTTGAGCACATTTAAGCCTCTTTGCATTTGTGTCCTGTCTGATAGTGTTGTTGCAGCTCTTATTCTACTCTCGTGGCTCTCTTGGAAACTGACTCAGCTTTGTCTAGACTATGCTCAGCCTTATCCCTTTATCTGACCTCCCGTTACTGAACCCTGCTTGTGAGCTGTGTATTCTTGTCTACCGTTCTGTACTGTCTGTCCCGCTGTTATCGACCCGGCCTGTCCGACTACGCTATCGTTGTTATCTGGTTCCTACCAGCTATACGCCATTGGCGGCGGCCATTACCACAGCTGGTGTTTCTCGGGGGCCGCGACCTGGTCCCTGGCTGTGTCAAGTCCATCCCCACCATCGGGGCCCTGGTGAAGGGCAGCCTGGGGCTTAGACTCCGCGCCCTGAGGGACTCCGGTCTGTGGGTGGTGGTTGTCATCAGTCTGTGCGTGACCCTGCCATTAGGCCTGCCTGTCCATTCCACAGCTCCTGCCCTGACCCAATGCCACACACACAGCGTGGAAAAAAAAGAGCTCCCATCCAGTAGCCACTTCATGTGCCTTTAACAAAGATGGCACCTACCGGATGTCCAGTTCGGGCGCCATCTTTGCTGCATCACTTCCAACGTGGACTCCCCAGTGACCCCAATATGGCCGTCCTACCTACTTCTGGTTCCCCTGCCATCTTGGATTATGTCACTTCCACTACCTGTTGCCATCCCTTCAACCATTCGTTTCGGAGGAAAGTGCTGGATGTTTTGTTAGGAATGAAGACCAGGATTTCCTGGTCTATTCTGCATGAGGCCATGGACAAAAAGTGGTGGAATCATGCTCAGGCCAACCACCCACCTGGTACTGCAGGTTGTTTCCCCCCCCCACAGGCCTCCATCTGTATAAACAACCCACCTGGGGTGCAAACAGGCAGCCATTCACTACATGAACAGTAGTGGAAACAAAGGAAATCCTGGTCCCTCCAAGGCTTCCTTCATTTGTCCTTTCCTGCCGCACGTCTGCAGTGGGTGCCCTAGTCCACCAAACACGGGGTGAAAGGTATCCAGGGACACCTGCCCTGAACAGACCTTAAATGCAAAAAAACAAACTGAGGGAGCTGTTCTGATGTTTTCAGGATGCAGTAAACAAATTGAGGGAGCAGCCTTTTGGGTGGCCTTTTAAACTTGTCTGTGCTTGTGTTTCCTGTAGGAGGAAGAGCCTCTCTCTCATGTGACCATCCTGAAAGATGACTTTGGAACACATGTCCTCTCCCACAGCAAACCTGCAGTGGGTGCCCTAGTCTGCCAAACACAGGGGGAATGAGAGGAATCCAGGGACACCTGCCCCAAACAGACCCTAATTGCAAAAAAATAAACTGAGGGAGCTGTGCTGATGTTTGCAGGATGCAGGAAACACAAGAACTGAGGGGGCAACCTTTTCGGTGGACTTTTAAACTTTTCTGTGCTTGCGTTTCCTGTAAGAGGAGCAGACTCTCATGTGACCATCCTGGAAGATGATTTGGGAAAACATGGATTTGTAAAGAGTTTCCAACATTTGTCAATGGGGTCCTTAAACACTGATGCATCCCAACAAGAATCATTAGTGCTTTATGAAGATGAGGCACCGCTAGATTAATATTGTCAACCTTTTAATAAAGGCCTTATACAACAGATACTGGTCTGTTAAACATATTAGTAAGGTGTGTACTGAAAAGGTATTTATAGTCTTTATCCTAGACTAAGAACAGCACTAGTAGAAACTATAGGTTTCTCTTCCATTTTAAAGATGGTACATACTGCATTAATGAAAACCATTATTATGTGTTTCAGCCTGAGAGCTATGAAAGCTGTTTTTGGCTACTCAGGGACAAAATCACCTGGTCAGGTTTTGTAAGACTCTATATCAGATACAGTCTCCACAGCAGGTCAGAGGTTTCTACAGCTGTGCATATGTCAAAGAAATTATTCTGGATGCTTACAGTGAATGCATTCAGAGATGAAAATATATGTATTTATTACATGTACTTATATAGTGCCGTCAATTTACGCTGCGCTTTACATACAGTATATAGCAGTGGTTTCCAAACTGCGGCACAGGGGCCAGGTGCAGCCCCTTGATTCACTCTATCCAGCCCTTGGGACACTATTCCTCGATTTGACACCAATGATGAGGCAACATTCCTCCCACTGACACCATTAATGGGGCACCATTCCTCCCACTGACACCATCAATGTGGCACTATTCCTCCTGCTACGACCAATGATGGGCACTACTCCCCCCACTGACACCATAGATGGGGCACTATGTCTCCCACTGATATCAACAATGGGGCACTATTCCTTCTGCTAAAACCAACAATGGGGCAGTGTTTACTCCCACTGATGCTGAGACATTTTCTACTCACACTGGCTATAGTCCAGCCCCCCTAAATCCTGAAGGACAGTAAACTAGCCCTTTGTTTAAAAAGTTTGGAGACCCCTGGTATAGAGTATACATTCACGTCAGACCCTAACCTTCAAGGAGCTTACAATCTACAATCCCTAACTCACATTCATAAATACACATACTAGGGCCAGTTTAAACAGGAGCCAATTAACCTATCAGCATATCATTTGAGTGTGGGAAGAAACCAGAGTACGCAGAGGTAACCCACACAGGCACAGGGAGAACATGCAAACTCCAGGCAGGTAATGCTGTGGTTGGAATTTGAACCGATGACTCTAGGGCTGCTAGGCGGAAGTACTAACCAGTTTGCCACTGTGCTTTGGCTTAAACTCTTGCATAACTGCTGAAAACTCCTTCCTTCCAATGAAGGGGCCACACACAAAACAGCTAAGGAAAAAACTGAGGAATGTATGGAGTCAAGAAAGGGTCAATGGTCTAGGTTGTCAGTGTCCATGAGATGAGACATCACAGACCACCCCAGAACTGTTAGTGGATTGTGAATTGAAGAAACTCAATACAGAATGACTACTCCCCTTGTGCTTGAGGGCTGACATGCTGCACTGCATTAAAAAAGAAAATTTTATGGAGAATATCAGATAAAACCTTAGGTGCTCATGAACTGGCTGCTGGGAACAGAGGAGACACAAATGGCTGGAGGTGACTAAGTCATTGTAGGTGACAGCAAAGACAATAAAGGTGGAAGGTGGATGCTTCCTCACAATGTTGGGGGAGGAAGGGGGGGGGGGCAGAGTCACCCTAGCTAATGACAGAGTACTTCAATGTTCAGCATACTAACCTTTTCTGTGAAGATCAATGAAAAACAAGGGAAATAATAGCACCCAATGGTTCCAAGATATGGTATAATAGCTCCTGATGCAAAGACCACGAGGCCTGCTCATAGCTGTGTTTTCAGAGATTAAGTCACTGCAGAGGCTGTGCCATAGTTCTGGACCTGGAACATACACTGACATGCAGCTAACTAACACAAAGTTCACAAAGGTCTGAAAGCACCACAAGCAGAGGTCAGTGTCTGAATGCCACATTGCAATCATCTGCAATCATCCAATTCAATGGGCCCCAGACTGGCCTTCAAAGTTATTGCTGAAGAATAGATAAGCTGATCCAGATAACAGCATAAAGAGACCAGCTCATGCAGTATGTACAGTAGATGTGATCTTAACTGAAGCAAAATTATCTTTAAAAAAAAGTTAGAATGGCTAGTAAATAAGTTACATTTTTTTATTTGAGAATGGACATCCAACTTCCTAGTATGCTAGCAAAAACTGAGGTATGTTGGGAGTGTGACTATACCAGACTGGTCCCTGTTTTTTTGTTGCCAATGTCCAAATCCTCCTATGAGCAGCAATAGAAGCCCATTTTCTCTGAATCCTGTATCCCTTAATGAAGGAGAAATAAAAGAGAATTTAAACCTCAAAATAGCTTTGAGCTATTAAAATTTTAGAGAGAACCTTAGCTCAGGGATGGCACTCAAGGGGTACTCTGGCAAAAAGGCAAAGAACCAATATTTAGATCAGTGGTCTCCAAACTACGGCAATTTGCTTACCTTTATCCAGCCATTGGGGCACTATTCCTCCAACTGATATAAGACACTGTTCTGTCAACTGACACCAACAATGGGGCACCATTTCTCCCACTGACTCTAATAATGGGGAACTATTCCTCCAAATGATAGGGCTCTGTTCCTCCCCTAATACCAAACGTGGCAATGTTTACTCCCACTAATACCAAGAAATTTCAACTTCTGCTGGCCACAGTCTGGCCCCCTAAAGTTTGAAGGACAATAAGCTGGCCCTTTGTTTAGAAAGTTTGGAGACCCCTCATTTAGATAATTAGTTAAGAATCAATGTTCAAGAGATTGTCAACATAAATAACAGATATGCTATTGTAAGCATCACTAACCTTGCTTGTGTGAAACTCCAGTCTACGAATGAATCGTTCGGTGGACTTCACTTGCTATATTAGAAAGCAAAATAAACAAATACATTAAATTAAAATAAAATAAGAAAGAACTAGCATAAAATAATAAGCATCAAAATAAATCAGCTTCAAGTCTTAAAGTGGTATTAACCATTTTAAGACCGAACACTTTCACCCCCTTCCTGCCCAGGCCATTCAGTGTCCTCACACTTTGGGTACAGTGTTACATGACTGAGTAATTGTTATTCAAATTAAAATTCTCATTTTTTTGTTTGGTGGTATTTAATCACCATTGGGTTTTTTGCTATATACTGTAAATTGAAAAAATACTTAAAAGTTTGAAAAAAAAACAAATTTTTCTTAGTTTTTCATAGTTTCTGTTATACAATTTTGTAAATAAAGAAATAATCTCTTTTCATCAATTTAGGCCAAAATGTATTCTGCTAAATTTCTTTAGTAAAAATAACCCAAATCAGTGTATAGTATTTAGTGTGTGCGAAAGTTATAGTCTATAAACTATGGTATACTGTATATATTTGAAAATTGTACTAACTGCCTAACTCATTTTCATGAAGCCGTAAAATGCCAGGACAGTACAAATACCCCCAAATGACCACTTTTTGGTAAGTAGACAGTCCAAGGTATTCAGTAAGAGGCATCATGAGTTTTTTTAATTAGTATTTTTTATGGCACAATTTTTTGGAAAATTAAAAAAGTAAATAATTATTTTCTACAAAGTTGTAATTTTAAGTTATTTCTCACATATAACATGGGCACACTTATAATTGCACCCCAAAACACATTCTGCTAGGTCTCCTAGATGCATAGAGGGGACCAAAATCCAAGGAGCACCTTTGGGCTTTCAAGGAGCATAAATTACACATAAAATGCACATCTAATTTCCTGACTACCTATCACATTTTTGGAGGCCCTGGAGTAGAAACACCTACAAATTTGTAGAAACACCTACAAAATGACCCAATTTTGGAAAGCAAACACTCAAGGTATTTTCTGAAAGGCATTGTGAGTCTTATGAAAATGTTTTTTTGCTACGAGAAAATTCAGGAAATAAAATGAACATGAATTTTTTTTTACACAAAGTTATCAACTATTATGGTATTTGTTACGCACATCATAGACATACTTAGAATTACACCACAAAACACATTCTGCTACTCCTCCAATGTATGGCAATACCACACGTGAGACTCTTACACAGCTTAGCCACATAGGAGGGGCCTTCAGGCATTCTAGATGGGTAATTTATGCATCTAATTTCCTGACTACCTGTCACATTTTTGAGGCCCTGGAGCAGACAGTATAAACACCCATAAAATGACCACATTTTGGAAAGCAAACACCCCAAGGTATTTTTTAAGAGGATTTGTGAGTCTTTCAAAGACTTCATTTTTGTCAGGGCAGTACAAAAACCCCCTAAATGAACCCTTTTTGAAAGTAGACACACCAAGGAATTTGATATGAGGCATGGTGAGTATTTTGCAGATATCATTTTTGACACAGGATTTTGATAAAGAATATAAGAAAAGAAGGGGGGCGTGTCCAAGATGGTGACGGGACAAGTCTCATGAGCCGGAGCTCCGACGGGGACCACAACAATCTACTGCCATCCGTGTGGCAGCGGCTCTGACACACCGGTCGGAGGCACGGCAGCAACTGCGGGCACCAAGCGGAGGTGAGCGGGGTGACTATTGCCCCTCAATTTGGAGCTCAATGGCAGGCTGTGAAACAAATATTAGAAAAACACTGGAAGATTCTAACCCAATGCCCCAAATTTAGTAAAATTGTAGGTGAGCGCCCCCAAATGGTAGCAAGAAGAGCACCAAATCTTGGTGACCTCCTTATTCATTCTGACTATCAACCGCTAAAACAAACAACATGGTTGAAGCCACATACAAAAGGGATGTATAGATGTGGAAAATGTCAGCTTTGTAAATTTGTGGATCGCACAGATTTTTTCTGTGATTCAAAAAATACTACTCACTATAAAATTCAAAGTATTATAAATTGCTCCACAGCCAGAGTATTATATATATTGACTTGTCCTTGCAAAAAGATGTATATAGGTAAAACTAAAAGACAACTTAAAGTACAAATAGGCGAACACTTTAGAGATATCAGATCCAACGACCCTGAAAGTAATTTAGCTCAACACTATGCTAAGCATCATGGAGGTAAATTGGATGGTACAAAAGTGAAAGGTTTCTATGCATTACATTTTCCCCAAAGGAGAGGTGATTTTGATAAAGAATTATTAAGAAAGGAAAAATATTGGATATATAAACACTCCAAAGACATGCTGGTAGGTTAATTGGATCCTCTCTAAATTGACCTTAGTATGTGTATGTATGAATGTGAGTTAGGGACCTTAGATTGTACACCCCTTGAGGGTTAGGGACAGATGTGAATGTACAATATATATGTAAAGTGCTGCGGAAATGGATGGCGCTATATAAGTACCTGTAATAAATAAATAAATAAAAATAAACTTGATACACTGTTCCCAAAGGGGTTAAATGTTTAGTGTGATCTCCAGGTATTTTTGAATAAATAGCCTTATACAGGGATTTCCTAATTAATATCGCCATCATGTGGTGAGTCTGTGGTAAACCAGGGTGTTTGCCCGATTGTCAATCATTAATGTGTAATAAAGCATAATTTTTTGGAAATTTTTCCGAGTATCGCATTCTGTCCATAATGTAGCCACTTTCTTGTGAATCTCTTTTCACAAATTTCTCTGTTGGTCTGCATATTTGTTGGCTACTGGATGGAAGCCATATATTGGGTGATACAGTAATTTATATTTGAACCTCTAAACCTATTTTTTACTAACTGTGTCTTTTTGGGTTCCTAAGGACCTATTCTTATAGAGGTTTTTGACTTTGGTAATATGGTTATCCATCACCTCAGTTGATGAGTTTTATATATAAGGCAACTGGAATATATTGACAGGAAAGGCTTCTTCATGGCATTTATACCGGGAGAGGATATTGAGTTAGAAATGCATAGAGCTTTTGTAGCAGAGGGCCCTGGCTTGACAACCGAGGCCGAGGATATTAAAATTAAGTTTTGGGAACATAAAAAGCTGGTTATTAAGCATCTCAACCGGAAATGGGATGTATGCTTCTTGGAAGCTTACATTAGACAGAATATCATTCCACGTGGTTTGAGAAATAAGGTTGTTCCAGCTGAACATCTACATAATGAAAGGTTTCTAGAGAAATGGAAGATGCTATGCATATAACAAGGAATTAAAGGTATGAAACTTATTGTTGAGGAAGAAAAACTGCAATTAGAGGAACTGGATTTAGCTATCATAAAAAGTGTAGAAGGACTAGATCCTTTTAAAAATCAGGAGAATTTTGAAAAATATAATGAACAACTTAAAAAAGAAGTGGAAAAGGTCCAAAAAAATCTTAAAACTACCAAACAAACCAAATTTAGACGTGATCTTAAGGATTGGGAAACAGGGGAGATATTTGACCTTACTATAAAAAGAGGTAGAAGTCGATCTAAACGGAGAGTTTTTCGTTCACACTCTAGATCAATGGCAGAAACTATGTCTAGTGAAAGTGATTCAGAAAATTTGGGTAAATCTGTATCTTTTTTAGACCAACAGGATGGGGAACTTTCCCGAACCAATCAATCTCAAATGGGAAGAGGAACCAAAAAGAAAATAGAGGAATCCTTAAAAAACAAACATCAGGAGGACAAAGGCAGAACAAGAAGTCAGAAAAGGTAGTTGATGAAATCACTCATGATAAGAAGGTAATCAATTTGGCTAATTTTCCACTCAGAGGAGAACACATCACCTTGTTGAATAAAGGCATGTCCTTTTCACCAGTGACCCCCATGGATGAGTTTGAAGTATTTAAAGATGTCAACTTATTCTTGAAAAAAGTATTTTTAAGATTGATACATAGTAACCCCACTATGTTGAAGGACATGGGTTCGGACTCTTCCATGGAGGATCGGAAAATGCTCGATATGCTGATATCTCTCATGGAGGAAAGTGATAATTGTGATGAGAATGAACCAGAATTGGATAATCACAATGATGTGATCAGAAAAGTCGATCTAAATATTAGATCGACTAGAATGCCAAAAATACGTTCCAACATGAGGATATCGGCATTTCTAGATCTAGTTGCAGATGACCTTAAACATCTTGAGTGGAAAATGCCAATTGGTGACAATCTTACAAAAAAGGAAAGAAAAGCCCTTAAAGAACTAAAAGAGACCAAAAATATAGTAATTAAGAGAAGTGATAAGGGGGGTAATGTAGTTATCTTAAATGAACAAAATTATGTCAAAGAGGTGAAGCACCTATTGAGGGATTCATCTATATATAGAAAATGAACTACTAATCCTTTCCCTGTAGTGGTGAAAAAATTAAACTCTATGTTAACGTTAGGTAAAGAGGCGGGTCTTCTTACCAAAAAGGAATTTGAATATCTAAGAATTGAGGAATTTAATCATCCTACCTTTTATATCATCCCTAAAATACATAAAAATCAAGAAAATCCTCCTGGTAGACCTATTGTTTCTGCCATTAATGGTCCCTTAGATAGAACAGGGAAATATATTGACTTGTTCCTCAAAGATATGGTTCCTAATTTATCCTCTTATGTAAGAGATACCAAAGATGTATTAGCTAAAATTGAAAATTTAATAATAGAGGAAAATTCTATTGTAGTTGGAATAGATGTTGAGTCACTTCATACATCTATCCCACATGAATGTGGTTTAAGATCGACTTTCCACTTTCTTGATAAAATATACCCCACTCTGGGGGGACAAAATGAATTTATTAGTGAGTTATTGGATTTTGCATTATGACATAATTTTTTCCAATTTAACAATACCTTTTATCAACAGATTAGAGGTACAAGTATGGGGGCACCATGGGCTCCGGCCTATGCGTGTCTACATTTAGGCTTTTGGGAGGAGCAGGTTGTCTTCAGGTCAGTAGGGTTTCTCGCGCATGCCCAGATTTGGCTGAGGTATATTGATGATATTTTCCTTATATGGAGAGGAACATCGGAGGAATTAAAACTTTTCCTGGAGGAGTTAAATCAGAACTCCTTTAATATTAGACTCACATATGTGTTTGATGAAAGGTGTATCTCCTTTCTTGACCTTGAAATTAGACTTGAAGACAAGAGGCTCCTTACTAAAACGTTCAGAAAACCAACTGCAGCTAATACCTTATTAGGGGCCAGAAGTTATCACCCACGCTCACTGATTACAGGAATTCCTGTAGGACAGTTTCTGAGATGTCAGAGAAACTGCTCGAACATTAATGATTTTAGGATAGAAGCGCAGGACCTCTATAAAAGGTTTAGAGAACGGGGATATTCTCACTCTCAGATTAGAAAAGCTCGGAGACGGGCATATTAAACTGATCGTAAGAGTCTATTGTCCCCAAAAAAGGAAGAGAAGGTTAAACTAAGTGAGCAACCTGTCAGAATGATAACTCAGTTTGGAGCTCAATGGCAGGCTGTGAAACAAATATTAAAAAAACACTGGAAGATTCTAACCCAATGCCCCAAATTGAGTAAAATTGTAGGTGAGCGCCCCCAAATGGTAGCAAGAAGAGCACCAAATCTTGGTGACCTCCTTATTCATTCTGACTATCAACCGCTAAAACAAACAACATGGTTGAAGTCACATACAAAAGGGATGTATAGATGTGGAAAATGTCAGCTTTGTAAATTTGTGGATTGCACAGATTTTTTCTGTGATTCAAAAAATACTACTCACTATAAAATTCAAAGTCTTATAAATTGCTCCACAGCCAGAGTATTATATATATTGACTTGTCCTTGCAAAAAGATGTATATAGGTAAAACTAAAAGACAACTTAAAGTACGAATAGGTGAACACTTTAGAGATATCAGATCCAACGACCCTGAAAGTAATTTAGCTCAACACTATGCTAATCATCATGGAGGTAAATTGGATGGTACAAAAGTGAAAGGTTTCTATGCATTACATTTTCCCCAAAGGAGAGGTGATTTTGATAAAGAATTATTAAGAAAGGAAAAATATTGGATATATAAACTTGATACACTGTTCCCAAAGGGGTTAAATGTTGAGTGTGATCTCCAGGTATTTTTGGATAAATAGCCTTATACGGGGATTTCCTAATTAATATCGCCATCTTGTGGTGAGTCTGTGGTAATTTTTTATATCCTTTAATGTCAATAGAACATGATACGCCTTCCCTCTCTTTGATGTGTCCAGTTGCCTGTCGTTTTAAATGTGCTAAATGACCAGCTGTTGTGCTAAGTAATTAGCCTCTTTCCCATTGTGAATAGCTGCAGGTTAATAATTTGCATATGTGGGTGGGTTTAAACCCACTATAAATAGGAAGCTGAAAGGCAGGAATCTCATTGGTCCTGACGAAGCTGAGTAAGATACGCCCATCGGCGAAACGCGTTGACGTCATACGTCAGATACGTCACTTCCGGTCATGCGCATTGGCGATATGCACGCCGACCCACAAGGAGGCAGCCATCTTCACATGCCATGAGTCATGCAAAGCTGTACAGGCGCCATGGAGAGGTTGGAACCCGCGAAATGTCGGCTGATGTAAGCGATAGTTCCCTGGATCAACACGGCAGTACTTGTGAAGGATATCTCTATTTTTTACTACCCATGGCACAGGTGGTGAGTGGACTGTTACAAGAATAACAAAGAAGGCTTCTTGTTACTTATATTATATATACATCAGAGTGAGAGTACCCAGAGTGACTATCCTCATATTATTTGTCTTATTTCAGGATGGGGACATTATGATGCATTATCTAGATGCAAGGCATATAACATATATTGCAACAGGCGGAAGACCCATTGGGCCTCATTCTATTACAAATATCAAAGTGGTTTATAGTCCACATGTTGTGGTGAAGAAACCATATAAAGCAGGCCTCTGCTATCTACATTCATCTTTCCATCAAGACATCAACAGGGACTCTTTCATCTGTGAGAATCTTTGCAACTATTTGCGTTTACCACGGGTAGATGGGCCCCAACCACATGTGCCTTTACAGGGTTGTACTGCATGAATCCATAGTTATATTACTGGGGTATATCCCCTTTCTTCATTCAATTTTTCACCCACATTGCCTTGTATAGGCCTAGGGTTATGTTTCTCTCCATATGGTAACTGTATTTGCCTATATGCATAGCATGTGATATTATATACCTATGGTACAATTTTTTGAAAACACCTCCTACAGGGAGTGTAACCAATGTGCGGTGTTGCAAATGCTCTAGACTAAGGTTGTCACTGCCTTTGCAGCACATATATATCCAGGCCGGTCTTGGTGTGATTTTAAATGGTTTTAGGTCTGTGTGTATTGTCTCATACTGAGGTGATGGTAAACCAGGGCGATTGCCAGATTGTCAATCATTAATGTGTAATAAAGCATGATGTTTTGGAAATTTTTCTGAGTATCGCATTCTGTCCATAATGTAGCCGATTTCTTGTGAATCTCTTTTCACAAATTTCTTTGTTGGTCTGACTATTGCCCCCCTCTGTGGCGGCGAACCACCATGGCTGGTGTGGCCTACTGCAGCCGCGGCGCCGGCCAACATCACAGCCCAGCGGGAGCCGGTGAGTGAGAGTTGGGGTGTGGGAGGGCGCCTGTGGATCAGGGCCCCCTTCCCGGAAGAGTGACCATCCCCCCCACGCTGACCCGGGGTTACGGCCTGCAATAAAGGCCTAGAGACACCTCCTACAATACAGGCCTCACTAAGCCCCAACAGGGCGCCATCAGGCCCACAAGCCCATCAACAATTACATCCCTGCAACTGGGAAACAAAGAAGGGGCCCACTGCATCCCCCTTGGGGACACCTGAGTTATACTCAGTGGAGGGGGATCAGACGCCAGCATCTCTACCTGCTGACCTCCACATGTGACCTGAGACCTCCACTGGGGCCATTAATTACTCAATCTGAGAGATCTTTTGTACAAGTTTATATTTACTGTGTGGCCAGGATCAGGCCCAGAGAATATGATGGCCTAGTTGCAGGAGCCCTGGCACAAGGAGGTGGATAAATTGATACTATCAAGGAGAGATACCGCCGCTATGGGGAAAGCAGATAGGAAATCAGCTACTCCACGTTCCAGATCTCCCCGCCGGCCTAACGGTCCTACAAATCGCAGCATTCCGTTATGAGTTATTCCGATCCCAGACACCAGAACACGAAGAGGTCTCCGATCCTGCTTCTCCCACGCACCCGCACCACAGCACGCTTCCTGCGCAAAGCAGGACACCAGCCATACCACTCACAGCCTGCCGTCCTAACACATCAGCTCTCACTATAGAGGACTTGAAAGCGGTTGCATCAGATATTAAAGAAACCCTCTCTGCTGCAATAGCAGATTTACATATCGACATGCAGGCAGTAGCCCAAAGGCTTGAAGTTATCTCACAAGACATTGCCATTCATGATATGCGCACGCTGATAGATACACATGCCATGCATCTCAGAGAGCTTGATCGCCACATCGAAGACCTGAACAACAGAGGTCGATGTCATAATTTGAGGGTATGAGGTGTCCCTGAAGCAATCGAATCCGGTCAACTCACCCAAACGCTCTTAACCATTTTCAATGATCTATTAGAAAGACCGCAAGAATCTCCTATTGAGTTTGAACGCCTCCATAGGGCGCTGCGTCCGAAAGGTAGAGAGTCTGATCCCCCGAGAGACATAATTTGTTGCTTAGTTGATTTCCGTCTTAAGGAGGAAATATTATGTAGAGCGCGGGAGCGCAACCGCATGATATACAATGGTGCAGATATTACATTTTTTCAAGATCTATTCCACCTTACCTTGCAATGCAGGAAAGATTTACGTCCTTTATGGATCTCCTACGTTCCAGGGGTATTGCCTACCACTGGAGATTCCCATTTGGCCTATCAGCAACACACATGGGGAGATCGGTGCTCCTGAGATTCCCGGAGGATGTAGCACCGTTTTGTGAGGCCCTTGACATTCCAAGAGTAGATATACCCAATTGGTCTGGAGACTCCCAACTCCCACCCCAGAACACAGAAGAAGAACCAATGGAGGCCCACTCAGCTGGTCATCAGGGAGGAACAAGACATCGCAGATTATTCCACCGCACCTCGTCCTCTCCTGCAAGCCCAAGGCTCAACATTGGGGACAATCTTCCAACCTTTCCTGCTCACCGTAAGGCACATCACGACTGACACTTTTCCTTTCACCTTTCTCACCACACCCGTGCATTATAGTTTAGTCACTTAATGGCTTTTCCCGCAACGGGGCTATGATTTCTAGTGCTTCTGTTCCAGCACCTGGCGCCATTTCATATGTGAAGAGAATCCCAACCACCTGGAGACATAACGCTAGGGTATGTGTGTTACATCGGACTGTCCTCTCCTGCATGCACAATTTCTGCTTAATGTATGTGTACAACGATTCTGACCGTGGACACCGAGACCATAATGGAGTTCACTTGCGGCGAGCTGTAGGGTAGCGGTGCCCACTGAGTGGTTGCCCAAACTGAGCGACTTTGAAGCTTGTAGGATTGGTCAATGATGACTTATCACGCCATGCTGGTGACCTCGGCTGCGACAGCAATGTGTTACGGTTTTGAGATCCAGTGACGCAGACTGTTTCTCTCCCCGGGCATATGTCTGAACCACTGAATCTAACCATACTTAGCATTTGGTCTCCCTAGCTTGGGCACGTTATATGATTGTGATCTCATGTTTATCGTCATTTGGTATACTGTGGCCTTCCTGAGTTGCCTGTCAGATACGTTTTACAATCCATGAGCTATTCCGGAATGAGCCTTATATTTGTAAGTTCTTATGTAACATTAATGTTCGGTGATATTGCTGATACAGATCTATGCCTTGCCTAAACACATATCTTGCCCATTATGTTTATCGGCAACAGTCCTGATTACCTATAAAATTTTAGGTTATAAGCAGTTATGCTTATAATTAGAGATGAGCGAATTATTCAAAAATTCGGTTCGGCTGATTCGCCGAATTCGTGGAAAAAATTCGCTTCGAGCCGAATATATTCGCTGCGAATTTAACTTATAAAAAGGGTGTTTCTAGGCTTCAGAGAGCCTTTATATTAGTGCAGAACACTGTACCTTTAATTTAAATGCCCTTGGAGTCTGCTGGGGAAGAGAAATAATACTGTCAGTCAGTATGACATGCAGATGAGTGCCGTCGATCTTAGAATCACCGCACACTTCACTCATTTGGGCAGTCACGGGGCCAAAACCAGAGTGTGGAGCCACAGTGTGGCGGTGGAGGCAGCAGCAATGGGAGGCCATACAGCACCCTATGACAAAATGGAACCCCCCAGCAGTGTGAGGAGACCTGAAAGTGGCACATGGCAGAGTGTGGCGATGGAGACAGCAGCAATGGGAGGCCGTACAGGGACCCATGACACACTCTGGACCTGGCAGCAGCATGAGGAGGCGGTACAGGGGCCCATGACAGATTACGGGCCTGGCAGCAGCATGAGGAGTCGGTACGGGGGCCCATAGCAGATTACGGGCCTGGCAGCAGCATGAGGAGGCGGTACAGGGGCCCATGGCAGAGTGGCGGAGCGTAAGCAGCTAAAATAGAAAGGCCATACAGAGGCCTATGTTAAAAAGTCCCCCCAGCAGCAGCGTGGGGAGACGACTATCAAGAGTCCAATGGCAGAGTGGCGGAGCAGAAGCAGCTTCAATTGAAGGCCATACACAGGCCTAGGTTAAAAAGCAGAAGCCGTCATCAGCGTGAGCAGACGACAGAGACACATGGCGCAGGGTGGCGGTGGATGCAGCAGTATTCGGAAGCCAAACACAGGCCTCGGTTAAAAAGCGGAAGCCGTCAGCAGCGTGAGCAGACGACAGAGGCACATGGCGCAGGGTGGCGGTGGAGGCAGCAGCAATGGAAGGCCATACAGCACCCTATCACAAAATGGAACCCACCAACAGTGTAAGGAGACCTGAAAGTGGCACATGGCGCAGGGTGGCGGTGGAGGCAGCAGTATTCGGAAGACATACACAGGACTAGTTTAAAAAGCGGAAGCCGTCAGCAGCGTGAGCAGACGACAGAGGCACATGGCGCAGGGTGGCGGTGGATGCAGCAGTATTCGGAAGCCATACAAAGGCCTAGGTTAAAAAGCGGAAGCCGTCAGCAGCGTGAGCAGACGACAGAGACACATGGCGCAGGGTGGCGGTGGATGCAGCAGTATTCGGAAGCCAAACACAGGCCTCGGTTAAAAAGCGGAAGCCGTCAGCAGCGTGAGCAGACGACAGAGACACATGGCGCAGGGTGGCGGTGGAGGCAGCAGTATTCAGAAGCCATACACAGGCCTAGGTTAAAAAGCGGAAGCCGTCAGCAGCGTGAGCAGACGACAGAGACACATGGCGCAGGGTGGCGGTGGATGCAGCAGTATTCGGAAGCCAAACACAGGCCTCGGTTAAAAAGCGGAAGCCGTCAGCAGCGTGAGCAGACGACAGAGACACATGGCGCAGGGTGGCGGTGGATGCAGCAGTATTCGGAAGCCAAACACAGGCCTCGGTTAAAAAGCGGAAGCCGTCAGCAGCGTGAGCAGACGACAGAGACACATGGCGCAGGGTGGCGGTGGATGCAGCAGTATTCGGAAGCCAAACACAGGCCTCGGTTAAAAAGCGGAAGCCGTCAGCAGCGTGAGCAGACGACAGAGGCACATGGCGCAGGGTGGCGGTGGAGGCAGCAGTATTCGGAAGCCATACACAGGCCTAGGTTAAAAAGCGGAAGCCGTCAGCAGCGTGAGCAGACGACAGAGACACATGGCGCAGGGTGGCGGTGGAGGCAGCAGCAATGGAAGGCCATACAGCACCCTATCACAAAATGGAACCCACCAACAGTGTAAGGAGACCTGAAAGTGGAACATGGTGCAGGGTGGCGGTGGAGGCAGCAGTATTCGGAAGCCATACACAGGCCTAGGTTAAAAAGCGGAAGCCGTCAGCAGCGTGAGCAGACGACAGAGACACATGGCGCAGGGTGGCAGTGGATGCAGCAGTATTCGGAAGCCAAACACAGGCCTCGGTTAAAAAGCGGAAGCCGTCAGCAGCGTGAGCAGACGACAGAGGCACATGGCGCAGGGTGGCGGTGGAGGCAGCAGCAATGGAAGGCCATACAGCACCCTATCACAAAATGGAACCCACCAACAGTGTAAGGAGACCTGAAAGTGGCACATGGCGCAGGGTGGCGGTGGAGGCAGCAGTATTCGGAAGACATACACAGGACTAGTTTAAAAAGCGGAAGCCGTCAGCAGCGTGAGCAGACGACAGAGGCACATGGCGCAGGGTGGCGGTGGATGCAGCAGTATTCGGAAGCCATACAAAGGCCTAGGTTAAAAAGCGGAAGCCGTCAGCAGCGTGAGCAGACGACAGAGACACATGGCGCAGGGTGGCGGTGGATGCAGCAGTATTCGGAAGCCAAACACAGGCCTCGGTTAAAAAGCGGAAGCCGTCAGCAGCGTGAGCAGACGACAGAGACACATGGCGCAGGGTGGCGGTGGAGGCAGCAGTATTCAGAAGCCATACACAGGCCTAGGTTAAAAAGCGGAAGCCGTCAGCAGCGTGAGCAGACGACAGAGACACATGGCGCAGGGTGGCGGTGGATGCAGCAGTATTCGGAAGCCAAACACAGGCCTCGGTTAAAAAGCGGAAGCCGTCAGCAGCGTGAGCAGACGACAGAGACACATGGCGCAGGGTGGCGGTGGATGCAGCAGTATTCGGAAGCCAAACACAGGCCTCGGTTAAAAAGCGGAAGCCGTCAGCAGCGTGAGCAGACGACAGAGACACATGGCGCAGGGTGGCGGTGGATGCAGCAGTATTCGGAAGCCAAACACAGGCCTCGGTTAAAAAGCGGAAGCCGTCAGCAGCGTGAGCAGACGACAGAGGCACATGGCGCAGGGTGGCGGTGGAGGCAGCAGTATTCGGAAGCCATACACAGGCCTAGGTTAAAAAGCGGAAGCCGTCAGCAGCGTGAGCAGACGACAGAGACACATGGCGCAGGGTGGCGGTGGAGGCAGCAGCAATGGAAGGCCATACAGCACCCTATCACAAAATGGAACCCACCAACAGTGTAAGGAGACCTGAAAGTGGAACATGGTGCAGGGTGGCGGTGGAGGCAGCAGTATTCGGAAGCCATACACAGGCCTAGGTTAAAAAGCGGAAGCCGTCAGCAGCGTGAGCAGACGACAGAGACACATGGCGCAGGGTGGCAGTGGATGCAGCAGTATTCGGAAGCCAAACACAGGCCTCGGTTAAAAAGCGGAAGCCGTCAGCAGCGTGAGCAGACGACAGAGGCACATGGCGCAGGGTGGCGGTGGAGGCAGCAGCAATGGAAGGCCATACAGCACCCTATCACAAAATGGAACCCACCAACAGTGTAAGGAGACCTGAAAGTGGCACATGGCGCAGGGTGGCGGTGGAGGCAGCAGTATTCGGAAGCCATACACAGGCCTAGGTTAAAAAGCGGAAGCCGTCAGCAGCGTGAGCAGACGACAGAGACACATGGCGCAGGGTGGCGGTGGATGCAGCAGTATTCGGAAGCCAAACACAGGCCTCGGTTAAAAAGCGGAAGCCGTCAGCAGCGTGAGCAGACGACAGAGACACATGGCGCAGGGTGGCGGTGGATGCAGCAGTATTCGGAAGCCAAACACAGGCCTCGGTTAAAAAGCGGAAGCCGTCAGCAGCGTGAGCAGACGACAGAGACACATGGCGCAGGGTGGCGGTGGATGCAGCAGTATTCGGAAGCCAAACACAGTCCTCGGTTAAAAAGCGGAAGCTGTCAGCAGCGTGAGCAGACGACAGAGGCACATGGCGCAGGGTGGCGGTGGAAGCAGCAGTATTCGGAAGCCATACACAGGCCTAGGTTAAAAAGCGGAAGCCGTCAGCAGCGTGAGCAGACGACAGAGACACATGGCGCAGGGTGGCGGTGGATGCAGCAGTATTCGGAAGCCAAACACAGGCCTCGGTTAAAAAGCGGAAGCCGTCAGCAGCGTGAGCAGACGACAGAGGCACATGGCGCAGGGTGGCGGTGGAGGCAGCAGCCATGGAAGGTCATACAGCACCCTATCACAAAATGGAACCCACCAACAGTGTAAGGAGACCTGAAAGTGGCACATGGCGCAGGGTGGCGTTTGTGGGAGCAGTATTCGGAAGCCAAACACAGGCCTCGGTTAAAAAGCGGAAGCCGTCAGCAGCGTGAGCAGACGACAGAGGCACATGGCGCAGGGTGGCGGTGGAGGCAGCAGCAATGGAAGGCCATACAGCACCCTATCACAAAATGGAACCCACCAACAGTGTAAGGAGACCTGAAAGTGGCACATGGCGCAGGGTGGCGGTGGAGGCAGCAGTATTCGGAAGCCATACACAGGCCTAGGTTAAAAAGCGGAAGCCGTCAGCAGCGTGAGCAGACGACAGAGACACATGGCGCAGGGTGGCGGTGGATGCAGCAGTATTCGGAAGCCAAACACAGGCCTCGGTTAAAAAGCGGAAGCCGTCAGCAGCGTGAGCAGACGACAGAGGCACATGGCGCAGGGTGGCGGTGGAGGCAGCAGTATTCGGAAGCCATACACAGGCCTAGGTTAAAAAGCGGAAGCCGTCAGCAGCGTGAGCAGACGACAGAGACACATGGCACAGGGTGGCGGTGGATGCAGCAGTATTCGGAAGCCAAACACAGGCCTCGGTTAAAAAGCGGAAGCCGTCAGCAGCGTGAGCAGACGACAGAGACACATGGCGCAGGGTGGCGGTGGATGCAGCAGTATTCGGAATCCAAACACAGGCCTCGGTTAAAAAGCGGAAGCCGTCAGCAGCGTGAGCAGACGACAGAGGCACATGGCGCAGGGTGGCGGTGGAGGCAGCAGTATTCGGAAGCCATACACAGGCCTAGGTTAAAAAGCGGAAGCCGTCAGCAGCGTGAGCAGACGACAGAGACACATGGCGCAGGGTGGCGGTGGATGCAGCAGTATTCGGAAGCCAAACACAGGCCTCGGTTAAAAAGCGGAAGCCGTCAGCAGCGTGAGCAGACGACAGAGACACATGGCGCAGGGTGGCGGTGGATGCAGCAGTATTCGGAAGCCAAACACAGTCCTCGGTTAAAAAGCGGAAGCTGTCAGCAGCGTGAGCAGACGACAGAGGCACATGGCGCAGGGTGGCGGTGGAAGCAGCAGTATTCGGAAGCCATACACAGGCCTAGGTTAAAAAGCGGAAGCCGTCAGCAGCGTGAGCAGACGACAGAGACACATGGCGCAGGGTGGCGGTGGATGCAGCAGTATTCGGAAGCCAAACACAGGCCTCGGTTAAAAAGCGGAAGCCGTCAGCAGCGTGAGCAGACGACAGAGGCACATGGCGCAGGGTGGCGGTGGAGGCAGCAGCAATGGAAGGTCATACAGCACCCTATCACAAAATGGAACCCACCAACAGTGTAAGGAGACCTGAAAGTGGCACATGGCGCAGGGTGGCGGTGGAGGGAGCAGTATTCGGAAGCCAAACACAGGCCTAGGTTAAAAAGCGGAAGCCGTCAGCAGCGTGAGCAGACGACAGAGGCACATGGCGCAGGGTGGCGGTGGAGGCAGCAGCAATGGAAGGCCATACAGCACCCTATCACAAAATGGAACCCACCAACAGTGTAAGGAGACCTGAAAGTGGCACATGGCGCAGGGTGGCGGTGGAGGCAGCAGTATTCGGAAGCCATACACAGGCCTAGGTTAAAAAGCGGAAGCCGTCAGCAGCGTGAGCAGACGACAGAGACACATGGCGCAGGGTGGCGGTGGATGCAGCAGTATTCGGAAGCCAAACACAGGCCTCGCTTAAAAAGCGGAAGCCGTCAGCAGCGTGAGCAGACGACAGAGGCACATGGCGCAGGGTGGCGGTGGAGGCAGCAGTATTCGGAAGCCATACACAGGCCTAGGTTAAAAAGCGGAAGCCGTCAGCAGCGTGAGCAGACGACAGAGACACATGGCGCAGGGTGGCGGTGGATGCAGCAGTATTCGGAAGCCAAACACAGGCCTCGGTTAAAAAGCGGAAGCCGTCAGCAGCGTGAGCAGACGACAGAGACACATGGCGCAGGGTGGCGGTGGATGCAGCAGTATTCGGAAGCCAAACACAGGCCTCGGTTAAAAAGCGGAAGCCGTCAGCAGCGTGAGCAGACGACAGAGGCACATGGCGCAGGGTGGCGGTGGAGGCAGCAGCAATGGAAGGCCATACAGCACCCTATCACAAAATGGAACCCACCAACAGTGTAAGGAGACCTGAAAGTGGCACATGGCGCAGGGTGGCGGTGGAGGGAGCAGTATTCGGAAGCCATACACAGGCCTAGGTTAAAAAGCGGAAGCCGTCAGCAGCGTGAGCAGACGACAGAGGCACATGGCGCAGGGTGGCGGTGGAGGCAGCAGCAATGGAAGGCCATACAGCACCCTATCACAAAATGGAACCCACCAACAGTGTAAGGAGACCTGAAAGTGGCACATGGCGCAGGGTGGCGGTGGAGGGAGCAGTATTCGGAAGCCATACACAGGCCTAGGTTAAAAAGCGGAAGCCGTCAGCAGCGTGAGCAGACGACAGAGGCACATGGCGCAGGGTGGCGGTGGAGGCAGCAGCAATGGAAGGCCATACAGCACCCTATCACAAAATGGAACCCACCAACAGTGTAAGGAGACCTGAAAGTGGCACATGGCGCAGGGTGGCGGTGGAGGCAGCAGTATTCGGAAGCCATACACAGGCCTAGGTTAAAAAGCGGAAGCTGTCAGCAGCGTGAGCAGACGACAGAGACACATGGCGCAGGGTGGCGGTTGATGCAGCAGTATTCGGAAGCCAAACACAGGCCTCGGTTAAAAAGCGGAAGCCGTCAGCAGCGTGAGCAGATGACAGAGGCACATGGCGCAGGGTGGCGGTGGAGGCAGCAGCAATGGAAGGCCATACAGCACCCTATCACAAAATGGAACCCACCAACAGTGTAAGGAGACCTGAAAGTGGCACATGGCGCAGGGTAGCGGTGGAGGCAGCAGTATTCGGAAGCCATACACAGGCCTAGGTTTAAAACTGGAACCCAGCAGCGTGAGCAGACGACAAAGACACACATGGCAGAGGATGGATCTGGCAGCAGTATGAGAAGGCGGTACAGGGGCCCGTGGCACAGTGTGGTGATGGGGGCTACAGCAACTGGATGCCAGAAAGTGGCCGATAGGGCTATATACTGCATGGAATTATAAAGTTGTAAAGACAGCGGCCTATAAGGCTATACACACTATAACAATCATGACTTGATTGACCATTGGCCTATAAGGCTATACACAGCATGAATATCATGACTTATTCTGAGAGTGCTTTGGAAGGCTATATACAAAAAGTAATTCATGAGCTGTCCGGACAGCGGACAATAAGTACATATATACAAATCAATTCATCAGCTGTCCAGCCAGCGGCCTCAAAGGCGACACATATAGAAAGCAATTCATGAGCTGTTCAGACAGCGGCCTCTAAGGCGACAGATATACAAAGCAATTCCCGAGGTGTTCAGGGAGCGGCCTGAACGGCTAGGTTATTAGGTCAGTTGTGTCAGGAACTGGTGGTTTGAAATCCAGACTAATCCACGCCTGATTCATTTTTACAAACGTGAGTCTCTCCACACTTTGGGTGGACAGTCGTGTCCTCCGCGGAGTTACAATACCTCCTGCCGCACTAAACACGCGCTCCGATGCCACGCTACTGGCCGGGCATGACAGCCTTTCAAGGGCAAATTCAGCTAGTTGGGGCCAAAGGTCAAGTTTCGTTGCCCAGTAGTCAAGGGGATTGTCTACCTCGGTTGGCAGGGTGCTGTCCAAGTAGGCCCAAGCCTGTTGTTTGAGGTCCTGCTCCAGGTCCACCTGATGCTGCTGCTGCTGCGGCTGGTTAGTAGTTTCCTCACTGCGCTGGTGAAGAAAGCTGCTCATCATCGACTGCAGACTGAGGCAGCCGCTGCTGGTGGAGCTGCCACTGCTCCTACCACCCCACCCCTCCCCTGCTGCCATGGCAGCGGAACGCGAGCGCACAGGGCCCACAGTGTCTGAGGATGGACGTTGGCGCAGAAAGGCAGAGACCAACTGACTACATAGGTGGTTTTTATAGTACTTTATTTTGGCCTCCCTCTCAGCAGGTGTGAAAAAGGCCACCATTTTTGAACGGTAGCGAGGGTCCAACAAGGTGGACAGCCAAAAGTCATCCCTCTGTCTGATGGTTATTATTCGGCTGTCGCTACGCAAGCAAGCGAGCATGCTATGGGCCATTTGTGCCAAGGAATGCGAGGGACTCCCTGCCTCCATCTCCACAGCATACTGCCACGGTGCGTCTGGGTCCTCTGTCTCCTCCTCCTCCTCTACCAGATGCTCCTGCTCCTCCACTCCTGTCCGCTGAGTGGAAAAACCACCCATTTCACTCAATAATTCCTGAGCACAAATGTCCTCCTCTACCTCCTCCTCTTCTTCCTGTCCTGCCCCCACAGGGGTCATGTGGCGTTGAGATCTGTGCGCCACGTCTACCGCACCCTGACCAGCCATTGTTAACAGCATTTGTTCCAGGACGTGCAACAGAGGAATGACGTCGTTCATCCCATAGTCCTGCCGACTCACGAATAGCGTGGCCTCCTCAAAGGGCCTGAGCAAGCGGCAGGTGTCACGCATGAGCTGCCAATGGCTGACATCTAAGTTACACAGGGGAGTACCTTTATCCGCTTGTAACATCAGGAAATCGGTGATGGCCTTTCGCTGTTCGTAAAGGCGGTCTAACATATGTAGGGTTGAATTCCACCTTGTTGCAACGTCGCAGATCAGGCGATGCTGTGGAATTCCGTTCTGCTGCTGCAGCTCAAGGAGGGTGTGCTTTGCGGTGTAGGAATGGCTGAAATGCATGCAAAGTTTACGTGACATTTTAAGGATGTCTTGCAGTGGGATGGTGGATTTTAGGAACCGCTTGACAACCAGATTGAACACGTGAGCCATGCATGGCACATAGCACAACCTTCCTTAACGCAGAGCAGACACCATGTTCTTTCCGTTGTCGGTCAACATGGTTCCGATTTTCAGTTTGCGCGGAGACAGCCATCTGTCGATTTCTCTGTTCATTACACTCAGAAGTTCCTCCCCTGTGTGACTACGTTCGCCAAGGCATACCAGGTGCAGCACAGCGTGACACCATTGCGCCCTGCACATGTGATATGCCGGTCGGGTAATGGGACTTGGCACGGGGGTGGCGGCTGAGGACACGGCGGAAGAAGAGGTGGTAGAGGCGGACATCTTTGCTGGACCAAGGACGTGCAAACGTGGAGGCAAAAGTGGCGTGACCTGTCCAAGTTGCTGGTGCGGCTGTGCCGGCACCACGTTCACCCAGTGGGCCGTAAATGACATGTACTGTCCACACGTCGGCGCTGCCGTGCACTTTGGCAGAGACCGACATGCTCAAAGACTGGCCCACCATCTCTTCTACATGTGAATGCAGGGCTGGCACTGCCTTTTTGGCGAAGAAATGCCGGCTTGGCACTCTCCACCGCGGCTCGGCACAAGCCATCATTTCTCGGAAAGGTGCTGAGTCCACCACTTGGAAAGGGAGGGACTGCAGCACCAGCAACTTGGACAGGAGGACGTTCAGCTTCTGCACCGTCGGGTGCGTGCTCGCAAACTGTTGTCTCTTGGAAACGGATTCCAAGAAAGACTGCTGACGGAATCCGTGAAGAGGAGTAACAGGAGAAGGAGCATCTGAACGAGCGGAAGATGCCAACGAGCGACAACTCCCCTCAGCAGAGGTGTTGGAGCCTTGACTGGCTGATAGAGGGCGATTGACGTCGGGTGACGGAGCAAGTAACGGAGCGGGTGATGGAGCGCGGGCTGGGGCAGGCAGAACCGCCGTATCTTTATCACGGTTTTCCCAGGCCACCGAATGGCGACGCTGCATATGCTGATGCAACGCTGTAGTCCCAACATTGGCCCCCTGGCCACGCTTGACTTTCTGGCCACATAGTCGACATACGGCTACGTTTACTTCCTCGGGCGTCTTGACGAAAAATTGCCACACCGCCGAATAGGAAACTTTGCCCCCGCTACTCCTCACTGGCTGACTGCTACTTCCTCCGTGCACACCGGCACCACTACTGGCCGTGGTGGTAGGCTGCAGTGGAGCTGGTGCTCTACTCCGTGGCCGTTTGGCTCCACTGACACTGCTGCGACCCTGCTGCCTCCTGGGCAACCCACCGACTGTTTTGCTCGCTGGCAAACTGGCACCCTCTTCTCCTGATGATGCGGAAGCAATAGCCTGATGACGACGAGGCTGCCAAGTGCGATCAGCCTCATCATCATCAATTAGGGTCTCCGCGTCACTACTAGCCCCCTCGGCTGCGTGTGGGTCAGGAGACAGACCTGTCTCTAGACCGGCTACCGAGCCACTCTCCTCGCCAGTACTTCTTCGCCTGGCTGCTGAAGAGGCGGATGTCTCCCCCCGTTCCTGACCGCCCTCTGTTAGCTCTTCCTCACTGTACAGTGGGGCTGAGCCCACAGCTTGGTGAGGGAACACCAAAGGACAGGGGCAGGTCGAGGACACGTGATTTCAGTGGGCTTGCTCCCGGGCCATGCCAACTAACGGTTGTGTCTGACGTACCCACCGACCGTTGGCTGTAGGTGTCAGAGGTGACCTGGGAAGAGGAAGACGACCGAGTCAACCAATCGATGACGGCAGGGTTGTCGGTGGAGACACGACCGCTGGATGACACCGGGAGCACTGGCCTCTGGCTGCGACTAGTGCTGCCTCGACCCCTTCCTCTGCTGCCACGTCTGCTCGCTCCTGAAACATTGCCTCCTCTGCCACTCCTCTGCGTGTTGTCTGACATACTCTTTAATTCAATAAGCACCCCAAAAATAAAACCGGATTTAACTCTTTGAACGTACAATAGTGGTTGTGAAGCAGAAAGTCAGTTTATTTAGCACAATCGGTCAATTGCAGCTTGCCGTTGGCTGGAAACTGTACGTTTCTGTCACTGGAATGCACTAATCACCCAAAAAATATTACCGCCAGCCGGCGTGTAAATGGATTTAACTCTTTGAACGTACAATAGTGGTTGTGAAGCAGAAAGTCAGTTTATTTAGCACAATCGGTCAATTGCAGCTTGCCGTTGGCTGGAAACTGTACGTTTATGTCACTGGAATGCACTAATCACCCAAAAAATATTAACGCCACCCGGCGTGTAAATGGATCTAACTCTTTGAACGTACAATAGTGGTTGTGAAGCATAAAGTCAGTTTATTTAGCACAATCGGTCAATTGCAGCTTGCCGTTGGCTGGAAACTGTACGTTTATGTCACTGGAATGCACTAATCACCCAAAAAATATTACCGCCACCCGGCGTGTATATGGATTTAACTCTTTGAACGTACAATAGTGGTTGTGAAGCAGAAAGTCAGTTTATTTAGCACAATCGGTCAATTGCAGCTTGCCGTTGGCTGGAAACTGTACGTTTATGTCACTGGAATGCACTAATCACCCAAAAAATATTACCGCCACCCGGCGTGTAAATGGATCTAACTCTTTGAACGTACAATAGTGGTTGTGAAGCAGAAAGTCAGTTTATTGTACACAATCGGTCAATTGCAGCTTGCCGTTGGCTGGAAACTGTACGTTTCTGTCACTGGAATGCACTAATCACCCAAAAAATATTACCGCCAGCCGGCGTGTAAATGGATTTAACTCTTTGAACGTACAATAGTAGTTGTGAAGCAGAAAGTCAGTTTATTGTACACAATCGGCAAACTGCAGCACCAACTGTGCACGACAGCCACCAAAAAAAAAAATGGTGTATGTCACTTTAAATTTTCGATTCTTTGATAACTGTGGCCCTAAGTAACGATTCTGTGTCCCTGAGTAACGATTCTGTGTCCCTGAGTAACGATTCTGTGTCCCTGAGTAACGATTCTGTGGCCCTAAAGTCTCTGTGGCCCTAACTCTGTCCCTCAATACACAGAGGTCTGTCTCTCTTGAATGACCGGAGGCTAATGGAGAATTCTAAGATGGCCGCGATTTATAGCTCCACCATTACACAGTGCTGGCTGGCTGGCTGCTGATTGGCTAATGCGATCACATGTCATGATTCATGACTCATGAATGCATTATGGGTCAGCGCGCCTTGTCTGCGCGCCTTCCCAGAGATCCCCGCCCCATCTTCTCTGTCCATTTTCTCCTGTCGCCACACATGTCGCCGCCATTTTTGGGAAAATTTGATTCGTGCATCCGAAGTTTGCTAATCTTCGGATTCGTCGCGAATAGAATTTTTCCAAATCTTCGGAACGAATTCCACTTCGTCATGTTCGATTCGCTCATCTCTACTTATAATGTATCCCTGTACGCACACGTACGCATCCAGAGTCATGCATTCCCAAGTGTGCAATTGCAGGTAAGGCACTATTGCCATTTCCCCTTTCTCTCAGTATCTATTCCATATCACACCCCCCCCCCCCCTTCTTATAGCTTGACTGCCTTCACATCTTTCCCAATTGTAGGCATAATACTCACCCTTTATCTGCCTTTAGACATGATGTGGCATCATGTATTCTAAATAAGATTTCACTGAAATGGTTTGCACACTATCCGTGTACTTTGAGGTTGTGTTAGTTTCTAACTTCGTGTTTTTGGTTTATGTTAGACTACGCTCTTGACTGGCCACAGCCACAAACTACTTTTTCAGTGGGAGTTTTTTCTCATCCGCGAGTAGCCGGAGTTTAACTTACATATAAGGTGGTGGCCTGTAGTACAGCATTCGACGTCCTGGTTGAGATCAAGATTTCTCTTATTTCAGGAATATAAAACCTCAGTTTAGCTTGAGGGTTGGCTCCTGACCTCTGTTTCAGATTGTTATAATGTTATGCATCTGTTATTTCCATGGTTTCATGTACAACTAGTGATTTTTCAGTCTACAGTTATATGTTATAAGAGACCTTCTCATGCTGTCTTCTTTGACTGCACTACATGACATATGACCAAGCACGGATTGGGAATAATCTCTACTATTATCTAATGCGTGTCTTGGAATATTATAGTATTGTAAATGTATAACTACGCCACATTTGGTGTCATAGTAACACCTTATTGCCTCCCCTAGACAGTATTGCATATGACTAAACACATTCACAATGACCCTCTGACCATATCCCTTCTACACCCACGAGAGACTATCTTGATTCATACACACAACCTTTTACGGTCGTTTAACTAGCACGCCTTGTATGTCTTCGTCCACACTTTTTCCCTCATGCCTCCACTTGAACCTCTCTGCTTAACAATTAACTGAAATCCACCTATCTCCTTGTGTCATGGCTGTCTTTTATTAGACGTTACCTTATACATAACTTTTATTCACCTGATACAGGGTGGGCCTTTGATGTCTTTGGTGGGACTGCCCTGAGGTACCTCACGGAAGCCGCCTCTGGGTCAGCCACATTTCCAAGCACTTCTATACAAACATACACGATCTACCAAATACCTTTTCTACACATTAAACTACTTTTTTTTTAGGACGGTGTAGCTGGACTACTCTGTCACAGGAGTCTATTTCACTAGAGAAGTATTGGAATTACACATAATCATATTTTTTTATTTCTGAGGTGAATATCCACTGCTTCTCACATCCATTGTGCTTTGATTCTCTGCACCTTTCTTCTTTCCTTTCTTTCATTTCTATCTCTTTCCTCTACCTCAATCCTTCTCCCCTCCCTACCTCGAACCTCCCCTTCCCCCCCAAAAAGAAAAAGGGAAAAAAGGGGTGTTTTTTTTTTTTTATTTCTCCTCTTCAAACAAAATGCCTGCTACACGCACACCTGCACAAACTCTTCATACACTCACGGTGGCATCTCTTAATGCAAGAGGCTTAAATATACCAGAGAAACGTTCTCAACTCCTAACACACATGAAAAGTCTACGGGCAGATGTGCTTTTCGTGCAGGAAACCCATTTTCGTGCTGACCACACCCCCAAGTTTGCTAATGAGAACTATCCCACAGCGTACCATTCAGTTAACACGGAGGTAAAAGCAAAAGGGGTTTCCATTTTGATCACCAAAACACTTCCGCTCGTAATTACCGAATCTCTTGAGGATCCAGAAGGCAGATTCCTCTTTCTTAAAGGCACCTTACACAACAAACCGCTTAATCTAGCAAACATTTATAGCCCCAATACAGCGCAAGTGAGTTTTTTCCGCAAAATCTCCAAAACGCTAGCAGCATTCCAATCGGGTGTCTTGAATCTTGGAGGTGATTTTAATGTGGCACTGAATCCCTTAGTAGATACTTCGACAGGCTTCTCATCAAAACCCTATCGAGCACTTAAACGGATTAAAATCGAATTGAATGACCTTCCTCTCCATGATACATGGCGTACACTACATCCCTCTGATAAAGACTACACTTTTTTCTCAGCACCACACAACCGTCACTCCAGAATTGATTACCTATTTCTGTCGCAAAAAGACTTACATACGTTGAAGTCAGCCTCCATTGAACCAATGAATCTATCTGACTACCATCCCATTACGATGACCTTGCAGCTTCACGATGCTCCTCCTACTTCTAAAACATGGAGACTAGACCCCTTTCTCCTCACAGATTTAGCCATTATCACTCAAATACGCGAGTTGCTAACCAATTATTTTAGGGAAAACTCGTCCTCGGAAACGACTCCCCTCACTCAATGGGCAGCACACAAATGTGTGATTCGTGGATTCTTGCTTTCCATATCTGCCTCTCGAAAACATAGGGCTTAAGCGTCCTTTACCTCCATACTTCAAAAAGTACGAAAACTGGAATGTCAAAATAAACGTTCTCAGGCTGTCGATTCTGCGCACGAACTTGAGCTAGCCCGCAAACAACTTCGAGATATAGTGGAAAAGAAAACAAAGTGTAATTACATTTTAACTCAAAAACTTTTTTACGAACATGGAAATAACAGCAGTAGATTCTTAGCCCGGGCCTTGCAATCCAAAAAAGCTTCTCGTACCATCTTCCACATTCACTCTAAACAGGGCCAATCACTTAACACCTCCACAAATATAGCTGCCGAACTCTAAAAATACTATACCTCCCTGTACAATCTGCCTTTGCCATCAAAACCAACAGGGGATGTCAGGCCATGTACGGCCATTATCTAGTCTTTTCTTGCTCAATTCCTCCCTAAACCCATCTCCCAGTCACAAGCAAAAGACTTAGATGGTGCTTTGACGCTGGAAGAATTGCAACAAGCCATTGCACAATTAAAACCAGGCAAAAGCCTGGGACCTGATGGATTTACGACCACATATTACAAATCATTAACTGACGTCCTAGCACATCCATTCTTAAAAGCCTTCAACTTACTAGACACCCCAGGACAGTCCATGTGTCATCTATCCGAAGCCCATATCACACTAATACCTAAAGAAAATAAACACCAGACTTTACCAGCAAACTACCGTCCGATATCCCTACTGAATGTCGATCTTAAGATCTTTGCGAAGATATTGGCCAATCGCTTACTGCATATCATAGACTCTACTATCTCAACTGACCAGGTGGGGTTTGTACCCGGTAGAGAGGCTAGAGACAATACGATCAGGGCAATCAACATACACCACTGGTTAACACAGAAGAAACAATCTGGCTTCTTTCTTTCTTTAGACGCTGAAAAGGCCTTTGACAGATTGGCATGGGACTACATGGAAGCAGTTCTGGTGGGCCTTGGGCTCCCTCCCCGTCTTTTGAACTTTATTATGTCACTATACACTACACCGACTGCTAAAGTGAGAGTCAATGGTCTCCTTTCAGAAGCCTTTTCCATAAGAAATGGGACCAGACAGGGCTGCCCACTATCCCCCCTCCTATTTATTCTCACGTTGGAACCCTTTTTGAATTGCATGAAACAAAATGAAAATATTAAAGGGATTTCAATCAATGGCAAAACTGATAAAATAGCAGCCTTCGCTGATGACATCTTACTCTTCCTGACACATCCTCATACTACACTACCTAATCTACTACAGGACTTCAAACTGTTTCAGTATCTGGCCAATTTTAAAATACATTTTAACAAATCCCAGTCACTTAATATTTCCCTAGCCCAGGACGCAATGAGACAAGCGAAATCCAATTTTCCCTTCACGTGGCAGTCAGAAGCCATCACATACTTAGGAATTCAATTGCCAACCCATCTCACAGAGCTTTACGCCAAAAACTTTCTACCCATTTTGTGTAACATCACCAAAGATCTGCAACAATGGGATAAACCATTTTTCTCTTGGTTTGGCAGAGCTGCTATCCTCAAGATGAATGTGCTTCCAAGAATTTTATACATACTACAAACAATTCCAATTAAATTGCCCAACTCCTTTTTTAAGTCTTACAAAACATTATGTACCTCGTTTCTATGGTGCAACAAATGCCCTTGAATTGGTTTTGAACAACTAACCATGCCTAAAATGGGTGGAGGTATAGGGCTACCTGACATCTCCCGATATTACCAAGCTTGTCAAATGGCAAGAATAGTAGATTGGTCTACGAACGATGCTCGTAAGGCATGGGTTGAAGTGGAAGCTGCTTTCTCGGGGACCCCACTCAACACTTCTCCCTGGCTACAAAAATCTCACATTCCATATGAGCTCAAGGAACACATTCTTATAGGCCCTACTTTGTCATGTTACCACCAGATCGGCAAGAATACAGCACTCTCATTCACCCCAGGTCCACTCACTCCTGTCAGACTGAATCCAGACTTCCCCCCCGGGTATGTCGCATGCCTTTCTTGCGGGATTTGGTCCCACAGACGGCTTAAGTCTGCACCAATTCTTTAAAGACAGAAGGCTCTTATCCAGAGATATCCTTCTGAAGAAATGGCCTACATTGATCTTAACACAATGGATGTATAGACAACTCCACCATTTTGTCCACAGCTCACCCCACCTAAAAGCATACACTAGACATTTGACCCCCTTTGAGAAACTTTGGGCAACGGACTCCCCTCAGAGACATATTATTTCCCAACTCTATTCTTGTCTCGAAAACACCAATGACCTCTCAACGAGGAAAGCTTGTAAGGCCTGGAGCGCAGACCTACAACTCCAACTAACGCCGGAAGACTGGGACCACACATATGAACACATACACAAAGGGTCCATACAGTATGTGTCTCCACACAAGAAAATAACTTTAAAGTGTACTCTAGATGGTATAGAGTTCCATCACTGCTTCACCGCTTCAACCCCAATGTATAAGATTTGTGTTGGAGATGACATCAAATGACAGGCACACTCCTACACATTTGGTGGGAATGCCCATTGTTGCAACCCTTTTTGGGGAAAGTTCAATCTACAATTGCACAAGTTACCACGTACGCCCTAAACCTTTCCCCCGCACAATTTCTGCTCCATCATACTGTACTTCCATTTTGGACATACCGCAAATCACTCACCTTGCATATGGTAAATGCTGCTAAGCAATGTATCCCAGTCCACTGGCGTTCAACACGTGTTCCCACTATACGAGAATGGTTTGCCTGGATTGACAAAACTGAGGAAATGGAGGAACTGATTTCTGTAGCTAAGGAACATCCCAAGAGATTCAGGAAAACATGGGCATGCTGGAGTCATTTCAAATCTACCCCTAACTATCATCTAATAGTACACGATCAACCAAGACCATCTGGCTGAATGTTTAACTACAATGCTGTAGGGGGATATACCCTGATAACCAAAGACACTTCTCTCACGCACAAGGATGGTCTGTACATTTATATCTCAACATGCCTTCTGGGGTTCTTGATACCTGCATTACCCCACTGACCAATCCTTCACACATCATATTTTAAGCTCTAGTAATACCTGTCTGGCTGGGCCAATACATGAGGATGCCTTCTCCCCCCCCCCCTTTTTTTTTTTTTAATTCTCTCTTCCCCAACATCTCACCCTACAATTCTGTCTAGTACTGTCTTTCTTTCTAACCTCTTGCCTTCACACCTGTTATTTCCCTGTATCATTTCTTCTCTACCAAACAAACAGAGCATTTACCTGCACACAGATATGACTAACTTCAACCATAGCACATACGCTAGCTATAAATATGTAAACAATGACCATCACAGTAGTTAACGCTTTCCCTACCCTTACCCCTATCATCACACTACTTCACCATTAAAAAACGGAAAGCAACATGTCATGCCTATGTTTTGACTGTAATCTATGGCTGTACGTGCTCTAAATTCTTTGTCTTCTCTTAAAACAATAAAGTATTTTTGGGAAAAAAAAAAAAAAAGAAAAAATACATTTTCGTTCTTTCTTCATTTTTCAAAAACATGTGGTAACAAATGAACTCTGCAAAACGCTTACCATACCCCTTAGCAAATACCTTGGAGTCTCTACTTTCAAAAAAAGGGGTCATTTGGGGGGGGGGGTGCTTCTACTATTCTAGCATTTCAGGGCCAATATTATAGGCTTTTGCTACACATCACCCACTCTTCTAACCTGTTGAAGATCACATCTTTTCTGACAGTCTTAGTTTTAAAAAAAATTTTTTTTTTTGCTCTAAAATTACTTTGAACCCCCAAATATTATATATTTTTAAAGCAGAGGCCTTAGAGAATAATACCGTGTGTGTTAAAATTTTTTATGTCACACGGTGTTTGCGCAGCAATTTTTCAAATGCAAATTTTTTTGGAAAAATACACCTTTTTTAACTTAAATGCACAAAAACACAATATGTTATCCAATTGTTAGATAAAATATAAAATATGATGTTACACCAAGTAAATAGATACCAAACATGACATGCTTGATATTGCACACAACTGCGCAATGGCAACAATCACGCAATTTTATAATATCCACAGGCTATGCTTTAAAAGCCTTTACAGGTTAACAATTTAGATTTACGAGGTCTAGTGCTAGAATTACTGCCCTTAATCTGATGCTTGCGGTGATATCTCAACATGATTGGTGCAATCTCTGTTTACATACCGACACGCGACCCACGCTTGTGTTTGCCTTTGCACGCGAGCACGGGGGGGGGGGGGGGGAATGGTGATTTTTTTAAATGATTATTTATCTTCTTTTTTGAATTTTTACACTGTCCCTTTCATTTTTTTTTGTTCTTTTTGGGGGGGGATCACTTTCATTGTTATCACAAGTAATGTAAATATGATGGAATGCTCCTGGCTTCTGGCTTCTTAGACTATATAGATTATTGGAGCCATTTTGGTCTCTGATCAGCTCTATGGTCAGCTGGCTGAACTGCTGGATGCATCCTTGGGTGGGATGGGAGAGCCCGACAAAGCTGTGAAAGGTGGCTGGGGGGGGGGGGGGGGTCATTCCTTCCCGCTGCTTGTAAAAGTGATCCAGTGGTTAATTAGCCACTAGGACTGCTTTAAAATGAAAGCCAACCACCAGCTGAAAAAAACGATACCAGGATGATGCCTGTAGCTGCATGCAGGCAGGCATCATCCTGGTATAACCACTCAAAACCCAGCAACGTACCAGTATGTTGCTGGTCCTTCTTGGGCATATGCAGTATGTAACAGTAGAGAACATGGGCATATGATGAATAGGGTCTGTGGACCAATATGACCACAATTAATTATTTTTTGTAATGCCAATGTTGAGGATTAGACCCAAAAAAAGTTTTACATTTGGAAACTGTGATAGGTTTTCATACAAATTCTCTGGCAAGAGGTGAATTTGGGTGGGCGGTGATGTATTGTTGTGCGTATAAATTGCTTTGGCCCACAATCAGTTAAATCAAATCTTCTGTGAAAAACAGTGAGTTGCTAAAACACTAGTGCTGACAGTGAATGGGGCTGATCCTGTTAACACTGCATTTTTGTGGACACTATAATAAGCAGGTACTAATATAGTTCTGTGTTTGATCAATACATTGATCAGTACAAACACTATACTAATAAAGGCAGTGATCAGCAACCTATAGCGTGAGTGAGATAGTGTGAAGGCAATCTAAGGCTAGCTGACCCTGGCTGGGAGGGGCGCTAACTGACCCTGACACTATCCAATATCAGTAGTGGCAGTAGTACAGTGATCAGTGAAAAATTCTATAAACTGACACCATACTAATGGCACTGGCTGGGTGATCAAAGGGTTAATAGGGGAGATCAAAGTATTAAATGTGGTAATTTAATGAGTGTTTGTAAAATGTAGTGCTTTTACTCACAGTTTGGTGTTCTCTCTTCTATCCCTGGACTGACAGGGGGGGCCACAGGGGGTAGACGCACATGAGCTTACACCCAGAAATAGAAAGAGAAGTAAGGGTTTGTCGCTTGGACCAGAGCTGCCGCTTTCCCACACATTGGGGGCAGACAGTCGGCAAGTAGTTAAAAAAAAAATCTGCAAAAAATAAAAATTCTCAATTTCTTTTAACATTATTTTTTTTTTATTATTATATAAAAAATACTTTAATCAGAGTAGTGCAATGTTACCATAGAAATATTGTACTACTCTGGGGGTGAGTGATAAGGGATTTTATTTTTTTTACACTTCAATTTGCAGGAACAATAAAAAGTTTTGCTCCTGCAATGCAATGCTTGCTTTGAACTGTCATGAATGGGTTAAGTTCATGACAGTTCAAAATACTAGTGATGTGTGATTGCCTACAGCTGTGATTGGCCTGTACCATGTGAGAGCTGTGGGCCAATCACAGTTCACTAGGAAGGGAAGTAGAGCTCTTATGAATCAGATTGATTCATAACAGCTTTGTTGGCATTGTGATCATGTGATCACATGACCACCAGGTCTCGTTTACCGGGATCTGCATTCTGCTGTGCCTGGATGATACAGTGGTCACGGGTGGGGGTTGCCCTGTTTTAGTACACCTGGAGCGACGTACCAGTACATCACTCTGCCTGTAGCTGCCACCCATTCGCAGTACAAGTGCTGTGGGTGGTCGGCAAATGGTTAAAGTAATACCAGCTACTTAATATTTTGTTATATTTTATTAATAGCAAACTTAACTGTGTAAATAAATACAATCTTATTATAAGAGATACAGGAAAGCTAGATTCCAGTATAGGAAAAAGGTGGCATTCATTTATTATATTTATCAGCAAGCGAATAAGTGAGGTAGTAAAACTGTCGAAACGCCACCACCACACCAGTGCCAGTGTGTGTGTTTGTCGATGATTAGTGGCACTGTAACTGGTGTGGTGGTGATTAGGGAAATTGTGAAAGGTATGGAGATGATCAGAGATACTGTAACTGGTGTGGCGGTAATTAGAAACAATATGTCTCGTGTGGCGGTGATCAGGGACACTGTAACTGATGAGGTGGTTACTGACTTTGTGACGTCAGCCGACAGCAGGCTTCAGCCTGCTGTTATCTGAAAACGTGTCACAGGAGTGCAGAACAAACTGCACTCCTGTGATCCATAGAAGAGGTACAGCCAAAAGAGCTTTGGATGTATTTCTCTTTTAAGACAATATTTGGTCAAGTCTAATTTGTAGGAAGGTCAGAATGCAAGGTACAGAGTAATCTTGGGTTGAAAAGATACCAGGTACAGTAGTACATTTTCATGAAGTGGCTTTTCTTGCCAGAAATACCCCTGTCCTTCAAAGACCTGGATTTCAGCAGCAATGCCATTAAAGCCAATGGGGGTGGTTAGATAGAGGGAAAATGCTTTTTGGACCAGAAAATGCTTTTTACAGAAATTTTTGTTTGAGCTGGCTGCCTTGGGCAGTGTAGTCCTCCTTACGCATACAATTGTGTTTGAGTCTGCAGAACTGACTTTTTGGGATATTGTTTATCCATCTGGGGTGATGGCAGCTCTGGAAGTGAATTGCTGGCCTTGGGTTTGGTATAATGTTTTACATAGATGGAGATTTTGGTGTGGCTGAGTTCTAGGTCTAGGAATGCTAGAGTGTTGGGGTCACAGACGGATGTTAAGGATAGAACAAGCTGATTAGAGTTGCAGTAAGCATGAAGCTGAATCCTTTCTAACTTACAATATCCCAAAAAGCCAGTTCTGCAGACTCAAACACAATTGTATGCGTAAGGAGGACTACACTGCCCAGGGTAACCAGCTCAAACTAAACTTTCTGGAAAAAGGCTATCCTGAACCACTTGTCCAAAAAGCATGTTCCCTCTATCTAACCCCCCCCCCCCCCAGCCCAACACCCTCCACCCAATGCCAACAACCCCAACTTCAGACCACTATGCTTCACTACACAGTTCCACACCCACCACCGCAAAATGGAACGTATTTTGCGCAAACAAGGACCCACTCCTTGTTTTGTGACAAAAAAAGTTTTGTTTTTGTCTAATAAATTTTTTGCATTTTGTATATCTGTTCTTTTGTGGCAGCTCTATGTAATATCAGCCGTAGATGCATTTCTTTTCAGATATTCATCTGTCCATTAGTTATCTTTTATTATTAGGTTTTTTTTACATGTTAGATCTCTTGACTACCACAGTTCTAATGTATTTCTCTATTGGCCAATATGTTGGCCACTTGTGGCCATTATCTATTAATGTTATTTGTTTCCATCTACTAAGTGGTTGTTCTGTGCTCTAGTCATCCATCTTTTATGTGACAGATTTGGTGACTACCAATGTTCCAATGCACTGCCTTTTTGGCCACTATATTGGCCACTTGTAGCCATTTTTTTTATTAATGTTACTTTTTTCCAACTATTAAGTGGTTGCCCTGGACTTTAGACTTGGTTCCAGCCTTGGTTGAGGTTTTGGCTCCCCCCGTTGCCATTTCTGCTCATGACATGCCCGCTAGTATGTTTATGGCTTAATTTTTTACTTTGGACATCTTTTGACGTCCGACGTCACCGACGTATGACGTCATGACGCTGACGTCATGCTGTCATTACCGTGCGTTGCTGCACATGTTCACACCACTTCCTGCTTGAAACTGTGGCACCAAACAACCATTATTTAATGTCTTGTGACCCTCATATGCACCAAGGACTACACTGCGGCATTTCTTTGGGCACATTTTGACCTTTTTTGTCTGATTTTTAACCTCCTTAACATTTTTGCCTCTTCACTGCTCAGGAGCAACCAAGACGAGTGTTTATTCACCAACCTATAACAGGTGGTCACTATACTTTTTTTGACCAATTTTGGGGAGTAGGGTTGTAGTTGTTTTTTTTCAGAGATGGGAGAGGCTTCGATCTTTTTATAAAAAGAGAATTTTTCAATCTCTAATCACTGATTATTTTATGGACACTTAGAACAATGGCTTGGTGTTTGCTACCCGATTTGATCTGAGGTATTCTCAGACTGGTGGCTTCCTCCCCGGCGCTCAGACAATCTCCCTTTGTGTATTCAATCATTACTGATCTTCATGTACATCGGGTGCTGCTATTGAACAGAGTGCTAGCATCGACTGGTAATTTGCTGCCTCTTTTTTCATTTATTGCTTTATATAATTTTGTATACACTGTTATGCTTTATCTGTATTTTCATTGTTAATTGGTTGTATATTTTTGATTCCACTGTAGGCATTGTTGCTCAGTTTTTCCACTTTCCCTGAAGAAGTGGGTCACATCCCACGAAACGCGTTGGATCTTTTGATTGATTATCCAATTTTGGGTTCAATTTTATGGAAAAGCATTTTTGGTTTCTTATATTTTTGTTGACACATTATGTATGTGCCTACCTTGGCGTTTGACTTGCTTACCACTCTGTGTGTTTTTTTTTATAATGTCATAATAAAATATGCTTTATTTTATCCAATATTGTTTACAATTATGCATCTTTATACCCATAATGGTATGGTACCTTAAAAGCCCCATTATTTTCTCCTATTAGGGTTTATTTTTTTCACTGTTCCAATAGGGGTGTGGTACCTGTAAAACCTTCACACAAGGACGGGTGAGACCCAATATCTCTCCAGCTCCCAACAATCTCCAATCTGATATATTTCCCCATGTGGCAAACACCTCATTCTGGGATCCACAGATCAATTGGACCAAGAAGGAAATCATCTTTTCATCAGAATATTGTCTGCAACACTGTGGTGCCCCTGCTCTCACCAACTCTTCCGTATGTCTCTCAGTCCAACCTTCACCAGAGGCCAGTCAATCAGTTCCCTCTACCTACCACGACTTTCTTGATGTGTTTGATAAAAAGGCGGCTGACACATTGCCTGCTCATCGGTCTTACGTTTGCCCAACTGAGTTACTTCCAGGGGCAGAAATACCATTTGGTCGAATTTTCCCGTTGTCCGAGCTTGAACTGGAAGCCCTCCGGCATTAGACGAGAACCTCGCTAAAGGATTCATCCACCCCTCTTCCTCCCCTGCCGTGGGCTGGTATTTTCTTTGTTGAAAAAAAAAGATTGGTCTTTCAGACCCTGCATTGATTACAGAGAGCTTAACAAAATTACCGTTAAAAATCGGTATCCTCTTCCTCTTGTGCCCGAGTTGTTTCAGATTTTGAACAGCCCAAGTGTTCACTAAATTGGACTTACGGGGGTCTACAATTTAGTCCATATAAGGGAGGGCGATGAGTGGAAGACGACCTTCAGAACATGCTTTGGACATTTCGAGTACCTGGTGATGCTGTCTGGGCTATGTAATGCCCCTGCTACATTTCAGCACTTTGTAAAAGATATCTTTGGAGAGTACCTTGACCTTTTCATAATTGTCTACCTTGACGATATCCTAATTTTCTCTACCTCACCGGAACTCCATCGAGATCATGTTAGGAAAGTGCTAAACACTCTAAAGATGCATGGCTTGTACGCAAAGGCGGAGAAGTGCGAGCTTGAGAAGCAGTCCATCCAGTTCCTGGGGCTCATGATTTCCACTGAGGGAATCTCCATGGACCCTCAGAAAGTATCTGCTATCCTTGAATGGCCTGCAGCTTCAGACAGGAAAGGGGTTCAAAGATTCATGGGCTTCGCCAATTTCTATCGGAAATTTATTAAGGGCTTTTCCGCCATCATTGCCCCTATTACTCAACTCACTCGCCAGCATACACGTTTCTGCTGGAGCCAGGAAGCTCAAATAGCGTTCGAGCAGTTAAAAGATCAGTTCACTACCGCTCCAGTGTTACAGCATCCAGAACCAACACTTCATCCTGGAGGTGGATGCATATGAAGTTGCTACAGGAGCCGTACTGTCTCAGCGCCAGGGCCCAAAGGCTCTGCTTCACCCAATAGCCTTTTGTTCTAGGAAACTGAGCCAAGCTGAAAGGAAATACGATGTGGGTGATAGGGAACTTTTAGTGAGCCAACCACCCAATTATGATTTTCACGGATCATAAATATCTGGAGTATCTAAGATCCGCCAAGCGCCTAAGACCTCAGCAGGCTAGATGGGATTTATATTTCTCCAGGTTTAATTTCCACATAACCTACCACCCAGGATCCAAGAACGGGAAGGCAGATGCTCTTTCCCGTATGTTCCCGGACCCAGAGGAGCCTTCTTCCCCCAACACCATCTTGACGGCCCAAAATGTTTTGCTGATCCAACCCAGTCTAAATTCTTCGATCAAGCAAGCCTCTGCACTATGTCCTGAACCCGAACAACATTCTTTAAGAAGGCAGGATGGTCTTCTTTGGCAAAAGGATAAGATCTTTGTACCCCAAGAAGTAAGATCTCAAGTTTTCGGGGCTTTCCATGATCATCAACTGGCTGGACACTTTGGAGCCCATAAAACAATGGAACTAATCCAGCAATCCTTTTGGTGGCCCAACTTGAATCAAGACTGTATGTGAAATTGTGCACAGTGTGTTTACGTAACAAGGGAGACAAAACCAAGCCTTGGGGGTTTCTGAGGCCCCTGCCCATTCCTGATTGTCCCTGGGAGATGGTCGCAATGGACTTTATTGTGGACTTACCACCCTCTGAGGGGTTCACTACCATTCTGGTAGTAGTGGATCAGCTATCCAAGATGACCCACTTCTTACCAATGGTGGGTACTCCACCTGCACCAGAGACTACACTGACCTTCACCAAAGAGATTGTCGGGTTACATGATCTGCCCAGTAATATTGTCTCAGACTGAGGGGTGCAGTTTACTTCCAGGTTCTGGAGAGCCCTCTGCAAGTCCCTGAAGGTGGAACTCTGCCTATCGTCCGCCTACCAGCCCCAGAGTAACGGGCAAACTGAGTGAATGAACCATACTTTGGAGCAATACTTACGGTGCTTCTCTACTTTTTCCCAGGATTATTGGGCATCCCTACTTCCATTGGCGGAGTTTGCCTACAACAACTCAGTCCATTCTTCCACAAACCAGTCACCATTATGGGCCAGTTATGGATTCCACCCTTCCTGCATACCAGACACCATTCCTGAAGCTTTGGTACCTGCAGTACAGGACAGACTCTCCATGATATAGAACAACTGTAAAGTTCTCCGAGAGTCTATACAGAAATTCCAGGCTGATTATAAGAAGCACTGTAGTCGTCCCCTGTGGACCCCTCTGCCATGGGTAGGAGTGCTCAGAGGTCGTGACCTGGTCCTGGTCTGCTTCAAGTCCATCCCCACCATCAGGGGCCCTGGTGAATACGCAGTCCAGGGCTTAGACTCCACGCTCTGGGAAATCCTGTCCGGTGGACTGCCAGAGGTACCACCAGGTGGATCATAACAGTACCTAACACCTCTATCTCAGGCCGTTCAGACATTACACAACCGCTACACCCATTTAGAAAACCTCATGGAGACGCTAGCTACACCCGCTCCCTCTGCCCAGGGTCCAGCTAACCCTGCTCCTTCAGGGGAATCTCCAGATCCAGCTCCCGGAGCAATAGCCACACCACCCACTCTCGAACCCTGTGTGCCTCTGCCGGAACGCTTCCGCGGGGCCCGGGGCCGTTTCAGAGCCTTCCGGAATGCATGCCTTCTGTTCTTTAACCTGCAGCCACGCACATTCACCACCGAGACCATCAAGGTGGGATTCATTATCTCCTTACTTCAGGATGAACCCCAGGACTGGGCTCACCGTCTGATGGAGAACCACGATCCCCATCTAGAATCAGTAACCGGGTTCTTTAACGCTATGGCCATTCTATATGATGACCCGCAGCGGATAACTTCCGCAGAGACGGCATTGTACTCTCTCCGTCAAGGCCGCCGGGCAGCAGAGGAGTACGCGTCTGAATTTAGACGATGGATGGGAGATACTAGGTGGAACGACGCGGCTCTGTGCCACCAATTCCGTGTCGGACTCTCCGAGGCCCTAAAAGATGAGTTAGCCCGGGTAGGCCTTCCTGACTCATTGGAGAAACTCATTGAATTGGCCATCCAGATTGATCGCAGACTGAGGGAACGCCGGTTTGAGAGGTTTACAGCCAGGGTCAAAGGGCAGCATGGACACCTCTGAGGGGAGCAGCCCAAACCCCGTGGGCGGAACTCGGAGCTCGGAACCCAGGGACACCACAGAGCCCATGCAGCTGGGACTGGCCCGGCCGTCACTATCGGCCAAAGAACGCCAGAGGAGGCGGTCCCAGAAACCTGTGTCTATATTTTGGAGAAGCTGGTCATATGGTGCGTTCCTGACCTGCAAAAACGAGTAAGTCCACTTTTAGTTTTTCCTCTGTATCTGCTAAAGGGGGCAATCAGTCTAATTACCTAGCTATACCTATTTATTTACAGCTCCCCGGAAGAACCGTGTCTGTAACGGCAATAATTGATTCTGGAGCATGCAGTTGCTTCGTGGATCTAGCCTTTGCCCACCAGCAAAAGATCCCTCTCCAGACCAAAGTACAGGGGCTTAACATCTTTCTGGCAGATGGATCCTGCATTAAATCAGGAGTGGTGGACCAGGAGACTCCCCCTATCTGCACCACAGTAGCTGGCCATCACCAAGAATTTCTCCGTCTGGACGCTATCGCGTCTCCCCTTTTTCCAATCATTCTGGGGCTTCCTTGGTTGCGGGCCCATAACCCCCAGGTTGATTGGGAGAAGGGAATAGTTCAGTTCCGATCCCCGTACTGTCAAAAACACTGCCACGGTTCAGGGCCCGTGGCTCCCCAACTCCTCCTTTGCTCTGATGGAGACATAGACCTGACTCAGACGATTCCCCCGGCCTACCATAGTTTTCTGGACGTGTTTAGCAAGCAGGGGGCAGACGTCCTCCCACCACACCGACATTATGACTGTCCCATAGACCTCCTGCCCGGTTCCGAAATTTCGTTTGGTCGAATCTTCCCATTGTCTGAGCTGGAATCGGGGGTGCTGAGGGAATACATTGATGAAAACCTCCGGAAGGGGTTCATTCGCCCATCCATGTCCCCAGCCGGGGCCGGGATTTTCTTTGTGAAAAGAAGGATAAATCGTTACGGCCTTGCATTGATTACCGCGATCTACATAGGATCACAATAAAGAACCACTACCCATTACCTCTGGTCCCCGAACTCTTCCAGAGGTTAAAATCTGCGGTGATCTTTACCAAATTAGATTTACGGGGGGCCTACAATCTGGTTCGTATCAGGGAAGGAGACGAATGGAAAATGGTCTTTCGTACTCGATTCGGCCATTTTGAATACTTAGTCATGCCATTCGGACTCTGCAACGGCCCGGCCACATTCCAGCATTTTATTAATGATGTTTTCCGTGATTATCTTGATGTCTTTGTGGTCATCTATCTGGATGACATCCTAATTTTTTCCTCCTCACTGGAGGTTCATCGAGATCATGTGGCGAGGGTGTTGGAACGCTTACGCCAACATGGGCTGTATGCTAAGGCTGACAAATGCAGCTTTGAACAGCATAGTATCGTGTTCCTGGGACTGCTCATCTCTACCGCGGGGGTTGCAATGGACCCTCAGAAGGTCGCGGCAATTTTAGATTGGCCGATACCCGCAGATAGGAAGGGCGTTCAACGTTTTATCGGGTTTTCAAATTTTTATAGAAACTTTATCAGAAACTTCTCTGGTCTGGTTTCCCCCATCACACAATTGACTAAACAGGGAGTCCGTTTTAAATGGACGCCTGAGGCTCAAACAGCTTTTGAAACTCTCAAGAAACTGTTCACCTCCGCTCCTATTCTCAGTCACCCTGATTTATCCTCACCATATGTCCTAGAAGTGGATGCCTCAGAAAACGCGGTAGGGGCGGTCCTGTCCCAGAGAAAGGGCACCAAGGAGCTCCTGCATCCAGTAGCGTTTTTCTCAAGAAAACTGACACCAGCGGAAAGAAATTACGACATTGGAGATCGGGAGCTCTTGGCTATTAAGGCCGCACTGGAAGAATGGAGGTATCTACTAGAAGGAGCCACACACCCAATTCTAATCTTCACCGATCACAAAAACCTCGAATACCTGAGAACAGCAAAACGGTTGAGACCTCACCAGGCGAGATGGGCACTCTTCTTCTCCCCTTTCGCCTTTCACATTACGTACCGGCCGGGCTCCAAGAACACAAAACCAGACGTCCTGTCTCGCATGTTCGAAGACCCCGAAGATATTCCGAAGCCTGACACGATACTATCCTCTGGGAACTTTCTCGCTCTTCAGACGGAGTTACGCTCCAAGCTACAAGACGCATCCGTGGGAATGCCAGATCCATCAGGGATGTCCCTCCAGAGCCAGGGAGGGCTTTTATGGAAGGAAGGTCAAATCGTGGTGCCCGAAGAAGTCCAAACATTGGTCCTGGGTCACTGCCATGACCACCCGATGGCGGGCCACTTCGGAATAGAGAAGACTCTAGAAATACTTCAACGCACGTTTTGGTGGCCAAACATGATCAAAGACTGCGAGCTCTACGTCCAGACTTGTGCCACCTGCCAGAGAAACAAACCCTCCAGGAACAAGGCCTGGGGATTGCTGCGCCCATTGCCTATACCCGATTGAGCATGGCAAATGATTGCCATGGACTTTATAGTCGAGCTTCCTCCATCGCAAGGCTACACGGCAATATTCGTGATCGTGGATCGCTTATCAAAAATGGCCCACTTCATACCTCTGAAAGATATGCCATCAGCTCCGGAGACTGCACAGATTTTTATAAGAGAAGTGGTGAGACTACACGGGGTTCCCGAGAATATTGTGTCTGACCGTGGAGTCCAGTTCACTTCAAAATTTTGGAAGGCATTGTGTGAAGCGTTGGGAATCAAATTGTCTCTCTCATCCGCCTATCATCCACAGACAAATGGGCAGATGGAAAGGACCAACCAAATGTTGGAACAATATCTAAGATGCTACACATCCCACCTGCAGGACGACTGGCTGACACTTTTACCATCAGCAGAATTCGCCTATAACAACGCGAACCATTCAGCTACAGGGCAATCCCCGTTTTTTGCTAACTATGGGTTCCATCCTACGTTTCTGCCAGATTATATGCCCGAAAGTGCAGTACCTGCTACTCAAAGTACCTTGAATTTTTTTGCCGTCAATAACAAAGCACTTCAGGAGGCTATTGCGAAGGCACAAGAAGATAACAAGAAGGCTTTTGACAGGAAAAGAAGGGGGGAACTGATATTACAGCCAGGAGATCAGGTTTGGCTGGCGACGACAAACTTGAAGATTCTGTGTCCATCAAAGAAATTGGGACCGAAGTTTATAGGCCCATTCCAAGTGAAGCGAATGATCAACGAGGTGGCTTATGAACTCAAGCTTCCAGAAACCTTCAAGATTCACCCAGTGTTCCATGTGTCACTACTGAAGCCAGCCAGGCCAGACCCCTTCCCAGATCGAGAATCCAGACCTCCAGATGCAGTTACCATTGATGAGCAGGAAGAGTTTGAAGTGGAAGCAATCCTGAACTGCCGAAAAAGGGGGGGGCCAGACAGAGTTTCTGATTAAATGGAAGGGTTATGGTCCTGAGGAGAACTCATGGGAACCCACTCAAAATATCCATGCCCCCAGGCTCATCCGGGAGTTTTATCGTAATCATCTGCGGTGGAGAGATCAGTTGGGCACCCAGAAGGTTGCCCATAAAGAGGGGGCAATGTCAGGGTCCACTGCGGCGTCTGATCCGGCGCATGCGCAGTTTTGCCAGCTCGCGCTGGGATACGGGCACTAGGTCCCGGCCGACCGCGGCAGAAGGAAACTCGCGCATGTGCACTAGGCACCCTGCGCTGTCACCAATTTAGGTCTCCCTGTGTTCCCCTGCATTCCTGTGCTCTGTTCCTGTGTTATTCTGCCTGATTGCTGACCCGGATTGCCCTGACTACGCTGTCTTCTCCTATCCTGACCCCTGGCTTGTCTGACCTCTCTCTTGGATCTCCCTTTGGATTGACTACCCTGGTACTGACCCTGCGTGTGACCTGACTATCCTCTACCTGCCGATTCTGTACCTCGCTGCTCCCACGGTAACGATCTGGCCTGTCTGGACTATGAGTCCTCCATCCATCCATCCATCCATCCTGCCTGGGCCTGTCGGTCTCTTCACATCAGGCTCTCCTCCTGTAGTCGTCCCCTGTGGACCCCTCTGCCATGGGTAGGAGTGCTCAGAGGTCATGACCTGGTCCTGGTCTGCTTCAAGTCCATCCCCACCATCAGGGGCCCTGGTGAATACGCAGTCCAGGGCTTAGACTCCACGCTCTGGGAAATCCTGTCCGGTGGACTGCCAGAGGTACCACCAGGTGGATCATAACAGCAATGTACATGCCCCCAGGCTTCTCCAAGAATGTTGTTCTTGTTCTAAGTATCCTGAAAAGATGGCCCAAGTGGGCATCCGAAGGCTGCCATATGGGGGGGGGGGCACTGTCAGTGTCCTGTCCACGGCAGAAGTTCTGGAAGATCTGCATGGTCACAGAAGCACGCATCACCCTCAGTTTGGTGCCAGACAGCCTTATACCGAGGCTCATCACTTCCTCAAGTTGCTGGATGATCTCTAGTTCCTTGTGCTTGTTTCCTGTGACCTGTGATTTCCTGATACTGACTCGGTTTGCTCGTGGACCTGTCTACTCTGCTTAACCCCTGATCTGACCTCGGCTTGGCTTACGGATACTCTTTCTCTCGCTCCTCTGTGTATGACCTCGGCTTGGCTTATGGATACTCTCTCTCTCGCTCCTCTGTGTATGATCTCGGCTTGGCTTATGGATACTCTCTCTCTCGCTCCTCTGTGTATGACCTCGGCTATTCTATCTGACTACGTCTGCTATGTCTCCTACATGGTACCTGACCTTGGCTTGAACTGGCTATCCAGTAAACTTCTAAATCCCGGAAGGGCTTGCATACCTCGCACAGGCGCCACCTGTCTGCAGACCTATCTCCGTATATCAGCTGTGCTTCTGGGTGGACCACCAACCAGCACTCCTACAGGCGACCTGTGCCACTTTGGGCCTGACTCCCGCTGTCCCACTCTCAGGGGAGTCTGGAACTTAGCTGCAAGGGAAGCCCTCTCTCCATTGGCCTTCATCACCAGGTACATGATACTCTCTCTTCTTTTTACATGTTTATTTTCTCCATATGTAGATTTTGATGTGATATATTGACTTTAATTCAAATTGGGTTTTTTGTTTTTGTTATTGTTTTGTTGTTTCTTTTGCTTTCTACGATGGCTGAATATCAAGGCAAGCGATGGCATTCCATAAAAGGATAAAAACAACTCAGGGAGCACTCAACATAAAAGCAGCTATGCACAATAAAAGAAACCATAAAACCTTCCAAGAAACATATAGGATACAATAGGTGCAGTGCTTAAATTATAAATAGTCCTGGTGAATGTATAACGTATAACTTGTGTATAAGGTAACAGTCCACGAATAGATAAAAGAGCTCAATGTGAGTTCAATACTCCTAAATTCACTTTCTCAAACTCGGTGAGAGGCAGGATATGTATAAAATGCGCACTCACCGGAAGTGAAAAGGTAATGCGCAATATATCAATGCATGGAGGTCTGCCAGGGGGTCCCTCTCAGAATGGAAATGGAATCAGCCCGAGATGGATGGAAATCGTCTGGATGGATATTCAACCGGAGGTCCACTTTAAGGACTCGGATGCAGCCTCTTCAGTATAATGGGATAGTCACCAGAGGAAACTCTGGGGGATTAAATGCTCAGTGCAGAGTAAATATGGAAATACACATAGTGTATTATTTTCAAAATAATATTTAATGACAGATGATAAAATCAACATAAAAATGATTAGATGTCCTCATACATGTAAAATCGTATGTGCAGAGATGCTATGTCGCAAACAGCAGCAGCGATAGATATTGCAGCAAAAAGCTGCTATGAGCACTAACCAGCTGGTTTAAAATGGTGGCCGCTGGACCTCCGTGATCCGGCGGCATGACGTCAGGGCATGCAGGCTCCTCCAAAGACGCATTTCGTACATTCGTACATCTTCAGAAGGGGTGTGCCATGCAGCTTGACGTCTTGTATGCTATTTTTATAGTGTAAAATGGAGCCTGTCTATTAACGGGTGCCATTTTGCCGAAGACCAGAGCGCACTGCACATGCGCAAAATGGCCGCATATAACCATGTGGGATCAAGAAAGGGTATTCTATAATTAACTGTTGTCGATAAAGCAATTAATGTCGACATCAATATTATGACCTGCTGGGGGTAAAATTTTCATGTTGTATATCCATTTAGTTTCGGCTTGTCCCACAAGTCTATGATGACTAAACTACAAATGTCTAATGGTAAACATGATAAGCATGATTTGGATGTTGATGCTTTTTTTCTACTCCCTTAGAGGACTTTTGGAACAGAAGTCTAGTAAATACCAGTAAATACTGGCACATGAAGTATCTGGAAAAGTATTTAGAAGAGAACTTAAGTCCTATGGGCCTTAGGGTACAAATTTTTCCTCCCCTTAGGGATATTTCTGACATCTTTAAAACCAAATGGGAAGAGGTTCTATCGAGATGCTCACAAGGTATGATAAGCCTCTTGATCGAACAATACAACAATGAACTAACAATGCTTGATGATAAAATAGGTATCCTCTATGCTCAAGCAAAGGATTTAACATCTCACTCTAGATTCAAGGATAAGGACATTGAACTTAAAACCTATTTGGAGAAATTTAATATGCATTTAATTGAAAACTAAAATACTCAAAGATAGAATGGGCTTTAGAAATAAAAAAGCATACAGGTGGCAGGGGACTCACCAAGGTACTAAAAGACCTAGTAGGTCATTGACAGTAGTGACAGATGATGATATTGGCTCAGATTCATCCACTAAATTTGCTTCTTCACGACCCCAGTCTGGGGGCCCTAAAAAACATTTCACCAAATTTCACAAAAACGTAAAAATGGGGGTACCTTCAATCCACATAATGGGAGTATTTCCAAACAATCTAAAATGAATATGCACAGTCTTCCTCACCCTGAAGCACCAAACCAGATAATTGGCTAACTGAATTCTACCCTATCATCAAATTTACAATCTTGCATTAGTAATCAATCTAATCTTTCTCATTTTTCTACACATGATACCACCAATGGAGCTGTTCAGAATTGAAATCACACTACTGTTAATACCATATGGTGTGGTCCTTTAAATATACCACATGATACATCTATGGAACATATATCTATCCCTAAACCTCAACGTTCTTCTCATTCTTTTTTAGTAAACCCTCTGCGGGATTCAGACCAATCTGGATCAATTCGTAACCAAAACCCAGATGGACAGAACACCCTAGAGGTGAATAATTTGTCTGGTAGTTATCTTTCTCCCGATGAATTAGAAGTCTTATCTCTAGGTTTAGGGTTCTGTCCTGATCAAAACTTTGATAGTTTTGAAGTAATTAGGGACATCCAGTTGTTCGCGAGACGTCTGCTCTTGAGGGTGTTACATGCTAAAAACACTGGACATAAGGATTTTCTTTCCAATTTTGACTTAAGTATAAAAAACGGGACTTCAAGGCCTTACAGGAACTGATCTACATATTGGAGAAGAGCGACAATTTGGACTTCGTGGATGATATAGATAAGTGGAATCTGGACACCCTTTTGGCTGGACACCCATTTACATTTCTTTTGTTTCTAAGGGTGGGAGAAGTCTGAGGTGTGAACTGATCATTACAATGTGTGACAAGCTAGGTAGGAACATCCTGTGTTCAGTATTTGTACATTTGAGTACCTTGAAAATGATTTGCATGCATTTTTCATGATGTAAAAAGGATCCGGACAGCATCTGAAAATGGAAGAGTTAATGGACGCTGCTGGACGTGGGTGCTTATAGCCGTGTTTACATATGTTTACACGCGTTTGGCATTTGAAACGCTGATAAAATCTACTCCCGAATGCAAGTTTATTGCATTCAAAAAACAACTGTAAACTCAAGAGTTTTTTCAGCCATCATACAAAGCATTGTATTTAGTTAATTTATTTTACTTTATTTAATAAAAAATATTTTTAACTTAATTTTTTTTCCTATATTGTATGTTTGATTCATTATTGTCGTCCATTTTGGGTGATTTTGTTTTGTAACAAAAAAAGTTTTGCTTTTGTTTAATTAGTTTTTTGCATTTTGTATATGTATTCTTTTGTGGCAGCTCTATGTAATATCAGCCGATCATGCATTTCTGTTCAGATATTCATCTGTCCATTAGTTATCCATTTTTTACATGTTAGATCTGATTGCTACCACAGTTCTAATGTACTGCTCTATTGGCCAATATGTTGGCCACTTGTGGCCATTATCTAATAATATTACTTGTTTCCATCTACAAAGTGGTTGTTCTATGTTCTAGTCATCCATATTTTATGTGACAGATTTGGTGACTACCAATGTTCCAATGCACTGCCTTTTTGGCCACTATATTGGCCACTTGTAGCCATTTTTTATTATTTTTTTTTTACAACTATTAATTGGTTGCCCTGGGCTTTAGACTTGGTTCCAGCCTTTGAGGTTTTGGCTCCCCCCTATACCCATTTCTGGCTATGACATGGCCGCTAGTATGTTTATGGCTTCATTTTTAACCTTGGACATCTTTTGACGCCTGACATATGACGTCATGACGCCGACATCATGATTCCATTACCATTGCACGTGTTCACACCACATCCTGCTTGAAATTTTGATGCCAAACAACCATTATTTAAGGTCTGGTCTTATGACCCTCTATGCACCAAGGACTACACTGGGGTATTTGTTTGGGCAAATGTTGCTCTTTTTTTGTCTGCTTTTTAACCTCCTTAACATTTTTGCCTCTTCACTGCTCAGGAGCAACCAAGATGGGTGTTTATTCACCAACCTATATCAGTTGGTCACTATACTTTTTTTCACCAATTTTGGGGAGTAGGGGTGTAGTTGGTTTTTTCCAGAGATGGGAGAGGCTTAGATTTTTTATAAAAAGAGAATTTTTCAATCTCTAATCACTGATTATTTTATGGACCCTTAGAACAACGGCTTGGTGTTTGCTACCCAATTTAATCTGAGGTATTCTCAGACTGGTGGCTTCCTCCCCGGTGTTCAGAAAATCTCCCTTTGTGTATTCAATCATTACTGATCTTCATGTACATCAGGTGCTGCTATTGAACAGAGTGCTATCATCGAATGGTAATTTGCTGCCTCTTTTTTCATTTATTGCTGTATATAATTTTGTATAAACTGTTATGCTTTATCTGTATTTTTATTGTTAATTGGTTGTATATTTTTGATTCCACTGTAGGCATTGTTGCTCAGTTTTTCCACTTTCCTTGAAGAAGTGGGTCACATCCCACGAAACGCGTCGGATCTTTTGATTGATTATCCAGTTTTGGATTCAATTTTATGGAAAAGCATTTTTGGTTTCTTATATTTTTGTTGACTCATTATGTATGTGCCTACATTGGCATTTGACTTGCTTACCACTCTGTGTGGTTTTCTTATAATGTCATAATAAAATATGCTTTATTTTATCCAATATTGTTTATGATTATGCATCTTCATACCCCTAATGGTATGGTACCTTAAAAGCCCCATTATTTTCTCCTATTAGGGTTTATTTTTTTCACTTTTCCAATAGGGGTGTGTTACCTGTAAAACCTTCACACAAGGACAGGTGAGACCCAGTATCTCTCCAGCTCCCATCAATCTCCAATCTAGGAATATTAAAAGCAAACTAGCTCCCAGCCAACTAAAAACCACCAAAAAACCCAACACCAACCCCATACCCACATTTCTGTCCATCAAAGGCATGTACCAATGCAAAAAACCCAAATGCCTAACCTGAAAATACATCCTCCGTGGACAAAAAGAGTTCACCACCCAAGGCAATACTTACCACTTAGAAGAATTCTACAATTGTTCCTCTGAATTCCTCATCTACTGTACTGTATATCCTGCCCCTGCGACCTTCTGTACGTCGGTCGCACCATTCGCACACTTCGCCAAAGATTTGGTGAGCACAGATGCTCAGTAGATGACAACAAAAACAAACTCAGCATCCCAAAACACTTCTTGAAGTTTCACTCCCAATCCTCAGACTGCATGAGAGTATGGGTTATAGAAACCATCCACAAAGGCCACAAGCAGAGCACTTCAAATGCCTCTGCCAAAAGAGAGACTTTCTGGATATATACCCTTAACACACTGGCACCTGGAGGCCTCAATGAGGAATTGGAATTATCCACCATACTATAGATAATTCCTCACTCCCCTCCTCCAACCCCCCCCCCACTGCCTAACGTATCCATATAGTTTCATTATACGTTTTTATGTTTTTTTTCCCCAAGGTTTTTATTCTCCAAGGACTAAATAATAAATACTGATTTGGGTTATTTTCACCAAATGCATGTAGCAGAATACATCTTGGCTTAAATTTATGAAGAACAATTATTTATTTGCAAACTTTTATAACAGAAAAAAAGAAAAACCTGTTTTTTTAAAAAAAAAAAAAAAAAATTGGCCTTTTTTTGTTAATTTAGCAAAAAATAAAAACCCCAGTGGTGATTAAATACCACCAAAAGAAAGCTCTAGTTGTGTGAACAAAATAATAAAAATTTAGTTTGGGTACAGTGTTGCATGACTGCGCAATTGTCATTCAAAGTGTGAGAGTGCTGAAACCTGAGGTATACCAAAGGTATCTGCTCCTTTGTGCAAGGAGGAACAGGATGAGCATTGCCAGAGCCCTACAAAATGATCTTCAGCACAGTCACTGGTATGAAGGTCTCTGATCAAACAATCAGAAACAGACTTCATGAGGGTGGCCCGAGAGCCCGACGTCCTCTAGTGGGCCCTGTGCTCACTGCCCGGCCCCATAGAGCTCGATTGGCATTTGCCATTGAACACCAGAATTGGCAGGTCCGCCACTGGCACCCTTCACTTTTCATAGGTGAGAGCAGGTTCACCCTGAGCACATGTGACAGATGCGAAAGGGCCTGGCGAAGCTGTGGAGAACATTATGCTGCCTGTTGCATCGTTCAGCATGACCGATTTGGTGGTGGGTCAGTGATTGTCTGGGGAGGCACACAGATCTGTACAGGCTAGACAATGGCACCCTGACTGCCATTAGGTATTGGAATGAAATCCTTGGACCCATTGTCAGATGCTGGTGCAGTGGGTCCTGGGTTCCTCCTGGTGCATGACAATGCCCAGCCTCATGTGGCGAGTGTATGCAGGCAGTTCCTGGAGGATGAAGGAACTGATACCTTTGAATGGCCCTCTTGCTCGCCTGACCTAAATCCAATAGAATACCTCTAGGATATCATGTTTCGGTCCATCCAATGCCATCAGGTTGCACCTTAGACTGTCCAGGAGCTGAGTGATGCCCTGGTCCAGATCTGGGAGAAAATACCCCAGGACACCATTTTCATCTCATTAGGAGCATGCCCCGATGTTGTCAGGCATGCATACAAGCCATACAAACTACTGAGTACCATTTTGAGTTGCTGCAATGAAATTTCAGCAAAATGGACTGGTCTGCTGCATAATTTTTTTCACTTTGATTTTTGGGGGTGTCTTTGAATTCAGTCCTCTGTAGGTTGATAATTTTAATTTCCATCAAACAATGGGGCATCTTTGCATTCCTAAGTCATTACCCAGTCCATATCAGTATAGATATCCAGCATGATATTTTTCCCCATTGAGATCTCATGTGTTTTCAAAGTGTTCCTTTAACCGCTTCCCAACCACCCTATAGCAAATATACTGCTACAGGGCGGCAGGGTGTGCAAAATCATGTATATATACGTCATTTTGCATTTCCGGGTAGGGGCCATTTGTGGCTGCGGTTGTCAATCACCGGGTCCCGGCCAGTGATTACTTGCCAGCACCCAGTGATTGCCAAGCATCTCTGACGGGGAGGAGAACTGTATGTAAACAATACAGTTCTCCTCCCTGCCAGCTGGAGTACACTGCTTTGAATGGCTGTACACAGCACAGCCATGCAAAGCAGTGTGATTACAGTGAAGCACACACACACAAGTAAAACAACCCACAGTTAACCCTTTGATCACCCCTCATGTTAACCCCTTCCTGCCATACCGCCATTTGTAAATGCTATAACTTTCACGTAAACCAATTAATTTATACACATTGGGACTTTTTTTTTAGCAAAGACATGTAGCAGAATACATTTTGGCCTAAATTTATGACGAAACTTTATTTTTTAATTTTTTTTTTTTAGTGGACATGGGAAAAAAGGACATAAATTTAATTTGGGTGCAGTGTTGTATGACTGCACAATTGTCAGTTAAAGTAACGCAACACCGTAACACAAAAAATGGCCTAGTCAGGAAAGGGGGTAAATCCTCAGGAGGTAATTTTTTTGAGCAGTGTATATTGTGGGGTTAGCTCAGGTGAGGATCACCTTCCCTGGGAAAAAAGGTAGGCCGCACAGCAGGTTTTTCTTCAAAATCTGACTGGTTCTCAGTTTTATTTAAAAGGTTTGCAAAATATCAAAACAAAGAAAACAGAAAAATAAACCCTCGCCATCCAGGCACTAACTAAACAGGATTTTTCCTCTCTCACAGGTGAAGGGCTTCTCCCTGTCACCCAAAACAAAATAATAAGCCAACCTTTTTCTCGTTGGTATAACATGCACCTTCATGCACAGCTCTCTCAGAATGGCTCTCTGAGTCCCAGACCACAAGCAGCTTCTTGCTCCAGCCCTGCCTTATTTATACCACCTGTTGGTTATCATCAGTGGAGCACAAAATCCGGTCTGGAACCACCTCTGCCATTGTGGGCCGAAAACCCGGAGTGGACTCCACCTTAAACTTCAAGATATGATCGCATGCGAGGTGACACATAGACCCTGATTTACTATTGTGCCTAAGCGCATTTCCGTGGGCTAACGTCTACTTTTTAATAGCGACCGTCTACTTTTACACCGCAAAGACATTTACTAAACAAAGCGTCAACAAGTAGAAACCAAATCGAATTTACTAACCAGACACAGTCCAGGAATCAGACTCAAAAAGCAAACTTGCTAAGAGGCACATCTAACACCATGAAAAATCACTGCAGAGACATGTTCACATTGAAATTTGCTTTGCCAAATATCAGGACTTCACTTTAAACAATATCTGGCATTTCAGAAAATTTTTAAAATGTGTATAAAATAGTTTTTTTAAGGTGAGTTGTCACAGCAAAGAACTAGACGCTTTTCCATGGTCTATGGCCGATATAAATGCGCATGTGCAGAACACATTTTAGACGTCTTCCGTGGGCGCTTTCTTTTTAGACGCTGTTCAGTAGTAAATCTCTGTTTGGATTCCACTGACAGATGGCACTCGATCGAGTCTAATGTGTTTAACAAACAGCACTAGGCATATCTTTATGTATTCTAATTTGATTTCCTTAGTTCTATTGATTCTATTTTTGTTTCTTATCCTTTATAATTTATCATTTATCATTGATGTCACATGGGGTGGGATCACATGCTTGCTGGCCCCACCCATTACCTATTTAAGAGCTGTCAGCGAGACTCACTGCATAAGGCTGGTAGCCTCCGTCGGGAGCGGACCTTTTTTTTTTTTTTTCTTTTTTTGGGTCGCCGCCGCCTGACACCGTGATTGACGTTGGATCTACTTCGGGGGCATTGTTTTATTAAAGGACTTGTCAAAGACCCTCTACTGTGGTTTTTACACTACACTTAGTTTTTTTGTGAATGAGTAGCGGTACCGCATACTCATTCACGTGGGGGGGGGCCGGGATCTGCGTGCCCCCTTGTTAAAGGGGGCTTCCAGATTCTGATAAGTCCCCCCCCTTTCATGACCTGCTGGGCTGCATGCTCGGATAAGGGTCTGGTATGGATTTTAGGGGGCACTCCACGCCATTGTTTTTAAAATTTTGGTGTGGAGTTACCCCTTAATATCCATACCAGACCCGAAGTGCTTGGTATGGATGGGAGGGGGGATCCCACGCTGTTTTTTTAATTATTTAATTTACGGAAATTATTTAAAATTGGGGTTCCCCACTGACAGCTGAAACATTAATGCAGGCCATAGACGGGTTGAAAACCAGCCGTTTAAAAAAAAAAAAAAGAAAAGAAAAATCGGTCGTTCAATAGGCCGACGTTTTATTAAAGGACTTGTCAAAGACCTGTACTGTGGTTTTTTACACTAAACTTTGTTTTTTTGTGAATGAGTAGCTGTACCATGTACCGCATACTCATTCACGTAGGGGGGGGCTGGGATCTGGGGGCCCCCCAGGTTTTGATAAGCCCCCTGCACGCAGACCCCCACAACCACCGGCCAGGGTTGTGGGGAAGAGGCCCTTGTCCCCATCAACATGGGGACAAGGTGTTTTGGGGGGAGCCCCCCTGTCCCAAAGCACCCCCCCATGTTGAGGGCATGTGGCCTGGTATGGTTCAGGAGGGGGGGCACACGCTCGTGCCCCCCTTTCCTGACCTGCTGGGCTGCATGCTCGGATAAGGGTCTGGTATGGATTTTGGGGGGGACCCCATGCTGTTTTTTATTTAATTTCGGTGTGGAGTTCCCCCTTAATATCCATGTCAGACCCGAAGGGCTTGGTGTGGATGGGAGGGGGGACCCCTCGCCGTTTTTTTTTTACATTTTGGTGAGGAGTTACCCCTTAAGATACATAGCAGACCCGAAGGGCTTGGTGTGGATGGGAGGGGGACCCCATGCCATTTTTTTTATTTATTATGGTTCTGGTTTTTAAATGTAATTCTCCCTTTTTTTTTCTTCATTATAGCTCAGAAATTCAGCTGTCACTTCTCCCAGCTAAAAGAGAAAGTTTTCTTGGAATTTATATCCCTCACGCTGTGTTTTGATGTGGGCTGTGAATGTTTTGCATGTTCTTCTTTCTAAGGTGTGTGTGTTATTGTACAATGATTGTGTGTTTATTATCTTTGCATTGTAATCCTAACACATCAATTGCTCTGCTCTTCCAAGTTTGCTTTATTTAGACTGAAATGCAGTTTTCAGACAAACCTGATGAGAAATGTATGTGTGGGGGATTTGGGGAGGTGGGAGGTGTTTTATTTTGGCACGTATGTATTTTTATATTGATATTTTGATCTGTAGCTTGTTTTGTGGATAAGCCTAAGAGATTCATATTAACTGTTTGTTTCCTGCTGTAACCTGTGAAAGCACAGTTCATTAGAAGTATAATCTTTTAGATTGTAAGCTCTTATGAGCAGGACCGTTCTATTTTAGCAACATCGATCCTGCTTTTTTTTTTTTTCACCAAGCAATTGAATGTACCTACTTGTTGTTGCTGTCCAAATAAATGTGGAATGTGTATTTGATCAATAAACATTTGGACTATGTATTTTTTGGGGGATTATTTTATGTTCTAGTTTAATGTAGCACAGTATTAGGGTTATTGGTTCAAATCCCAGCCATGGCACCTCCTGCCTGGAGTTTGCATGTTCTCAATCTGCCTGCGTGGGTTTCCTCCGGGTACTTCGGTTTCCTCCCGCACTCTAAAGACATGCTGGTAGGTTATTTGGATCCTGTCAAAATTGGCCCTAGTATATGTATGAATGTAAGTTGGGGACCTTAGATTGTACACACCTTGAGGGTTAGGGACTGATGTGAATTTAAAACGTATATATGTAAAGCACTGCGTAAATTGACAGCGCTATATAAGTACCTGAAATAAATAAATGAAATAGCACCCCTAACACTTATTTTTGCTAGCTATATAATATGCCCAAATCCTCCTTCTTAGAGTGCACATATGCAAGTATGTCCAAACTAACAAACCAAAAGCCCCCCATTGCACCACAAGACCATGTTATGCACCAATGAATAGGTCGTGTTCAATGTGCAGGTAGCTATTCTTTTTCTACAATCCTCTTAACAGTAATAAATTGGGCCCCCAATTTATGTTGACTTTGGGCCTTTTCCGGCAAATATATATTCGCCAATGTCATATACACAGTATAACTGCAAGCATACATTCACCAATGCCAAATCCACAATAGAACTGCAAACATATATTTGTGAATGTTATATACACAATGGAGCTGCATGTAAAATTGCTACGGTGCACAAATAAACGCCAAGACGGCTGTTGGAGGAGGCGCTAGAGCAGCTGTCATACCGGAAATACATCATGACGTTTGCAGAAGGACGTTTGCACACATCCGGAAGTGGTAGTGGGGAGTGTTAGTGGATGGGAGTGTAGTAAGGAGAGTTTAGTGGTAATTTGCAAGTCTATTTTTTAGTTTTGTGAATTGTTCTTTTGTGGAATTCCAGACCACATTTGGACATGGCGAGATTGCTGTTCTCCACCAAGGAGCTGATCCTCATTTGCCGGGGAAATATTACTAATAATTCTTGTATTTTCAGTTGAAAGCATGTCCAATTCCTAGATCCATTGAGGTACATAGCAGAGATTCAAGGTTCTTCCTAACTCTACAGGTAGCACAGACACAAGCATACACCCAGGGCCACTGTTAGATATCATGGGGCCCCGTACAGCATACCTGGCAGTCCCCGCCGCCAGAGAAAATAGCCAAATTATATTTATGGTAAAAATCCACTAAAAACATTATTAATGGACATAATCCCAACCATATTCCTGTGAAATTATAAAACTGTACTGAGTTCATAAATAAAGCTGTGTGTGTAATTGAGGTCTTGGGGCTCATTCACATGGGTGCTGTGGCCTGTAGAGTGGGAATCAGTGGTTTGTTTTTGTGGCTATCGCCGTTTGCAGGCAATTTCAATGGGCTGCCTAACATGTGGGAACATGCAAAAATACTGCAGGCATATTATTTTAAAAGTGTGTTTCACCTAACCGCACAGTAGTGTGGTGCCATGCGTTTTGGTGGCTGTGAATGCATCTGTGTTTACTAGACGTGGAGAGGTACATTTAAGTTTTCATCATGGTACCCATGCACATCTGCAGAGGGCATTGCATTTCTTTGCTGTGCTGGAAAAAACATGCTCTTGCATGCGTTTCTGCATCACAAATGGTGTGAACAAGTCCTAAGTGCCAGTTGACACTATAGAAACACAGTCTAGATGTGTTCCAGATGCGTTTTTGCATGCACTTTTTTGATGCATGTTTAGTGTGTTCCAGAGCATTTTGGGTGCGTTTTTGATGTGTTCCACTGCATTTTGGATGTGTTTTTTGTGTGTTCCAGTGCATTTTGGATGTGTTTTTGGAGTGTTCCAGTGCATTTTGGATGTGTTTTTGACGTGTTCCAGTGAATTTTTTTATATATTCCAGTTAATTTTCTTCCCCTCTCTTTTTCTTAAATTTAATTAGGACCTTGTTCCAGTACAGTTCTATGCATAAACAATGCAGCCTGTTTGACTTTTTTGGCAGCACCTGCAACGCACTGGAACTGCAAGCGCTGATGTGAACTATGACATTGACAACCATATAACCTTCTTTCTGTACGTTTTGGATGCAAAAAAAGCAACTGACACACATGTAGTGTGAACTGGCCCAAAAGGTAATTATAGGTCAGGAAACGGGACTGACCAGAAATTGTGAGTTCAATCAGACTAGTGGTGAGATACAATCAGGAATCATATAATAATGCGAGATCTGAGCTGTAGGTGATAGGAAATGAGACACATTAACTTGATCAGTAAATAAATAGTTAAATAAAAAGAGAGGGGCGGTGATACATAGATTTGCAGATGGAACAGGTGATCACAGGGGGGGGGGTCAAGTTGTATAAGGAGAGAGGTTTAAGGGCTCGTTCACACTTGACTATATTTCTAATTCATGCCAAACGGTCCTAAAGTGTTTGACAGGTGTTTGGGAAGCGTTTTTAATGCTCCTCAAAATGCTCCCCAAATGCCCTATGTGCGGTTTTGAGGCATGTGATAAGCATTTACCAAGTGTTAAAACTGCACCGCAAATGCCTGTAATGAAGTTAAATGGTATTGACGCTTCGAAAATGCCTCGCAACCACACCGCTTCAACTCCTCCTGACTCAACATGAGGCGCCAGTTTTGCCGTGATGCAATGCTAACGCTTCAGTGTGAACAGCACTGTGTGCTGCCATGTGCAGAATTTTCACAGTTTGAGAAGCGTAAAAAACACTTCCCAAACGCTTTTCTATCGCCTGCTGACAAAGCTAGTGTGAACGTAGCCTTAGAGAAGATAAAGTTGTAATGAAATATAAACAGAAGGAAAATTGAAAGTTTCAAACTTGTCAGAAGAACAGGACGCAGGTAAGATTCACTCCCTTTCCACTTTCTAGTCAGTAGCCAAAATCTTAATTGATTGATCGATATTCCTGGTACTGACAGAACCCTGGAAATTGATCTCCATATTTTGGGCATTCACAAATGTCAAGGAGCTTACAATATAATGCAGGCCCTAGATGGGTCGAAAATTGGCCGAAAAAAAAAAAAAATCAGCCAATTTTTGCACCGTAAGTGGGTTAATTGGTCGGCCGTTTTTCGGGGTTTTGGAACATTTTTTTATCGGTAAAGTTGGAAAATTTGCAGCCGATTTTGACGATTGGCCGATTTTCCCGGCAATGATGGGCAAATCGGCTGATCGTTTTACCGATAAAAAATCTGTGCATGGGCCGTGACCTGCAAGAAGAAGAAAAAGAAGAAGAAAAAGAATTCCAGTCCGCTATTATATTTTACACGAAAAGTCTTGCGGTTGCAACAATGTATCTATTTGTATCCAAATAAAAACATCTGTATCCAAAATGGATACATTGTTGCAACTGCAATACTTTTCATTTAAAATATAATAGCGGAGCTCTCTGCAAGGGAGAGAAGTAAATATGCCGGCCGTAGATGGGACGAAAATCGGATGATTTTTTTACCGTTGGTGGTAACTTCGGCCGATTGAACGACCGATTTTTCATTTTTTTTTTAAAACGGCTGGTTTTTGACATATACTAGGCCCAATTAACCTAACAGCATGTCTTTGGAGTGTTGGCAGAAATACACCCGTGCAGAGAAAGCATGCAAACTGAGATGCAGACAGGTGCAGCCATGACTGGAATTCTAACCACTAAGCCACTGTAGGAGACAGAGTTTGAGCTGCAATGTAGAATAGTTACATTGTTTAAAAATAATGATAAAGCGAGCACTGGTAAAATTATATAGACTACTAAAATGGTATTACACAAGATAAATATAAATCTAGGTATAGATATGAAGGTAGCAGCTAGCACTCAGGGTATTGGCAACAGTCCCAGAATAGAAATATGTTAAAGTAATACTGCAGCACTATAAATGCATGTTAACAATCATAAAAGCATGTAAATTCAACAAAGTGCAAATAAGTGCAATAATGATGTAAACTGGTAATGGTGCTAAAAAAAGTTCATATAATCATTCTTGAATAATGGAATGTCTTTCGTATGAGAGTACCAACTCAGAAAGTGCCTATGAATGGCATTTGTGGTTTATCCGTGACGGACAGTAGTGCATGGACTCGTGAAAGGTAATTCACCCTTGGGATGGGTGTACACTCACCAGAACAAAAGTATTAATGCGCATGGGTTATACACATCACACATCCAACTCCATCCATCGATCCATCAGGGTGGGTGCCAAAATGGTCCTGGGGAGAAATTAGCTCAGCCACAGGAGCCAGAAAGGTGCTTAATAGTGTAGTACTTTATTATAATGGTCACAAGTAACAATTTAAAATATCCACGTGGAGTAATAAAAATAATAGCAAAGCGAGTACCAAGATGGCAGACGCACCTCAATGGCAGCGGCGTGACGTCAGCAATAGGGATCCACCCAATGCATTTCATGTACCAACAGGTCCTATTGGTGTGCTCCTGAGGGCATGTTGGTACTCAATGTATTGAGTGGAGCCCTATTGCTGAACGCCACCACCAATGAGGAGCATCCGCCATACTGTCCATCACGGATAAACCACACGTAACCCATAGCTGCCAGCATACCGCTGCACCCCCAGATGTGTGATGTGTATAACCCATGCGCATTAATACTTTTGTTCTAGTGAGTGTACACCCATCCCAAGGGTGGATTACCTTTCACGAGTCCATGCACTACTGTCCGTCATGGATAAACCACAAATGCCATTCATAAGCACTTTCTGAGTTGGCACTTTCATACCAAGGACATTCCATTATTCAAGAATGATTATATGAACTTTTTTAGCACCATTTACCAGTTTACATCCATATTAAACTTATTTGCACTTTTTTGATTTTACATGCGTTTATGATTGATAACATGCATTTATAGCGCTGCACTATTACTTTAACATAGAATAGTTACATGATTAAAGAGAATGAAGATAAATAATTATATTGGGAAATTAGAACTAGACATTTCCAATTATTTGAGATATGTGTGAAAATGTTTGACATTTGAAAATAGAATGTATGACATTCATTAGGAAATGCATTAGTTGTCTGATCATTTTGGAGAAACAGCAACCCAAAAAAAAAAAAAATATAGATGTACTTTTTACTTTAACCCCTTGACGCCGACGTAACACAAATATGCGGCCTCACGGACCTGGGCTTTTTTCCGTGGGGCCACATATTTGCGTACCTGTCTTTGTGCTGGGAGCGCGCCGTTTCTGGACTGTACTACGGGTACAAACAACAAATAACATACACATATATGGTATCGCTGCGATCGTCAAGAACTGGAGAATGTATTTTGAGTTGTTCTTTGGTGGTAGGTTATGGTCGTAACAAGAAACACACAGTTAAATTTAAAAAAATTATTTTTTTTACTATTTTGGCCCAGTTTTCCTTTAATAATAAAAAAAAATTAGGAGCTATCCATGACCATTTACCACCAAATGAAAGCCCAATTTGTCCTGAAAAAAACAAGGTATAATCCACCTGGATGTACAAAGTAGTTGTGACGATATGTATGGTTTTACTAACATGTCAACGTTGCAGAATTGTGCTTAGGCATTTAGATTTGTTTTACCCTTAGGCGTGAAGGGGTTAAATTATAAGTATTCTCATATGCAAACAGAAAAACGTCAAAGGGACAAAGCCCCCAGTTGTGCGCCACCTAGTGAATATATCCGGTATTGCACCTAAAAATGTGCTAGATGCGATTAGACATTTACTAACAGGAAAGAGCCTACAAAGTATACACTTTTCAATGAGTTTGCTAGATGCCTTTCAGAAGACTGACAGGTCTAGATTGTTTGAATTGAGTCTGCCTGAATGTTCAGTGTCTGCTGGTAGACTCAATTCTTAGTAAATCAGGGCCATAGCGTCCATTAATCACCTCACCTTTATTTATTTATATATACACGCATATACACACACACACTATATTGCCAAAAGTATTTACACGCGCACATGAATTTTAGTCGCATTCCAGTCTTAGTCTGTAGGGTCCAATATTGTGTTGACCCACCCTTTGCAGCTATAACAGCTTTAACTGTTCAGGGAAGGATGTCCACAAGGTTTAGGAGTGTGTCTATGGGACTGTTTGACCATTCTTCCAGAATCACATTTGGGGCGACTGAATGTCAGACACTGAAGTCAGACGAGAAGGCCTGGCTCACAGTCTCCGCTTGAATTCATCCCAAAGGTGTTCTATCGGGTCAGGACTCTATGCAGGCCAGTTAACCTCCCTGGCGGTATGATTATTTCAGATTTTTGGTGTTGAAAGCGGTACCATTATTTTGCATGGAAATATGTAGTTTTTTTATTGTAGGCCTGTCATTTTTAGGAATAACTCACTGAAATCTGTCCAAACAAGAGTCTAGTAAACATTCCGGATATGATAAAACTTGAAACACGAAATCATAAATTATAATTTAATAAATAATCATAAAAAATAATAATATAATAATAATAATAATAAAAAATGTAATTCAATACTATAATCAAACCAAAAACACTGAAATTTGAAATATAGCGCCAAGTTCGCACATCGCTGAGCAAAGTCGCAAAATCGTTTTCAGTGTCTGATGACGAATTTCTCCGCAAATCATTATCACTCAATTCTGCAAGTGGTTCTGGTTTACTATCACTGTTCTCTAACTGGTCTAAAACCGCTTTTGACCTAAAGGGATGCTTTTTGGACGCCATGGACTTTTCTAAGTTTCCAGGCAGAAAGAACAGTCAAAATGCAGGCAGAGCACAGGACAAAGCAGTAGGGACAAAATGTATGAGAAATGCTTTGAAACAGCAATGTTTTACTATGTAATAATCGTTTTAAAAAAAATGAAATTTTTAAAACTTTCAAATTTGCCACCGGTTCCGGGGCCGTATACCCTGACGTCACAGGGACCAGAACATGGAAGCCGGAATCGGCCGGCGGAGATGGCCGGGGATGCTGCAGGGGACACATCACGGGAGCGAAGGACAAGGTAATCGCTGCAGTGAATCCCTGAGCAACACCGCATGGTAAGCCCGAGTGTAGCTCGGGGTTACCGCTTTTGGTACTGAAACTCTACCCCGAGCTACACTTGGGAATACCGCCAGGGAGGTTAAGTTCCTCCATCCCAAACTTGCTCTTACATGTCTTTATGGAACTTGATTTGTACACTGGTGCGCAGTCATGTTGGAACAGGAAGGGGCCATCCCCAAACTGTTCCCACAAGTTGGGAGCATGAAATTGTCCAAAATGTCTTGGTATGCTGACGCCTTAAGAGTTCCTTTTACTGGAACTAAGGGGCCAAGCCCAACTCCTGAGAAACAAACCCCAACCATAATGCCCCCTCCCCCAAACTTTACACTTGGCACAATGCAGTCAAGCAAGTACTGTTATCCTGGCAACTGTCAAACTCAGACACATCCATCAGACAGACAGACAGCTAGACAGAGAAGCATGATTCATCACTCCAGAGAACACTTTTCCACTGTTCTAGAGTTCAGAGGTGGCATGCTTTACACCACTGCATCCAACACTTTGCATTGCACTTGTGATGTAAGGCTTGGATGCAGCTCCTCGGCCATGGAAACCCATTCCATGATGTTCTTTATGCACTGTTGTTGTGATAATCTGAAGGCCACACGAAGTTTGGAGGTCTTTAGCTATTAGCTTTGCAGGCAGTTGGCACACTGTGCGCTTCAGCATGTGCTGACCCTGCTCTGTCATTTTACATGGTTGCTGTTGTTAGATATTTCTGTCCCCAGTGAGCAAAGAAAAAAGCTACTAAAGGATAAGTGTAACGGACCGCCTGACAGCACCTCTATCAGTCCCCCGGTAGAGCCTCCCCAGAGTGCGGAGTCTAAGCACCGGAGCACTTGTTCACCAGGGCCCCTGATGGTGGGGATGGACTTGGAGCGCTCCTGTACCAGGTCGCAACTACCAGGTATCTCCAACAGGGGTAGAGGAGTCTGACAGGGGCTCCAGAGAGCTAGGAGTCTGATGTAAGGGAGCCTAGTGATCCCTGCGGGGTGGGAGGATGGATGAGCTAAATCAGAGTCATGCAGGTCGGGTCGGTAACTAGCGGATCGGTAAGGTACAAAACGGTAGGCAAAGGATAGTCGGGTCACACGCAGGGTCAATACCAGGAGGTCAGATCTAAACGGGAACATCCAGGAGCAGAGTCAGGCAAGCCAAGGGGTCAGGACGGGAGAAGGCAACAAGGTCAAAACAATCCAGATCAGAAGTACTCACACACAGGTAACAGGATACAAAGACCATTCGGCAACAAGTGTCTGTGCAGGGCTAGTTTAAATAGCCCGCCCTGCACCTGACAGGTGTAGCCTGGGTCCCAGTACCTGCCTAGTACTGTCCAGACGACGGGTGCGCCTGGGTCCTAGTGCCCTGCCACCTATACGTCTCGGCAGATACCTACGCATGTGTAGACCCATGCGTCGTGATGGTTCCTGACAATAAGGCTGGCTCACTTTGGGACCTCAGAAGCTAATGACAAGGTTCAATATGAGACAAAGAAAGAGCTCTTTAACTAGCGAGGTTACAGTCCCTTTAACTGCACTGAAAGATCTTCTTGGCGCTTGTTCAGGCCCAGTTGGTGCACTACAAGAATTCAGATCTCCTTGGTTGCAACAGTGCAAGTCCCTCAAAGGAATGTAGGCCAATACAGACACTATCTCTTTTAGTGGTATTTAACTTTGGAAGTACCCCTTTAAGGCACAAGATGGGATGCAGGTTTTAGGCAAGAGGTTTAAAGGGTGGGCAAAAGCACTTATTGGCAAAAGGTTAATTTCCTCTCTAGGATGTCCCTTGATGGATGTAGACCAATTGCAGAGGAAACAGTAGTGTGGCTTGGTCCGTAGAGGGCAAACACTGCAGTTGGCTCTAATGACTGGATTATGCGGGAAATGTATATGCTAGTAGGCCAGGTGAGCTAGGCCTCAACTTGTGTAACTTGTGAACAATGTCAGTAACTAGATAGAGAATAGCTTATGCAAGAGAATGTCAGTGACAACTTAATTGGCTGGAGATTGGGACTCTCTCACCTGATCTGTGGGGTCATCCCAGTTGCTGGTGGTTTCACTGCAGATGGGGGCCCACAGCAGTTCATTCCTGACTGCAGCACTCTGGGACACCAGCTGACAAGGTAGTTCTCCACATTCTTTGGCAATGTCAGCGGTTGACTGTTCCCTCTTTCTCCGCATTTGCTTTCTCTCTCTCTGCGGCCTGGTCTGGTCCTCCGGTGTTCGCACAGCTTTCTCTTCACACCTTCCTTCCAACACTCTCCCAGCTCACTTCCTGCCTTGATTCCTGGACTTCACCATTTATGTGTCTCTGCCAACACACCAGCTCCTCTGGGAAATGCACTCCCCCAATTAGCTGCCTTCTAACAAAGTTCTGCAGTTTATCCTATAAGATCCATAAAGCTTTTCACCAGAGTGTGTGCTACTAAGTTGCAGGACACTGCTACCTTGTGCCCCTTTTAACATCCTGCAGTTTGAATAATAGCAGGGTGTTACATTCTAACACTCCCAGGGTACTTCTGCTAGTCAATGGACTAATTTTTCCCATGTTATACAGATACTGACTGTAGCAAACTGGCTCATCAGAGTTGGACAGGGAGTTCTCCTTTTCTATTGGAGGTATTCCTCGGTCCTTCATTCCCTACCCCCTCCCTTCCTGAGAGGCACAGTGACAGATGGTGCGGGTCAACCGCAGGTTAAGGCATCCTTAGTTCGGGGCCGAGCAGTCTGTGAAAGTGTAGCCTTCCTCACCTAAGTCATGATAACGCCAGCATTCCTCAGAGAATTGGGAAGCACTGACCCAAAAACTTGTGCAGGCTCCCACATCATAAAACAGATAAGGCAGTTTCTGCCAGGGATTGAAAGAGATTGTAACCTCACAAAAGATGACAATGAAATGAACAGTCCTCAAGTCAGGTTTTTCCCCTATGTTTCATGTCATGGATTATGACAGATGTTGGTTCTAATTCAGAATTCGCCCGACTGACCCCTCCCAAAACAGCGTAGTGGCCAGTATTCAGAGCCACCCCCCCTTGCAGGGGGATTTTAAAAAGACAGGCTGGCAAGCCTAAGGGAAGCAAAACACATCTCCTGATCTTAACATCATAACAGCAGGAGATCAAAGACCCTTTCTGCTCTGCAACTTGGATCTGCTTACAAACCAAGGTGTACTGGCAAGTAACTTAACCCTTTAACTTCCTTCCTATTATCTCTTTGCTGTGTTGTGGGTGTTTATCTATATATAAATATATATCTTAGTTACATCTTTTTCTGTAAATATTTTATTGCACCTGTTTGACTCTTTTAGTAATAAATCTTTCTTTCTGAAAGTGTTAAACTGTTTCTAAGCGCTTACTTGCAATTCACAAATTCCTGCCTTTTGAAGAGACTACTGTGTTTGTTTAATCCTCTGCCCAATCGGCCTGCAGTGACCGTATTGGACAGGCGACTTTTCAACCATTACAGTGCATATTTGATAAAGAGAGTTTCCCCTTTCTCTGTACAAAAAGGGGTGGTGGCAGTGAAGGGTTAGTTGCGTAATTATATATATACAACCTTTTTGTAAATTATAAAAATTAATTAATAAAATAAAATAAAAATAAAAATCAATTTCAAATTACAAACATATAATGTGCAACAAAGTCCCACTGATCCAAAAAAATGTCCAAAAAGAAGTCCAAAATAGTGTTCACAAATATCCCAAATATATTCACTCTTTTCCTCCACTGAAAGGATCGGCTGCTATTCCATCCAAAACGCACCTCAAAATAAGATATAAAAATATCTAGTGCATTACCTCAATAATAATAAAAATAACAATAATCACCCCGTGCAACCAAAATACACTTCAAAAACTTATAGTGAGAAAAAAAAAAAAAGTATATATTAAATTAATTCCTTATAGTGCATATATTCACACACATCAAACTGTGAACACTCTGTGGTCATTGCAAATCAGTGTCTACCATCAACCAGCACACAGTAGTACTAAATACTATTACCCTCTTATGAGTATTGAAAATGCTCAGACACTATTATGGAATATTATTCTTCCACCTCATCTTCCAAGTTATTTATTTTCTTTTCAAGGTCCTCAGAGAGAAAACAGGGTCTCAGGGCTAGTGTTTCAAGTATATAAATCACTTTTTATTCAACACTTACATGTAAAATTAGAAATATCAGCTCCAGACATGGTTAGACACTTCTCCAACCAAACACCATGTATTTAAAACCAACAAAATGTCCGCGGCGACACTTCCGGTCTACGTACGCGCGCCTTGACGTCACTCCCCTAACGTGTTTCGTCACTTCCGGACTTCATCTGAAGGGATAAAGACGTCCCACTTGCCGCTCCTTATATGCCCATACCTCCTAATGACTTGAGGCTCCGACCGCCATTTTGCAATGGGGAAAACCGTGATATTCATCCTTATTATAATCCATATAAACCAGTGAATCGTTTTTTGTATAAAACGGTCCAAGCAGTGCACAATGCCCAGGAATGTCACAAGATTATATGTACAAAAACATATAATCAAACTATTATAATATTTCAACATACTAACGGCCCATTCTTCACTTTTAAAACCAAATACATACAGACAGATATTTCAATCAATTTATACATGAATAAAACTATTGTTATCCCAATATTAAATTCACCTATCACCAATCAAATAATTTAATACATTTTTATAAACAATATTCATAATAATACTAATAGCCCCTAAATCAATCAGTTATTATAAACCTATCCTATATCCACATATATCCTAATGTTATACTCCCTCTAGTGGTAGTCCCAAATTGTCAATTCCTCTCATCACTCACTCAATTAATTTTATAAAATTCATATAAATTCTCCCCTCTAATAATTTCGAATTTATTTATCCTTAATCACAAATAACCTATACCAATATATTAATATATATAAACACCATATGAAATATGAAAATTCATACTCAAAACTTCATATTATATAAAATAAAACTAAATATTAAATAGAAATATATTATATTATAAAAATTGCCTTATTTTATTTTATTTTATTTTATATAATATGAAGTTTTGAGTATGAATTTTCATATTTCATATGGTGTTTATATATTAATATATTGGTATAGGTTATTTGTGATTAAGGATAAATAAATTCGAAATTATTAGAGGGGAGAATTTATATGAATTTTAAGAATTTTATAAAATTAATTGAGTGAGTGATGAGAGGAATTGACAATTTGGGACTACCACTAGAGGGAGTATAACATTAGGATATATGTGGATATAGGATAGGTTTATAATAACTGATTGATTTAGGGGCTATTAGTATTATTATGAATATTGTTTATAAAAATTAATTAAATTATTTGATTGGTGATAGGTGAATTTAATATTGGGATAACAATAGTTTTATTTATGTATAAATTTATTGAAATATCTGTCTGTATGTATTTGGTTTTAAAAGTGAAGAATGGGCCGTTAGTATGTTGAAATATTATAATAGTTTGATTATATATTTTTGTACATATAATCTTGTGACATTCCTGGGCATTGTGCACTGCTTGGACCGTTTTATACAAAAACTGATTCACTGGTTTATATGGATTATAATAAGGATGAATATCACGGTTTTCCCCATCGCAAAATGGCGGTCGGAGCCTCAAGTCATTAGGAGGTATGGGCATATAAGGAGCGGCAAGTGGGACGTCTTTATCCCTTCAGACGAAGTCCGGAAGTGACGAAACGAGCTGATATTTCTAATTTTACATTTAAGTGTTGAATAAAAAGTGATTTATATACTTGAAACACTAGCCCTGAGACCCTGTTTTCTCTCTGAGGACCTTGGAAAGAAAATAAATAACTTGGAAGATGAGGTGGAAGAATATTATTCCATAATAGTGTCTGAGCATTTTCAATACTCATAAGAGGGTAATAGTATTTAGTACTACTGTGTGCTGGTTGATGGTAGACACTGATTTGCAGTGACCACAGAGTGTTCACAGTTTGATGTGTGTGAATATATGCACTATAAGGAATTAATTTAATATATACTTTTTTTTTTTTCTCACTATGTTTTTGAAGTGTATTTTGGTTGCACGGGGTGATTATTGTTATTTTTATTATTATTGAGGTAATGCACTAGATATTTTTATATCTTATTTCGAGGTGCGTTTTGGATGGAATAGCAGCCAATCCTTTCAGTGGAGGAAAAGAGTGAATATATTTGGGATATTTGTGAACACTATTTTGGACTTCTTTTTGGATCAGTGGGACTTTGTTGCACATTATATGTTTGTAATTTGAAATTGATTTTTATTTTTATTTTATTTTATTAATTAATTTTTATAATTTACAAAAAGGTTGTATATATATTATTGCACTTTCTAGGGAGAAAGTATTGACTTTTTGAGGTTATAAGGGTTTATATTGATTGAATAGTTGCGTAATTAACCCGACCCAGTAACAAGCGCATTCAGGCTGCCGGTGCGTCGATTGCGTTCCATTAGCTGGACAATCGTTGTGTAGAGCGGAGATGAGTGCATCACGTGCATCACACCGCGGTTTTAGATCAACCGGTCCTTTGGTCACGAGTTTGGTGAGAAGGTCTGGGGTCTGTCGCCGCGGGCGTGATGTATTATTGTTGGTCGCGGTCGTGCGATTGTCACATGTTGAGGGTGGCGATCAGGCGACCGTGACACTGACCAGTACCAAGTTCCTTCTAAAATAATGATGGGCCAGACCAAATCATTTGAGTGTGGCCATCACCCTCTCAAGGACTGCATGGAGACAGGTGTATTCTCCACAAGCCTATGATTAAGGTTGCACATACCAGTTTTTATAGATTCTATTTCCTCTCTTTCTATTAACGTATATAACCTAAGTCTTAGCATTCCAATGTTACTACTTGATAAGGGCTCTCCTGTTGTCTCTCTCCCAATTCTTCACTAAGAGTTGTTCGCATGCCTCTGTTATAAGCTACTACCACAGCTTAGATTCCCATTTCCAAGGCTGGGCTGGAAATCCACAAAGCTAGAAAGCTCGTTGCTTGACTTGAGAGAAGCATATGAAGTTTGAGTGAGTGAAGAGTGTATATTCTCCAGACAAACAGAATGTTGTGTTGAAGAGGCTTTGAGTGAAACTTAGTGAAAGGAACAGCCTCAATTGTGGCTACCAAAAGGCTCAGGATCCTCACAGAGAACCTCTCTGAAGTATATCTTTTTTGAACATAAGGTCTGAGCAGGGGATCCTATAGAAGCAAGTATGTTTTCTGGATGGAAAATGTTTGCCTTGGCGATGGCTAGAATGAGTTATAGATGAAGGGATGGCTGGAGGGCAGTCTTTTAAAAATTCAAAATCCAGCCAAAGGTCTCAAGAATCTGGATAGTCTTTTGGAAGTTTGCAAATCTTCTTGAGGGAATAAATCCTTAGAAGAAGGTTGTCTAGGTTCCCTGTGACCTGAATGCTTCGAGTTCTTATGAGAACAAGTAAGTGAGGAAAGCACCTTTATAAACTCCCCTGGGGATGGGACGGAGAGGGGGAGGTGCTGTCTTTCAGCTGCTGCAGGGAGAGACACGCAGGGGATTATTTCCTGTAACTGCCCCCCCACCACACCCAGCACCCCCTCTCCTGCCCATATCTGATTCACCTGCTGCCTGGGATCCCATGTTGGCCCAGGCCTGTTACAAATGGACCAGTGCTATGCTACCCCCTTATAGGCAGCCCTGTTCACAAGAAATAAGAGACAAGGCGAGGGAGCTGTCCAACATCTCAGGTGGTACAACAAAAAGAGCTACAGCCAGACAGCACAGAGGCTACAGGTTCAAATCCAGACCCTAAAAGTTATAGTAGTAGGCATTGAAGAGTTGAAGAATCCAAAATAAATAAAATTAGTAAAACATAGAAAATGTGTCCATAGGGCAGAAGAGGTGCATCACCTAATGACACTAGTAAAAAACTAGACTTGGGCGGAGGGGTACAAGAAAGCTTTTTCCAGCATCCATTCACCTAGTAACAGCCTAAAAATGTACAATTAAATGTTTATGTCTCCAGAAGCTTGGAAGCTATGTTTAGAAATAATATTTTTGTTTCTTGCTAGACCACACATGTAGTTTACCTGTCACAGTGTGAGGTCAGGTTCAGAGACCAGTAGCTATAGCAGTAGACACTGCTAGGCACAAGGCAGGATTGTCCAATAGATCAGGCAGAGTGTTGTCCAGCATCCCAGGTAGCTCAGTGAGAAGAGTTACTGCCTCGCACAGTAGAGGTCCCAGGTTCAAGTTCAGGCCCTGACAGTACTCCCCACCTACCAGGATGTCCTCTGGACGTCTTAGGGCCAGGTTAGTGAGGAAACCTCTGGTGGAATTCTCTTGTTAATCTAAAGGCATGAACATTCTCCTCAGGCTCCCAAGAATTTTCTTCTGGCCCATATCCTTCCCATTGAACCAGATATTGTAATTTGTTCCTAAAGATCCTGGAATCAAGAATTTTCTCCACCACAAATTCTTCTTCACCCTGTACTTCAACGGGTGGAGGAGGTGGAAAAATTCTTCCAGAGAAAAGTTTTTCATGAAAAGGTTTGAATAGTGATATGTGAAAAAGAGGGTGAATCCTCATACTGTCTGGAAGTTTTAAACGAAAGGTGACCAGGTTGATTTGGGCAGAAATCTGAAAAGGACCCACAAACTTTTGACCCAACTTAGCAGATGGAACATGAACCTTCAAATTTTTTGTTGATAACCAAACGTTGTCACCCACATGAAACATAGGATGTGATCTCCGGTGTCTTTCAGCAGCCTTTTTGTAACATTCCTGAGCTTCCCTCAAAGTCTCAATCAATTTCTTCTGAATCTCCTGCAATGTAGTTAGTCTGTTGGTAACAGCAGGAATTGGAGTTGTGATAGGGAGATCAGGAATAAAAACTGGATGATAACCGGTGTTTAAGTAAAAGGGACTTTGAGAAGTGGAACTATGTTTAGAATTGTATGCAAACTCTGCAGTGGGAAGACAGTCCACCCAGTCATCCTGAAGATAAGTGACAAAGCATCGAAGATACTGCTGCTCCATTGTTTGATTAGTTCTCTCAGTCTGACCATTAGACTGGGGATGAAAAGCACAAGACAGATTGATTGTAACACCTAATGCTGAGCAAAAGCTTTTCCAGAATTTTGAAGTAAACTGCACTTCTCTGTCAGACACCACATCATCAGGGATTTCATGCAGTTTAAAGACTTCTCGAACCATCAGTTCTGCAGTTTGTTCAGCAGTGGGCACCCCCTTAACTGGAACAAAATGGGCCATTTTTGTGAGACGGTCGACAACTTCTAAGATAGTGGTCATTCCTTTTGAGGGAGGTAAATCAACCACAAAATCCATAGAAATAGACCCCCATGGTCTTGATGGAACAGGAAGTGGCTGAAGCAACCCCAAAGAAGAGGCTAGGAGCCCCAGATCACCATCCCAGGACCCAGAGGAGAGCCGTATATAAGCAGACCTCGTCCATAGCCCAGCCCTAAAGGGGACCTCTAGAAGTACCACCATCATTATCCATTGAAGAGGTATCGATTCCAGGCTACATCCGATCCAGGACTGAGGGGACCTCTGGTACATTTGATGTAAATGTGCATTTATATTGCGCCTCTGGTGAGTGTGCAATTTATCCGTTATTCCTGCACGACACCGGATCACATGTGTCACTGGGATTAGTGAAGTCACCCCCTCTTTTTAGTCTACTAATTATTTGTGTTCTTACCACCCTCATCACTTTCAATAGTACTGTTTTACCACAGACACAGTGGATGTTGGTTGTAAATTAATACCTCACATTTGATAAGGATGATATTTATGCATCTCATTATATGTAATATTGACTACCTTGACATTTTTGATGTTTTGACCATTTATATGCATTTTAAGTATATATTTTACCATTCTTATAAGCCAGGTTAATGTCCTTAGGTGGATGATTGAGAAGTGGGTCATTCTCACACCCCTTTTTAAGGAGATTCAAGAATGCCTTAGGACTTGTGGCCCCTAGAAAGTTCTTTTGAGGCAGGATTGTGCATTCAGAGTTGTTTTCCTGGAGAGGCCCAGACGACATCCGTGATAAGGCATCAGCCTTACCATTTCTTGACCCAGTGTCAGGGATCGAGGCACCTCTCCCGGCGAACGCGCACTTGCGACAGCTAACGCCTGGACACAAGCACTAGGTCCCGGCGGGCCGCTGCTGACAGGACGCCGCGCATGCGCAGTAGGAGCCGCGGGCGGCCAATGACAGCCCGGGGGCGCGTCCTGGCCGGCCAATGACAGTGCAGGGCGCACTATTTAAAGATGCCCCGCACTGTCACAGATTGCCGCAAGGTCTATCTGTGATCCTGAAGTTCCTGTACCTGATTAGTGACCCTGATTCAGAGATCAGTGGGGCTCCCAGAGGGTGCCCATGGGGGGGCAATGTCAGGGATAGCGGCGCCTCTCCCGGCGCACGTGCACTTGCGACAGCTCACGCCGGGACACAAGCACTAGGTCCCGGCGGGCCGCGGCTGACAGGACGCCACGCATGCGCAGTAGGAGCCGCGGGCGCGCCTCGGGCGGCCAATGACAGCCCAGGGGCGCGTCCTGGCCGGCCAATGACAGTGCAGGGCGCACTATTTAAAGATGCCCTGCACTGTCACAGATTGCCGCAAGGTCTATCTGTGATCCTGAAGTTCCTGTACCTGATTAGTGACCCTGATTCCCCTGACTACGCTGCCTTCTCCTGTGATTTGACCCGGATTGCCCTGACTACTCTGCCTTCTCCTGTGCTTTGACCCGGATTGCCCTGACTACTCTGCCTTCTCCTTTCCTGACCCCCGGCTTGTTTGACCATTCTGCGGACTGACTTATCCTGCTGACCCTGCGTGTGACCTGACTACTCTTCGCCTGCCGATTTGGTACCTCGGTTACCCCACGGGACCTTGGCTCGTGACCATCCTGCTAGGTCCCGCCGTCCTTCTCACATCTGGCTCTCCCGGTACCTGCATACATCCCCAGAGGCTTCCTCTGCCACTGGTGGGCCTGCTCGGAGGTCGTGACCTGGCCCTGGTCTGTTACAAGTCCATCCCCACCATCAGGGGCCCTGGTGAAAGCACAGACCAGGGCTTAGATTCCACGCTCTGGGTAGGTCTGTCAAGTGGGCAGCCTGAGGCACCACCTGGCGGATCATAACAGTACCTTGCGGCCATGACAGAGCCAGGAAGAGGACCGGCGTCCCTAGAGGATATATGCCAGCACCTGGCAACTCTGACCCAGGCTGTCCAGAATTTCCACAGCCGCTGCACCCGACTTGAGGACCGCATGGAGTCGTTAGCCACCCTGACTCCCCCTGCTCAGAGTCCTCCAACTGCGGAATCACCCGCTACCCCGGCATCCGGAGCAGTTGCCGCACCCCTAGCTCCCGAACCCCGCGTTCCCCTGCCGGAATGGTTCCGTGGAGACCGAAGCCGCTTCCGAGCCTTCCGGAAAGCCTGCACCTTGTTTTTTGATTTGCAGCCCCGCACGTTCACCACCGAGACCGTCAAGGTGGGGTTTATAGTCTCTCTCCTTCAGGATGAGCCACAGGATTGAGCTCACCGTCTGATGGAGAAGCACGACCCCCATCTTGATTCCGTGACCGGGTTTTTTCAGGCCATGGCTGTGTTATATGACGACCCTCAGCGGGCTGCCTCCGCAGAGGCTACCCTATACTCTCTACGGCAAGGCTGCCGGGCAGCCGAAGAATATGCATCCGATTTTAGGCATTGGATGGGAGATACCAGATGGAACGATGCGGCATTATGTCACCAGTTCCGCATCGGGCTGTCTGAGTCACTCAAAGATGAGTTGGCACGAGTAGGCCTACCTGACTCCCTTGAGAAACTGATAGAGTTGGCCATTCAAATTGACCGCAGACTGAGGGAACGTCGGCTGGAAAGGAGCAGCCAGGGTCAAAGGGTGGCATGGATTCCACCGAGAGAAACAGCTCCAGCCCCAGGGAACCATACCCGAAGCACGGAACCAGGGGACACTTCGGAACCCATGCAACTGGGACTGGCCCGTTCCACTTTATCGGTCGAGGAACGTCAGAGGAGACGATCGCAGAACCTATGTCTGTACTGCGGGGAAGCTGGTCACCAGGTGCGCTCCTGTCCTGCAAAAATGAGTAAGTCCGCTTCCTGTTTTTTTCCTTTACCTGCAGAAACGGATGATCAGTCTAGTTACCTGGCAATACCTGTGTCTTTACAGCTCCCCGGAGGAACCTTGTCGGTGACCGCAATCGTTGACTCGGGAGCATGTAGTTGTTTCACCGATCTTACTTTTGCTCACCAGCAAAAGATCCCTCTCCAGACCAAAGAAAGGGGGTTTAACATCTTCTTGGCAGATGGGTCTAGCATAAAATCAGGGGTGGTGGACCAGGAGACACCTCCTATTTTTACCACGATGGCAGACCATCACCAAGAGTTCCTCCGTCTGGATGCCATCGCATCCCCCCTTTTTCCAATCATTCTGGGGCTCCCTTGGCTGCGGGCCCATAACCCCCAGATTAATTGGGAGAAGGGAACAGTTCAATTTCGGTCACCATACTGTCTGAGTCACTGCCACGTCACAGGGTCCGTGGCTCCCCGGTTTCTTCTGTACTTGCATGGCGATACCGATCTATCTCAGGTTATTCCTCCGGCCTACCATGACTTCTTAGACGTATTCAGTAAGCGAGGAGCAGACATTTTTCCCCCGCACCGTTTATACGATTGCCCCATAGACCTCCTACCCGGATCTGAAATCTCGTTCGGCCGTATCTTTCCTTTATCGGAACTGGAGTCGGGAGTACTGAGGGAGTATATTGACGAAAACCTTCGGAAAGGATTTATTCGCCCGTCCACATCCCCAGCCGGGGCCGGGTTGTTCTTTGTAGAAAAAAAGGACAAATCATTACGGCCCTGCATAGACTACCGTGATCTGAATAAGATCACGGTAAATAATCGCTATCCATTACCCCTAGTTCCCGAGCTCCTCCAAAGATTGAGGTCAGCGATGATTTTTACTAAATTAGACCTGCGGGGGGCATATAACCTTGTTCGTATCAGGGAGGGGGATGAATGGAAAACGGCTTTTCGTATGAGATTCGGTCACTTTGAGTATTTGGTGATGCCGTTCGGGCTCTGTAACGCACCGGCAACCTTCCAACATTTTATCAACGACGTTTTTCGTGATTTCCTCGATGTTTTCGTGGTTGTCTATTTGGATGACATCCTAATTTTCTCTCCCTCACTGGAGGTTTATCGAAGTCACGTGTTACGGGTGTTGTAACGGTTACGTCAACACGGGCTATACGCCAAGGCAGAAAAATGCTGTTTCGAACAGCGCGAAATCACGTTCTTGGGACTGGTCCTCTCTCCCGCGGGGGTCGCGATGGATCCCCAGAAAGTCACGGCGATCCTAGATTGGCCAATACCCGCCGATAAGAAGGGGGTACAGCGTTTCATCGGGTTTTCGAACTTTTATAGAAAGTTTGTTAGGAACTTCTCCGGTCTGGTCTCCCCAATCACGCAACTGACTAAACAAGGGATCCGCTTTAAGTGGACTCCCGAAGCTCAGACGGCGTTCGAAACACTCAAGAAATTGTTCACCTCTGCTCCCATTCTCTGCCATCCGGATTCTTCTCTCCCATATGTTTTGGAAGTGGATGCCTCCGAAAATGCGGTAGGAGCGGTTCTGTCCCAAAGGAATGGTACCAAGGAACTACTGCATCCGGTGGCGTTCTTCTCCAGGAAGTTGACGCCAGCGGAACGAAATTATGATATTGGAGATCGGGAGCTCCTGGCTATTAAATCCGCTCTAGAAGAATGGAGGTATTTACTGGAAGGAGCCACACACCCAATCCTAATATTCACGGATCATAAAAACCTTGAATATTTAAGAACGGCAAAACGACTGAGACCTCGCCAGGCGAGATGGGCTCTTTTCTTTTCTCGGTTTGTATTTCATATAATGTACCGACCCGGCTCTAAGGATACAAAACCAGATGCTCTGTCCCGTATGTTTGAGGACCCCGATGATGCAGTGTTACCTGACACAATCTTACCTTCCGGGAGCTTCCTCGCTCTGCAAACGGAACTTCGCTCCAGACTTATCGATGCTTCCGTAGGACTGCTAGTCCCGTCTGGGTCGCCTCTCCAGAACCGCGAGGGTCTGTTTTGGAAGGAAGATCGGATCGTGGTCCCAGAAGGAGTTCGAACCTTGGTCCTGGGGCACTGCCACGACCATCCAATGGCGGGTCACTTCGGGGTTACGAAAACTCAGGAACTACTGCAGCGCTCGTTCTGGTGGCCAAACATGATCAAGGACTGCGAGCGCTACGTCCAAACCTGTCCCACCTGCCAAAGGAACAAGCCCTCCAGGAGCAGGGCATGGGGATTGTTGCGTCCGTTGCCAATACCCAAATGGGCCTGGCAAATGGTAGCCATGGATTTCGTGGTCGAACTCCCACCATCTCAAGGCTACACTGCAATAATGGTGATCGCCGATCGCTTCTCGAAGATGGCTCATTTCGTGCCCCTGCAAAGGACACCATCGGCGCCGGAGACTGCACGGATCTTCATTAAAGAAGTAGTGAGGCTTCATGGGGTTCCCGAAGATATAGTGTCGGATCGGGGAGTCCAGTTCACATCAAGGTTCTGGAACGCCTTATGTAAAGCGCTGGGAATCAAGCTGTCACATTCATCCACTTACCATCCTCAGACCAACGGGTAAACGGAAAGGACCAACCAAACGCTAGAACAGTACCAAAGATGCTACACATCCTACCTTCAGGATGACTGGCTGACACTGTTGCCTTCCGCGGAATTTGCCTACAATATCGCGAATCACTCAGCTAAGGGACAATCCCCGTTCTTTACCAATTACGGATATCATCCCACATTCCTCCCTGATCTGATGCCCGAAAATCCGGTACCTGCGTCTCAAGATGTATTGAATTTCTTTTCTGTCAATAACAAAACGATTCAGGGGGCCATCGCAAAAGCCCAAGAAGACAGTAAAAAGGCGTTTCGACAGGAAAAGAAGAGGAGAGTTGCTGCTCCAACCGGGGGATCAGGTTTGGCTGGCTACGACCAACTTGAAGATGCTGTGTCCTTCAAGGAAGCTAGGACCAAAGTACATTGGCCCGTTTCCAGTTAAACGGGTAATCAACGAGGTGGCCTACGAACTCGAGCTTCCGCGAACCTTCAAAATACACCCTGTGTTCCATGTGTCTCTCCTGAAACCATCCAGACCGGATCCCTTCCCGGACCGTGAATCTAGACCTCCCGAGGCGGTCACCATAGGTGAACAGGAAGAATATGAAGTAGAAACTATCCTCAGTTGCCAAAAGAGGGGGGGCCAGACGCAGTTCCTGATAAAATGGAAGGGTTATGGCCCTGAGGAGAACTCATGGGAACCCACCCAGAATATTCACGCACCCAGGCTCATCCGGGAATTCTTTCGTAGTCACCCGCGGTGGAGAGATCAGTGGGGCTCCCGGAGGGTGCCCATGGGGGGGCAATGTCAGAGATAGCGGCGCCTCTCCCGGCGCACGTGCACTTGCGACAGCTCACGCCGGGACACAAGCACTAGGTCCCGGCGGGCCGCGGCTGACAGGACGCCACGCATGCGCAGTAGGAGCCGCGGGCGCGCCTCGGGCGGCCAATGACAGCCCGGGGGCGCGTCCTGGCCGGCCAATGACAGTGCAGGGCGCACTATTTAAAGATGCCCTGCACTGTCACAGATTGCCGCAAGGTCTATCTGTGATCCTGAAGTTCCTGTACCTGATTAGTGACCCTGATTCCCCTGACTACGCTGCCTTCTCCTGTGATTTGACCCGGATTGCCCTGACTACTCTGCCTTCTCCTGTGCTTTGACCCGGATTGCCCTGACTACTCTGCCTTCTCCTTTCCTGACCCCCGGCTTGTTTGACCATTCTGCGGACTGACTTATCCTGCTGACCCTGCGTGTGACCTGACTAATCTTCGCCTGCCGATTCGGTACCTCGCTTACTCCACGGGACCACGGCTCGTGACCATCCTGCTAGGTCCCGCCGTCCTTCTCACATCTGGCTCTCCCGGTACCTGCATACATCCCCGGAGGCTCCCTCTGCCACTGGTGGGCCTGCTCGGAGGTCGTGACCTGGCCCTGGTCTGTTACAAGTCCATCCCCACCATCAGGGGCCCTGGTGAAAGCACAGACCGGGGCTTAGACTCCACGCTCTGGGTAGGTCTGTCAAGTGGGCAGCCTGAGGCACCACCTGGCGGATCATAACACCCAGGTCGATATGAGATAATAAAATTAAACCTGGAAAAGAACAGTGACCAATGTGCTTGTCTAGAAGACAATCTCTTGGCAGAACGGATGAATTCTAGATTTTTATGATCAGTGAACACAGTCACAGGATGCTTAGCCCCTTCCAACAGATGCCTTCATTCGGAAAAAGCTTCCTTAATTCCCAGCAACTCCTTATTCCCAATGTCGTAATTCTTTTCAGCTGATGACATCAAGCGTGCATTTTTTTCTCCTCGTCGCTGAGAAATGATAGCTCCCACAGCAGAGTCTGAGGCATCCACTTCCACAATAAAAGGTAGCTCAGGATCTGGATGTACCAATATTGGTGCAGAAGTGAAAAGAGTCTTTACCTTACTAAAAGCAGTTTGCGCCTCAGTTGACCATGCAAAGGGCACTCCTTTCTTTGTCAGCTGTGTAATTGGTGCTATTACTTTAGAGAAGTTTCTTATGAATTTCCTTTAAAAGTTGGTTGAGGTGATTGTAGCCGTATTAGTGCATTTGCGACAGAAACAATTGAGTACTGTCCGTGATACTTTTTTTATTTGCACTAACATACAATTTTGAGGACAAGCTTTCGGGGTATGTCGCCTTCTTCAAAGTCCAAACAGTACTATTACAAATCACAAAGTTTAAGCAGAATGTTAAAAGGGATTGAAAAAAAAAAAGGCTACAGCCTTCTTTTTTTTTTTTCAATCCCTTCTAACATTCTGCTTAAACTTTGTGATTTGTAATAGTACTGTTTGGACTTTGAAGAAGGGGACATACCCCGAAAGCTCAAAATTGTATGTTAGTGCAAATAAAAAAAGTATCACGGACAGTACTCAATTGTTTCTGTTCTTTAAAAGTTGTCAAATCCAACAAATTGTTGTATTTCCTTAACATTTCCAGGGGCAGGCCAATCCACCACTGCCTTGATCTTTTCAGGATCCATGCTCACTCCTTTTTAAGAAATGATATACAGTGGGGCAAAAAAGTATTTAGTCAGCCACCAATTGTGCAAGTTCTCCCACTTAAAAAGATGAGAGAGGCCTCAGAGACCAGTAGCTATAGCTGCAGACCAACCAACAGGATAGGTAAAGAAGCAGGTCACCCTGGGAAATGATGCAGGCTCACCTGAGGTGCGGGGTCTAAGCACTAACCGATATTCACCAGAGCTCCTGATGGTGGAGATGGATTTTGCTGCATGTTAGTACCAGGTTGCAGTTCTCAGGATCACCCCACCAGGAAGAGAGCAAGCCAGAATCCAGTAACTGATATGGCAGGTAGGGATCTAGCAGAAGTGTAGTCAGTAAACAAGCCAAGGGTCAGTAACAAGCGGTAGCAGGTTGGGATGAGGCAGAATCGTAGTCAAGGAACAAGCCAAAGGTCGGTAGCGAAGGTATGGATGGCAGCAGGAGAGACAAAGCGAGATACTGGCTGGAGAAGGCACAATAATCTGGCAACCAGGAAGTACAGAGACATGGCTTAAACCAGGAAGCTCATGAGAGGAGCAAGGAGTTCAAGGTTCATCAGAAAACAAGGCACAAGGCAGGATTGTCCAATAGATAATGAATATAGCGAGCGCTCAGAAAAACCAGCTGCTAGAACACTTCAAGGGATCACTAAACCTCATAATAGAGACATTATATATATATATAGTGCAGCGCTGAAAACGTAATAAAATAAGGTATAAAATATAAAAGTCTTTCTCATGACAATAAAGTCAAATATGTGCAGGTCTTCTCCTCATTAGGTGACTGGAAAATAACAAGATTGCGCACTCACCGACCGCACATTTAAAATGCGCCTGTGTATGATATATTCCAAAAGACCAGCCAGGTATACAGCTCCAGAGACCACACGAATCCTCCCTCTTCCACACTCTCATGCGCCTTGGGTGTAGCAATATCTCCAGATCCAAAGGTAGAAAGACAGAGATCCCCCTTTTTTGGTTCCAGACACCCCAAGAATGGAAGATGTGTATCTGCACTCTCCAACAGGAGAGTCAAAGAAAAAGGGGAACGCCAATAGTGTGGTACTATCAAAACTTTATTGGAGCAATAATGCCTGGGTCATATGCATACACATATCCATACACCATAAGCCAATAACGGACAGGTAAGTATGAAAAGAAAATTGTACTAACCCGGCAATGGCATAAAAACAAAGACCACTAGACCTCCTCTTGGTCTCAGTGGTCTGGAAGTCACACTTGCTACTTGGCTCCTCCTGAGGCCTTTCGTGCAAAAAGCACTTCTTCAGAGGATGGACGCCACTAGCAGTGTGACAGCCAGACTTCCATTTAAAAGCCGTTCGCGCATGCGCGAAAATCCCGCTCTATCGTGAAAAGCGGTACTGCGCATGCGCGAATAGCGGCCATATTGCCATGGATCGCGGCTGTGCAGTATCAAACTGCGCATGTGCCACCCGATCGCCGCCATATTGCCATGGATCATAGGCAGCAAAGAATGGCTGCTGCTGGAGTAAACAAGCAACCACATACTCAGGTGCTCTATTATCCTCTAGATGGATACGGATACCTTCCCACCCCGAAAGGAAACATTAGAAAGGCCCGACCTGGAGATTATTAATCCAAGTGGGATATATGTATATATATATATAGGGGGGTGCACAAAGTAAGTGCCGCAAAGGCCCTCTCAAAAATCACTAACTCCATGGCATAGGGGCTTATATACCATCATACAAAGATGGAAATAATGATAAACTGAACTTAAAACTGTTATGTACATATAAAACTTCTAAACGCCCCAAAATCATTCAGTATTGCGATCACATTCTACAGGGGCTTAATTAATAGTAGTCAAATTCCAGATCACAAAGTCTTGTACTAGGGACTAATGTGCAAAGGTTGAGTGGTTCGGTTCGGAGCCATAACTCAAAAGCCCTAGATGGGGCTATTAGGGAATCATAAAAATCCACATAATAGAACGAACTAAAATAAACCAATAAAAATATGAAAAAAACTCAGCGCTATACTATGTTATAAGGTCTTGATGTCCTAGCTATTGGCAATGAAACAGTTTATGTCTACCTCCACATTGTGTCCATGAGGGTAAAGGGTACGTAGTTCGTAGACCCAACGAGTCTCAGCCTGCGAGACTGTTCTGGTCTTGTGAAGTCCCCTCCAATGTGGTGATACCATTTCTATACCCACAAACCTTAAAGAGGTAGGATCACTGTTATGGAACCGTCTGAAGTGATTAGATAACGAATGGTCCCTATAACCTTTTCTAATGTTGGCTACATGTTCCCGTAGACGATCCCTTAGGCGTCTAGTTGTCCGCCCCACATACTGCTTATTGCAGGGACAACTGAGGAGGTAGACAACGTACTTGCTATTACACGTTATACACTGCTTGATGGTGTAGGACTTCCCTGTTGATGTTGAAGTAAACATATCTATTTTCTTCTTACGGGATTTGTCACATCTGCATATAATGCATTTGTTGCATGGATAAAATCCCTTTAAATCCCCAAAAAAAGAGGTTTTTAAAGGGGGATTAACAACATTTGGTGCAATGCGGTTTCTCATAGCCGGAGCTCTCCTAAACATAATTTCAGGCTTGTTGGGTAATATTTGTGAAAGGACGGGGTCCATTCTCAAAATATCCCAATTCTTCTTTATAAGTTTTCCCACCTGTTTATATTGTATTGAGAAAGTTGTTACAAAGGGACACACCTTTTCATTTTTCTTATGAGGTTTATGTGAAAGCATCCCTCTCCTATCCAGGTCAGCAACCTTTGTCAAGGACTCATCAAGTTCAGGTTCTTTATATCCTTTTTCAAGAAATCTATTTTTAAGGATGTTTGCTTGGGACCAATAGGTCTCAAGATCTGTGCAGTTACGTCTTATCCGAGTGAATTGGCCTTTCGGGATGTTTCTCAGCCAATTTGGATGGTGACAGCTACTTACAGGGATATAGCTGTTACGGTCGGATCCCTTAAAGAAGGACTCAGTGACTATCCTCCCATCGTTTTTCTTCAACGTAAGGTCCAAAAAGTCAATCTGGTGTTGACTATAAGTATATGTCAGATGAATGTTTAGGGTGTTATTGTTCAGCGTTGTAAAGAAGTTATTGAGGGCACTTTCCTCTCCATTCCAGAGGAGGAGGATGTCATCAATATATCGCTTGTATAATACAAGCTCCGGCCAATCTCTGGCATAGATGACATCCTCCTCCCATCTGGACATGAAGAGGTTGGCTAGGCTAGGGGCAAACTTCGCCCCCATCGCAACACCCTTGATCTGTAGATAATATGATTGATTATACCAAAAATAATTATGACACATAGAAAAATGTAACAGGTCCAGAATGAAGCGCCTCTGCACTCCCGATAAACGACTGCAGTTGGTTAGATAGAAGTCGGTAGCTTCCATGCCATCTATGTGATTGATGCTGGTATATAAAGAACTGACATCAGCTGTAACCAGAAACGTATCTGGTGATATACGTATTGCGTCAACTTCATTAAGGACCTGTTTGGTGTCTCTAAGGTATGAGGGAGTATCAGTAACCAATGGTTGCAGGTGAAAATCAATATACTGCCCAATCCTGGAAAGTAATGATCCTATCCCACTGATTATCGGTCGACCTGGAGGATGTACCGGGTCTTTATGTACTTTTGGGAGGATATACAATATGGGAAGTTTTGGAGCCACAGGGCACAAAAAAGTCTTCTCCTTCTTATTTATAATTCCATCCACAAAACCTTTCTGGATGATGGCTAGAAGAGACTTCTTATAACTACTGAGAGGATCGCTAGGGAGTGGTCTATAGGTGGAGTCATCCAGCAACAACTTGCTGACCTCACCCATATAATCGGCCTTCTTCCAAACCACCACTCCACCACCCTTGTCAGCTGGCCTGATCACGAGATCTTTCTTCTCCAAGAGAGTTTTTATGGCCAGCCTATCACTGGGATTATCATATGCCCGTTTTACAGGCATATTATCTAAATCCTTTAGAACTTTCTCCTTGAAAACGTTCAAGTAGGAATGCGATTGTGGAGGGGGGTTGAAAGTGGATGCATTCTTTAAATTAGAATGAACCACGCCCAAAGCAGGCTGGTTCACTAAACTTGGTCTGTTAAAAAAGTATTTTTTGAGGGATAATTGTCTAATAAATTTATGTACATCCACATAAGTATTAAATTTATTCATCTGTGTAGCAGGGGTATATTTTAACCCTTTATCCAGTAGGTCAAGCTCCTCCTTAGTCAGCTCAACGTCACTCAGG